>NC_088200.1:68071767-68726767 GCF_028769735.1 Zonotrichia leucophrys gambelii | reverse complement strand
AAGAAGGAGGAGAAGGAAGGAAGGAAGGAAGGAAGGAAGGAAGGAAGGAAGGAAGGAAGGAAGGAAGTGGGGGAAGGAGGAAAAGGAAGTGGAGGAAGGAAGGAAGGAAGGAAGGAAGGAAGGAAGGAAGGAAGGAAGGAAGGAAGGAAGGAAGGAAGGAAGGAAGGAGAAGGAAGGAAGGAAGGAAGGAAGGAAGGAAGGAAGGAAGGAAGGAAGGAAGGAGGAAGGAAGGAAGGAAGGAAGGAAGGAAGGAAGGAAGGAAGGAAGGAAGGAAGGAAGGAAGGAAGGAAGGAAGGAAGTGGCAGAAGGAAGGAAGGGCAGCAAGCCAACAGCACTGGTTGATCGTCATGCTGCAGATGCACAACTGCACAGTTTCCATACTTCCTCTGATACACAAATATTGGCATTTGGAAGAAAGGATGGTCAAAAAGCAGTTAAAAGAAGTTCAGTTTAATAAAGCTGATAAACTGATCACACTTATTCACACAGCATTAGTAACTTACTGTACTGTCACCTGCTAGAAATTTTTGCAGCCACTTGCACTACTAATAAGAAGTTTTGGAATCAGAGCTGAAACTGTAGTTATCATTCACACCCATATTCTCAGAGTAGAAACATCACAGCACTAAAGTACCACTTAATCTCTGGATCTTTACTTTAATTATTCAAATGTTTACCTCACCTGCAATTTACTCCCTTTCCTCTACACCACATAAAATAGATTAAGCTTAGGTACAGGCTAATTATATCTTTTCTTTTGAAACACAGAAAGTTAGATCAAGACATTTGGTTGTGACATTCTTGTAATTTATATTTTCCATAACATGAGAAGAAATAATGTGAACTTCAACAAATACATCTAGTAACTCAAACTCATCAAGCCTCTTGGGGATAAATTTCTATATTTTAAAAAAAGAGTAGCTGACAAATTTCCCCCAAACTGGCTGCAGTGAGGTTTATTCCTATTAAAACAAATCAAGCGAAACTGATCAAATCAGGTTGTTTGCTACATTACTGGCTTAAGGAAATGTTATCTGTTTTTACCAAAAGTAATTCTTCAAGTCTCACTACCAATCAAACAAAATTGTGCATCAATGGAGGTGGTAGGAAAGCTAAAGATCAGTGTTTAAATTCAGCAGCTCTCTAGTCTACAGTTCATCCAGAAACCAGCCTGCCTTGCACACAAAATCCATCACTGGACTAAAGGAAGCTAAACTGCACAAAACAGAACATCTTCACAGAGTAATCACTTGAGGAGTGCCCAACATGAGCGTCACAGCAAGGCTGAATCAGAACTAGACAGCTGGAAATCGAGTCTTTCCAGTGGGAGGAATCTTCACCCTTATTTCAATTCTTGAAGTCATTGTTGTGCTTAGATGATCTGTGAAATTGTCAGTTTCCAGATTTTAATGGTTGTTAGTGCTGCTTGGATAAAATTCTGCACAATGGCACAAACTGTGCAATGCTGACAAGATACACAATTCAATATGTATATGTGTATATATATATAATTTTACCCAAGATACAAAGGCCCATTTACAGGAGATAATTACGCAGTGGAGTTTCACTACAGAACTAGACTAGGGGAATAACACAGAAAATTAGAGCAGAAAAGTCATCAGATGCAGTTTTGTGCATGTGAGCAGATGAAGGGACAGCAAGCATTACCTGCACCTTCCTGCAGAGCGTGCCTTTAATGATGCAGAAAGTAGTGAAATCAATCAGAAAAAAGGGGAAGAATGCTGAAGTTATGATAGATACAGAAAGAAGAACTACTATCCCAATGATTCACTTCTTTTAAAAATTGAAAGAACTGTTTCAAAACAATAAAGTAGAAAGATTTTGACTGTGTGAGCTTTAGGACACCAGTGATAGAAGATCAGTTTATTAAGTACAATGCAATGGATAAAGAAATCGCTCTCTAGAATTCAAACGGCTAATGTTCCAACTGAGCAGAATGTGAGAGATGGAAGAGCTTTCCTTGTTGCAATGTCATGCTTGGTAATTTTAACAAACAAACAAACAAATAAACAAACAAACAAATTGAACAAGAATAGAGCTGAAGTGCCAAAACAGTGAAAGGCAGTAGAGCTTCTGATGGAAGAAATCCCATAGGAATACTATGTGGAAGACTTTGGCAAAGAGGAGTGACACATCACGACAACAGAAAAACAAGCAAACCCTCCCCCTGCAACACAAAACAACAAACCCAACCCCCCAATAATTAGATGGAATTAATAGATCCAGAGAAAGATAAATCCACACAATGTACAGGTCACAGAAGATGGTAATAGCTGAAAGAAAAAAAGAAAAAATTGAGCACTGCCCTTCTAACCATGTGATGCACTTAAGAAAGGCCAACTATTCCAAAGAGAAGGGGAAATACACTATCCAGGAGTATGTGTTATGGTTTGCCTCCTGTCAACAGGTAAACCCCACACAGCTGCTTGCTCACTCCCCACCAGTGGGACTGAGGAGAAAACTGGAAAGTTAAAAAAACTAGAAAACCTGGGGATTGAGATAAAGATGGGTTACTAGAAAAAGCAGAAATTGCCCATGAAAGCAAAGCAAAAGAAGGAATTCATTCCCTGCTTCCCATGACAGCAGGTGTTCATCCATCTCCAGGAGAGCAGGGCCACCTCTTGTGTAATGGTGACTTGGGAAGACAAACACCATAGCTTCAAACATCCCTCCCCTTCCTGCTACTTCTCTCCACTTTTTCTACTGAGCATGGCAGTGAAGAATGTCCCTTGGGTCTGCTGGGTTCAGCTGTTCCAGCTGTTCCAGCTCTTCCAGCTCCCTGTGCACCCCTAGCCTGGTTGCAGATGTGGTTGGTTGAGAAGAAGAAAAAGCCTTGGCTCTGTGTGAGACCTGCTTGGCAATAACAAAAACATCCCTGTGTTATCAACACTGTTCAGAACAAATCCAAAACACAGCCCTACTGGGAAGAAATTTAACTCCATCCCATGCAAAACCAGTGCAGTATGGAAATACCTACCTCTGTTTAGAGCTCCTCCTCTCCATTCAGGACATGGATATTCCAGTGTTTGTGTGTCAACAGGTACATCATGGTGTACCAGATCTGCATATTTCATGTCAGCTCAATGGGTGTCAATTGTTTTTGGCAAGCTGCCTCCTGAATGAAGATTTTAGGCAAGCTCTGATTTGTGCACTGATCAAACCATGATGGTCAGTAAAAACAGAGGTTTCTGCTCATTTATTATTTACCTGCGATGTTCTTTCCATTACTGGCTGCAGTACTAGTGCCAGATGAGTTTCATGAAGTGCTGCATGTCATCAGGAAAAGGCTTCACTGATAACAAAACTCACCTGCCATATGAGCTGAGCTTTGCAGTATGGCAAACACATTAGAAAATTTCACAGCCTAAACACAGTGTGGCACAGGCAATTACTCGGGAAAAAAAAAAAAGGAAAAGAGCACCTCACCTTTCTAAAGCACCCAGAAGGCAAGCTGTTAAGAAACTAGAAATCACCCCCAGCTATGTGAGCCTGTAATTGAAGTGCCTGAGGCTTTTTACTCCTGGGCTACCCAAGGTCTTGGAGCCCTGTTTACCATGAGAAAATATCTACAGAGACATCAGCCATGAACTGATCTGGGCCTGTAACTAGGGTTCACATTGCGTGGTACAGAGCAGGCAGAATAACAGAACCATTTGTTTGCCTTCAGGAAGTGCCTGGCCTGGACCTTCCTTCTCTGTGAAGTGAAACTGTGCCATCATCAAATAAGCCCTCAGGAAACTTCCAAGAGGCATCTGTTCTGGTTTAACCTCATCATTACAGTATGATCCACAGCTATCACATCAATGCCCAGTTGATCTAGTTTTAGGGTACCACCTTATTATCTTGCAGATGCCTGTAAGCAACACCATACTATTGCAACAGCTTAGCAGAACACAGAAAGAGAGTGAGACAGGAGAAAACAGAATTTTTTTGTCTGACCCCAAAGTCCAGCTTTCAGATGTGACTGCTGCGATTGATTTTCAGCCCCCTCCATAGGGGGAAGACTGAGTAAAATGATTACACACCTTCTCTCAGCATTTTTCCTCCTAGAATGAAGAAAATACAGTAGAACAATCACTTATTTAGGTGTACAAAGAGAAGAACTGAGAATAGATTCAGGCAAACCCTGTCCTGTCTCCCCCCTCTATAGTTACTTGTAGGCACTTTCTTTCATACAGTGTATTTTTCTGAGGTTTTATGTTATCATTGCTAAGTAAATGGTGACCCAATATTTACATCAGTAAGTAGCTCTGAGATCTTTGCAACTTTTACAGCATTCCTGTAGGAGTGTTCTAGACCAAAGCAGGCTGTTCCACCTGCAGCGGACTTTTGCTACATCAGAACCCATTGCATTCCTCTCTTGTGCCTGCAGCTGCTATTTTGGTTAACAAGATAGGCTCTGACATAAAATAGCCTGAAGAGTAACATTGTGCTTTTGCAAAGGCAGGGGGCTTGATGCTCAATTTTGTGAAGAATAACTTCCCAATTAACAGCTTTAGTGGAACACAACAAAAATTATCAGCTCTTCTTAATCCCTCCTGAAAAGAAAGTTTCTATATGCCTATGTAACAATTGCCAAAACCAGCTGAGGACTCTTTCCCACCTTGTGCGGCAGGTATACATGTGGCTGTCCAACTGCAAAGTGTGTGGGATGCACAGTCTCTGTGCAGCCCCCAAATTTAGCACATCCATTTAGATATTCTCTAGACATCTTCTACACTAGATATATTCTACACAAACAAGAAATTGTGAATTAAGGAATTAAGTGCAAGGTTGTCTAGATGTCAATTCCTTGACCTGAATTACCTAGAGGTTCTGAAGGGTGTTCAAGCAGGCACTTGGCTTTGAACTCTGGTGGACATTTGTGCTGGGCAGTAGACATGGATGGTGTTTTCAATGTAGGATGTATAAATGTGTCAGACAGCAAGCTGTTAGTGGTGATCAGCAGATTAGGGACCCTGTCTATGTCACCTAGGAAAAATTCATGCCTTTTGTTGGTCCACAGAGAAAAAAAAATCGCTGTTTCTTATCTGGTGTGTAGGGATAGAGAGCACTTCCAGTACATGTGGAACCACAATCTTCAAAACAATATATATTTTTAGTAGATCTAAGTTTTCCTTGTAGTCTTTCAATCCTTTTTTTTTCATTAAAAAAGAGGGAGACAGACTTTTTGCAGGGGCACTTAATGATAAGACAAGGGGGGGGATGTTTTTAAACTAAAAGAGAAGAGATTTAGCATGGGTGCTAAGAACAAATTCTTTACTGAGGGAGTGGTGAGACACTGGCACAGGCTGCTCAGAGATGTTGTCATTGCTCCCTCACTGAAAGTGTTCAAGGCCAGGTTGGATGGGGCTTTGAGCAACTTGGTTGCTGCTGGGGTTTGGAACCAGGTGATCTTTGAGATCACTTCCAACCCAAACTATGATTTTAGTATTCAGTGATTCACTAGATGTATTCCCAAGATAGCCAAAAAGAGCTTTGTCTTTTTTCAGCCGTGCTAGGCTGGCACTGAATTACAGCAGAGGCAGTCCTCACTTTTGACAAAAGCTTGTAAGGAAGCTGGGATGCCTCACAGCAGGTTAAGCTGGCCATGAAGCACCTAGATTTACCCTTTACCTTGGCCAGCTAAGTATATGGTAAATCAGACTACGCACAGAGATTGGAGTATCTAGAAAAGAACTGAAACTTATACCCATCAGCTTTCTACCACAGCATAACCAGCACCTCTGCCCTGGGGAAGAAAGTACTTAAAGAATGTGGTTACATGGTGATTAAAATGCAAAATTCAATTATATGGCAGGTTTAGAACTCAACTGGACAAAGATTTGATAACAAGGTCATGTTAACAAAAAGATAAATTTGATGGCTCCTGTCCTGGAAGGGTGGAAGTGGGGCTTGAAGTCAAAGCTTTCCTGGTCAAGAGCATTTCTGGGGACAAAGGCTTTGTGCATGTAACATTGCTCAGATTTGCAAAGCACCTGGTTTGCAGCAAGCGACTGCCACTACAGTCCTGGAGTTCAGCCCTGGCACCAGCAGCCATGCATAAACCAGCCTGGTAGACACAGCTGTGTGTGAAAATCTGGCAGGCAAAGGGCTTCTGATGCAGATTTTAAGTTGTCACTAATTACAGAAACATTTTTTCTATCCCTGTTACATCCAGAGCACATATTACAGGAGATAATTGCTTCTGGAATGCAATTAGGCTGTAAAATTGTTATATTAAAAGCAATGCATTAATAAAATGTTTATTCTGGGCTTTGATACAGCGATAGCTTTCTGGAAAAAGGATTTGCTCTGTGTTGAATGCTGATGTACATATATGTTCCTTTTTTTTAGGAAAGAATTTAGTGACTGGTTCCCAATAAGCTGTGATAATTGTCTGTTTTCTACTGTAATCTTTCTATTGCTCCACCAACTGAGTCTTTCCTCAGCAGTGTGAGTATATTTGATCCAAGCTGCACTGCAGGAAAAAGATAAATACTTGTTCTGGTTAAGAAGAGTGGAAATGCACAGCATTTTCTACTGATATTGAAGATCTGCTTTATTATTTTTTAGCAGGAAAAAAATATCTGCTTAGAAACATGACTCATATTGCAGGCAAGGAGTAGTTTAGAGCTGGCAGCTTCCCTCCACTTAGTGCTGTCCACTGTGGAACAAAGGAGAAACATGAAATTCTCACTCCCAGTTTCTCAGAAGAGGGCAAATGTGGCATTAGGTCTCAGCTGAGCCCTCAGTAGCACTTGGGTCTCAAATCCATCAGTGCATTAAAGTAGATATCACTTAAGCTGGGAAAGTAGAAGGAGGAGAAAACGGAGGAGGAAGAAATGGAGGAGAAGAAGAAAAAGGAATTATTTGTGTAGCTATTGAGGAATGTTACTGAGATACAATTAGCAGATGTATCTCTCGGCTCTCAGCTAGAGGAGTATTTTAAAAGGAACTAAAAGACGCTGTAGAAAGTATGAGGAGTAGAAAACATGTTGCATATTTGATAAGAACAGGGAATGATGTATTTAGCCTAAAAAAATTTCAGTCTTTCATTTTCCCAGAAGAAGGACTAATGCAGGCATTATTATTTTAATAGGATTTTTAAAAAACTTGTTATTACTAAGTAAATATGTATTTCTAAAGACTGTGAAATAACTGTAAGAGGAATGACTAAGAGTAATGACTTCAAGGTGCTAGCACAGCCTCTTCTATCTCTCCTTCACACACTGTTGCTCTGGTCCCCACCATATGCTGTTCACACATTCAGTCTTAAGCCAAAACACAGTGTCTCATTGAGACACCAGGCCAACAGGCCAGGAAAGGACTTTCCTGCACAGTCTAATGATTAGCCCCAGCTAAGCTGCCCAGGTGTGGGCATATCAGTGCCTCTTACAGAGCTGTGCAGACCACAGCATGCTGTCTCTTCCAGCATGCCCAGTCAGTGCCCTGTGGCGCAGAACTCCTGCTCCCATTGCAGTTTCCTTGGTGTTTTCCAGTGTCAGCTGTGTTGGATTTCCCAGACTGCTTACCGTGCTGCTATTTATTTGCCAGAGCTGGAATAATTTCAGTCCTAGCTGAGTCAAAAGCTTCACTGAAGCATCTCTGCTCCAGCTGGGTCCTCAGTGGAGAATAAGCACAACAGGTAGAATTTCATCGGCAACCCACACAAAGCTCCCACAGAAACCAAAGGTACTTTCTGGGATACATTGTAGAGTCTGCCTAGTGAGGAAACCTGTGATAAATATAACAACAAATTGCTGCTTAATGAGTAATACTTCATTTGGCAGAAAGGATTCTTCCACTGACTTCATTGGCATAAACACTGAAGGTGTGGGAAGCCTTGTAATGGAGAGGGTGAGGAAGGCGGGGAGGAAGGCTGGGATGGGTCTGTGGTCTAGCAGCAAATAGCCAAGCACATCCTTCAATGTTTTCATAACCTGAATAAGTTCATGCATTTTCATAGAAGGACAGGAAAATGCCTAAACCAAACACAGTCTTTACAATGTGACAGATGCAGAGGAATAAAATGTGTTTACTGCATATTATTCCTATAGGAAATAAATGCATTTCTTCAGAAAGAAAATGGTACTGCAAATATTTTCTATGGCAAGTCCATACAGAGCAACTGATTTTGAATGGCAAGATTTATTTAAGGGGGAAAAAAAGGAAGTTACCAGGAGGTCTTGTGTGAGAAGGACTGAGCAATGTTGTATTTAGAAAATAGATGCTAAAGATGCTAAAGAAGAGATGAACCCACCACTGCTCCTAGTTATGACGCAGTTGGCTAGTGGCTTGGGAAATCTCATTTCTTGCAGGTTGAAGTGGAACCAAGGGGTGACATTTTCTCTTCAGTGGGGAAGTCTGTGCAGAGAAGGTGAAGCTGCCACACAGTGCCTGGTGTCCTTGCAGACATCAGTGTCCTTCCCTGCTCTCAGGCAGTTTGCTCTGTTTGCACTTGGTTGGCATGAATACAGATTGACAGCACGCATTCCAGGTCTGTGTGTTGTGGAAGGCTGAAATAATAGCACATAGGCCTGAAAAACAGGAAATCTAATTACTGGAATGTTGCAATTAATATAATAGGTGATTGAGACTTCACCTGGTAAACAGCTAGATAATGAGCCAATGAAGAGTATGTCTGGAGTTCATCAAAGGGCTGTCTGAGGCCTCCACAGGGCACCTGAGGTATTTTATGACAAAGACATCCAAATATAGCACTTCAGGATCTACAGCATGAACTGAACACATGGTGCTGCTAATGACAGGTGCTGGAGTACATGCTTCACCTAAGGATAAAATAATTACCTGGTTAGAAACACGTGCTAAATGCATGCTAGATGGTAACAACAAAAAGACATGATGCAAAGCATCAAGGATTCATTAAACCCAAGTCCTGCTGAGCCAGCGATGTAGACTGCTTTGATGGCACTCGCTTCCTTCACCAAAACCCAAGTGCTGCAGGTTGCTCAGACGTGGCAGGACATCAGTGCCCAGTGCCCAGGCAGCTGGTTCCTTGCATCTCTGGTAGGCAAGTGGGGATCCCATCCCAAAAACCTCAAAGCCGTGCAGCTTTGGCTGTCTCCTCCATAAAGCACCTCAGGTGGAGAGGGAAAGGAAAGGGGCTGCAGGGGAGGGAGGGAGCTGCCCTGCCTTGACCTGGTACAATTAGTCACTGCTGGGGCAGCTCATTTCCGCCAGCGGGTGTGAGAGGAAGGAGTGGAGGACTGAGCTGGAAAAACACACAAAGGCAGAGCTGTGCACAGCCAGACGGGGTTAATCCCAGTGGGACTTAGGCTTCTTCCCCTGCCTGCACCCCCAGAAACTTCAGAAAACTCTGACTACAACACATGCATACAAATAAAGACACATAAATAAATATAAACACACATGCACAACAAAGAATTATTTATGCAGGCACAGCAGAAGAGAATTTTTGCAACAATATGAGCTCTGGTGTCAGAGTCAGAGCTGCACAGCCACATCACACCCAGGACAGCGTCAATCTGCCCAAGGGGATTTTGGTGAAATACAGGCTTAGACCATGGTAAAGCAATAGGGTGTTTGTTGCCAGGGATATAGCTTTGTCTTTGAGAGGCAGAAAAAGAAAAAAAAATAAAAAAGAAAAAAGAAAAAAAAAAAAGAAAAAAAAAGAGGGTATAGTTTGATTAACCCCAAAGCTGCTGGAGCAAAGAGGTCTGCTCAGACCCTAGCAGACGGGCTGCTGGCCTTGGGGGCTGAATACCCAAATTCTTGCAGTGAATGTGTTAGGCTATTGCTTTCTTTCCTCCTGGAGATGTTCCCCAGTGCCTGGATGATTCAGTACCTGCCTGATGGCAGCTGGGGAGACAGATGGCTCTGGGTGCTCACCTGAGGCACAAGCACCGAGTTCAAAGCTGCGTCCCAATTAACAGGAGCCAACAGAAGTGGAACTGCTCCACTCCAGATCCCTCATTCTGCAGCTAGGGCAGAGAAGGACTCTGCACTGTCATCTGCTCACCCTCCCCTCCCTTTCCCCTGTCAGACTCTGAAGTTTGGTGTTCCATCCTCCCGTGGTGCAGGAAGACAACTGGAGAGCTGGAAGAAAAGGCAAAATATGAACAGCATGTATTTCAGAGGATTTACATTCCAGTAAGGAAAACTTGACACAAAGTTTTCCTTACACTTCATTGGTACACTTCATTGCATAAAAGTGACCTTAAAAGTCTTTCAGTAAAATAATGTAAGAAGGAATTTGAGGCACAGAGATAAATTTAAAACACAGTATGTTATACTTAGTCTGCTACCCTGTTCTTTCTCCCTAAAGGGTTAAAACAATTTTTTTATGAGAGGAAGAAGGTTAATATAATTTATGCTAGAAATTATTATTACTATGGCAGAGAAATCAGGGCAAGTATTTTTGTTCATGCCCACGTTTTAGCACGACAATTTACTTTTCTAATGCCCGCGGGGCCCCACTGAAGAGTTGCAAATGACATTATCAGCCAAGCTTCAGCTCATCAGTGCCACACACATAGACACACACACACACAGACACACAGACACACAGACACACACACAGACACACACACACAGACACACACACAGACACACAGACACACACACACACACAGACACACACACACACAGACACACAGACACACACACAGACACACAAACACAGACACAGACACACACAGACACACACACACAGACACACACACACACACACACAGACACACAGACACACTCACATAGACACACAGACAGACACACAGACACACACATACACAGACAGACAGACACACACACGAGTGGCATCCTGGCAGGGCAGCAGAATGAAGTCAGCCCAAGCAGGATAGCAGGAAGAACCCCTTTACATTCCACAGCCATGTGTGCTACTTTTCCTCCTGCAGGTCATTTGTCAGTGGGTTTCCACCAGGGGCGAATTTATCTGTTTTTATCTGTTTTTATCTGAATTTATCTGTTATCTGCAGAACTTCTCTGTAGCCACACTGTTGCTATCACTGCATTGCCGCCTGAAGACAGTCATGGCATATGGGCTGTACTGAGCACACAAATCCTCAGTTATTCACCAAATGCTGTGAAGATTGTAGGTGGCTCAGTACTCGAGCAAACAGCACTTGCACCTCCCCATTACTAGCAGGATGCCATGTACAAGCCCACAGCGTACTTGGGAAATTAGTAGGTAATAAGCATGGATCAGGAGAGGAGAAAAATTTCAGAACTTTCTATAGGTCTGCTGCTAACAGTCCTGAATGTGTAATGTTTAGTTCTGAGCATGTTTATAACACCAGGTCTTCAGCTCTTTAAGGAAGAGCCCATCTCTTAGGATGGGCATAGATACGTTCCTACTAAAGCAAGCTCTTGAAATATGTGGGCTCCAAAAAATCTAGTTGTTTTAATGGACATAAATCAATAAATAAAACACAGGCAAGTCTTATCAGAAAAGGCTGTATGTAAAAATGTGATGAATAAATAAGATGTTGTAGTGATTGAAAAAATAAGTGCAAACAGATGTTTTCAAGTTGACAACTTACCTTTGGTAGGAGATACAAAGAGGAATATAGGGTATGATAAAGCCCATGTCACAGGGTTATTTAGGAAGTCCTGAGGGGAAACCAGATCATAAGAGCAACTGGGAAAGTGTCATAGAAAAGTAAGGGGAATATCCTGCAATATAGGTTATGACAGCTGGGACTGAGTATGTTATTTCAGATCTACTTAAATTGGCTTAAGACAGTTTTGCCTCAGACTGAACTAGAAAAATAAATTGGGAAGGAGCTGCTTTCCTGGATCTGAAGAGGGTGGGGAAAGCCAGGTGGCTTGGGATGTGCAGAAGGTATTTTGGGAGCTACAGATTAAAAGAAGACAGAATTCTTGCTACTGTGTCATATTGCAGGGACAGTTGCCATAGCATCATTTGCTCTAAGAATAGATTTCTATAGCCCAGCAGCAGGTCAAAATATTTATAAGAGTGAGGATTTTTTTCAAGGCCAACTCAGCCAAAATGCAGGTCCCTGAACAGAACTGCTGAAAAGCACATAAGGTAACTCACACAACCTAGCTGGAAACCAGAATGATTTGGGGCAACTAGGACACAGCCATGTGGTGTCTGACAAGAGCTTCCACAAAAATCAAAGTAATCATTCTGTCTTGCCTGAATCTTTAACTGGGAGACAAAGACACAGTGCATGGATTGTGAATCAAAGCAGAAGATTTTGTAAGAGAGGGGTATGTCTGAGACAGAACAGTGATCTGAAATGACTTTACCTCTCATCCACTGATTTTTTTTCTCATAGGGAACTTGGCAGCTCTCTGCACTCCTTATGGTGCAGAAAAGAGACTTCTAAGCCCAAATCAGGGCTCTGTCTCCAAATGTGGCTGGCAATCCACCTCCTCCATTCAGAAGCGGAGCAAGGGCACAGTGACACAGCTGCCCCTTTCGAGGCACAGAAATAACCTGCCCCAAAGCAGGAGTTTGGAGGCTGTTGCTAGAAGCAGGTTGCCTAATTGAGCTTGTATTGTGCATTGATGCAGCATGAGGACTGTCCTTGCTTCCCCAGCATCTATGAGGCAGAGTGAAAAAGATGTTGAGCAGCACAAAACAGTTTCCAATACTGTGGTGAAACAGAATCTGATTAGGGAAACACACTGCTTATAACAGACCTTCTGCAATGCAGTTGGTCTGCCTCCACGCCCTTGCCCATCTGTGGCTGCACACCTGGGCCACACCAGCAGGGCAAACTGCACAAGCATCTCTTATGGCATGGAGAGGGTTTGAAAGGCGGAACTCAGACTGTTCTTCCTGAAGAAGCATAAAATGCGATGACAGTTTCCATGAAAACCAAGCTCTTTTTTCACTTAGGCCACTTCTGACATAAGACAATATCAATTTATGAGAATCACAGTTTCACACATCAATCACACAATTGATTAAACCCAAGAGACCTATGGCAGAAACAGGCAAGCTCTGGGCAGAGAATACTTCCTCCTCTTTAGCAGTTTGGGGGGATTACAGTGGAAAAATCAAAGAATTAAATAAAAGGGTGAGCAAGAAGAAAAAGGCAAGCTCTAGAGTCTGTCACCTTTAGGGATTATTAATTAAACACAGAGACTCTATAGAAAAAATGGTGATACACTCTGTGTCCCTGAGCACTAATGCAGAACAAGTAGCTTGCTCTGTGCTAATTGCTTATTTACCACTGCCATCAGAAGATCATAATTTCAAAAGTAGGATCTATAAAACAAATACAATGGCCAGGGGCCTAATACTGACAGAAAATCTGTAGGCTGTTCTCAAAACTCACCAATGCATTAATATCCCCTTAGTGTTCTTTTCTAATGTGTTTGAGCAACACATGACCTTGCCACAGTATTAGCATGACAAAACATTTTTTATTTTGTGACTGTGATGTTCACATAAAGACATTTGCTGACTGTAAATAATTGCTCCATGAACATCTGTATGGTGCACCTCTTTCTGTCTACCCACACATTTCTATACTAGCAGCTCACCTTTTGTTCAATGAAATATCATCATTTTAGAGGTTGATATAAGCTGTCTGCAGTGCCAGCCACTTATGCCAAAAGGACTTTCTCCCACAGCATGTAAGGGAAGTCAAAGTGGGATATGGACAGGAACCTAAGTTTTTGTGTCTTAATGCTTGTCTTATTCAAGAGAACAGTTGCCAGTGTACTGAAAGAGGCCCTTAGGAGAAAACCAGAAAATGTTATGGGCAAACCCCCCCATAATATGCAACTGGCAAAACACACAACATGTTTTCCTCTTAAACACATCCCAAAAAATGCACAACTCTGTTTGTGCTCACATGCAGTTAGGATGATTTTGGTAGCACAGCTCTAAAATAGAAGTCAGCACATACAGCCATTGTGGGGGTTTCTTATTATCTGGAATGTCCCATAAAAAGTTCATCTTTAAAGTTGTGTAGGAGTGAGAAGAAACAGATCCTCTGAGCACATGAAGTCCTTTGCAACCAGTATGAAGGTTTAGTAAGCTGGCAGCAAGCACACAGGATATGGGTAGGAGTAGAAAACTAAAAAACAAATAAGCCAAAATAGAACCAGTCAGGTCACTTCCCCAAAGGTGTTGTATCTGGGCTGAAACCACAGGCTTCTGCAGAGCACACACTTGTAGGACAGAGGACTGCAGGCAGAGAGGAGTCACTGGAAGCAAGCGCACAAGTCCTTGGAGAAAAATCATTGCCTCGGCTCTGTGTGAGACAGGGCCAGGAACCTGTAAAACCATTTCAGCTGCTGTTACACTGACTGCAACAGAGCCTGCCTTGGGCTGAGCTGAGCTGAGCTGAGCATCACCAGAGTGCAGTGCTCTGCTTGGTGCTGCAAGGTGTCAGAGTGGAGACAGGCAGCATCCCCTGAACAAGCTGGCAAATCCAAATTACAGACCGATGTTAAACCTGCAGCCATTCTCACTAACACATTTTTAAGTTATTGTGCTGTCTTTCTACAAGACACAAGGCTTGCTGTGTCGCTTGGGAATGTGCCTGCTCATGATGCTGTGGTGGGGTGGGAGGTGGGAAAAGGCACCCCCAGCACCAGCCCTTCTTACAGGGACATTCCAGGGGAGAGGTGGAGAGCCCCTCCTGCACCCTTTCATTTGGTGGGTTTATCTGTGAGCTTTTTGTTTCTCAACCGGTAGCTTTACTCTAGATTAGAGATAATTTTTGTGAATGATTATGGTACTGTGAAACCTAAAGCTTAATTTGCAGTAATTGTAGTGATGATGCCACCAATTATTAATATATATATTCTGATTTATTCCCTCTACAAAAATTACAGCTCTTGGGTCATAATGAGACAGAGAAACATCTTTATTACCAGATATCAAATGAATGTATGCACTTAAAGGAAAAATAAAGGTCTTCTCCAGATCACAGAGACAACACACCTCATTTCCCTGTAACCAGCTACTTTGCCCCTCATGAGAGTGCCACACTCCCAGTCTTGTCAATCTTTGCCATTGACTTCTCAGCCAGTTTTCTTTTTCTGGTACTTTCTTGTTTCCTCTTTCTCTTTTCCTCCCTCCTTTGCTTTCAAGCTCTTTCTCCACTGGTCAGGAATGTGCAGAATTAACAGCTCCATCCCCGTCACTTGTCACTGCTGCTTTTCCCAAGTCCTGCCCAGTTTCTGTGTACTGCCTCACGCTGAATTCCTGCCTGGGGAGGGGCTGAGCTGGAGGGCAGCAGGCGGAAGCAGCTGAGCTTGCAGCCATAGCCTCGGGAGACCAAACTTGTGGGATGAATATTCCCTACACACATTGCTGCTGGTGATCAGAGGAGAGAAAAGCACCTATTGTTTTCCTTTCATGCTCCAGGCTCTTCCAGTGATATTTCTGCTCACTGTGTTTTTGATGCCTCAAATGACGCAATTCACAGGAAGTCTCCTCGTATAAGAGATTGTTGAAAAAACAACTGTTTATACAAATCAGCTGCAGGCCTAAAGATGTTACACACTGAAAGAAGTCAGCTGCATCTTCTTGTCATATCCTGTTGGTTAAATTATGTTAAAATGCTGAGACAGTGAGTCCATTGAAATCTTCATTGTTTTCTGTTTTAGCATCACTGAAACACACTTGATGGACAGAAGACTTGTCCTGTGGTTTTATAAGAGTAGCATTATTATTTACAGAACAACACTCAGGACAAACAGCAAACATGGCCTATGTGAAGATCTGATGGTACTATTTTCTATATCAGGGCAAACAAATAAAATACTAATGGAAAATTATTTTTGTGTAGTCTGTGTAGGGCAATTAAAAAATTCCAGAAGTAATCAAAGAAAGTACCTTTGTGACTCTCCACAAACAACTTCTCTTCTTGAAATCTCAAAATGTGATCCACTTGAGATGGAAAAATAAAGTTTTATAGACACAAACAACACTTACCAGCCCTGGATGGCATAACATTTGGCAAACTGCTTACTCAATTATCAACAAACATATAAAGAAATTTGAACAACGTGAAAATTTGGGAAATAATGCCAGTCCTGCCTTAACAGAATTGTCACAACAGAGACTTCTTAAACAGAGAAATTTAATTTTCAAATGTAGTGTTTCTACATTTTTATTCAGACAAAAGTTTTGACTTTTTTCTCTCCCCCCACCCCCCGATTTGGCTGACCTAGATTTCACCTAAGTTCCTAATGTCTTTCTGGAGAAAGGAGGTTATAGCAGCTGCCCAAATTGTGGGAGCTGACTTGTTAGAAACCAAGCCGACAGGCAGGCAGGAGCTTGCCATCTAGGTCAAAAGCAATCTGTGTTAGCAAGTGTACTTCTCCAAACACACAGCATTATGCTAGTTTTGCTCTTTTGCAAAAGGCACAGGAGGTCTGCCAAAGTGTAGTACTAAAACTGTTTGCCAAAAATGACATTTTGAGTCAAAATTTAAAGTCTTGAATTTTTGGTTCTAGGAAGACCAAAAAAGTCTCACTTACAGAAAAACACAGATGTGTTTCAATTCAGTTTCAGCCTGTCCTTCCACCATAATGCGGAACTCAGCAGCAGGAGAGTCATCATCCTGGGTCAAGCTGACACTACTTTAACCCTTGAATACTCAACACCTAATGATAGACCTAAATGCAAGTTTTGAAAGGTTTCTACAAGTGGAAAAAGAAGTGGAATCTAATGAGAAAAAAAATGCATAGACTATAATGATTTCATATTCTATAAACACCTTTATTTGAAAGTACAGGGGACAGTACTATCAGACTATTGCGTATTATGGTGTTGAAGTACAAGGAAAATGCCCTATTGAAGGCCAGTGGAAAAGAGCAGAGACACATGCTGCCTTTATTGTTTTGCTCCACAGGAGTGTTAACCAAGGATCACCTGCAGCACTTTGCACAGCATCCCTTTCCACAGGTGCCTGGCAGAGAGGCTCCTGGCGCCCCAGGCAGATGCTGAGCACCATGAGAAGCACCAAGAGCCAGATCCAGGGGGCTCCATGGGCTGACACGGCCATCACACACTGATGAGCTGTTCACACATGACCTCAGGTATTGCAGCCCCATTTACTGCAGCCTCCTGAAGGCCATCCTCTCTGCTTACAAAAGTAAACAGAAGTTTTTATATTTATGTTTGACTTTCCAGCTGGATTAGCACCATCTGCCTCTGCATCATGTGTCACCCCATGACAGCACCACCAAGGAGGCCACCAAGCCTTTTGCATGGGAGATTGATCCCACACACTGGGGAACCTTGGCTGGGAGCTCCAAGCAAGCCAGGGCTGCTAGCAGAGAGCACATCTATTATCCTTGTGAGTCCTCCTGGAATTTTTCCTCTGGGATGCACAGGCAGAGGTCCCATTGCTGACTGCCTTGAGAGGAAACAACTGTCTAGTTCATGCTTCTGCTCTGCAAAGGCAGTGGGGAAGAAACATGGTTTTGTCAATGTTAGTGCCCAGCATATCCTTGGGTGCCCTTGCCATAGATCATCACCTTCATGGCAGCACTGATTATAAACCTGTTGGCAGGATGGGATTCATCCCTACTAAAGCACAGATACTAAAGCTGTGGATGATCTCAGCTGGGGATTCGCAGAAATAAGGGCAGCCTTAATCTCCCTGAGGAACACAGCCGGAGTCACAGAGTTGGAAATAGCAGCATGCACGCAGTAAACAAGCGCAGCATCAGCTGCCCCCTGTCCCCCTGCCAGCACTACCTGCCCGGTGCAAGGGGCATCTCGGGCCCTGACACCCACCCCCACAGCAGCCACGGGCACTCAGCTCCCCACCAAGCACCAGCTGCCTCTTTGCTGCGCCACTGCTGCATTTCCATGCACAACTTCGCCTCTGCCATCACAGGTGCTGAGAAGCGTTGTAACATCTTGTGGTCTACACTAGCAGCTTAGCAGTCTGGGAAAGCTGGAATCAACTGCATCAATCAGCCATTATTCCAGGAAGAACACACTATCCTGCACTGACCAAAATTCAGCTGAGCTCTTAATGGCCAAACTACTGTCACTGGTGCTTCCACTGCTTGCTGAAATAACTATTACAGCCTGTTCTGGCTATTTCAGCATAGTACTCGAGTATCTTATGAGACACTGCCTTTTTGCAATTCATAAATTTGTTTCTAGTGCTTTGAATTGACTAAGGAGAGCTAAAGGAAAGAGATTATCAGAAGCTCAGGCAGAGTTCCACTGCTGGCTGGGCTTTTTCACAGGCTGTGTCAGGCCAAACTTCCCCAGCCTGTCAGTTTGCTCATGGGATAGGCACAGGCACTGCCAGCCATGGAAAAGCAAGCTTTGGCCAGACACAAACTCAGTGCAAGCTGATGGGAAGATTTGTGTGATCTGGCTCTAATGTCTACTTCAGGGTGCTACATGCATCAGCACAAGGAAGCTGCTGTGTAGGCACCAGTGGGACAAACAAGTCCATCTAAGCACTTCAAAATCATGAATTGAATAGCACCAAGAAAGAATTAGCACTTAAAGCTTCAACCTGAATGACAAAATGGTTTGGGTAGGAAGGGACCATAAAGATCATCTAGTTGCAACTCATCTGTCATGGTCAGGGACACCTCCCACTAGACCAGGTTGCTCCAAGCCCTGTCCCACCTGGTCTGGAACATTTCCAGGGATGGGGCATTCACAGCTTCTCTGGGCAACCTGTTCCCCTCACCACTCTCAGAGTAAATAATTTCCTAATAGCTAATCTAAATCTACCCTCTTTCAGTTTAAAGCCAGCTCCCCTTGTCCCTACAAGCATCACTACATGCCCTTGTAAAACACACCTCTCCAGCTTCATAAGAAAAGGCCTCCTTTATGTACTGGAAAGTGCTGTACACTGTCACAGCAACACACCACCACTCCAGCTGTAGCCCAGGGGCAATATCCCTTGGGAGCACTCTTGCTAGTGCCTGTGGCACCACAACAAATACACAAAAGTATGGCACTTTGAAGGAATGACACCCTCAAGCTGGCGTTTTATCTCTGGTTAGTTTAAAGAGATTCTCTTTTGAGTTTCAACAGTCTCTAAGAGAGGAACAGTGGATAAGGGAGAGTTTAGTTAATCAAAACATAACAAGTCCCAGCAGTACTGCTGGAATAGCTCTTGCATGTGTGTGTATCAACAGTACTTGACCCCCTCCCTGCAAGTATAATCATGCTAGTTATGAAATGATACATGAGGCTCAATAACAGATGCAATTCTATGCTCAGGAGTATTTTGCATACTACACAGATCATTAACATCTCATGGATAGGCAGGTGAGGAATGACATTTTTCCTTTTCTTTTTATCCAAAGTGTAATTGACGTTTAGGTAGGAAAATTTCTCCCTTTTCATTAGGAACAGCACTTGGGAGATGGCTCTGATGAAGCTGTTGACCTTCCACTTTGAGAAAGTTTCAATCTGGATAAGAACTAGCCAGCTTCAAGCACTACCAACATTAAATTTCACTCTGAACTTAAACACAGATGTACTGTTTGCAAAGGAATAGTACAGGCATGCCACTTGAAGTGCATGAAGTAACTCTAGGGTAGAAAAATGCTAATCACAAAGGTGAGCAATCAGTTCAGTGGAGCTGAGAAGGGTGGCACAGACATCACTGTGGGAGGCTCATAAGAAGGCTAGGGTGATTTGTGGAGTTTCTCATGGAGGTAGCTTCACTAGGGCCCTTGTTAGAGTAGATCTTACACCGAGCACATCTCTCTGAAAACTGCTGAATTAAAATTATGGTAATTTCAATGAGAGATGGGGAAAATGCAAGCTTTTAATATTCAGGAGAGTCAACATGACATTACTTACTTGTTTATTTATTTAGAGGCAACTGTATTTGTGATGTCAAGAGCACTCAAGAGGCTCATTCTGGGATCTGGCAATATGTTTACTTGATAACTGTGAGATATTTTTAAGCACAGCAGAAGAAACTGTGCAGTGACCTTGCCTCACAAAGGCACTACATTTGCAGAAGGTTAGAGAGTGATTTTTGCCCTTGGTAATGTACATGCATATTTTAGCCATTAGTTCCTACATTATAAATCATCTTTTCCTGTAAAAGGGCTTTGAATAAAATAAAATAAAAAGCAGAAATATTATCTTTTGGTCAAGCTTGGTTTACAGCACACTGCCGAAGACCCCAAGAGACTCCAAGCCTCCTTTCTCCCTCTGCTAAAAGTTTCCTGTGTTGTCTTGTCTTGTGGACTGTTTCTTTGCCTAGTAATAACATGAAAGTGCATCTCTTGGGAGTGTTTTTTGGACTTAAATTATTTGCCCTGGGCCCTAGGATGACAGGTTCCATAAAAGATCAGTTATAATACAGTCAAGGTTCAAATTTAATTAAAGTCCTCCAATTACTTAGAGAAGAAAAAATATAAAGCAGAAACTTCCAGATGTTCTTTGTAGTCTTTTTGAAATTTCTCTGTCAATAAATTATCAAGATTTTGTGCTACTGAGAGCTCTCAATCTCCTCTTACATCCCCTGTGGAAAGAAATCCATAATAGCTGTATTTAACAGCTGTGTGAATTATTTTCTTCAGCCCTGTGGCTTTATAAAAAAGATATTGACACAAACAAAAAAGCCACCAAACTTACTGATGTTTACTCTGGAATATATATCGCCATTCACTTGTTATTCAGCATATGGAAAGATGCATTTAAACCACCTCCTTTGAAATACAATCTAGGCATGGAGCAGAGGGTGCGTTGTAGGGACAGAAGGGAGAAACACAGAATCACAGAATGGTTTGGATTGGAAGGCACCTTAGAGCTCACCTCGTTGCAATCCTCCTGCCGTGGGCAGGGACACCTTCCACTAGACCAGGTCTCCCTCCATCCTGGCCTTGGACACTTCCAGTGGTGGAGCATCTATAGCACCTCCGGGCAACCTGCTCCAGTGCTCCACTCGCAGCAAAGAATTCTAGTATCCAATCTAAACATTTCCTCTTTCAGTTTAAAGCCATCATCCCTTGTCCTATCACTACATGTCCTGATAAAGAGGCCTTCTCCAGCTTTCTTGTAGGTCCACTTTAAGTACTGATGGAATCATGTCTCCCTGGAGCCTTCTCCTCTTCAGGCTGAACAATTCCCAACTCTCTCAGCTTGTTTTCCTAGGGGAGGTGCTCCATCCTCCATGGTCCTCCTCCCAGCTTGCTCCAACAAATCCATGTGTTTCTCAGAACTGGATGCAGAACTGTTGTGCCCCTCACCAGAGCAGAGGAGAACAAAAGCCTCACTCAACATGCTGGCCACACTGCTTTTGATTTAAGAAGATATTACATCCAAGTTGTAAAGATTAAAATAACTGCCTTGAATAGTTCTGTGCTTAGTATTATATATATGGTCCTAAATATGTTTTTCTGTATGTCTTCCTCTAGAATTATAACTGAGAAGACTGTGATAAGGTGCACACTGGTCTCAGTTCAGGGCAAAGCTGTGTCCACACATCCTGTGATGCACTTTTACACATTGCACTGGCACTACTAGTGCGGGGACAAGGAGTGGCTTTTGGCTCATGGCAAATCCGTGCCACAGCGACTCATCTGGCATTTACTGGCTTCACATCTGACTTGATGAAAAATGAGGAAAGAAGGGTTGAGCCCAGCAGTTGTACCCCCAGACCAACAAGCAGGCCACGCAGCCTGGATCACCGAGAACAGCGGCCGTGCTCTGCCTGCCTGCTGCTCCTGGGAGATGATTATGTCTGAGGTTAGGAAGGAATGGCCAACATTCCCCACAGTGACCTCCCTTCAAAGACAGCCCCATTAAATGCTAGGTTACATAAAAAGAATGGCTGGTTCTTTCCTCAGGAAAGAATGGTTTTTTCAAGAGTAGCAAAGGCACATAGTGCAGAGACAGCCATGCTTCACTTTGAGAGGTCTTTCTAGTTAGCTTAGATGTTATAGATAAGAACCAAGAGGCTGGGAATACACTAGGGAGCACGCAAATCTTTGATTACAAATAATTTTCTGCCTGCTAATGGTAGCGTAATTAACTTTGATGAGGCTATTGGTTTTTGTTTGGGATGTTCTAAATATTTACAGCAGGCCTCTGAAGTGCTCTGAAGTGCATAAACTGCAGGTCCAAGGATGTGTGCAATGTGAGAACATGGCTCTACCCACACCAGAAGCTGTTGATTTCAAGCTTAGAAACACAGACAGTAGTAGAGTTTCTTTCCTCTTGAAATCAACTGGTGTCAATGTGTTGATCACATTGTTACATGCTACATAAAACCCTTCCATATTCACACACATCACCCTGTTATTTTTCAGTTTTCGTACATTCATATTTTTTACAGCAACTAACCTTCTAGCAGGACTCTACATCATTCAGGTTTCACATGTGGAGACAGTCCCATCACTCTAAATCACTTCTGGTCTGCAGAGTCCTATAACCTACTAATCCACTTCAAAAAATCAATCAAGGTCTTCAACTGCAAAGCTCCTAAGGGATTAAGACATGGTATACTGCTTGGGCCACAGCTCATCTCTTCATAGCAGCCCTTGCCAGCCACAATTCACACTAAACATCCACATCTAAGTTTCTGTTCTCAAAGGCTGGAGAAGAAACACCTGAGAACAGAACTCAAATTTTGCATTTCCTTTCAAGGAGATGTGCTTATGTCCCAGTGTGACTGCCATCATGCCAAAAGGCATCAAATGCCAAATGATACAAAGAAAAACCCACGCATGCATTACTAAGGGGAGCACATTAAACCCCCTCTATTTCCCCACAGATACCTCCTTCATGATTACCAGTGGTACATGAGTTGACAAACACTTTGAAGTGGGGGGCAGGGGAGAACTTTTTAGTTGTTACCAGTAGAGGATGACTTTCTCCTGTACTTTTACAGTCAGATTTTTAAAGGCAGGCATAGTCCCTGCATGTATCAACTTGAAATTTCACACACATGGTTCAGATAAGTCAATTTCCAAATGTTTACCCATTAACTTGCTTGCTCTGCAAAAGTACAGCTGAAGGTGACCCCACACAGGTCGCCATAATTTTCTTTTCTTACTGCCTAGTAGCTCTTACACTGAATTTTATCAGTACCGACTAAGTCAATACACATAATCTAAGTAGGTCATTCTGAATTTAGTTACTGACCTCCTTCTGTACAAGTCCAACCTTGTTAAGTGTCAGTGGCTGCAATGAGTGCACTCACCAAGGGAGAACTGCTGTAGGGTCTAAACCTTCCCCCCGAGATCACTGTCAGCCTAAGGAGGGTGAGATCAATCTCACTGACCTCTCAGCAAGCTACAGCCACTGTCCCAAAGGCCTCAAGGCAGCCACAAACAGCATGTAAAAGAAAGGTGGTCTGCATTGCACAAAATGAGAAGGAGAGAATGCATCCTTCCCAAGCCTGTGGCTGAGGACAAACAGTACACCAGGTCTGCTCTAGCACTGTATTGCTTTACCATTTATCCGCAAGTATCATTTTCTAACAAAGATTTTGATTTCCCAGCAAATCTCCAGCTGGCAAATTGGTACTTGCAATTTAGTTGCTTCTACTGTGCAGAATTATTGCATGTCTCCGGCTTTTGCAGGCCGTCATAAGTTTGACAGATAAGTTGGTTTGACCTCCTGCTCTGCTGGTGACATGCAACAAATTCATCCCAGCCAAACTGGTGATTACACCACCGTTTGTACAGACTCCAGGTGGGACTGAAAATTATATGGCAGGAAGTCTTGAAATACCTGTGTAGATGACGATCAGGAAAATGATAGCCCTGGTGGGGCTGAATGATTTGGAGAGGAAAACCAGACTAGATCTTCGTGGAACAGAAAAGTCTGCAGATGTCAGCTTTCTGAGATGCCTTGAAAAGCCTGTGGTCTTCAAATTTTTTTGGTTGCTCCCCCCTCTTAGTAAAAAAATCTTTGAGCTAAATAGTACGTAAATTAAAAAACCTAAATAAAAATAGAAATTTAAAAATAATTTTAAAGCAGTAAACACTGCTCTCTCACACACCACCTAGGGTTCGTGCCCCTCCTCTTTGGAGACCACTGCCCGACCAGGATGGGGTGGGGGTTCCACACAGCAAAAGGTGGCAGGCTGAAACGGAGAGGGACAAAAATAGCACTGTGCAATGAACATCGTGCTCATGTACTGCATGTCTCTGGCTATTCTAGGGCTGAGACAAGCACAGTTTCTGAAACAAGATCTTCATTAACTGCTCTTCTCAGGCTCATTATCCACAGATGTTATCATCACTTTTCAGTGCCAGCCCAGAGCTGCAAACTGCGTTGCAAGAGGTACAGCAGGAACAAAATGCACAAGCCCAGGAAGGGATTTTGCTGGTTCTGGTTTTACACAAAGGAACACGGGGTGGAAAAGGCCATTCCTAGGCCCTTAAGAAGCAGTATGTAGAGTGACACAGGTGAGACCCTCCAGCTCCCCGCTGGCAGGCAGAAGGGCACCCAGGTGGCAGAGTCTGGATCCTGGGTGCAAAAGGCAGAGCTGCAGAATGGCAGCCTGCACTCAGCAGTACAAGACAAGAGGAAACAAAACAGGAACAGCTCACTAGCATGAGATCAGTCTGGTCCCACATTTCAGTCAGACATCAACCAGCATTGATTGCTTACAGCAGGAGCACAACAGAAAAATATAAAGCAGTCCTTCTCCTACCAGCAATCTGGAAAATCAACAGATTTCCCCCACCTAGCTGAGGAGTTCAGGTGCACGCAGGCATGCGTTTCTTTGAATGCCAGTTTTACAATCTAATCCCTTTCTAGACCTACTGGTACTTTTAGTCACTTCTGTCCTGTGTCAAAGTTGCAGCAAAAAGCACAAACTGCAGGCAAAATAGTGCAGCTAGGCAGCAGCCAGCACTGGTACTGGGACAGTGGGACCTTACTGGTCTCCTCCTAGCGATGGTGCAGCTCCAGCCACAGCTTCACATCCCCCTTCCCTGACAGTGCGGGAGCTCCAGTTTGATCTGACTTTCAGCAAGTGCGTTCTGCTCTTCAACACAGCAGAAGCATGCACTTTCCTGGCAGGTTTCCAACACTCAGCTCTTCTGAAATGGGTACTTTTTTCACACTGAACCAGTGTACATAAACAAACATCTTTCAATAATGTAGCCCTCAGTCTCAATTCAATTTGTTTATTTTGAGGCCCCTAAACACATTAATTGCTTAATTTAGTTGAGGTGATTCTTTTGGGTTACTGTAAATTGGTGTTGAATAGTAAAGCAAAGAATATTCCAACTAACAGTTTTTTTGAGAGTTCTTGGTTAGATTGTTTAGATTGTTGGTTTGTTTTCTTTTTCAGCAAGATGTTAAATTAATTTCTAAAAGCTGACTAAGCAGTGCCATACTTGGTAGTTCTGTGTGCTGAGCTGCTGTTATTTCACTATCCAGTAGCTGTACTCTAAAGCTTCATTGTAGAAATGTAACAATAAGTCTTAGCAATATTTCCTCTGTTTTTATATATCAGTTAATTTCTGTGCCTGGCCTAAAATGAAGAGCCTGCTACCAAAGCCACCTTCCTTTGGGTTAAAACCACTTGTTTCCACCTTCAAAGAGAGTGGGAAATTTCAACCTGAAAAACAAAACCTTTAGTTTCTATAAGATTACATTTTGCTGTAAGATCCTTTCTTGCTTAAAGTTCAAGAAATGAGTTAGGAAAGGTTTTTACAATGCTGTATTTTATCCACTTAAACACGAAATTAGATAATTCCCTGGTATACTTCTTGAAAAGTAATTGAGCTCCTCAGAAATGGATTTGCAGGGGGAAAAACCTCTACATTGCAAAGTAATAGTAGAACAGAGAAAACAGGACTGACCCCCAGATATGCACTATGCACAGTTCCTTCTGGTTTACTTTCAGATTTTTTTTTCTGTAGCAACCTTGAACACACAGTACACAAGAGCAGTAACTAGATTTTCTTTCTGTCAAGACACCACGCTCAACGCAACTGAAACCCAACAGTCAGAATTATATTAGTATTTCTCTCTGTCAAAAGCTCAGCCCCTGCTTTGGGGGGCTGTCATGGATCCCCACATTCTAACAGCTGCTCCTGTTCTGTCCTGCCAGGTGCTGCCATCCCACTCCTTGCCCTCCCGGGCACACCTTATACAGAGCAGGTGCTTCTTCATTTGAGACTCCAGAGCTGATTTGAGACACCCAACAACCCAGGAGCAGCCTTGGGGGGATCTCAGGGGCTGCAGCTGCTCCCTAAAGCGGCGCCTGGGGTGCAGTGAGGCCTCACTGGCATCCCCAGGGCCAGGGCCAGGGCCAGGGCCAGGTGAGGTCTGGCTGCTGCTGCCCTGGCAGAGCAGAGCACGCAGGGGAGCGAGGGACGGGGCAGTGCCACCCTCCCTCCCGCACCAGCACCCACCTCGCACAAGGAGCAGGAGGCACAGGCTTGAAAACTCTGGGGATCTGCAGCAGTTGAGTATTTTGCTGTATTTTGCCTGGGTGTAGCAATCCACACAGTTCAGCACCTGCTACAAATAGGTAATAGCAGTTCTACATAAACTATTAAAGCCACACAGCTATAGGTGTGCTCCTAAGCCCTTGTAATATTTCACTCACTAATCTTTGCTACTTTGCTGCACTTAGAAGAACACCAAATGTGCTTTAATGGTGGGATTTTTCCTTCAGAGGGAAGCTTATACATGTTGAAGGTAATAAAATGTTTTCTCATTTTGTTGTAAGCATTATTTCTTGCAAGAAAATCTAACTAACACTTCTGTTAAAGAAATGCAAACTGATGTGCAAGGAACTGTGAAGAAAAGATCATGTCAAATTTAAAAAATACTGTTTTGATTCCTTCAGCTAATGAACCTTGACTCACATGTATTTTAAAAGTCAGCAATTTTATTTCTGTTTATGAAGAACAATGACACCAAGGATTATTGACCCTTAGCAGTATTAATCAAAGAATAGCATCAAGAGTAAGAAAAGTGAACATTAGAATTTTTTTAACCACTAATATCTTTGAGTTTTTTCAAGGCATCAACTCAGTTTATCATTCTCGAGGATTTCTTTTTTTCCTTTGCCCAGCCTGCAATGTCTGAGACTCTCCTTCCACAGCTGATGAACAACCTGAGATCCCACTGCCGCCTCCTGAGTGCTTCACTTTTCTAACCTGGGGATGCAGAAACTGAAACATTAAAAATAACTCAATGAATTTGAAACTAATAGACTTGAGTAACTTCTTAGAAGCTGATGGATCGTGGTGCTAGCAAGAGAGCCACTTTGCCTCTCAGGTATTGCAGCAAAGATAAACATACTTTCAGAAGGTGGGTGGTCCCCTCCCGGGGCTCTGACTCCATGTCATATAAATCAGCTCAGACTGCAGCCCTCTGAGAAGCATCCAGGAGGGCAGCTGGGACCACCTTTGCCTCTAGAAGCGAGAGACCATGAATTGCACAAGTGCTGCCAGTACCCATTTGCACATTGCTCAGCCAAATCCTCACAGCTGAGCTGCTGCTGCTACTATTATCAGGTAGCATCCCTCTTTATTATCAGGTGGTGAAGGAACCCTGACATCTCCCCAGCCACTTCAGCAGGCACCAGAGGGGACACACATGAGGTGATCCTGCTGCCACTTGGCATGTCCCTCTACAGCTCAGTTGCCAGAGGAGTACACCAGCAGTGTTTTCCATCAACATCTCCCCAAAGTAAACAATCTCCCTCAAAATAGTCCCAGCTGAGCAGCCTGGTCCAGCAGACCTGTCTGCTGAGCAGGTGGCAGGCAAGAGGCCTCCAGAACTCTCATCAAGTCACTTCAGTCACTGCTGCTGCTCAGCCAGCAGTCTGTAGTGCTAGAAAGCCTGGGACATAAGTTTCCTTTACATGTCATGTTATAAGCAGCGTGTTCCTGTCCCAGAGCAAAAGGGGGGGCTCTGCTTCCTCCCTACCCATGGTGAGTTCTCATTCCCAAACCCTTTTAAAGGAAATTCAGAAAGGGGAGAGATACAGGGAAAGAGAAGGGAACAAAGAGAAAACCTCTTGTGTTCTGTATTCGTTGCAGTTAGTTGCATTTCTCTTCTCCTGAGGATGAGTTTCAATTCAGTCATGACCAGACAAACAATCAGCAGCACAACCCATGGGATTAGAATCAAGTGGGCTGTTGGCAATATTAAGATATTTGGTATTAATATATAAACCAAAGAGCTCATATAAATGTAATCATGGTAGAAGGGAGAGGCAGGTGACATAATCAAGGAGCTGCACTGTCATAAGTTCTTTAATCTAATAATCTTTGATCCCTTGTATCATCCCAAAAATGTTAGTCTTTCTCATCAAGTTGTCACTGTGATGCTAGAAGACAATGTGAGCAGTAAGAAATACATTTTAGGAACTGGTCTTAAAACAATATTGAAATGCAGCGAATGCAAGATAAACAGCTGTCTAACAAATTCATCCTTCAGGAGTCTTCTTGTAAAACTGCAGAGTAATTTCCAGTTAATAACTGATTTTAACCTCCTTTTAAAATGAAACATTTCTTTGGAAATGAAACTGGTATTGCTTCCTCACAAGCCTTTGGACAGGATTAGCATCACACTCATTTCACATCAGTTTAAACACTTCACACGGGGCTCATGTCCTGCCATTGTCCACAGGGACCAGAGAGCATCAACTAAATCTTTCCCCTTTAAATGTCTCAATGCTTATGCAAATTCCATTTCAGTACATGCAGACAGCATGCAGACAGCAACACTGAAATGGTGACATAGAGGAAGTAAAAAAGTAAATTCAGCACGAGTGATTACATACAGGACACTCCTCCTGTTACAAAAGATAACCATGAGGCCATGACTGGGCATACCATCAGTCCCAACACACAGGTTTCCCACTCATGCCAGTTCATTTTCCTGTGTAAGTGCTATTTACTGGTTGTGTAGTGCTTTGTCACCTGGTTTCCTAGGATAATTTTCAGTGTTATGGTTTACTCCCTCCCTCCACCTCTCATGTAGCTTTAAACAAGATCGGACCCTGAGGCAGCTCACTCTCATGAGCAAAGGAGAGCTAGAAATTTGAATTACATACACCTCACACTTCTCACTACTTTTCTTTTTAGAAGCATTGACTGGTTTTGTATCAACAAAAGTAAGGGCATGCCCCAGTCTGCATTACAGCTGCCAGGGCGCTCTGTAGCTGCTGGTTTCCCACAAAGGTGGCTCCTCTATGGACAGCAAAGAGTTCCTGTGTCTCCTCCTGTGGTCTGGCACTAATCCGTGCTATAGATTAGCTAGCGACAAGTTTCACTGATCATAAAGGTGTTGGTAAGATATAGGCAAGCTGTAACTGTCCCAATTTACAGACAGCCCTCTCTAATGTCTAGGGCAGTGGCTTTGGAGATTTTTATTTTAGGGGACATGCCACACAAGAAGTTGAAAAAAGACGTCCATTTTCAATGACAAATAACCCACTTGTTTGCTTCTCTAAACTAAATTTCATGTGACTGACTGCCATGGTTAGGTATGACAGGTGAGGATGACGAGTCTTCTGGGGAACAACTGGGTGGGGCCATCTAATTTGTCTGGGTTTCAGTCACAGAAGTATGCACTGCTGTATTTCACATACACCCAGCCTCTAAAAGATTTTGTCCCTTTTTCCCTCTCCAACACTCTTTCAGCCTATTTAGTTGCCACCAATTTTTGCGACAAAAATTTGTGCTTTGACAGTGTTCAGATAAGAGTAATCTTTACGTTCAAAGATATCTTTATGCTCATCACATTTGATTATGGAATTTGTAACTATTAATCCACTTTTATACCACCTAGAAGAACTGGCAATACTGTATAATATTTAATCACCAACCACTACTTTACTCTAAGCAGCATACCTGCTTTTTAATTTGTACTTGAAATCACTGGCGTAGCTGGGTGTCTGCCCCCAGTATTTTGCTGTGGACAAGGCCCTGCAGCTACTGTCAGTGCTAATTCATGGTATGGTGATTCAACGCCAAAGATGCCAACTGTACTGAGAAGCACTGCTGAGATTGTGTTTTCTTGGCACAGTGCACGTTGCTTAGTGACCTGCCACCAAAACAAACGCATTCACTTGTGTATTTAAAGAGCAGCTTTTCCTGAAGGGTCCAGCATTTTGTAGGGACACCTGTTTCTTGCGTGCTTGAGATTTCTGTCCTGAAATGACAGGCTTGATGTTGTACTCCAGCTGGTTAACGCTTTTTTGTAAGGAAGTCGTGCAACATATGTGTAATCCTCTCTGACTCATCTCACACCAGCACTGGTTAAATCACACTTCAGCGTACAAGCCGTCAGACTGACTGCAGAAGCCGGAGTCAATAAAAAAGCGCTGCCTTTCCCAGACACGCAGCAGCTGATACATTTGTTTCTTATTCATCCATCCCGGCTGAAAGCTGAATGTATATCGCACGCTTCCTATCAAAATACACCGCCCAGCTGCATGTGCACCATGACACGGGGCAGTGTCTGAGCGAGAGTGCTTCCCACAGAGCTGCCCTGCACTGTCAGACCAGCCCAGACCCTCACATAGGGCTGGGCACGGAGCCCTGCTAGCACAGAGGAAGGGCTCTGTCCTGGAAAGGCCATGCTTCCCACTCTGGGGCTGTCTCTGCTCTGGAAAGGTCGTGCTTCCCACTCTGAGGCTGCAGCTTACGTGGGGCACTCAGGGGCTCTGTGTGAGGATGGGGGTCTGTGGCAGACAGTGGGCTAGACAAAGGGTCCAAGTACATTGGCTTACTTCTCCTTACACTCAACTCCAAAATTAGCTGAAGTGTTAGTAAATACTAAATGAGTAATAGATTTATGTAATAAGGCTTCAAGTCTATGTAATAACAGAGTGAGTGACACCATAAAGATGGGAACTTAAGAGTCACCGATATCCATGGTCATATCTGGTCCTCACCCCAGCTTGTCACTCACAAATGTAAAAAGCCCCAAGCCTAACAAAATGAAAATTAATAGAGAACCTATCATTTGCATTAGCATGCCTATCATATCTGATTGTGGTCTTTTAATTTAGAGCTTGAGAACCATTCCTAATGCTGTCTTAAACTAGCTGTGAAGCACTTTCTTTTAAGCTTTTAATTTCATATCTGAAATGTGAGGAAGATGATTTTTGAGAATAGAGAAAATTTTTAACAGAAAACATATTTCTTTATACCTTAAAAGGAAATCTTTCCTATTTACTTCTATTATATCTGTGAAGAGAGATAGTTTCCAACACCAGGTATCAAGCAGCTAAGCACCTAGCAAGTGTGAAATGCCTGCTGTCACTGCCTTTGAGAATTCAGGTAGAAGTCACTTGCTTTGCATCACCAAAATCCTGGACCAGAGTCATCCAAGTGCCCAGGGCAGGGGTCAGTCTCCTTAAACACACAGCTATCCATTTGCTTTTCCTACAATTGGGAAAATTGTAGGAAATTGTTGGGCCCTTTTGGTACAAGTGTCTCAGCTGCTGCAACAGAAAACAGCTTCCTTCAATGCACAGCCCTGACTCACACCCAGAATCACATCCTGTCCAAGGAACAAGGAAGGGTTTTGGGAATAAAATAACTTGATCATATAATTACCAGCAGCTTGATCAGCCATGTGCATGTGGGAATAGAGAATGAGACTGCTGCCAGTCCTTACTGTATTTTTAATTATTTGACTTTGTCACCGTATTTTTCTGTTAATTTTCCTCTTCTGCATAATTATATACACCCTTGTCTATCCACATGGAAAAATTACACAGAAGTTTAGAAACAGGGACTAGAAGATGCTGAGAGAAGTGTAGAATCAGAGAGGTGAGGACAAGGGTACCTGGAATACAGCTAGTGGCTGAAGAATAATAATCAACAGGGAAACGTAAAAAAGAAATTACACCACTATGGACAACTGGAAAATGTGGAGGAAGGAAACCTGCAGTTTGGTGATCTATTAAATTAATATTAGGAGAACAAAAGGCACAAATCCAAACAGATGATGTGGCCTGGACAACATGATCTAGGGGGTGGCATCCCTGCCTACGGCAGGGAGTCTGGAACTAAACGATCTTTAAGGTCCCTTCCAGTCCAACCCATTCTGTTCCATGATTCTATTCTCTCAAACAATGCATACAATTTAGAGATTATATGTTCATGGAGCTTACTTTCCAGAGGCTGCAGTGAGCTAGCCAAGACAAAAAGAAGAAATACCCCATACACTGGTCTGACTTGTAAACAGAATTCTTTTTCTCCAAATAAGCAGCAGAGAAGCTGGATGATTCTATGAGAAGCACCATTAAGATTTTCAAACCCAACTGGATAAAGTACTTTGGCAACTTGACTTGGATTCATAATTGGCCATGCTTTCAGAGGAGGTTGGATAAGAGACATCCTGAGCTGTGAAAGACTAACAGCACCAGCAGCTAAAAAAAATGCAGTGTCTTATGCATGCTTAGCATTTGGCTGACAGTCACAGATGAAGCACATCTCAAATTTCCTTGACAGTAGTGAAGCTCCCACAGGGAAAAGTTGAGCAGGAACTCATGCTTAGATATCTGTCTGGTTTCATGGGCTGTGATTCTCTAAAATACACTGTTCCAAAACCACTCTGATTTGTGAGCTTCCAACAGTTTACCAATAATGAAAGTTGGCTGAAAAGCATGAGACTATCAAACCAGGTATTTGCCAAAGTACATTGCAAATACATTTTTGAAAGATTTTGAAACATAAAATATATGTTTGAAAACACAACTACTGTTAGCTTAATCAGAAGTCCTGTGCACCCCTTGAAATTGTTTTGTAATATTAAATGGCTTAACATATCTGGCAAAATTTCAGTTTGCACAGCTGTGTACACAGTGAACTCCTGTATCTGTATAAACAGTTTAATCCTATTTCAACATATTGTAGCTTGATAAGATCAGAACCTAGTAGACTTAAAACCTTTCCAGGAATAAGAAAGGAGCAAAATATTCACATGGCCTCACCCCTGTGCACTTTACAAAAACACCTTTGGGGCTGAGAAGAGGAAGACTCTTGTAGAAATATTTCCCCCTCTTCCCATGTCCATGGTGATGCTATTACTGTCTCCATTATACACCTCATACAGAAGGTGCAATATAATCAGAAAAAAAAAGCCAATTCAGCTGCTTTCCACCCATTTTGACTTGGGAAATTTTTAACTTTCCAGGGGACCTGTGCCAAACAGCTGCCCCAAAGGTCCCTCTCTGATTTATGAAGCCTAAATCCCATTGAAGAAAGACAGAGAGATTCCCTTCAGCTAAGGCACTGCATCTCTTCCCTCCTCTGCCCTTCAGCAGTTAGGCTATGTCATTACAGTTTTGAATGCTGTCCGTATTCCATTTGGGGCAAAACCTATTGAATTTGATTCCAGAGTGCACTGTAACATTAAGGCACATTTACATTAATTCCTGAAGGACAAGGAGAGTCCCAGCAGCCTGCCATTGTAGTGCTTTGCTTGCCTGAGTGTTTTGATGGCAGAAACTTCCTGTGCTGGCAAGGCCTTGACAAAACTTAGACTCCTTCCCAGAGAAGTCCCTTAGCCTCAAAGGGCAGCAATATGCCTATTTTAGCTGGAAAAACACATTGCCACTAGCACACCAGTGACTTCTGTACCAGAAGGCAAGAAGAAGGCAGTCCAGGTATCCTTCCACAGGAGGTGTTACCCTTGAGCTGTGAGGGAGATGTTACCCTCACAGCTCATCTTTAATTCTGCAAGGTGAAGGAAGTCTGAAGAAACACTGTAGAGGGATTGCATGTGAGCCAAGTGCAGACTGCTGTGACAGCTGCAAAGGGCATGCACACAGCACCAGGATGGAGGCAGCAGGAGTCAGGAAAAACTAGGAATGTGATGGCAACCTCTTAAGCGTCACTAAGTCTTGGGAGTCAGTGTAACACTATTAATAATCTTGACATTTCTTTGTCTATTGTAAAAGCTTTAGCTGGTATTTGCATAGCTAATAATGCTGTGTATCATTGTGAGTTTTCACCATCATCATCTTGGAGAGAAGGCTGGAAAACAACTTGCTTCCAAATGCTAAAGCTTCAGGCTGTCTGCAAACATGAGAACTCTACCATTGGTTCACTCCTTAATGTTAGCATCACAGCCACAAACAATAACGTTCTTCTTTCGATTTTAAAACACACAGGTCAGGAGTTAGGGAGCAAAAGGTAGAGCTGTTACTTCTGCAAAATGCTGCCTCTGATCTTTCCTGCTGTTGATAATTCACACTTGCAATTTGCACTGTTTCAGAGGTGCCTCTTCCCAGTACATGCTCTGCAGCACAAAAGAAGCAGGGACATATTTGGGCAATAGCAATTACATCCTGAGATAAATGCCAGCTGAATGATGCTGTCTCTATTGCAGCATCTCTAGGGGCATGATGAAGAATTTCTGTACTTCAACCTCTCTCAGACACTGCAGGCAAGACAAAAATATTTCTAATCTTCATTTCTGTGTAGACCAGACACAGAACCAGACAAATTCCTAATTAAGCAGTTTTGCAAGTGAGATACTTAAGCAAACAGCATAGGTTTCCCCTTTGCAGATAATATGACCATTTTGAAGTAAAACATAGTTGTTTTATTGCAGGTCTCTTTTACATGCAGTAATTCCATTTGGAGGAAAAAAACACCAACCAGTGAAAGATTGTAAGAAAAAAAAAATCCTACAGAAGTTGAGTCTGTAGGTGTTCCTCTTAAAAACATCTTAGGGAAAACACCACTCTTCTTTCTTCCATTCAATAAGCTGCCACAATGGAGATGCTCTGTGAATACCTGCCAGATTTAATCCAAGAGACACCTGCTCAGGTATCAGTGCAAAAGTTTATGTGGAGGCTTGCAACTGATTGTAAAATGCTCACAGCACAAAAGGAAATCAAGGCAGTTTTGGATTTCTTTTCCCTTCTACACTAGGTTGTTCCACATTTTTCTAACCATGGCAAACCAGAAAAAAAAAAGTGTCTCCTTATCCATATAAGCAGTTGCATCATATGCCATTAAGTATACAAAATATCATAACATCTACAAAAATTAGTGTTCTGCTCAGTGCTTCCAACAAGTGCATGTTCATCCCAAAGTGATGAACATAAAGCCACACAAGCCATAAACCAACGCTTGTTAACACTTCTGGTTTTCTAATGCCTCAGTGTTGCTATTCATTACCTCTGCACTGGCCTCAAGACCAAGTCTCACTGCTTTGTCTTTGCCCCTTTGGTCAAATGAAGGCACATGTTAAAAGCACAATTAATGGTTAAAGAAGGTCCACAGGTCTCTCTCTGTAATTATGTGCATGCCTGAGAACTCAGTGTTTGGAGTTCTTAACATGCACATGCATATTTATGCCATGACCTATACACAGACACGCTGACACAATGCAGGCATGCTTGCTGGGCCTTGCCTGGTTAACAAGAATGGAATGTCTGACCCTCTCTCACACTGTTGTTCACCTCACAGGTGCTCAGTCTCAGGTGCTACGTCTGGCACTTTCAAGACACCTTTCAGCAGTGTGCGTGGGTCAAGTACTCTGCAGAAACAGGGACTAAAAACTGTGGGGAATTGTTTGATTTGTAAGTCTTTCTGATACTCTTGATTAAAAATCCAACTTCTGTATAAAAGCAAATGATTTCACTGATTTGAAAAAAAGCAAATTCTTCTTGAAAGAAGCATCATCAGCCATCTTCCAGAGAACATATAATAATATCTATACAACATTACTTAACCTTTTTCTTTTAGAAGTCTTTATCCAACTTTCAAAGATAAAACAAAGTTTTAGCTGTGAATAGACAGATGTCCTAGATGAAAGAAAATTTCTTATATTTCTACCCACCTTCTGAAATTTCTCTTTTGAACAAGAATTTATTTAGGACTGAGGGACTTAGGTTTTGAATGCTTTTAACAATGCTTAGAACATTTATGTCTCTGTATCTCAAAGAGTATTTCCACCATTTAAAAAGTGTGTTTTCAGCTGAGCAGATTGCTGAAGAGTTGACTATGTAGACAACTTTGCCTAGAAGGTAAAGCGCTCATTGCTGAGAAATCCTTTACAGAAGACACTGTATGATGCTGCAGTCACTTTGCATCATTCACAGTGCAAACTTAAGGAATTTTTAGAATCATGTCAGAGAATGGTTCTATGACTACACACAAAATCTGAACTGCTTAGAAAAGACATAAAGCTACATTTCTACTTATGCTTCTTTTTCTGGGATGAAACCTTACTAAAATTACTGAGCTGATATTTCAGATTTCAAGACTGACAGTTTACAATAAGTGAGCACAGACCCTGTTCTCTCTGTAGCGCTCTATGTCTAGTGCCTTGCACTATTAGTACAGTAACGATACTTCACTTTCCCACTGAGTGTTCCAGCACCTTCTTATCCCCCAAATAAAATTTACTATTGCCCGCTAAATCAGGCTGGCTTTGCAGCAGTTGCACATCCCTCTTTCACTTTTCTTCTTGGCAGTTCTCTGCCAGTATCAGATCGATGTCACATGGCCAAAGACTGAAGAAGGGTATGAGGATTTATTAGGAAAGAGTGGTACTGCCCCAGCTTTTCTTCATACTGCTTTTAGAGCAGTATGTTCAGACACCTTGACTGGCAAAGTTATCCAGCTTCAGATCACAGCACAATTCAAAGAAGGGGGCTGCCTGGATCAACTCCTTCACTTCTCCCTATTCTGGAGAACAGAGGGACAGCTGCTGTGTTCAGTGAACTTGTCAGTGAAAGGGACTTCTAGCAGCAGCCATTGCCATCCCTGTTGCACCACTGCTGGCTGCCAGAGAAGAGAAGGATGTGCATTCTTCAGCCTCATCCCTCACACTTGCTGCAACAGGAACAAGCTCAGACCTTTGACCATCATGCACGATGGAGAGCAAAGACTGCTATGAGGAACTGGTAATGCAGGGGTTGACAGACATCCCTCTGCAGTACCATTAAGTTACATGCAGCCTGGTAAAGTCCAACTGGCCACTACATCTTCCTGCTTCTGTAAGACCCTTCCTGGCCTTTCTTCCTCTTCTGCTGCAAAACACAATCCCCTGGCAGTGCAAGATTAAATTTTCTTGTGCCTACTTTGCCAAGAAGCCTTCAGCCAGGTCTGTGCATTTAACATTATTTCCTCTAAGTACAGGAAGGTCTCGTTATCAGTATCTATGTTGCAAATAGGGCCAGAAGTGAATTCGCTTGCTTCTCCAGTTCCACCTTGGTTTTTCATTTACTAGAATTATGTCTAGCTTCCTTTTATTTTCTCCTTTTTGGATTTAAGAAAAAAGTTCCATATTCAATTCAAAAACATGAAAAAACATGTTAAAACATGTTTCTACAGTAGGAATTTACAAATTTTCATTATCACAAATTATTTTTAGTCTTCTAGAATTTATCTGCTCAGGTAAATGCTTTGTAATGGCAAGACAGAACCAGACAGAGCACCCTGTAAGGGGCAATTTTAATGTGCTTTCCCCTTTTGCAGTCAATAAGCATCTTCAGAAGAAACACATGAAATGTCACATTCCTAATACTACCACATATTTCTATGGCAGAGAAGGGCAAAAGAGTCAGTGCAGGAATCGGGTGGGCAAAATAGTGGGAAAAGACACTGAGAGAATGACACTTTTTAAAGGCAGATTTTCAAGAGCAAAAAGTCAGCAAGTTAGGAAATAGAACAGGGGTTAAACAGGTGCAAAGCTTTTCAAGTACCTTCTGCATGTGAGGAAATCCAGTTACTACTGATTCCAGGATGAGATCTACTTATGGAATCTTCAGCAGTTTACACCAGCTGCAGAGTATATCTCTAACATCATGTGAAACAAAACCCACTGTGCTGTGTGATTAACAGAGCCCACATTTCACATTAATGAGGAGGTATGCTGGTTTCAGCTGGGGTACAGTTTTCTTCAGTGGCTAGTACAGGTATGTGTTTTGAATTTATGCTGAACACAGGGTTGATAAAATACAGAGTTGTGTTTATTATTGCTGAGGGAGTTGGAGGTTGGGAAGTGACAGGTGGGACAGGTGACCCAAACTGACCAAAGGGATATTCCAAATGACTAGTACATAAAGCTGGGCAGAAGGAGGAAGAGGGTGGACATGAGGTGTAATGGTGTTTGTCCTCCCAAGTCACCACTGCATGTGATGGGGCCCTGCTCTCCTGGGGATGGCTAAACACCTGCCTGCCCATGGGAAGCAGTGAATTAATTCCCTGTTTTGTTTTGCTTGCGTGTGTGGCTTTTGCTTTCCCTATTAACCTATCTTTATTTCAACCCAAAAGGAGCTTTCTGGTTTTACCCTTCAGTTCTCTCCCTGATCCCACTGGTGGGGAATGAGTGAACAGCTGCCTGGGTTCTGGCTGCTGGCTGCAGTAAAACCATGACAGGAGGCTAAGCACCCTTGCCAGAAATATGAAGAAAGGACAAGCTAGCTGAATCCTGCATTTCTTCCAGTCTTTCCTCTTCCCAACTGACACAGCTTAGAAAAAGCACAAGCTGCCTAAGGCACAGCAGCGCCAAAAGCTCCCCAAGCATTTCCCGTTTAGTGCAGGCTTGACTCAGCGACACCGGCAGCAGGGGAACAATGGGAGGTAAGCAGCTCAGTGGAGCAACTGGGAACAGCAAGATGTGATGATGGTAAGAACCAATGGGCACATTTAGAAAGGGTCACAAAGGATGGAGGGAAATCTGAGCATTTCGTTTTACTTTTTATTTTTAAATAGCTGCCATGGCATACCACCTGCACTAGCCTTTCCCAGACATCACTGTCAGAGAAGGGCTGACGAGTTCAGCAGCTGGCTCTCAGTGGCAGCCCAGGGCAAGGGCAGTCACCGGGCACTGCAGTTTTCAGAGGCGCAGGAGGGCAAGGCACCACAGCTGGAGAAACACTGCTGCACCAAGAATTCATGAGAGCCAAAAAATTAGGACAAGGCATACACAGAAGCAGGGATATCAGGAAAAATTCTACTGGAGGCTCAGCAGAGAGTGGACATCATCAGACAAAAGTCCCATATCTGTTTTCCCACAGAACAGTTCTTCACCAGATACATGTTTCATCTTACAGATTTCATGTCACTTTGGGCTTTCTAATGCAACAGTTTCCAGACTTGAGAACTGAAATGAAAGCTATTGAAAAAAGAAGATCATAGTCTGGTCTTACTCATTACTTGTACCAAGGTCAATAAAAATCATGATGCTAACAAGGTCAGAATTCTTATAGATTAACTGGGAGTCATGGTTTCCCCCAACCTGCTGAAAAGGCAATAATAACTACTCAACAGAATTAACTCAAACCATTTTGGCATGTACAGTAATATAGTCAGTATACAGCCACAGAAAGTCCTTGAGTTTTTAATTTTTGTGTAGCTTGGCCAATTTTCATTTACATTCTCTGCCATCACAGCAAACTCAGGACACTGAGTGCCTAATGAGGGAGATTTGACAAAACAAACCAGGATAATCTGATGCTCTGATGCTACCACCTTGATGAACAGATGCACTGACTGCATATGATGTAATGCAAGTATGGCACATTCTGAACAGTGACCAGATCTGCTGCTTTCTAGTAAAGCCTGGGCTGTGATCAAAGACCTTTTCATGGTCCTAAGTATTTTAATTCCTGTGTGGTTTCTCTTGTGCCTAATAAGAGTCAAGCTGCTGCCAAATCCTCTCCTTCAGTAGGAACTGTTAGTATGGACTCTGCCATCTGCTCACTCTGGTGTTCTCAAGCAAGTTACAGACACACATAGGATGCTCTGTTTCTGTTGAGTTTATTAAACTAGTATGTTGAAAAACTAGGGAGAGGAATGATAGACACATACATTAAAACTGTGTAATAAGATTAGCCTGATTTCCCTAAGAAATTCTTGGTGGTTTCTTTTTTTGTGTGTGTGTGTTTTTTGTTTGTTTTTTTTTTTTGTTTGTTTTGTTTTCGTTTTTTTATATAGAGTCTTCATTTATGAAATTATCAATGTCAAACCTACCTGGAACAAATAATCTCAAAATTAAAGTCCCTGGAGCCAGATGATCTGAACTCTGTTTCTTGCTACAGCCCATACTTCCTGTGGTCATTTTAAGAGGTCACTGAGTCTGTGCCTTAGTTTCTGCCCTTGTATAATGGAGCAAATATTTCTTTACAATACATCAACAGCACTTTGTACTAAGGTCAGTCATGCTGTCAGGAGGAAGTATTAGCATTGCATGTGGCACAGCTGACTCATTTCTCAACAGTTAATGATGTGGTAGATCCACCTTTAGCAATCAAGTACGTTATCTCATTTTCATGACCCAGCTCAACGCAGAACATGGGTTACACAATGCTATGCACAATAGGCAGTAATCACCTACAAGGAAGAGGAAAAACAAGCCAGCGTATGTGTCAACTTATGTTTAACATCAGGAGAGAAACTGAAAACTACAGTTACACTTGTATTAGAAAGGAGATCTGTAGAATGGAGGAGTTGATGTCAAGGATCAAAAGTCTGTGACACTCTGTGGGAGTAGAAGAGGAATGGGAGAAAATATAAGGGTTATTTCAGAACAACTTAAAATGTGCTCCCATGAACTGGACAGCCATTAGTGGTCAAAGCCTGCTCAATGAGCTTTCAGAATACTTTTTTAAGCTCAGGTGCATTCAAAATTAACACAAGTTGTGCATTAAGGCAATTCAGTTACACATACCCAAACAAGCAAAGGACTGTCAATGGGGAGACTCACTTGGAAAGCACACCTTGATCAGCAGTGCTGCGGTAGGAGCAGCCTTCCCACAGAGCTATCTGGCCCCAAGGTTACCACCAGGTGGGACTGGAAGTAAGCAATCCACACTCCTCGTAGCAGCCCACAGGGCATCTGCCTCACACTGCATATTTTGCTAATTTACAGCAGGTTCTGTTTTCTGGTTTGGTTTTGAGGGTTTTGTTGGCAATTTTTTATTTGTTGTTTTTTAGTTGTTTGGGCTTTTTTTTTTTTTTGGTTGGGTTTTTGCTGGGTTTTCTTTTAGGGTTTTTTGCTCGTTTCTTTTGGTTTTTAACTCCCTGAAGTTTCCATTTCACACATTATGGGAAAACAAAGCACAATAAAGCAGGAGATGATGTGCTTCCCTAAGCCAGAAAACCAGAAAGAGCACAGTCATCTCAGGAGGACCCCCACCTTACAGGCTAACCAATAAAAAGTATAGGCTGGGCAATAAAATGCCTTTTTGCCACACATGCAAAAAGAAAGGAGAAAAAGGTAAGTTCACTATTTTGAAACTATGGGATGGAAACAAAAACTAATCCAACTCTGGCTCATTCACTGAACACTATGCCTCACATTCCATTTAGGATAATGGCGTGTGTGAATGGAACAAAGCAACATCCAGGCACCTAAAATATTAGAAGAGGACAATACAAGCTGCAGAATCTGAAACAAAAGCAATCAGCTGTTTACTGTAAAAAAAAAATCCCTACCATTGTGAAAACGAACCAATTTGCAATTTAAATTGCAGGTTCAGCAGCAAAAAGTGTTTGGTGAACCAGTGGATTCTGGGGTTTTTGAGGAGCATGCAATCCAGAGAGGGGAAAAGGGAAAACCGAACCATCCTGTCAGCTTACTAAACTCTAGATCTATTCTGGTTTTTGCTCATTCTTACAGCTTGTGTGTTCTTTTGGTTGGTTGATTTAGCCTAACCAGATAAAGGCTGAGAGCGAACAACTCTCTCTGAAGGACGGACAAGAACTGAAACTATGAGAACATCACACATACAAAGCTAGGAAAACATGTATTTCAAATGGGAATTAGGTTTCTAATTACTGATAGATGGGAATTCTAAATAATCTTCTAAGGAGAATTTTTGGTAAGGAACTTATGACTTGATAAATCTTCAGGAGATATGATAGAAGCAACCCTTTGAACTTCAGAGAGGAACCCAGATCATGTGTCATGATCATGTTTTATGATCTGATGAGAGATGTGGTTGCCATTTTCATAATTTACATTGCCTCACACTCACTGGCTTCTGACAGACAGATAAATCAGAATGCGATTCTTTTTTTCCCCTGTGTGCATAGTTCAAAACTGTTGTCCATAACTTCTGAGTATAACGTCTTCTCAATTTTTCTGAATACTAGAGATCAGCTGCAAGGTAGGCCTTTGGAGAGGGGAGAAGGGCCTTCTGCTGTTCACTGTGGATGGCATTTGGCCCTCTGGATATTATGGACAAAACAAGTATTGCCCATGCCAGAGCAACACACCTCACACTTGGTCTCTTTTCCCTAATCCTGCACTATTTTGTATGATGAGTTTTGGTCTTCAAGCATCAGCCGCCAGCACTTGCTACTGCCAAGAAGCCATTTTTGGATGGTTACACACTTTAGGTAACAGCAGACATCTTTCAGCTGCAGAAGGATGAATAATGATGTAAATGATCCTTTCCAGTTTTTCCCTTTCTTAATTAAGAGAATCTACATTCGGTTCACTACAGCCATCTGTGTGACAATTATTCTACTGCAAAGTTCTGGAGCAGATTTCCTCATCCAGAGCCTCACCTTTTTTGATCCTATTGTTACTGATCAGCCCTAATGTAAAGTTCCAGCTCTCTGAAATATACCCTTCCATACAGGATAGGATTGGGACTACTGTGCCTAACTATAAAGGTATTTTGAAATTACAATGGCAATATTCTTCAAATCTCCAGCTCCCTCTAATAAGGACCTTTTGCTTCTCTCACCCTTGAGATGTTCTATTCCTCTATTTTTTACATTGTTAATGCAATATGGAAGGTCCTACAAAAGGATGAAGAACAAAATTAATTTGTACAGCTTTCTTGAAAACTGTCTGCTGCTTACTTTGTACAAAAAGCATTGCTATCTACTTTTAGGTTACAAACTGGAGATACTGTTTCCCCTGGTTAACAGTATGACTAAATGCTTTTTCTAGAAAGTGGGAAAATAGTTTCTCCTGTATCATTCAGTTTAAGCCTCTTCTTTACTACTACCCACCAGTGAAATTTAAAGGCTTTGCCAGACCATAATTTCACAGAAAGAAAGAGCATGAGATATGACTTTTTGCTTAAGGCACAATTCTTAGTGACAGGAAGGTTGAAGCTGCAGCATTTACATTTAGCTACTCAATAAAAAAAGTAGTTTACCAACCAGTACTGCAATACCCTAGAGAAAACACATATATACACTCGGACAGGTGTTTTCCAAAACATATTTTTAATGTAATCTGCATTTGGAGCCTAAAGAGAGTAGGAGCAGAGAAATATGCTTGTTATTCCTTTTTTACATTACTGTTAAAGCTAAATTACTTCATGTAAAAAAGAAACTGCAATATTTCCATACATGGAGCTAGCCCTGCATAGGAAGTCTTTGCAATAGAATGGAACACAAATACAACATTATTTAAAACCAAACCAACAACAGCTTTTCACTCTGCCCTCACTGAGGGCTCAACAGTTACTTTTACACTCAAAAGCAAGAAATATGAGCAGTCTAGTATGTCTCTCATCAAAATTACCAAAATTACTTTGAAGCGTTAAATACCAGTTGGTGTCATTTTATTCACAGAAGGTAAAATTAGTGTTTAGTCAACTTTTTCATGCTTCTCAACATTTTAGAGTATAACAGTCACTCCACTCTATATTTCAAAGCATTTCAAAGCTATTTCAAGAGCAGCCATATCCCTCCACTGTCACCTTGCAGCTGATACAAAACTGACGCAAGGCACACTTTTTCCTCAAAAGGTTTTTATCTAATTACAAATGCTCCTTTAAGGATTTTGCTATAGCACTGCATTACTTTCTTTAAAGTAGTGTTTGTAAAAATAGAAAGAGGTTAATTTTAACCAGTTGCAAAACAGTTGTTAAAAGACAGCTCTTTGTGAACTTAGGAACAACACAAGACTACTTCCTATCCAGGGAGTGTTGTGAAGTATATATGGAAAAATAACCACAATGTTGCCTTGCATTTCAGAAAATGTCTTTACACTGCACCTAACAAAGAGAACAGAGACACTGCAGACAGCTGGAATCTTGTCACCAGCCTAAGTGATACAAAAATAGGAACTTAATTTTAATTTTTTTTTAATGAGAATATTTTCAATCTTCCTTGTTGAAGTACTTCAGTTGAAACCCACAACTATCAGAAGAAAAGCTGCTCTGTGCATTTATCCCCTTCCCCAAAAAATGCAGCTTAGAGGTCTCAACTGATACCAAGCAAGGAGGTATCAGTTCCTTTGTCTTTAGGGGGAATACCTGTAAGCTGTTTAATCAATTTAAAACTTGTTTCATCTCTGCAGGGCATATAATTATTTCTGCAGTGTTCTCAGCATTTTTGTGTCAGTAGCTCAGAAGCAGTGTGTTCATCAGAAAAAAAGGCCAAATAGGGAGATAAATGGTAAAAGAATGAGTTAAAAATATTACAAAATTAAAATTAAGATAAATAAAACAAAGTTGTGTAAACACATAGGTCTAAATGCAAAGTGGCCAAAAATGCTTGAATTCATCTGCCAGGTCACCTAAGTCTAAGTAATCTGGCAAGATAAGCTCTCTTCAGCAGAGAGCTTCATCACCAAGAAAAATTAAATTCAGCATGGAGGTGATAAATCCTTCGGACTGATGCACATCAGTAGATATTTACACAGAAATTCGTGCAATAAATCAGCATTTATAACAGCCTGGTTTGTTTCTAAAGAGCAGCTAACACAGTAAGCCTTTCTTGGAGCAATATTCACTAGATTTACATAGAACTAATACTGATATGCTTTCACTTTTGGGAATGCTTTCCATTTAAAAAATTGCTAACATTAAAAAATTTTACATTATATTTCTGAACTAATAATCATAAATCATAGAATGATTTGAGTTGGAAGGGACTTTAAAGATCACCTAGTTCCAACCTCTCTGTCATGCACAGAGACACCTTCCACTGGACCAGAGCCCCATGCAGTCTTGCCTTGAACGGGGCATCCACAACTCCTCTGGACAACCTTTGCCAGTGCCTCACCATTCAGAGTAAACAATTTCTTCCTTATATCAAAGCTAAATCTCACCCTTCTCCGTTTAAAGTCATTCTCCCTTGTCCTTCCACCCCACGACTTTGTAAAAAGTCTCTCTCCAGCTCTTTTGTAGCCTCCTTTAGGTACTGGAAGGTCCTATACAAGGTCTCCCTGCAGCCTTCTCTTCCTCAGGCTGAACAACCAACCAACGAATCTTAAGCAGGCTAAATGTCAGTTATAAAGACAGGAATTAAAACTAAAACCACCAAAGAGCAGGACAGATTCCAAAGTAAAAAACTCTAAAAATCCTTTTCTCTGAGACCTATAAAAAAATAATTAATTTTGTGACTTGATGTATAATTCTAGTATGGTATCATTTGCTGATTATCCCCATCTAAAGAGCAGCAGAAAAGCATTAAAATGTATAAATTCAAAAAGCAAACTACACGTCCTCACAAATAAAAAGCTGAGTGGCACGTGTCCTAAGCACTGCAAATCACAGCAATTCAGTCAACTGACTAGAGTTTAGTCTTGTGTGATGCCAGAAAAACCTGCATCTGGCCTGTATCAGCAATAGCGTGGCCAGCAGGACCAGGGCAGTGATTGTCCCCTGTACAGTGAAGCCATGCCTCAAGTGCTGAGTTCAGTTTTGGGTCCCTCATTACATCAAAGATACCAAGGTGCCAGAGCATGTCCAGGGAAGGCAGTGGAGCTGGGGAAGGGTTTGGATCACAAGTCCGATGAGGAGTAGCCAATGGAGCTAGGGTTGTTCAGCCTGGATAGAAGGAGGTTCAGCGGAGAACTTACAACTCTCTACAATTACTTCACAAGGCAGGGGTTGGCCTCTTCTCCCAAGTTACAAGCAATACAAGGAGAAATGGCCTCAAGCTGAATTAGGGGAGTTACAGATTGGATACTAGGAAAAACTCCTTAGTGGAAAGAGTGGTTAACCAATGTAACAGGCTGCCCAAAGGAAGCAGTTGAGTCACCATGGCTGGAGGTATTTGAAACACGTGTAAATGTGGCACTTAAGGACATGGTTTAGTGCTGGACTTGGCAGTGCTGGGTTAAGGGTTGGACTCAATGATCTTAAGGATCTTTTCCAACCTAAATGATTCTATGATTCTTCTAATAGTATACAACATAGACACAGCAAGGGACAAACCAGAGAAAATTGCTTCAAAACAGCAAGTCTGGTAGTGACAACACACAAACAGCACTGCATTCAACATATCTTTGCTTAAAAACATCCCCATAATTTTTGCAAAAATGGCTAAGCTAGTAGGCACCTGTACACTGCCATACACTGGCAGGAATGCCAAAACAGAACAAGAACAAGGAAGGGCTATTCTTATGTGCTCCCAAGACATGTTCTTCCTCAAGTTCAACCACAAATAACAAAAGTGTTCTAACATCAACTTAAAAGTTAAAGTATTACAAAGACCCTCCTAACCTAACCAGTTTGGATTCTAAACATCTCTTATCTCTGACAAAGGCATAAAACCAGTTGTTAGATTTCTGGAGCAAGAACCCCATAGGTATACTTACTGCCCACAACTGAGATGAAACATTAAGCCAAAAATACCCAAAATGCTAGACGACTAAATTTGCAAGTAAACTGTATCCTATCCAACAGAAATTAATTTCACTTTAAGACATTTTAGGGCTAATGTGCCATAATAAATCCTACTATTAATCAACAGTAAAGTGCTGAATTATATTAATTACCTGAATCGCACTCGCATTTATGATCTCCATTTATAGACTTCTTATCAAGTCAAAAGAGCCCTTTCTGTTGCAAAAGCTAAGCTGTTGTGCAAATATTATAAAAAATAGGTACTTTAATAGGAGCTATATACACAACAGAACTTCTGCTTTTGTTACGTACAACTGACATAGCAGAGATGAAAAATCCATGCAAGTATTTATAAAGATACTTAAAATGAAGAAAAAAAAAAGGACACTGCTATAGAACTTTCAATACCCTGGCAGACAGCCACTTACTATACTATATGATGTCTACATCTGGACTGATAAACATCATGCCATCAACATGCTTTAGTTTTCTTTTGTAAGCTAAAGCTGATTTGCAGATTTTAAAGCAGAGCATATATTTGATCTATTTCTCAGAGAAGTGTATCATTAAGGTTTGAGGTTAAACTTTGAGCAAACTTCACATCTAGTCACATAACTGGCACAAGCAAGACAGTGCAGAGGGGAAGGCGTCAGTTGTACACCATGAGGACTCTTCCCCTAGCTGCACGATGCAACAGAACAATTTTCAGATTTAAAGTTCAAGTGGACTACAATCAGAAAAAGCAAGATTTTCTTCTCCCCAGTTTAGGAAAAAATTTCAGAGGATCAAAATGAAAGCAACCTCAGTTAAAGCAGTCAAAAAAATCAAACCCAAGTTTGGAAAGCTGATAAATAACTCCAAAATTCATCATGCTATGAAGACAGCATTCTCAAGAGAGCTTTAAACAAACTGCAAAACAAGATTGGCATTTAAGTTGAAATTGGCCAAGTGATGCATAGAAATATGCTCACACACAACAGTCATGTTAAAGCCAGTGCATAGAGAAGATAAAAGCACTTATGGTAGTTGCAAATGTTAACAAGTCCATACAACTTGCACAGTTTAGCAATGAGTCCATAGAAAAAGAAGAGAGTAGGAGTAGAAACGCTCAAGCAAAACCAAAAAAAGATGACCTTCCCACTGTATAAAATCCACATAACAGTTATAGTAAAAAGACATCAGTGGAAAATACTCAACTCAGTCCCAAACACCCAACAGGCAAATAAGACCAGAAAAGACAAGCCTTTGGCAGACAATTTAAAGTCTAAATATGGCATTACATTTCTAAATAATCCACAAAATATATTATATGGCATATTCATATTAAATACTGGGTAACCAACTCTGCAAATCTGATGCTAACAACACTAGGCAATGAGAGCAAAATGGAGCAAGCTAAAGGAACGCTGGTGTATCACAACGGTGCTCAAGGAAAATATCACCATGTCGTGCTTCAAGAACAGTACTCTGGAACGCCACACTATCATCTATGGAGCAAAACAAAGTTCTCTAGTTTTTCAGGGATATGCCCTGCATAGGATATGTTATGATTCACTATTACACGAGCAGCAAGACACTGCAAAGTAGTATGATTTATGGGCTGGATTAAATTCTTTGCTATTTCCTTCTCATCCAGCAAATCACTAGCTGTTTGTTTACATGAGTTTGTGGCATCGAAATGTGAACCTGACTTGATAAGAAGATTCATGATGTCTGGATGGTTGTTCAGTGCAGCAATGTGTAATGGACTGTTGTTATCAGAGTCTCTGACATTTACATCAGCACCACATTCCACCAGGATAGCAGTAACTTGTAGAGAGGGGAATTTACAAACTGGGTAGCGACCGACACATGTAGTATTATTGTCAACAGCAAGGTGAAGTGGACTGAAGTTATTCTTTCCTCTAGGCTGAAGCTTAAGAAACTTGTAAATAGTTTGTTTCTTGAAATGTTCCTGTTCTGAGCTGCAAGGTACTTTCTCCAACAAGCAAATTAAATGCAAAATTATGGAAAGAGCTTTGTTCAGCTGTACTGGATCAGGAAGACATTGGGTTTGTTTCATGGCCCGTTCTATTTCAAGAACGCTTTTGCACAGTATACCCATCAGATCATCAAAAGTGACAGTAGTGCCTAGCAGGCCTTTTGCCCTATCCTGAAGCATGAAGGAGAAAAGTTCAGCAAATGACAGCAAACTGCTGGCTGTCATAGGGCTTAGAGGATCAAGATTGCTCTGCTGCATGTCCAAAGCATACTTCCATAAATTGATGCAACGCTTGAAGTTTCCAGAGTCTGCATATACAGCACCTCTGTATCTAATATAGTAGGATGTGTCTGGGTGTGAAGGGCCAAGAATACGTTCTCTAATTAATAATGCTTGCATTCTCATTTCATCTGGGTCTGCAATAAGATTTTCTAGCTCTTCTGAGCTGTTTACCTCTTTAGCATAATCATAAGCCATAATTAGTGTTTGTGGCACAGGTTTGCTGAGGATATTAGTCCTATCACTGTATCTCATTTCCATAGCTCTTTTCCAGTATTTCAAAGCACCAAGCAGATCTCTCTTTTTGTCCACAAATGTTGCTCCTAGAAGTTCCAGGGCATTTATGCGCTCAGCCTTACTGGTCTGTACATGCTGGGTCAGAAAGTCCACTATATTTGTGTGGCCTGTCACACTGGCGGACAGAAGGGGAGTCATTCCATAACCATCCTTTTCCATTTTAGCACAGTATTTCAGAAGCATCTTCATGATCTCCAAACTTCCAGATTCTGCACAGTCATGTAGTGCTGTATTTCCTGAAAGAGAAGAAACACAATTACACAAATCATATCAAATTACAGTCCAAATCCCACCATGCTAATAGTTAAAAAAAAGTTTAAAACCCCCAAATATTAATGGTTTTTAAATAGCTTTTTTTTTTCTCCATTTGTGTACCATGAAAACAAGGCTGCCACACAGTTATAAAAATCAAAATATTTGATATTTTTATCTGAAAAAATTAAACAGGTTTAAGAGAAAAACCCACACCAGAATTAAAAGGGAATTCTTCGCTACATAAAAGCACAGTAATTGGCTATTCCATTGTATGCAAAGTCAAGCAAATAGGACAGGAGACCAGTTTGAGTGGACAGAGAACTCCTCTTGGGGCTCCAGAGGAAAAATAAATGGTATGCTGTCTGGAAACAAGGTTAGGGTTTGCAGGAATTTGACAGAGCTGTGGTTCATGTATGAAGGGGACAACAAGATGCAAAAGGCCAAAGCTCAATTGGAGTTGAAACTGACTGGTATTGTGTCAGACAACAAGAAGGGTTTTCAAAGTACACTAGTAGCAAGAGGAGGTCTAAAAAAATACAATTCTGATACTTAGTGAAGATGGTCATCTGACTATTAAGGATGAAGAAGTGTAGAGACACTGAATGTTTTCCTTTGCCTCAGTCTTTAATAATACAGATAAACTGCCTTCTGCCCTGGATTTAGAGGATGACTTCAGGAATAGTGACTTCCCATTTGTTTAGACTCTTCTCAGGGACTAGATGTAGCAGTTCAGAGTTCACAAGTCCATGAGATCAGATGGGATTCACCTGAGTACTGAAGAAGTTGATATTTGTGAGGGCACCACTCCTCTCCACCAGCTACCAAATGTCTTGGGAGTACGGGGAGGTTCCTACTGAACAGAAGCTAACCAGTTATTTCATTTTATAAGAAGAGGGATTACCCAGGAACCTACAGACCTGTTAGTCTCACCTCAACACTCAGAAAAATTATGGAGAAGATTGTACTGAATGCTACTGTAAGGCATTTAAAGAACAATGCAATCATTAGGTACTATCAACTTGGGTTGACAAGGAAAAAGTCCTGTTTTAACTAATTTGATATGCTTCTAGAATAAGGTCACCCATCCATCAGATGAAGGAAAGATAGTGGCTGTGGGATTTTTGCCTTTTAGTGAGTTTTGCCTTTTTTGGCTTTTATATTGTCCCCACAACATCCTTCTGGACAAGTTATCCAAGTGTGGGATAAGTAGGGTCATTGTGCACTGGGTGCAGAACTGTCTGAAGGACACAGCTCAAAGGATTGCAGTGAATGGGGCTATCAAATTTAGCTGACACGCTAATCAAATTCATATAAAACATGAGTAAAAAGTTACTTTCTAAAGCTTATGACTCAGGTTGTTGCAATTATACCAGAGGTACGAAAATAGTTTGTCCCCTGAATCATATTTTAAGAGCAAAATTCAAACATTTTAAGGAAAAAAAACATTAAAAATACCAGATTGCTTCATTTATTGACAGTGAACTAAACTTTCTAAACTGTCTTTTCCTGAAACATTTCTGAATAATGGCCAGTGATTTTACAATCATTTACTAACAAGTAAACTGAGGACACCATCTCAACACAAAGTGGCACATGAAACTACCTGCTAGATCAAGATTCATAAAGTTAAACCCAGTTCATAAAAAAGGAAGTGATTTTCCACCTTTCTAATACCTCAGGCAATTTTTAACATTAATAGCACTAAGTAAGTTATAGGTTGGCCACACTACAATCTCTACCTAGACCAACAAATTTTCAGTTGCAGGAGCAGAGGTGGATTGAAAGTTGGTGAATTTGGCATACATACCTTACCAGCTAAAATTCTCTCTGTCTTTAGAAAAATGTCAATATGCCATCGGAGAAAGGACAAGACCTTTATATTCCTAAGAGTGGAAGATGTCAAATGCAGACGTGTATACAAACTTACCAATACACATACACTTATTCTTCTTGCTACGCTGCTGAAAGTCTAGTTAAAATGAAACTACAGCAGTTAATTCAAAACTAAAGAATGGCTGGTCCCTCAGACCATCTTCAGTTCTATATTTATTGATAAAGGCAAAAACAGATGCACATGGGCTTTGGCTGAGCCAGCAGTTAACACAGTTAATGTTTCAGGGTGTACTCAACTCCATACACCATCCTTCATGGCAGAGTTCTGCAACTGGCAGCTGTTTCTACTTTCAAATGAACATTTTTGATATATTTAAAAAATAGTAACATAAAAGCATATTAAAGACAAATAAGCCAAAAGATATCAGTAACATCCAAATTCTTACTATTGTTTCACAGCTATTAATATATATTTTGCTACTTTTGATAACCACAACAGTGCCAACTATGCATATTACATACTGCAGATTCATCACCACGTAATGCTGCTTTTGACACTATTTTATCAATCAGAAGGCATACACACTGTGACTAATAAAAATCCACACAAAATAAGCTTGGCAAGTGTCCATGTAAACTAAATCCAAAAGTCTGTATGCCATTAATTTACAATGCAGCTATGTAGAACACATGGAAATATGCTTAAGACTCCAAGGAATTTCACTGCTCTTTCCAATTGGATGCTTTAAATTTAAAACAATTTAGTTTTTTTATTGGTATTACAAATACTGATTTCAGTTTAACAGCTTATCAGAAGTAGTGTAATTTTCCAGTTGTTTATACAGCAGTAGCCCTTGGAATGAAAATAACCACAGCTTAAATTATGTCATGTATCAACTAATAATGTGAGGCCATCACTACTAATTTTTATGCAGTGGCTGCACCTCACTGAAGTTTGATTGGATGGTACATATACAGCAGTGGGAAGAATACTTTGTAAGAAACACAAGTTTCCACTGAAAAGTGCCTAGGAGTAAAAAGATAGTTGAGAGTTGTCAACTTGAAAAAAAACGCAAACATAAACCCCAGCCTTAAGAAATAACACTGCCAGCCGTCTATATCTAGCAAGTATCAACTGCTATAGCAGAGGAAGAATTTGAAACAAAACATGAGAGGGGCCTTAGTGTGCAAATCAAAGGCTATACATTCACCACAAACTGACCAGGAACTGAACAGTTCAAATAAACACAGCAGATCAACCACTATTCTGTGAATTAACTCATCCATTTCAAAACATTACACTGTCTATAGTGTCTATAGTGACCATATCATCTATAGTGATAAATAGTGGCTGAAAACAATTCAGAAATTAATTCAATTTTTGTAACATTATCTATTCAGTAACAAACTAGAAAACAATGTTATATCTATTGCTGTATTAAGAAGGAAAAATGCCAAAAAAAAAGCAAAAGTAATTTGAAAGTCATTTTGACAAGTAATTTTCGAAGAGACCTATATGATGGGTTTGGTCAAATTAATTTTTTTAAGGGAATGATTATTGTAAAGTAGGTTTCATCTGTTTTTAAAAGTCAATTGTAAAATGACCGGCAGGAATTCAATCACACATCAAAGATAGCTCTTGTTACCATAACATAGAAGGCTCCTCCTTGCATGGACAAAAGACTGGACTGGAGATGATTCCGGTAGTTCGGATACTTCTCTGCTAAATATTAAGTGTCACTATATTGTATTGCTAATAGTGCTTACAAACGGCTCTTATCCGGGTAAAACTTTACCATTCATATTACCTAGTAACTTCTCCATAACCCCAACTCCAGTCCTTCTAAATCTTGCAGATACAAAGTACAGAAAAAGATATGGCTAGTTGGCATTGTATCTTCACACTTTACTCTTTTGTTAACAGGACTCCTTTAAAAGGAGTTATGAACATTTCAGAAACATTTCATGTATCACAAAACTAACTACCCAGTGCTTCCAAACTTACTGGAGTGGGGGTGGGTATTCAAATTCATAAGGAGGACAGGCTTTTCTATGTCAAAAGCAAGTAATTCCCAAAATAGACTGATAGCTTGTGACAAGGGAATGGAAGAAAATGAAGCTATGACACAGAAAGTGATTTGACTTGATTTGCAACCAATTAAGTGCATCCACTTCCTAATGCTTCCAAAATGCTTTATCAAATCTACACGTTGTAAAACTTACATTAAAACTTATCACCAATCTGAGTTTCTATCCAAGATCATTAAAAACAAAAGAAATAAAAGTATTTAATTTAAATGACTGACTAGTGTGTACATTAACCACCTGTATATATTTTTATAGCCTTACAAATGAAGTCATCACTTATAAAGTGAAATTTTTCATGTAACATTCATTTATTTTTCTACCACAGCACTTGAAGTAATTCAGTCTTCCAAGAGTCTTTACTGATTTAAAGGTATTGCCAGATAGATCCAAATATGGACAATGCATAAGAAAACTGTTAAACATCCTAACTCTCAGTGTGCATAGTGAATAAAAACGAAATGTCTTTCCTTCAAGAAACTAACTAACAAATGCAAAGAACTGCTTATCTCAACAATTTATTTTAATGGAATTTCCATACGATGTAAGGGAGTAATTGCTGTCTTGCTCACTGAAATGCTTCAAGAGAACTTGTATTATGAACATTATCAATTATGTGAATAACCGCATGCTGTGTATGATGTAATTTAAACAAAAACTTTTTAGTTAGAATTAAACTTAAATTGTATCTTTATCTTCCTTATTTAACTTTGACATTCCTCCTGAGGCTCACATTCCACACACAGTCACAAACAAAACATCTATGAGTTTCAGAGCCCTGGTACCATATAATACCTACCAAAAAAGGGGAAAAAAGCAAACCACTACCCCCCCCCAAAAAAAAGACACAGCTCACTTTTAGAGCAAGTGTTTATTCATTGGGAGAATTTTAAAAAATAAGCAAAAAAGCAACAACAACAAGCAGAAAAAAACCCCAAAGACCTTTCTTGGGGATTTTGTTATCCCTTCCCTGCTCCCTCAGTGATACTATGAACCTTGCCAAGCAGAGAAGACAAACACCTTCAGAAGAAAACAAACCTGTCAAGACTCCTTAATGTTTATAGCACAATAAAATTAATTATTTTTAACACATACTATACCACACTTGTCATAAAGGAAATAGCATGATTCTCCATGAGTCCCCTACTTCTCAGTCTGCTATGTCTGTAAAATATTTTTTCCCTTACCAGCAGGTTTGAGGTCACATCTTTCAGTACCCCTTACTAACAACAATACTGAACTAGCACTAGCCCTTGATCTAGCCCTTGATACAATACCCATACAGACAGAAGTTTGCATTCTTCTGTACTTCCCAAAATGAGGAAACAAAGTCCAAAGTCAACAAACCTTGTTTACCATATTATTTTACAAAAATATTAAATACTGTGACAGTAGATTTGAAGAATCACAGTATTCCTTTTTTTTAATGCAATTAAACACTCCTGTGCATATCTCAAGAGAAAAGTAAGAGAATGCCTTGGCCAGCAGTTCTTAGAAACAAAATTCTGATCTTCTAGTACTCTGGGGGAGAAAAACCAGTCTTAAGGCTAGCTGATGAGTCCTTTAACTACAAAAGGCAGGCAGAGTTGGTGAAAACCACTAATAAAACCACAGAAAGCACTTTGAAGAGAGAGATTGCAAACCAGGCCACTGAGCAATGGAAAGACTTACCAGCTATCTTCAGGTAAAACAGCTGCCTCTTAAGCATGTATTTTGAAAAAAGGTAACAATTCCCTTGCATTTGACCCATCCTGGCTACCAACACATGCATATTTTATCCATGATCTAACTCACTAATTGCTGCAATAATGGATTTTTTTCCCTTTCTTTCTGCAAATCTGGCAGAGGAGAATAAAGTATAAACACAAGCTATTAAAATGTGCACTGCAAATTTTCAAAATGCAAGATCTTAACTGTCCTGTCTGGAACTGAAGCAGAAGTATAAGATTTCTTTACAATCAGTCTTGAATGAAAAATATTTCAACGGGGAACTTACATGAAATATTGTACCTTTAATAAAAAAAAAAAAATCAAAAAAGATAGCCTCAAAGGGCCCAAATCTGGAATCTGGAATCCTTAAAATGACTGACACTTGTATTAAGAGAGTAAACATTTGCCTGCCTACTCATCACCAAATGCGCACATCAGCAAAACACTGTCTTTGAGAATGCAGTGGTCTGTTCTGAACGTAATAGTAAGGCGGCACCACTCTAACAACAAATCACTGGCAGGCTTCATAGTGCAGCAGAACAGAAAACGGCATGCAGCTGACACAGAACATGCTCCTCATCTGGCACAGACACAAAACTCTGCTTCATTTGAGGTTTTACTTTAGGATTCCACCTTCTGAAAAAAGTTGTGTTTCTGCTACTCTAACATTACCCACATTCTTCCTACTTTTAGGAACAGCATAAAAACTTGCCATCTGAGAGATCATTAACTACAAGTGAAACTCGTTAAACTTTATTTTTAATTTGCAGCTTCTTAAATGAGGAGTTGTTCTGCTGGTTTCAGCTGAGTAGAATTCATTTTCTTCACAGTGGCCAGTAGGGGCTATGTTTCGGATTTGTGCTGAGCACAGGGCTGATAACACAAAGATGTTTTTGTTGTTGCTCAGCAGGGCTTACACAGAGCCAAGGCCTTTTCTGCTCTTTGTGCTGCCACACGGGTGAGAAGTTGGGAGTGCATGAGAGGCTGGGAGGAGACACAGCTGGGACAGGTGACCCAAACTGACCAAAGGGATTCCCAGACCATGTGACATCATGCTCAGGACGTAAAGCTGGGGGAAAGAAAGAGAAAAGGTGGACCATTTGGAGTGATGGTGTTTGTCTTCTGAGGTAAGTGTTACACATGAGGGACAACTGCTCTTGTGGAGCAGGACTACGCATGGGAAGTGGCGAATTCCTCATTTTGCTTGGCTTGTGTGCTCTGCTTTTGTTTTCCTTTTTAAGCTGTCTTTATCTCAAGCCACGAGTATTCTGCTCCTGGTCTCACTGGCGGGGAAGTGAGCAAGCAGCTCTCTGGGGCTTGGCTGCTGGCTGGCATTAAGCCATGACAGCAGAACACTGGCGAAAGCTATGAATCAGAGACATTGGTAAATTAATTCACTTTATGAAGTATTGCTTAGGCTGCTTCCTATCTGTAGATATCTTTGCTGTTTTCCACCATGACAAAATAATAAAACCCACCCACCCTTCTTACCCCACCTATCAGTTTGTCCCCATCACTTACACTGTTCATGTAAACTAAAATACTTTTAAAAATATCCTCTGTTTACAGTTCTGCTGCCTAAATCCTACACAGAAGCTCAGGGAAACTGTGAGAAAGTTCAGATCTGCAAAACAGTAGAAACAAATACCATCGAAGGCTCGCACTTTAAATTCAGAACCACTGGCCATCTTTCACAGTTGAGGATTCATTTACCCAAACATCCACCAGGTGACACTTCCAGACTTGCACTTCACCTCATTCACCTCAGTGCAGCATCTTACCTGACACACTCTGAAATCTTTATGAACATCTTAATTTCCTGGCTGTACTTCCATACTTTCACAATTTTCTCAAGAACCTCTGAATTTCCATAGTCCAAAACACAGCTGTGGGATTCTGCATTTTAGAAGCAAGATTTCACCACATGTTGTCACCTACTCTTTCATACATTTAGATGCATGTGAATTTACCTATTTTTTTCTATCAAAGTATTCAGATTTCTCCCTGTAACTGTCAACACTCTGAAACATTTTCATATCTATATATTCAGGAAGCTTAATATACATATTACGTGATATTCTGCAATATGAAAATCCAGTGGAAAACCACAAGACATAGGTCAAGTAATTCTGCCCCTCATGCTCACACAAGCTCTAAGGATCTGAAAAAGGATCTACAGAAATCTCCCACAACAGCAACTCCACTGAATAGTTCTGCTCTTTTAAGAAGTATGCAATTTTAAATGCAAAAATTTTTTCTTTACATTTTTCAGGAAAGAACAGGCTTCTCTATACAGGGCCCAGGAAGGCGCCTGTCTAAACAGAACTCACATAAAAGGGCAGCAACTCTTACTACTCGGGAGCAGAACACTCAGATGCTCTGTTATCTTCCTGCTACAAGCACAGGACACTGTCAGCTATTTAGGACACAGCAGGGAGGAGTAGAAACTGAAAGTAATACACAAGATTCTTTGAGGGGGAGGGTGACAATGCAGAATGAATATTGTTTGACTAATTTTAAAATCAATAACATTTTTGCAACACAAAACTGAGGAGGTTACCTGCTGAACCTCAGCCACTGTTACAATACTTAGAGCTACCAATTGTCCTCAGTTCTTCTGCCTTTCTGCAAATGACGTTCAGGGTTTATAGTACTTTCCTGCTTGCTTGCTTTACCTCACCACTGCATATTCAGTAACTTCAGAGATAAAACTTCTAAAGATACCAAAAATATGCTCCTGTCATACCAGAGGTGACTTCCACACATTACCAACAGACAGCTATTACGTACACACATCCAGTTGTACACATGACAGTTTCAAGTGTAAAATGAGTTTTAATGAACTGAACCATATCCAATCCAACTTTTTAAATTAAGGATCATTTATCTACTTTAAGAACCTTTGCTTGTCTGCCTAGATGCAAGTCACACAGAAAACTAAAGGAAATAGAAAGGAATTAAGATAACTGACACCACTGAGAAAATCCCCAGTCATTTAAACAAAGACAAATAATGCTAGTTCACTAATAAAGTGAATAAAAAGGATGAGTAAGGTAAAGCCTATTCCACCAACACAAAATGAGGGAGAAAAAGAGCTGCAGAATTACATCTCTTTCCCAATTAAATCAAGTATTTAAGAGCATTGCTTGGTTCACACCTATCATATAAATGGATAAGTTTAAAACTAAACCTCAAGTTTTCAGTTGCTTACACACTTTATATTTAGCTTGCTATTCCCAGAATGTTATTTAGAAAAATGACATTTTTATCCTACCACAAGTCCATGATGATTCATGAGCAACCTCAAACCCTTACAAAGGAAGATTTATTTTGCTCTGCCCACCTCCATGACAAATCTGTAGTTTAGCTTTCTTTACGCTAAACCCACATATTTGCATGATTTGTTGAGAAAAGGCATATTTAACCATATTTAAGGCATATTAGCAGCTTTTCTACAGATTACTCTCACATTTGGTATTTACCAGTATCATACAACAATTTAAACACAAAGGATACTTTAACACCAATAACTGAAAGGTACAGTATACAGTTACAAATGTAATTAACCTGAAAAAGGCAGAAGTATTATGCTGCAAAACAACTGCTAGCAGATTCGTTTTTTTATGTATTTATATATATTAAAAAACCCAAAATCTGATGAAACATAATCCTGGCTCAGTGAGATAAAAAATTAGCTGTAAATTGAAGCAACTGGTGTGCTTTTCAGGCTAATATCACAACTAAATACAAGTCTGATATGTAATAGAAAATTTGTATGTTCAACTCATTATGGTCACAGGAAAAAAGGCCAGAAATCTTTAATTTGTGTGGTAACACCAGAGCAACTGTAAACATGGGCAAAAGGGTTTGAGATATGTGAGCCACTGGAAGCCCTTCTGCTGAGATCACAGTCATCTGTATCTTCATTTCTTCAATCCTAATATATATTTTTGCTTACTAACACTGAAAAAGGTATAAAATTACTCAGTAATTTGGAGAGAGTGGGTGAAGAGGAAAGTGGTTATTAATTTTTGAATGCAGAAAGTAATTCTTCTCCTTTATGCGTATTTCCTTAGATCAGCCTTACTGGCACGGATCAGTTTTATATACAGCACACTTGGTGTCTTAAGAATTACTACGAAAACCAAGAACACATGCTCATGTTTTTGTGTATGCTGCTAGACCAACCTACTACAAAGAGCGGTTTTCAGCAACTTTATTAGCTTTTAAAACATGCATAAATGTGACACTTCATACAACTAAGTCTTTTAAGAATTAGGGATTTAAGATTAAAATGTATCAATTTAAACAATAATTTTCTAATCCACGTTAAAAACCAGTAAATTAAAAAGAAAAAGTAAAAACATACTTATAAACGCTTAATATATTATGCTTTATGAGAACAGAAGAATTTTTTTGATGTCAGGCTCTTTATGAAGTAAATTAGTAACTTTACCTCTATTTACCACAATGAAAGTCAAAAAACTAACTTACCTTTAACACTTTTTCTGTTCACATCCGCTCCTTTTTCAAGTAAATACTGAGCTATTTCTTTGTGGCCTTTGTAACATGAGATCATCAAGCACGTATGCCCGTGACGGTTTGATACTTCCAGGTCTGCTTTGTGCTCTACAAGGTACTTGACTATTTCCAGGTGACCATCAAAACAGGCAGCTCTAAGAGGCGTTGAATTTGTCAGCGTTGTGTTGTTGACAGACGCACCATGATCCAACAGACACTGAACAACCTTCAAGTGGCCGGCGGCCGATGCTGCCCACAGCGGCGGAGCTCCCTCGATGGTCTCACCATCAAAATTCACCGAGCCACCAACCTCTATCGAGGCAGAGCAATGGTCCAACAAGTATTCCACCATGTCGAGGTGACCATAGCGGGCTGCCATGAGAAGTGGCGTGGCACCATTGGTTTTTTCTGACATCAGCTGGGCCACCTCTTCCCTTGTTTTGCTTGCCAGTAGCTTGGAAAGGAGCCGCAGCTTGCCATCACGAGCAGCGTTGAAGACTGCTGTCTTTAGATCCATTTAGCCTTGACCTCTCTACTTCCCGATGGATACACACCTGAATTTTTCAGCCAAGAGTTTACTGTAAGTGCTTAGCCCAAACAGAATGTCCCCACCTTCTTCTCAGATCAGTTTCATCCAGATAGGACAACATGGAGACTCCAAACAGGGTCCTGACGAAGCGCAGGCTGTGCTTATCACAAATCTGCAAAAGGAGAATTCTCGATGTTTTCACCTCCTACTTCGCAAACAAGCAACCGCATTGTATTTTCCCACAGCTACACCCAAACAAGTCGCTGCTGTGGCGCGCCGGTGTCCAGCTGCATTCCTTGGGGCTCTCCCGGGCCGCGCGGTGGCCCCTGAGGAAAGCTACGGGGAGGAGGGGGCTGATCCCACCAGCGCGTTATCCACGCCGGACACAGAACGATCCTCTTCTCCCTCACGCCTCCGTCAGCTGCACCCCCGACTCCTTTCGGGGCGTATCCCGAGTATAGAGCCTCCGCTTCCCGCCGGAAGACCCGCAGACACGCACCTCCAAAGCAGCCGGGCGGGGAAGGCGACGGCCGCATTCCGGTCAAGCCCCGGACGCCGGAGAGAGCCCAAGCCCTCCGCTCGCCTCACCACCGGACCCGCTGCGCCCAGAGTCCCGCAGCCCCATCCCCCTCCCTCCTTTCCCGCACGGCACCCAACCCCCGCGGCCGCCGTGCTCGGAGCCGGCCGACAAGGCCCGCCAGGCCGCGCGCTACCTTCCCGGGGCGGTCCGGGCCGCCTCCCGCCGCCGCCGCCGCCGCCGCCGCCCTCAGAAGGACGCGCCCGCCGCCGCTGCCCGCGCTCCGTCCGGCGCCTCCATGACAGCCGGGCCCCGCCGCCAGGGCCGGCCCTGCGCAGGGGGCGGGGCAGCCCCGCCGCGGCCAATCAGAGCCACGCCCCGAGCGCCTGGGGGCGGGACTACGCCGCCGCTGGAGGGCGCGGTGCGGGCACAGGCGGCCGCTAGGGGGCGCTGGGAGGAGAAGCGCGGGGCCCGGGTGTGCAGGGAGCGCGAGGGTCCCACAGGGTCCCACAGGGTCCCACAGAGGTACTTCGGGAATGCTCTTCAGAGACACGCCGTGGGCTTTGTACGGACACATCTGTGCTGTGTACCGGCACCGCTGGGTCCCGTCCTGTGCTCCGCAACGCAAGGAAGACCAGGAGCTGCGGGAGCGGGGGGGCAGAGACCACATGGATCCTCTGGGATCAGGATCTCCCGTACGAGGCGGGACTGCGGGAACTGGGCTTGTGTAGTTCGGAGGAGGCTGAGAGGGGGTCTCATTAATGCGTACAAATATCTCAAAGTCGGGTGCCAAAAGGATGCTGCCAGATTCTTTTCAGTAGTGCCTAGCAGTACTATGAGGAGTAATAGACATAAACTACAACACAAGAAATTCCACCTCAGCCTGAGGAAGAAGTTTGCACTGAGAGTGGCAGGGCACTGGAACGGGCTGCTCAGGGGGATTGTGGAGCCTCCTGCTCTGGAGGCATTCCAAACCCACCTGGATGCATCCCTGTGTAACCTGCTGGAGTTGACCCTGCTTTGGTGGAGGGATTGAAGTCCATGGTCTCCAGAGATCACTTCCGTACCTATTTTATGATTCTGTGATTCTGTGCATATGTGCTTCATGAATTTAAAAAAATTGGATTAAAAGTCCAATTTTTGCAGCACAGAGGAGGATCTGGTTCTGGACGATGTTGCTGTCTGGTGCAAAATTTGCCTTTCTCGATTGAGATTGCAAGTGGCTTGCTACAGGCTTAGAATGTGGCATTTATTGTGTTCCTATGATAATAGAGAGAAAACTCCTAAAAAACTCGTAAATTCTGTCACACCTGAGTATGTTACCTGGAAGCCTTAGAGAGGAGCCACATGCAGAAAAAAAAAAATCAGAGAAGGCTTGTAAGCACTTCAAAAAAAAAAAAAAAAAAGAAATAAAAAAAAAAGAAAAGGAGAGAGAGAGAGATAACAGTTCAATTTGTAATTGCAATGTAACAGAGTCTGGGTGGCCCTTTGTCCCTTTGTACCTAGTGCTGGCAATATGATGCACAGGCTGCTGGTTGTTTGATCTGCAAGAGTCAGAAGAAGAAAGACCATAAGAAACTGATGGGAAATTAGAATAAAGACATCAACATTTTAGAGGAAGTGGTGGTATTGATTTGTGGAGATGCATTAAAAGACCTAACTGTGTGAAAATGCTCAATTAAAAGGAAGTGGGGAAAAGAAGAAAAGAGAACATTTTCAAGAAATTTCAGAGGAATGGAGGATTTATTTGAAGAGAGTTGCCAGGTGAAGTCAACAGCAATTGGAAACAAAATTAACAGATGAAAGGGCATACTTAGCATCAAAAGTAATATGCTGGTAGGGAGGCTCTGCCAAGCCAGAAAAATAATTTGAAAGTTGTGGGTGCTAATTGATAATCATGGTGGGCTGTGTAAATCACAGCGTATGTAAATAAGGTCTTACAGGGAACAGTTCTGTGCTGGAGATGATAACCACACTGACCTTCCCCCTTCAGTCGCTGGAGTTCCAGGGCAGGCAGTGCACTCAGCACTGATGGGCTTGAAAACTACAGGGCAGGGGGTGTACTAATGCCTCTGTGGGTGTCAAACACAGCCTGTTCTCACTCCCCTCCCAGATCTGAATTAGGCCAAGGTCCTAATTCAGAGGATTCAAGGTCCTAATTCAAGGTCCTAATTCAGGGTCCAGCGAGGGAACATTGGTCAAGTAGGCCAGAAGGGAACAGGAGTGGCTTCTGCAGAGATGTAATGCCTGGACCATGGCAGAAGATAAACCTTTGCATGCAATCACAAGGCATATTGATGGAGATTTTAGACACTGCCTGTCAGACCACCAGGATTATTCTTTATATAAAAATATCTTACTCCTGTGGCAAATAATAAGTCTGCCTTGATATTTCCAAAATCTACCTTAGAGTAACTAGGTGTAGTCATCTATGAATTAAGCAGAGAAATTAATTATTGAAGAAAATTTTACAGGAATTATACTTCTCTAAGTGCCCTGATGCCACTTTTCTCTTTTCTATCTCATTATACATATATCTTCAAGAATTACTTCTATTTTAAGAAGGCCATTCTCATGATGTAATGGACTTAAGGAGGTCTGACTATGTGGCTGCCTGCTGACTGCTGTTGTATGAATGTCACACTTTCATACTGCCTTGTGGAGAAAGCACTTGCTGGGCAGTACTGACTCTGGGGGCGCTGACAGCCAGCATGGCATGGCCCCAGCCTGCACTTCCCTACTGCAGTTATTGTCTGGCTCCCAGAATGAACCTAAGCCAAACTTCCCAGAGGTAAAAAGCAAATATTTTGAACCAGTGCACCAGAAGCACCATGAAAAATAAGAGATACCAATCCATACTTTAAGGTTTCAGCTTCAATCATTCATAGCTAGTCAATCTGTCACGGGCACACTGCCAGCAACCATTTAATTTGTCTTACCTCCCCCTCTCTTTGGCCCCATGCTGGATGTAGGAAAAGTGGCCCCATGCCCATGGGGAAGAGGGGTCTTGATGTCAGGCTGGGATCTTTGATGGTGCCACGAACACAATGATATCATTGAAAAAAGCAAGTCAGTCTTGATGCTTGTTCAGTTTTGCAGTTTCCCTCCTCAAAACACTCTGGTTTTGAAAGCTGTGAGTGGAGAATGGTGTTAAGTGAAATAATAGTGTTGCAATTACTTAGTTCTCACCTCAGGGTATTCTTGTCCTCACAGCTGTTCACAGTAGACAGCAGCAGGGATTTGTCACATACACAAGGGACTAAGGTGCTACCCACCTTGCAGACACCTCTGGTTTTGTGTGGAGCAGTTGTCCCCTCAGTGTCTGGGTCACAGCTCTGTAGCACTGTCTCATACACCCGTGCTTTACTGTTGCATTCACATCACTCATTCTAGATTGAAGAATTTATATTAATTTTGTGTACAAATGGTAATACCATAAGGAAAAGCCCAGAGGTCACTAGATAGTTCTTGACAGTGCTTGGTATGAACTAGCTGAAGGGTTTTCAAGATTGCCATTGATAATATTTTGGAAGTCAGATTCTGACTTCAGCAAGAGATATGCTTGTAAAGTGCTGTATTCAGTTTCAGCCCTGCACTTCCTTATCCCTGTGACACAAGGTGCAGAGGTTTCTTCATCTTCAAGGCAGACTATGCTCAGCAACACAGCAAAGAGAAATCTAATCTAATCCACATCTCAGTTGTTAGCTTTGGCACCAGAAGACATATGTATGCATTAATACAGTGATCTCTTCAAATTCTTTATCTCACTTTTGTTCATACAACATTTGGTATCCCCAGCATAACAATACTTCTGTCAAGCCCCAAGTTAACTCAGAAAAATCTGTGTTACATTTTGCAAGGTGGACAAGCACTCTAGCTGCTCTGTGTTGTTATGTCTGCAATCTGTGTCTTCCCTAAACTGGCACCCAGTTGCCTACACAGACCTGGCTGAGAGTCAGGTCAGGAAGCCAGTATAGGATATTATATCAAGAAGGGCTTCCAAAAAGGGGAGCTAGAGCAAATGGCAAGCTGAGCAGACAGATGCGTAAAGCATTTATGCAACTGCCTGCATGTGAGCTAAGGCTAAATTATGCAATAAATTGAAACACCTGTTCAAGCATAGCCTGAATCCTAGGTCTTCCCTGAGGTACACTGACTACTGGGCAACAAGGGAGGGATGGCAAACTGCTGTCAACTGCTGCCAAGCTTACCTTAGTAAAGCTCCCTCCTGGTTGCCAGTACTTGCCCACACCTCTGGCAGCCCCAGTGGTATCACAGATACCACCACTGATGCTACATGCAATCACTGAAATTTACTCTTGACCATGAATATTTATGTATTTTCATATGAAGCAGAAGAGCTTTGTGAGGGCAGAGACACCTGTGCTGGAAATGTCTGTTCCAGGGGCTCAGACACTGGGAGGAGACTCCTGCATTGGCTGGATAGGGATGCAAACCTGCACCCCTGGGCCAGGATGAAGGCTTAAGGAACCTTCTCACCTTGGCTAAGCCTGAGCAGTGTCTGTGTATGCTGCATCACAAAATACCCCTCTCTCCGTCAGGAGAGCAAGCACCATGTGCCTTAGACACACCTTGAGGTTGGGGACACATGAGGCAGTTGCATATATAGGCTTAGTCTCCTAAACTGCGTTTGCTCACATTAGGTGACATCAATGACCTAGATGTTCAACTTCTGGTCTAAAACCCCAGCCCTTCATATGGAAGTGCACTCTGGACAAGCCAGATGACAAAGTTTCTTCCTTCAACTGGAAATTCTTCTTTCTATCATCCTCACAATAATACTCTGGGAGCTGAATCATTAGTTGTTATATAAGCAAACAGACTTGTGCACATTGTGTTAAAATCATGAGAAATTATGAGATGGCTGGAGATGTGAGTCAGCAGGATCTGAAAAGTTTTGGCTTGTTTGCTGACCCCCTGCAAGCTGTGAGCTTTCCTTGTCCCTTGGTGTTTAACTCACAGCAGAAACTGTCTGCAGTCTGCCTGTGGACACAGCTGAGACAGACAAATCTGGTCGCAGGAGGTGCTTCTTTTCTTATGAGGAAATAAGCATTTCTGCCTATTCAGCCTGGGGTGCAAGGATGACATTCTGTTTCCAGGGGAGTTAAGGTTTTGTCCCAACTATCCATACTAGTATTGGGCTAATTTTTTCTGTATTATGAAAACAGAGAAATAATGATCTAAGTTTGTTTACAGAAAATATTAATTATTATTAAAGTTTTACAGATAATATTAATTTTATAGCTATTAAATTATACATTTGTGTAGCTGTATGCCTGTATGCATATTTTTTCATAAATAGAAACAATTTATAGATTAATTTCCCTCAAATACATGCAGTAGTTTAATAATGGAAATATACTACAGGACACAGATGCTATTCCACATGATACAAGGATTCTAATAGGCACAAATAAGTCAATTTTAAAGGAATTCAGAGGTTTCATACATTCTAATTAACCTGCAGCTTTCCACATTATTTTGGTTTTTGATGTACAAGTTGCAAATTTCCCTTCCTCTCTCCGTTGCCCTGGTTTTATTTCAATAGGTTGAAAGTACATTGACAGAGGTCGCAATTTTCAGATGTTCAACATTTATATTTTTAAAATCAGCGGCAGTGGTGCACCTAGCTTTTAAGACAGTATTTGCCAAGCTTGTGAAGCTGAATTTCTCTTCCAGAAAACAAAATTTTCTCCCTCTCCTGGCAATCCCTGGCATGCATTCCCTGCACATCTGAATTCAGATACCCGAAGACATTCCTGCTAGCCAGTGTATAACCATACATTGCCACTTCAGTATGGCATTCTGGTAGAAACTGTCCTAGCCTCCATAGCAGATCTGGAGCAGTAAGACTTGTAAATTTTCAAGGTAGGATTTAAATGTAGCAAAATCAACTACCAGAGTAAATTTCACTACCAAAGCAACATTTGCAAAATACAAGATAGCCTCAGATTCACAAGAACAGTGGTTTAAAGCTGACATTTGTCTAAGATAGAGATTTTTAAAAAGGCACAAAACAATAGCTTAGCTTTACAAATTAACTGGTTTAGCTCATGGTGCTTTAACTGTGCCATTATTTGACAAAGCCAGGTATGTTCATTTTGCTAGTCATGCTGGGATTGAACAATTCTCTGCCATGGTGTGATCTATCAGAGACCTGTTGGGAATGTACTGGGATTTTGTTTACAGTTGATTGGTTTGACTAATATTTATGCTCTGTTAAACTTCAGGTTATGCGCTTCTGACACCAGAAGCCTCCGGCATCCCTCAGTCTATACCCCTTCTGGTGTATTATAGATATGAAACTTTCAGAACAGGCTGCTCACAGTCTCCCTTGCTGCCCTTTTTTAAAACCACACAAATTACTCCACTGTTAGTTTCGTTTCTTAGCTCCCAGGCCAAGGAAAAGATGGGCCCAACAGTGTTGATAAACAGAATTTTAGCTATTGAATTCATAAGATTTCCACAGTGGGTGGAATAAAAAATACATTACATCCTCTGCTTTCCAAGTATAGAACAGATATTTCACCTTCAATGAAACCTACTAGGCTAATCATGATACTTGGGAGTATGCATATTCAACTCCCAGGCATTTGCACATTAATCTGCTAATTAACTGCAGAGAAAAACAACAGAGCTGATCAGCTAGTGAGCACTCTGGGTGAACAGAATGTTCTAAAGGCTCCAGGGAGTTCGAAAAAGTTGGAAATAAACATCCATGTGGTAAAGCTACTTTTCCTCAAATAGATGGCAGTAGAAAGGGGTGCCCAGGGGTAATCAGATGAATACTCCATTTATCTTAAGCCCCAGCTAGCACAATCAGAGAGGGCAAACAAAACAGAGTATGAGTGCTAGGCAACGGTCTGGACTGCAGCGCGCCACATGCTGCAGCTCTCACAGAAGCTGCTGAGTGGCTGGGAGCAGGCGGGTAGTATTTCAGTCCTTGGCTTCAGATGCAAGTGCTGTAAGCATCCCTACATTCCAGTCAGCTGCAGCTGTAACTGTCACTGGAAGTCTGCAGAGGCATCGAGCTCTTCAGGCTAGCCATGACCTTTTACACTGCCATATATATCCTGAAACCATTCTGTCTATCAGAAAGAATCCCATTCCCAGTGGTTTCTGGCCACATGGGTATGTCTGTGAGTATGCATGCACCCTGTCAGATGCTTACATGCTTTGGAAAGTTCTGCTCTCATTTTCTGCCTTCTAACCATTTCCATAAACAGCTGGTCAGAGTCGAGCATGTGGCCTTTTAGTGAAGAGTTCTCTGGAGGCAGCTTCCTACTAAATCATGACTAGGGACTCTTTCGTTTGTCTGTCTGTGGTTGCTGGCTCTAGCTTGACCCTGAAGAAAGACAGGGCATGGACTAACAGAAAAACTATATCCAAATCTGGCTTAAGTCTACATTAGGAGGCAGGGGGTTGGTGTTTTTTTTAAATGACATAGGTTTCAGCTACTGAGTTTCTCAGTTCCCTTGTGCAGAGGTGTCTCTGCCTGTCTGGTGAATTTCTGATAAGACTAGTCTCATTTCAGCAGTAGCTCTTCTCTCTGTGGAGCTGCTGTTGATCCCAGCCATCCCCTTGGCATTGTCCCTCATCCTGCTGTCCAGACAACCAGCCTGCTTCAGGAAAGTCCACAAACTCTTAGCACTTGCCTTTGACAATGGGTTTCACATTTTTGCATTAGTCTACAAGAGACACTCATGTAACCAATTCCTTCCTTATCTAGGCTGCCAGTTCCACTGCTGCAGGGTATAAGCATCTGTTCCATTTTCTTCTGCAAGCTGGGTGCATTTTACTGGGGCTTCTTGCAAGCATGCCTCAGAAGATTCAGTCAGAGCAGAGTAGGGAAGTTTGCTTAGCTTTTAATGCTAACTGTGCTGACCTCATTAAAGTTGTTCTCCACAGATTGCCTTAGCTTATTTAAGAATAATAAAACTCTGGAATATATGCCACTAGTGCCTTGGGTACCCAGATACTGTCCTTGGTACCTTGGGTACCTCTGAACTCTGGCTATCAGCCAGGGAGTGCAGGCAGACCATCCCCAGCACTGAAATCTGAGGAGAAGCTGCCTTATCTCTGCTTTGGGCTTTGCTTTTTTTGCTCCCATTTATTAGTTACACCAAATTAGATTGATGGTTTTCTGAGATGGAAAATGCTTTTACCATGAATGATGCTTTTACCTTGCCCTTTCTCTAAGGAATAAATACAACATGGGGCAAGGTAACAGCTGCAAGACTTCCCATTTTCCACATATCAAGTTGATAGAGAAACATGTAAAATGAATGCCAGAAATTTTGCAATAGGATTGTACTTTTTTTAAGAGAAAAAAAAATCCCAGAAGATAGTTTATTCTAGTTGATATGTCTCAGTGCTTTTGCAGAAATCCGTATAGGCCTTCAGGCAGAACAAAGAAAAATTTAAAATCACAAATGTTCATCTGCAAAGAAAGCCAAATAAACCTTTACGCATATGGAGCGTGTTAGCTCTGCTTTATGTTGTAGAATGCCTACAAGACTTTTAAACAAAATATGTATAGCCTTCTATGACACAAAGATCATTGTCTTAATTTAAAAGCTGAGCATGGCAAAGCAGGGAGACGTTTCTGAACACCTAAGCTGCTTTGGGGAGAGGGGGCTGAGGCTGGTGCCAGAGGGCATTTTTCCAGTGTGTTACATTGCTTGCCCAGCCTTTTTGGCCTCACCACTACCTTTCCTCATCTGTTTGGGCACTTTGGATTTACAGCCATTAATAAAGCACCTGCTTCAAACACTGGTGTTAAACCAGGTGGCCCCCATGCCTTGCCTGTGCCACCAGGGCCAGTATCCTTTCACTCAAGTCCACATGATGCTCAGCATCCCCAAGGTCTCTCCCCATCTCTGACCCTTTGTTCACTCCCAACAAGACACAAAGGGCACAGGTGTTATCAAGGTAGAATTTGGAGCCTCCAGAGAGAGGAGACAATACAGGGGCTGCTGGTTGTAGAGTACTCTGAGGTGTAGGAAAGAGTCTCCTTTGCAAATGCAATAGTCATGGCAACAGTTTTCTTCAGCTTTTCCTGCAGAGCAGTTATTCAGCTTTAGACATAATTCCATATATTTGATTTGTAGTCAAACCCTGAAACTCCTTTTCTTTTACCATTCCAAACGCAGGGGTTGCTTATCTTGCGTTTCCAGCTCTAGCATCAGTGACTGCAAGAGCAGGATCAGGTCACAGCTGAATGAAATGCTTGTTTCTTAGACTTCTCTCTTAGAAGGATACAAATTTCCACCCTTTGCCAGAGTATCCCTGCATACCCTTTTGAGTGCTGCATTCTGCTGCAGTGCTCAGGAACCTCTGCACGTAGCATGAAGGCAGCTGCCTGGGAGAGGTACAGCAGAGCTGCAGTCTGCAGTGAGTACAGCCTCAGACAAGTAACAGCAGCTTCATTTGGCTGGAGTTGCAGCAGTAGTCAGCCAGCAGGTCAGCGCACTAAGCGTCCTGGTAGGTGTGGCAGGCAGATGGGCAGTGGTAAATAATGACCAGAATCACACCTCAGCATTGAACTGAGATGGTATTTTTTATTTGCAGGCTCTTAGTGTTCAAGATAGCTGTCTGTGTGGTTCTTGAAGGATCTATGCAGCGATATGAGCAGACAGTAACACTTGTGGGAACACTTTTTTCTGAACTAGCTGTTGAAAGAGAATAACATTGAAGTGTAAATGACCTGAGGACTTCAACTGTAAAAGATTGGCTGAGAGCTACACAGTAGGATACTACCTGCAAGTATGGACCTCTCACCAGAAAAGCAACTGGTACCTTCCGGAATCACACAGAAGGAATGATTTTGTAGAGGTGGAAGAAATCACTAGCAACAACAGTGCAACAGGTCAGGAGCCCAAGAACAGGAGCCTCTGGGTTGCTGAGGTTTGGTCCAAGCCTGTTTTTTCCTTTTCTAAATGTTTGTCTGCATAAGATTTCAGGACAGGCCTCATCTACCCCTATTTCTCTTAGACATATTCCCATTTTCTTTTCCTTGTTTTCTTTGCATAATCCTCCTATTAGTGTAACTTATAGACTCTATGCTACAGACATGTTTTCTTTTATCCACCATTTTAAATATCACAGGAAAAAAAGTACATTTACACTGCGGGGAAAAAATAAAAAAGGTTATAAATACTGTAGACAGCACTTCAATGAATCAGCACTGGCAGAGGAATGCCAAAAGCCTCCCACAGCTGAAACTGTTCACCCTTGCTCACAGTGCTTGTGGCTCTCCTCAAGGAGCTTAGGTAGCTCTGGCCACCCCACTGTGGCAAAGGGAGCAGAGAGGAGCAAAGAGCAGAGAGGAGCAGGGGTCCAGACCCACTCTGCTTGCAGTGGCCCTGAACTGCTGCAGGCAGCTTGCCTGTTGTTGACAGATACCACTCACAGCCCTGGGGACCCTGGGGGTGATTACCTGAGAAACCCTCTCACTCTGCTCAGCTCTTTCTGCCATCCCAGGCACCAAGACTGGCTGAACTGAGGGTGCTTTGCAAGGGCTGTGGACATCCAGCAGCCCCTTGACTCGCAAACTTACTTTCCTGCAGCACAAGGACACAGCCTGCACGTTACTGAAGCACATGGTATGTCCATAAATGATTCTTGGCCTAAATTCTTGAGACAGAGATACACAGCTGTTATTCTCCTCATTTGCAGAAAAAGAAACAGTCAGAGCACAAAGCATTGTGCGGGAAATCACAGCACATGCAAGAACTGTCCCAGCTAGCACACCAGGTACCTCCTACAAGCATGGTGCTGACCACCATAAGCAACATTATAGATGCTGATCCAGACACTAAAGCCCCTCTTACTGCCTTCTCAACAAGGAACTAATTGTTGCTCAGAGCTAACTGTCCTTAAATTTGGAACAGTCCATTTTCAATATTCAGAAATAATAAATAATCATGTTTAATTTAACTGCTACCAGAAAAAACAAAGGTTTCCAGTGCTGTTTTACATTTGTATTTCATATAACCAATACAAAACTATGATGATACCTAGTGCAGGCTGGCTTACTGACTCACTGCTCGCACTCCTATCAAGTACACAAGGAGAAGAAAACACTGAAGGACTGTCTTAAATCTGTTCAAATATGCTTGAGAACTAGCATACTCTCCAGGGCAGCCTGTTTGGTTCTTGATTTGTTTACTTTTTGACAAATCAGACACCCTTGTACTTCTTGTCTTGCTAATTCATAAATTCCTTTGCACCTGAAAAGTTTCAAAAATTGTTCTACCAGGGCCTGTGCCCCCCAATGTGTTCATTGGTATAATTTTCTCAAAATTCTTCTGGTAAAACTTCTGGAAACCAATTATTTTCAATCAGGTAACTTTTACTTACTTTCCTTTAATTTTCTTCTGATTTTCTCACAGCATTCGATCTCTTTTTGGGAGAGCTGAGGAGGATCATCAGAGGTTTCTTCCTTTTCAATTTCTGGGCTACTTACCAGCATCAACGCTGCGGTTTTGGCTTTCTGGTCTGCTAAGTTGCTCCCCCTGGTCCGGAACTGAATTCCTGCCTGATGTCTCTTCATATGGACCACTGCAATTTTCTCTAGCCCTCTTAGAGCTTCTAAAATTTGCTGGATTAACTCCCTGTGCATCAGTCCTTTTCCTCTCATGTTGATCAGTTCTTTTCTTTTCAAATTTTCCCAAACGTGTGAACTACTCTAAAGGCATACTTTGAATCTGTAAAAATTGTCCCCTTTTTCCTTTCTAGTCTTTTCAATGCCTTCAAAAGTGCGTACAGTTCGCACACTTGTGTGGACTAGCTCGCATTCAGGGGACCTGCTTCAATCACTTTTCCCGTTCTCCCATCCATGATTACTTAGCTCGATTTTTTTTTTTTTAATCACTCTGCTTGACTCATCCACAAACTATTTCTTTCCCTCATCCAATTCTTCTTCTTCCAAATCCTCCCTGACCTTGGTCTGCAACTTGGCCACTTCTACGCAGTTATGAACTAACTCCTCTGCAGCCTCTCTAAACAGAAATTGCGCAGGATTCTGCACAGTCGTAGTCCTCAATTCTAAGTCCTGCGAGTGAATCAAAATGTTTTCATACTTCAGCAGCCTTGCATCTGTGAACCATTTGTCCGCTTTCTGCTGTAGTATGCACTGCACGTTGTGTGGTGCGAATACTACCAGAGGTGCTTCGAAGGTGATCTTCTTTGCTACCTCTACTAGCAAAGCCACAGCCACAATTGCCTGCAAGCACATGGGCTGACCTCTGCTGACCGGGTCCAAAAGCTGGGACAAGTAACCCACAGGTTTCCTGACCCCTGCCCGGTCTTGCGTCAACACCCAGAGTGCCATGTGATTGCTAGCATCCACAAACAACTGAAAGGGTTTTCTCACGTCGGGAGACTCAGCACTGCTGCTGCCATGAGTGCCTCCTTGACTTTCTTGAATTCTTCTTCATCTTTTTGTGTTCATTTGATCCAGTCTGTGGTGAGTTTCTCATAGAGAAATTTCACCTTTTTACTGTAACTTTCAATTTACTGCTGGCAGTATCCTAACAACCCCAAAAGCTGCCAGACCTCCCTTTTTGTCTGTGGGGATGGCAAGGAAATAATCCCTGCCATCCTTTCTGGGTCCTGTTTCTTTTGCCCTTGGTTAACCAATGTCCCAAGTACCTGACCTGGGGCTCTGTGAACTGCAACTTTGACTTTGAAATGTTCGACCCCTTTTCTCTCAAAAAGTTCAAAAGATCAATTGTGCTTGCCCTTACCACCACCTCCTCCTGACCTGCGACTAGCAAATCATCTACATACTGTAGAAGCTTTGTCCCTCTGATGGGTACAAAATCACTTAAAACTTGTTCAACTGCCTGTCCAAATACGTTTGGAGAATCCAAGAAGCCCTGAGGCAACGAAGTCCACCTGAGTTGCTGCTTTCTGTTTGTCTCTGGGTCTTCCCACTGAAACACGAAATAATCCTGGCTGTCCTCAGCGAGAAGGCAGGTCCAGAAAGTGTCTTTTAAGTCAATTACACTGTACCAAGTGTCTTCAGGAGAGAGATTGTTCAACAATGTGTAATGGTTTGAAACTGTGGCGAACAAAGTCTTAGTTCTCTGGTCCACAGCCCACAAGTCCTGCACCAGCCTAAAGGTGCCGTCTGCTTTTTCACGGCCAGAATTGAGGTGTTATGCCTTCACATACACGGCTCCAGTGTGTCTTTCTTTATTAATTCATCAATCACTCGTTTCAAACCCCTCCTCCCTTCCATGGAGAGGGGATATTGTTTGATCCATATTGGGTCTTCTGGTCTTTCAATTTTAACCCGAATTGGTTCTATGTCCAGCCTCCCAACTTCCCCTGGAACATACCACACCCTTGGGTCTATTTTTTTCTTGTCTGGAACAGTGAGGCTATAAAGTCTCACCTTGAGCTGAGATTTTTCTACCGCCAACCCAATCCCCGGGGCAACCATCATGTCCCACCCCAGCAAATTGAAGTCCGCGTCCTTGGCCAATAAAATATTTCTGCTGCGCTATTTCCTGTGTCTATTTCTATGTTTTTTATGATTGGAACTTTGAAAGGATCTCCTGTTGCTCCAGTCACCATCATAGAGTCATTGCTCAGAGAGCACCCCTTTGGTAACTGTAGCACCGTTGTCCATTCTGCCCCTGAATCTACCATAAAACATGTTTCTTCCTTGTGGCATCTCACTCTTAGTTTTATCAAGGGCTCCCTCGGTGTTCTGGACCCCAAACTGAAAACCCCCTGACACCTCTAATCCTCCTGAAACATTGCCTGGTCCTTGGCTTTGTTGGGACAATTCTGTCAGATGTGTCCCTTCTGTTTGCAGTAAAAGCATTCAAAAATTTTGCCTCTGTTTGCCCGAGCCCTTCCCCTGTGACAGACCTGATTTCTTCGCTGGCGCCTTTTTTGCCATGTCTTTCTCTTGTTCCTGCTTCTGCGCCTCCCTTACTGCTGCCACCAGAACCTTAGCTTGAATCTTTTGTTTTTCCTCATCCTGTCTCATGTACACTTTCTGGGCTTCCCGCAGCAATTCTTGCAAACCTGCTCTTGCCACCCATCTATTTTCTCTAGCTTTTTCCAAATGTCTTCCCAAGATTTCGCCACAAACTGTGTTTTTAACAACACCATTCCCATCAGGGAATGAGGGTCTGTTCCTGAGTACATTCTCAGACCCCTCCGGAGCCTTTCCAGCCACTCCATGTGGGTTTCATCTTTCCCTTGACATTCTCTGAGCACTTTGCTGCCCCTTCGTTACCACCTGCCGGATACCTTGAATGACCATATTTCTTAAATTTATCATCTTTTGCCTCCCCTCCTCCGTCTGGGCTTCCCAAGACAGCTTCTGGTTTGGCCACTGTTCCTCCCTGGCCCCCCCATTTGGGTTCCGTTTTTCTCAATCCTTGATTGCTGCTAACCAGATCATGTTTCTCTCCTCGTTGTTAAACAGCGATCAGAAGATCTCTTGGAGATCCTCACAGGTGTAGATGCTGGTTCCGAAAAACTCATCTAACCTCTCCGCCACTCCCAAAGGATCATCCATTAATTTTCCCATTTCCTTTTTGAACGCCCTCACATCACTGGTGTCAATCGGGGTGTGCACGTGTCCAATCACCCCCAGAGCTGTCAGCATCTCACGTAAGGGATAGATGCCAGGTTTTTCCTCCTCGTCCCCACTGTCCCCCACTGTCGCCTTCCTTGTATGCCATCTCATTCACTGTGCCGGGGGAGAGACGTGCCTAGAGACGTCTACCTTTCTTTCCTCGATTTTCAGAGACGCCTGTGGCTGTGGCTGCGCCGCTGCCGTGTGGCCATGTGGGAAAGGGGATGCCGCCGCCTGCTTTGGTGGCGGCAGCGGTGCGGTTGCCTGAGCTTGCGGAGCCCCTGCTTTGGGAGGCTTCCTGGTGCCACTTGTGCCTGCACAGGATAGGGCTGCTGCAGGAACACAAGGTAAGGGGGTGGAAGATTTTCCAACGGTTCCCATTCCTTCCCTGCTTTTGCCGCGTGCCGGAGAGCTCGTACCAGGTATAGACCCGAACTAGCATGTCTCCACATGTCGGCGTCCTCAGGATCCCACGGGCTGCAACTGGCCACGTGGTCAAACAAAGAGTCACAAGTCCAGGTTTCAAACATGCCAAATATCGGCCAGACCACATATTTTCTAATCTCCCTCCCTCCCCATTTTTCCATACATAAATGGATCATTTTCTCCTTGGACTTTCTCACCCTCCGCGGGTTTTTGTCCCAGTGTTCCAGCATCCACCCCAGGGAACTATCTCTGGGGATTTCTGGTAGAATTCTTCCAGGGACCTAGGAAGGTTTTTCCTGAGCTTTTCTCTGATGTCTGCTCTTTCCCAACCCCATTTTCTCAAGGAATGTTACGATTTTTCTTACATTCTCTCGTTTCACCAGGATGTCCATTGTGGGTCCTGTCTTTCTCTCTGATGTCGGGTTTTCCGGCTCACAAAAAGCTGCCAGTCTGACCCAGTTGAACAGCGAACTGCTCTGCTGACTTTTTGGGCTGTTTTTCTTACCTGTTTCCTCCGGTTTCAGAAGGCGGACAGGTTCCTGGAATTTTCCAGCCTTGTCTCTCCCCTCCTGATCCTAACCGTGACCGGTTTTTCCCCCTAGACTACCCCCTAGCCCCGGGTCTCCTATGTTTGAAAAAGACTTGCATTTCCCCCTTGACTGATCAAGTCCCTCGTGGGATGGTGAAACTGCAATCTTGGGGTCCGCACTTGTCTCGTGACAAAGTCACGTCTCACACGCGCATCTGATCACACTCCACCCAACCACACGATACTTACGGTTCTTTTTCCCATGTGGATTTCTTCATGCACGTTGAATTTTACGAGTGAAATAAACCTCGGGTCTTGGAGATCTCTCTAGATCTTTCCGAATGTGCTGAGAAGTGGGCCCTTTATCTTCCTTGGCTGTGGTTCTTGTTTTCGGCTCACGATTCTGGTTATGGTTCGTAGCTCCGGTTGCGGCTCTTTGTGAATTTGATTGGTTTTTCGGAATCCAATCCCGCTCAGGCCGCTAAAATCAGTGGGGTGCCCCCTGGGTGGGAAAGGGGTCCCGAACCCCAGTATCAAGTCACGTCGGGGTCACCAATTTGTTATAAATGATCAAATCGGAAGCTAAATTTATAAGAAAATTTAGCAAAGATTTATTAGATCACCAGCAAAATAGAATTTCATTAAACAACCACTACAGCTAAGGCAGCGTCAACCCCGGGATCGGTGCTGGGTGAACCTGGATCAGACTGACAGTGTCAGGGTGGTCTCCCCTGTGGTTCACCCCGATTGATTCTCGCAGCGAGCTTATATACAGTTTATTCTGCCTGAGGCAGAAATGACAGAATGTTCCTTTGTGTCCCTTCACATGCAGAACCGGGGCCGTACATGTGCAGGGGTAGACACAAGTCCGGTTCCAGGTGTCCAGATGATGTCAGAGCACTCAGGAGAAGTCAGTATTCACATGTAAAGGGTGGCACTGGTAGTAGATGCAATCTCCGATGAGCAGATCACTCTTGAGTGGCCTGGACATTCCAGGGAAGTCAGTGATCATGGCCCAGGAAGGTTCCATTCATACGTTAACTGGCTTGATATTATCTTAACGTTGTCCAGGAACTAATTGAATAAAAATAAGGCTGTGCTCGCGCCTGGAGTGGTCAGAGATATAGCTTGGATTTGACAATATTTTATACATAAATAGCATGAATTATTTTTACTATATACTACAAAATGGATGTTGTTTCTGTTTTCCTTTTCTGGCCTCAGATCAAAACACTTGCATTGCAGACGAATACAGTCTCTCTCACTATTTTCTGCAACTTAATTGTTGTCTAATATTTTCCTGTGAAGAATGAGCCAAAGAAGGTTTAGTCAGAACGATCCCAGAAAATGTTTCTCAATATAAGAAAACACATCAGCAAATGCTTTTTTATAGAAAAAAACCCCTTCAGATATAACAAAACCAAAATATCCTTGAAAGGCCTATTCTCAAAGCAGAAGATATTTCATAGAATGCCTTTTATAATGCATTGATTTCATTCTGATGACAAGAGTTCCTCTTCTATTAATGTTTTTCAGTTTCAGCTACAAGATGTGAAAAGCTGTACATTGTTAATGGAAAACAGTAATGTCTGCCACAGCTCACAAGATAAAGCTGAACATAGCTAAGGTTTCAGTTTGGCAGCAACTTGTGCCTCAGCAGACACAGTGACAGGCGTGCCTATGTAAATGGCAAGCATTCAGCAGTACTTAATTAATAAGCCTTAACCAAACTTTACCATTAGTTTTGTCAAGGGTTTACCTTCCTTCATAATGAATAGCAATGAATTTCACTTCTGCTTTATTCTAAACATGGTCTGCTTTTACAGTTTTCCACCATGACAAATGCTATAGTTTCTGTTTCATCTTTCCTCCCTCTGTATCTATCACTGTTGCCTGTATGTAGTCATGGAAAATTTTCTCCCCTTGTTTTGCAAGGTCAGGGCTATCCTCTTACAGTACATTAACAGCCTGCAAAACAAAAATGTTTCTGGGTAAGCAGGCTGCTTAATGGCCTCAGAAGAGTTATAATTTATACGGTTAAAAGCATTGACAAGGGAGGTAAAGGACTTCAACCATAACAGGATTAATTCAGAAAATTTTGTTGATAGCATAATAGTCCATGCTGAGCTATTCACAATATTACCTAAGTTTTCCAAGACAGGTTCATTACAAGGTGGCACTGCAAAGATTATTCCAGATTTAGCACAAAATTTACTCTGCAGCAGTTTCTGAATGTTGATGGCTCCATCTGCATCATCATCAGCATGCAGAATCTCAAACTTAGAGCAAACACCCATAGTCTTATTACTGCTGCAAACTTCTGAAATGCTGCTTTGAGGGTCTGTAATCTCAGCAAAAAAGCCCCATAGTTTGTTAATTGGCTTGGAATTTCCCAGACCTGTACTGAAGTCATTGGCCTTCTGCTGCTCTCTGCTGAGAGTGTCATATCTGGACTTAACTACTGCTCATTACAGAAAGGACATACACATAATCCCACTCTGCTCTTCGCTGGAGTGGCCTCACCTTGCATAGTATGTGTGGTTTTGGTCACTGCAATAAAAGACATTGAGCTGTTAGAGAATGTCCAAAGGAGGCCATGAGTATAGTGAAGGACCTCGAGAGGAAGTCATGTGAGGAGTGGCCGAGGTCACTTGGTCTGTTCAGCCTGGAGGAGACTGAGGGGAGACCTCACTGCAGTTACAGCTTCCTTGTGAGGGGAACAGGAGGGGCAGGCACTGATCTCTCCTCTGTGGTGACAGTGACAGGAGCTGGGGAAATGGCCTGAATTTGTATTAGGGAAGGTTTAGGTTGGATGTCAGGAAAAGTTCTTCGCCCAGAGGGTGGTTGCGCGCTGGAACAGGCTCCCCAGGGAAGTGGGCACAGCACCAGCCTGATGGAGCTCAAGAGGCATTGGACAACACTCTCAGGCACATGATGTCATTCTTGGGGATGGTATTATGCAGGGCAGGAGTTGGATTTGATGATCCTTGTGGGTGCCTTCCAAATCAGCATATTCTGCAATTCTGTAATTCTGTGATAAAAATGTTTTTGTGGAAACAGGAATTCTTTGCTTTTCTTTAAACAACCAGCTTGTTTGACTGGATAAAAGACATGCAGAAATGAAAGAAAGCAGAAATGCTGAAAGAAAAACTGATATTCATATTTCCCAGACTGTTTCACTGGTGAACTCAGTGCTGAGTTCTCTGGCCTGCAAGAGGGACAAAACTTACCACAAAGACCCATCAGCCACCACCAGCAGGAAAGTCCAGGGGGGCAGAGCTGTTCTTGTAGTTTGTGTGATGTAAAGGGAGGTATTGCGTTGAAGATGTTGGCATAGAGATGGCAGGCTGTAAGCTTATCCATCCCCAGTATGATCTGTGCTTTCACTCGACTGAAATCAGTGACACTTAGACAGAGGGTCAGTTCAACTGCTGACAATATTAAGAAGCCAATGCTCAGCTCACAGGGGTTTGATACAAGGTGCACCACCTGCAGAAACCAAATTGCCAGCCTTTCTATTGCTATCTTGTTCCTGTTTATTTCTTTAATCATTGTTTGCACAGTTCAAGCTGAACTTAAAGTAGTCTGCTCAATTTCTGCAAAGACATTGGAGGAGCTGCAGTTTTTAACTCTGCTGAGGCTGCTCGCAGACCTGAGCAAACCCCATAGGGGAGAGTGGAGCAGAAGTGGCTCTGCCATTTTCATCAGCTGCCAAACCAATTTAGCTGTAGGATGAAAGTGCAGCCAAGGCTCACACCCTCCAGGGAATTTATACAACAGAAGTGGCCTTTAAATTAATCTGGATTCCAGTGCTCTTGCACAGGTTACAGAGGACAAGCAAGGCAGAATCAGGTCATGTACGTATGAGTGGTGGCACCTACAGAGAGAAGAGTGTTTGCCTGCCATAATACCACCACTCCCATTCCCTGTCCTTCCCCTCCTCTTCTTCAATCTCTTTCCCCTTAAAATGCAGGTTCATGCACAATATCCTGGCTGAGGAGAAATCAGCAGGGTCACTGGTGGGATCATTGTTTTTCCCCTTCACCAGCCAGAGAAATTTCTGACAGGAGGCCTTCTGGGTCTGGAATTGGCTGGATACCTTTCTGTGGGGTTGATGCTCTCTCAGCACCTCCTGCTCTGAGAAGCCTGCCAAGGTCTTCCAAACTAGGTCTTGGTCTGACCCAAGGCTTTTCTTTTTTTGTACACAAGGTTAAGCTGGCATTAATGTGTTCAAATCTAAGTACAGAACAAGTGGTAGGATTCATCCACTGCTTTGTGTTTTCCCACAACTCTAGCCTTGTGCTAGAGCAGTGTGCTCTAGTCCTTAAATACTAGTTTCATTTTATCGGTAGAACTTCAGGTGTTTTCCAATTAATGGGTAAAGAGCCAGCAATGATGTTTGACCTTAGAAAAGCAGAACATCAAAGAGCAACAGCAGCTCGTCCTGCAGTAACGCAAAGCCCACATGGACCTTGCCTTTCTACCTCAATTTTACTTGTCAGGCCATTACATTTTTCTCATTAAGTGAAAATCTGCTGAGAATGTTACATTTTAATGTAATCTCAAAAATATGGGCAGTAGAACTAACTGCCTCCAGAGACGGGTCAAAACACTGCAGGCCCTTTTGGGGTAAAAATAATTACCTGTATTGAAACAAATCAGGTTACTTTGTTTTTTAATAAAGCAGGTTCAGCCCAGATCAGTTCAATAAGTACCACTATAAGCATGTCCTTAAGGCTATGTGGTGATCTGTTTGTGTAGCAGTACACATGAAGGAGTTGGCTCTGGATATTAAAAGAATGATGGACTTAAAAGAAAGTGCTGCTGGTTGGAGATCAGAACCTGTGTCATGTGTAATGAGGCCTGAGTAGGCAGCTGACAGCATGAACAATGATATGTATTACACATGGAAACAAAGATATAGTGTAGCTATACATCTTATTACACACATTTAGTCCTCTGCAAAACCATGAAAAGGCAGGTATGGGATTCATGCCTTCTACACGGCATCCCCAGAGCAGTGTGTGCTGTTTGTCCAGCCATGCTCTCCATGGCACAGGATTTATTTTCAAATGTTTCACAGAAGTTTGGGCTTATTTATTTTATTTGAAAGAAAACAGAAAGAAAAAAAAATGAAATTCAGAGGTTTGCTTTTGCAGTAAAAGCGAAATAACAGCAGGTTAAGTGCAGCTGGCAGTAATTATAGTAAGGCACAGATCTCCTGTCCTAATGATTCCTTGTATTCCCATGTGACCTAATATAGGGCCAGGCATGCAGTTTCTGTGCTTGTTTGCTGCCCTCTCTTGGCAACGTAACCAGCCTCTGGGAGAGAAAACTGAAGCTTCTGTCAAGGGGAGCAAAGTATCAAAGCAAACTCATTCAGAGAAATGAAAGTATCTTGTGCCAAAGTAAAAGAAAACATTTGCATTTTTTTACGCATTGGAGAAAGAATTATTTGCATCTAAGAAATCAGATTTCCTCTCTTTTCTATGGTTCATTGACTCAATGAACCATAGAAGTGGGGAGAAGGAGAACTGATTTGGGTGATGTTACCAAGAAACATCACCCTTTCCTATACATTATTGTGAGCATCTACCAGCTATCTGTCCCTTCTCCCTCCACAAAAGGAAGTTTCTATAGAGGAATGATTTTTCCTTTTCAGTCCCAATATTTAAACAGACTTCAAAGACCTCAATTGCCTCTCTGTAGATTTCCATCTGCAGTACACATATATCTATCTTTTGTTATCAGTGTCAAAAAGGCTAAAAGAAACTGGATTCTGTGAATAACACTAATCCTTTATAGCAAATGTGAAATCTGCTTTTCATGACAAGTCTTTTCCCAGCTCTAGTTTCAAGAAGAGGAATCCATATCATTCAGGATCCTCTTTGCAGATAAAGAAATGCAAGGCACATAACAGTGCTTAGATCCCTACATCACTCCCGCTTAGGTGTCACACCTCCTACGTCACGAGACGTGATGTAGCGCTTGTGTGGCACTTGCTGATTGGCTCATTCGAATGAACGAACTCACCAATAATGTGACGTAGGAGGTGTGACACGTAAGTGGAAGTGACATAGGGATCTGACGTCACCAGACGTGACGTAGCGCTTGTGTGGCACTCGCTGATTGGCTCGTTTGAATGAATGAACTCACCAAGTCTCCATGTGTTTGAGTTGAGTCAAATCTCCATGCTCACATATCTTGCTTTGATCCCATGTGTTCGCAGACTGTGTATGCAGGTCATTCATATTCTAGAAGGCTGCAAACATCCAGCTTCTGACTACCTAGTGAGGAATACTTTTCTACATGCAAATATTTTGTGTCTGGTATGTTCAATATCTCACTTATGCATAAGAAAGCACATTTTGCCTTTTCAGATAATGAAGGTTTTCCCACGGAGGAAACATTCCTCATATTCGTTCTGGATAGTAGCGGTTTCAACCTTAAGAACATTCTTCTGCCAACAAGATCATGTTGACACAAATCCTTGACCAAGGAGCACAAACAGTATCCTCCAGTCAGCTTCCTTCCTCCAGGTCATCCTTCCTCAAGCATGCAGAGAGACTACCATTTGAAATAACACTGCCAAAGAGGCTTGACAACAGATCCTGTTGGTTTGATTCCCCAGGAAAAGAATATGTATCATATTTTTCACTGAACATTTCTGAAAAATTAAGAAGATGGAGAATTAGTGGTGCATAACTTTTAAGACTTCTCAGAAGGATGTTTTTAAATTCCCATTATGAAAGCCATCCAGTAGTCTCAGAGTATGAGAAATATTATTATCCATAAAATATTTCAAAGCTATGTTTAAGATTAAAATAAGAATAAAATCCAAGGAAAATTCTAATTTTCTATATTTGAAGGACGTATTCCTTCTATTTCCAGCTTGTAGTTGGGATAGTATTGCTCAGGAATCCAACATTGACTCTTCTCCCAAGACAGAATCAAGATCTATCTGGACTTAATCCTTTACAGTGTGTTTGAGGATGACCCAGTTTGAGCAAGGAGGCTGGAGCTGCTAATCCACCATGGTGTCTTCCAACCTAACCCATGGTGTGATTCTGTGAGATACATAGGAGGATGTAGCTCTGCCTCTCCTTGCACCTGCTTTCAGCTGTATATGTGTGACTCCTGGCCTCAGCTCCCTCTTATTTACTTAAGGAGGTGTTTTCATGTTAATTTGTTGGTGGTTTTCACTCACTAGAGCTTTCCTGATTTGGGTCTCACACCCCATTTCCATGTTCTTGTGGTTCAGGTTGAGAGCATGGACACTTGAGCATGAGCCAGGAGGAAGTTCATGTACAATCAGTGTCTCCAGAAGAGAGAAGAGCAAACTGTCCACTTCTTCATGAGGACTCCATGGCCCAGACCTCCATTCCTCCTCCAGGAATCCTTGCCTGTGTCCCAGGGGTGGGCCCTCTGTGCAAAGAGCTCTTTACCTCCAGTCATCAGTGTATGTACTCTCACAACTCGGCATCAGTGCTAAAGCAAAATCTTTGTTTTATTGCCAACATTTTCTAAGCACTCGAGTAGACTTGGAGGTGGGAGCCAGGCCAAAGGATCAACAAAAGGGAGCCTGGGATTTTCAAAGGCTCCTGGCAGTACAGACTGGGATCTGTGATATCATCCTGCTGATATCACTTGAGAGGTATTCCATACAAACCAACTGAATCTGTGCTAGAGCTGGCAAGTGTATGCTCACCAATGTTCATCACAAGTGGTCTGGGACATCAAAAGCAAGTTACAAAGCTCCTACGTATGATGATTTTCCCTTCTGAATTGAAAAGAAATAAGTCTGGAGGCTAAAGAGATCTTTCTGGGTTTTTTTCTCCACAGAGCTGGGAAAGGAAGAAGCCACAGGACTCCTCTCCCACAATCCACAAAGACCAGTCCCACCTCATCCCACCCAAAAAATTCCTTGGGCTGGGGAAGAGCCTTCCCCTTTGGAAGCAGGTGTCTGCTTCCCCTGAGCTATATCATGTCATTTGGAATTCCTCACTACAAAGTGTTTTTGCCCAATGGCAGCTTTCTGTGGAGAGAGCACAGAGGATCTTTGCTCTTGTAGCCTGCTGAGCAGCAGCCACAGCACTGGCAGTGCCCGAGCTGTTGGCACTGGGACCTGCAGTTCTTAGCCACCCTATGCTCTCCTTGGCTCACTCTGGCACCAGATGTGACACCACTTGTCCCCGCTGCTCCACAACACAAACATGTATTACACAGCAGGGGGACACCAGGACCATTGCCAGTGAGATCTTGTACCTGATGTCCCTTCTCTGAGAGGGACATCCCACCACAGCAAATCTCAGATCCCTGTGGAGATGTGAGAGCTGAATCTTACCCCATCCCTCCCCATGGCAAGGCCAGCAGCAGCACCATGGAGTGCCTTACAGAGAGGAACCTGGGAACATGCTGGGAGCAGGAGGCCATGGACTGGGGAGGAGGCCCTCTCACACATGGAAGTGACAGCACCTCTGAGGAAGGAAGGCAGCAGAAGAGTCATGCCTTTAAGTTCAGGGTTTGGGGAGGGGAGGAGTCTTCTTTCCCTTTCCCTTTCCCTTTCCCTTTCCCTTTCCCTTTCCCTTTCCCTTTCCCTTTCCCTTTCCCTTTCCCTCTCTCCTCCTTCCTTCTTCTTTGAATTTTTTTTTCACATAGCCTATAGTAGCTACAGCATTTGAGAAATACATGTGATGAGCTTCTCTGTTTTCATTTCAAGTGCCACCACAAGCAGGCAAAAAACATGCAAGAGATGCAGGTGGCCAGATAATGGTCTCTGGAGGGGTTGGGTGGTTCTATGCTGCCATGAATCTTCTGAAAACCATTTTGCAGTTGCTACAAGCACACTGGTTATGTTCCTTCGGGACAGCGAGTGTTGGTGACAGACATCTTTCCCCGTGAACTGCCACCAGATGGCAAAATACCCATCAGCTGTGCTCGCAAGCCTGCTCACCAGCACCACTGGCTGGAGATTAGGCTGCAGGAGAGTGATGCCTGAAAGATAGGCTGGAAATAAATCCCCACAGACCGGTGTCTACAGAGCAAGTATTTGTTTATTGCAGCACTGGTGGTGAGGAGAGATCTCCACCTAGCTCACCCACCCTTGTCAAGTGCTGTGGTATATTTATACAGTAAGTGTTGCTTGGTGTCACTATGTCACTACAACATCATCATATACATACCAGAGTTAATTTACATGGTATGATCTCATGGTTATAAAAAGCTCTTCTGCACTGCACTTGTGCCTTCCCAGTTTGGGGGTCATCAGGGGTCTTTGATGAAGGCTTCCAAAGTCTTCTTTGCATCTGAACTTTTCAGCTTTGTCTTCGGAGTATGCACAGTTATGGTGGTCCTTGGTCCTAACCTGCCTGAATTCTTTGTTTTCTGGCTAAGTGGCTTTACATTTGCCAATTTCTCATTAGTACTACACTTATCTGTTTCTGAAGCTATCCACCTGGTGTGTTTTTATCTTCTTTTTTGTCTATTCAGCATTAAGCAGCTAGTTAAACTTATACTAGCCTTTACATTGTACAGAAAGTTATTTTTTACCAGGTTATATAGGTATAAAAAGTTATGATTCAGTTTGTATAGATATAAAAGGCTACGATTCAGGTTACTTAATATAGAAAGTTATGATTCAAATTGTACTGATATCAGGTTATATAGATTAATCAGGTTATATTGATGTCCTATAACTCAAGCTATAGAAGCACCTTGTAACTTAAGACCTAAGTTATATAGGCATCAAGAGGAGAAAGTGGCAGTCCAAGACATAGCATGCAACTGCTCCCATCAGGTATGAAACACTCCAAAATATCTCTGCTGCTCACTGGGCCTCACCCTCAAGCCTGATTTCTCACAGATCTGATTGATTTTGGCAGTCTGTTTCACAGGTCTCCCTAGGAAGCTCAGGTTTCTCAACTCTCATATAATTTAAGCACTGATCCATTAAGAATGCATCCCGACTTTGTTAGAATTCCAGATGGGAGGTGTGTTACAGTTGCAGTAGTTGGAATTGAACAAACTGACACTGCATATAAAACTGAGTTGCAGACAGTTCGTACTAAGCTGACTTCATTATACAGTAACCAATAATGTGGAATGCATTGATAAAAGTAATGTTATATTTACAATGTATTTGAGTGGTCCCTGGGTGTTTTCAGTTCTATGTAGGCAGCAGTTTTAAGGTATTTCAGAGTTGCCATGAAATGTTAGTTAGTCCTGGATGTCTTGCTGGGCATCAGCATGAAAATTACTTTGACTGATATAACTGTACAGAAGTGGATATTTTCTTTTTGAGGATATGTATATTAGAAGAAGAAAATATTGCACAACTGTACAGCTTCAAAAATTAGGGTTATATAATTTCCCTCCGTTATGGAAAAAGAGTTGAGTCCTGGAAATACTTTTCTCAGCCTAGAAAGATCAGTAACCACTGTACTTATATATGGGACTAGGCTTTCCAGGTCCTTTTGGTCTAAGGATGCTGGCTGGATCAAATACAACTCCTCACCTCTCTAACAAGACAGGAAGGGTTTTTTTCTAGATTGGAATTAATAATTAACACTGAACTATTCCATACCAATAGGCCTCTATCCCTCCCAGACATGGCCCATTCTGCCCCAAATCGGTAATATTCATGGGAATGTTATCCAGAAGGAGGGATGCTGCTGAGCCATGTTTCCTGGGAAGGTGATCTTTGCCCTTCAAAACCTTTGGAGCTTCACATGGAATTTGAGCTCTTGAATTCCTTTCTCTTTTGATCTTGTGCCAAGTCTCCAGAGATTGTAAGCTTTGATTGAACTGGATATTGAAGCATAAATAAATGTGCTTTTTTTTCTGCTATCTGTACATATTCCTGGGCTTGAACTTAAATATGTATCTCAAAGATTTGAAAAGATATAATGCCTTTATAAAAGACACGTAATGACAAATATCTGCTAATTTCATTCATGTCAATTCTCTTCCCTAACTCTCTCATTCCTGTTATTCTAATATGCAAGTTGTCATAATGAAATCCAGATTCATGTTAGCTAACATTTGGATGACTCTTTTTTTGGTTTTGCATTTTTTAATGTCCTTATAGCCATTTTCTACATGTCTCACAGAGAACTCTGCCTAATGCTTGTATCAGCTGCACAGCCAACCTTTCTCATCAAGCAGTGCTACTGAAAGACCAAGAAATGCAAATCTGCAAAGCACTGAATAATTACATTCCCAGAGGGGAGCTGCTATTTTCACAGCAACTTTACCACCCACATAGGCATTGAGCTGCTAAGTTACACTTGAGAGAAACCTTTGCAAAAATTGTTATGATGGCTTCACAAATTTCTTTAATTTCTTTACACAATTTAATTTCTTCACACAATTTCTTTAACTCCTTCATAGTCAGGGTTCTATCATAAACACTACAGGGGAAGAGACACAAGCTATCGGCATGGGAAAAACATTGAATGTGACTGGCCTGTTGCTTCCTATCCTCAAATGCTAATCAACAGGTAGATGTAATGTATAGCTCATGCCCAGCACTATTAGGAGTACAAAAGTCCTCACTGGCTGTTTGAACTTCCAGGTAAGTCCGTTTAAACAGACAGGTTTTTTTCTGTTGTTTTTTAAGTTCCACCTTTCCAACTAATTTATTATCTGGTGTAGTGGGATTTTTTGGGGATTTTTTTGTTTGTTTTGTTGGGGGTTTTTGTTTGTTTGTTTGTTGTTTGTGGTTTTTTTGTTGGTTGGCTTGTTTTTTGCTTTTTGGGGGTTTTTGATTATTTATTTGTTTTTTTTTTTGGTTTTGGTTTTTCAGGGGCAATTTTGGGGGTTTTTTTGGTGGGGTTTCTTGTGATGGTGTTCACAGGGGTCTCAGGTTAAGGGAAGAGATGAGGATTTGACTCTATGTTTTAGAAGGCTTGATTTATTATTTTATTATATATATTACATTAAAACTATACTAAAAGTATAGAAGAAAAGATTTCTTCAGAAGGCCAGCTAAGAATAGAATAGGAAAGAATGATAAGAAAGGCAACTGTCTCGAACTCTCTGTCCAAACCAGCTGACTGTGATTGGCCATAAATTAGAAATCAACAACATGGGCCAATCACAGATCCACCTGCTGCATTCCACAGCAGCAGATAACCATTGTTTACATTTTGTTCTTGAGGCTTCTCAGCTTCTCAGGAGGAAAAATCCTAAGGAAAGGATTTTTCATAAAAGATGTCTGTGACAGTTTCTCATTGTGATTTTTGTTTGTTTGTTTGTTTTGTTTTGTTGGTTTGGTTTGGTTTGGTTTTTTCATGTGGTAACACGAAAATTGATGATTAAACTCTTTCTAGGATGCCTCCTTTATATGGATAGTCTTGCCCTGTGTGAATAACAAAGTTGTTCAAAGATTCACATGTATATATTAAACATTGCCCTTTTTTCCCCCTCTCATGTGGTCTAGTTCTCAGCATTATTCAAAATGTATGTCAAATCTATCAGAATTTTTCAAATATGTTCCAAATTCTTTTGCACCTCTCCTTGTCGTTCTCTCCATTACTCATATATTCAACTCTAGAATTACACACTCCACATATGCCAGAGAATCATGGAAGGGGCTTCTTTGGAAAATCATTAAGTCCTTTTGTGTGAAAGGGAACCTAAAAGAAATTACTTAGCACCTCATCTAATTGTGCCTTGAAAGCCACCAGCAATGGGAACTCTACCAAGTCCCTAGGGATTGTTCTTGTTGTAAGAAATGTCTTTCTTACCTCAAGATGATCCCTCACCAAGTGCAACTTGTATCACTGCCCTTTGTCTTCTACATGCAGCAATTTGTGAAGAGAGCCTCCATCATCTTTGCAGATACCCCAGAAGTACTCAAATAATGTGATTAGGTCCCCTCCGAGCCTTCTCTTCTCCCTGAAGAAGAGACCTAACTCCTTCATTCTTTCTTCATGGGGCAGGTTCTCTAGCCTTTCACCCTGCCGTGGCTGCAGTGCACTGCTGAGTCACGTCTGGCTTGCTGTCCATCCGGACCCTCTGATCCCTTTCAGCAAGACTTTTCCCCCACCACACAGATCCTAGCCTATCCTGGGTTCTTTGAGCATCTCCTCTATGCAGGACTTCACACTTGTCTTCACCCTGTTCTTTCCTGCCCCTTCATTCAGTTTGTCAGGGTTTCTCTCTAAGATGGCTCTCCCTTCTGATGGATTCACCTCATTACCCAATTTGGCATCAGCAGTGAAGTTAGAGAAGGTGGTTTCAATCTCATCATCAGACAGTTTATGGAGATGTTGAACACTGTGGAACCCAGTATCAATCCCTGGCAGAGCCCACCAGGCTGCTAGCCTGACTAAAATACATCACTGATTGCTGTTTATTCCACCCATCAGTGTAAAGATATACACGACTCCCATGTGTGTGCCCAACGGTTTCCAAGTGTGTGCAAGGTGGGTTTGCTAGTCATTTTTACATTACTAAGAGCAATTTGTTATTTGCAAAGAAGAAAGTGCTTTTAGTACAGTTGCGGTCTATATGAGAACTCTAGAGCTGTAACACAACAAGACACTGATAATTATACAGTAGCAAGACCTGAGGGCTAAATATCAGATTGAAACTTAAGTCCAAAGGGATTTTCCTCATTAGTGTGTGAAGCAACTTCTCTGGATTTCCATGTCCTTAGAGATGAAATGGTTCTAATGATGGTTACTTACTGCCTTCCGCAGGTGGAAAAGACTACATAAAAGGTAGAGGAACTTGTTTTGGTATAGGTCATCAAGCTGCATCCAAGGATGCTTTCATTTTAAATGGAATGACTGCAACTCACTGGTTACCAGTGCATGGACAACATGGAAAGAGGACAAGCCAGAGTGCAGAGGTTGCTGTTGAACCAACTTCCTTTTCAGCCTCAGATCCCACTGAAGTGATCTTCTGATCACTTCTTGCGTTGAACATTGCTGATTGTTGCCAGATAAGATAATGTTGCCCATTGCACTGTAACTTGGAGCTAAATACGCAAAATTTGTTTTTGAGCATGCTAAGTTCCTTGTTGCATTGTGCACATGACAAGATACCTTGTTGGGCTTGTTGTTGTTGTTTCCTAAAACCTCAAACCATTTTGTCTTTATGGGATATGCAACATATATGCCTATTTCTTAGGATTGAAATGATTTCTAGCAGTTATCATTTTCAGTGCAGTGTAAATAGGAAACTTCCAAATATGAGTGACTGACAAACTACAAAAGTGAAAAGCACTGATTTGAAATATCTCAGGTCAAGAGAGACATTTTGTTGTATGCTTTCCCCCCTGCAGATTTGACTATTTTGAGAGCATGAATCACTATAGTTCTTTGAATTCCTTATGTACTACCACTGAGAAAAATACACAGTTCCTTCTGAAAATGAGCTGCAATCACAGTCATGTGAACAGGACAGAGGAGCTTGCTGCTCTGAGGCAAGGCTCTGTCCTGCTGTAAAAATATGTGAAAGGAAGTAAAATTTTAAGCATGTTTTTGGAAGCTTTCCTCCTTTTCCTCCCCACTCCTCTTGTTTGAATTGCTTGTACTGTGTTGAAGTTGTTCTATATTCACAAAAGTGTAAAGGCTCTGGGACCTCCTGAACATGGACATTTGGCGTCCACCCTCTTTGTGTCCAAGTACTGCTCCTTGGATATTGCTTTAAAGATGCAAGGAACTTGAACCTTTTCCTACAGATGAGAAAATAAGCAAAGAGGAAAGAAGAATTACATCTGAAGAGCCCTGTAGTCAATCCAGAACCCAAGAGTACAGTTTCATGGGATTCAAAGTCTGTCTCTTGGGATATTGCTGAACTGCCTCCCTTTCCAAGCCCCTTTGACTACAATGTTTCTTACCCTAAACTGGAGCCAAGAACTCCTGCAGCAATGCTCAGCTGATCAGATCTGGAAAGAAGGAAACTTTGATAGACAAGATGAAAACATAGTTCTACCAACTTTCACAAGCATCACTGAACTTAATCTTTTCATATTGCTTGAACGCTTTGTTTGAAGTGAAAATTTTAGCAAACTTAATTATAAACTTATGGCAGAATAATATTTCATGATCAGTTTTAAATATCACAAATTTCAAGATGTGCTCTCAGTGGTGGATACAACACATCTAAGTCAGGGAGAATGCAAATTGTCATGTTAGCATGATCACAAAGCAAAGTAAATTTACCATAGACAGATAATTTCTCTCTAAAACTCTGACTAATAAAGATTAAAAATATCAAGGTCAGGATGCCCATGTAGAACTAACAGAAAAAAACCAACATTCAGTAATGTGATGCGGGGCTTCTCCTCCCACTCCCACCTCCATGTATGTGGCTGTTGCACAATGTTTTTATATCCTGCAAACTCCCCTGTGATTAGCCTTGCTCTGCAGTTGTGGGACAGAGCACACATTGTGTATGTTCTTTATTTCAGACACTGCCTTGAATTCACACCCCATTGTGTATGCAACTTCTGAAGACATACTTACGTTTAGATGTGGACCTGGACTGGACACGGCAGGAAGAAAAAAACCTTGGGCCCCTCACTAAGGTTGAATGTAGACCTAAGCACATGTTCATGCAGTGGCTGGTTAACTCCCATGTGAGCTGCACAGTTAGCCTTAGCCCTGCATCATCATCACTGGCTGCTTGCAGACAAGCTGGCCCCAGGTCCCTCCAGAAAGGACTTTGGCACCACCTGTGACAGTGATATTTTCATCTGCTTGGATGCTCTAGAGCAAAAAATATGAACAGAGTCAAGTCAGGCACAGTGCCAGGGTTTCAGATTTTCTCTGTGGCTCAACCAGTAACTAGAGCACCAATAGCTGTGTGCAGCTGTTGCTAGAGAACTGCCTGCTTATGGTGATGAGAAAAGACTGTGGAACTGAAACTCAGCTCCCATGCCCCAGCTACTGCCCTGAGAGTCCCACTTTCTTGCTAGAACACAATGCATGGGTTGCAGCTATGTGGTTGTGAAACACCTGTTTGATTATGTAAAGGTATATAAGGCCAAAAAAGGTGAAGGTCTGCAGAAAGAAAACATTGCCACCTTTTTGATACAAGTTTTATAATGTCCAAATACATTTTCCAAGTAAAAGAGACAATTTGATTTAGCACGCAGCAAAGACAAAGGCAAAGCCAGCTCTTGAACCTTGCCAAGATTATTTTTTTACTCCTAAGCTCTTTACATCATCCAAAAATATTTTTCACTTGAAAGATTTACTTGAACAACCATTTCTTAAAGAGAAAATTACTATTTATGCTTAATGCAATTCACATCAAGGAAGAGGGTTTAGCTGTGGAAAACCAAAAAGTAAACAATGGCATTTTCAAGAGCAGTGGCATTTCTCTTCTATCCTATGAGTATGTTCTATCCTATAAGCTGAGACATTTCAATCTTAGTATTGAGGTTTATTCCTCATAGGTTTGGTCATTCAGAAAATATTGGATCCCTGAAAATGAGCAATATTTCATTATCACAATGAGTCATTTAAATTTTCAAAGCCACTGAAGTGTAATTACAGTAAAAATATGGGACAGAAACCACTTCTGGTTTTGCATGGTGAGTGCATATCAAGTAAGGGTGTTAGCCCTGCATATGGGGAAAAAAATGTTGTAATTTCACAAACTGGCATGTAGATAAAGTGGCTGGCTCAGAAACCAAAGACGCTAAGATTTTTAACTGACATTCAAACATGGTATTGGAGAACAGAAAGAATTATGCACACTCCCACATACTACTATTGTTGCATAAGGACAGCTACATGTTTTTTTCCCTTGTTTTGATGCCCCTTTTTCTTATTTTCTGCAGCAACTAGAAACACCTGACTGGGGGACGTCTCTGCCCCTGCCGCTCTAGAAGGGCATACGGAATGACACAGAATCACAGAATGGATTGCTTTGGAAGGGAGCACAGTGGGTCATCTGGTCCAACCTGACTGTTTAAGTGGGGTCATCCCAGGGCACATGGCTCAGATTTGCATCCAGATGGTTATTGAGTATCTCTAGCGAGAGAGACTCCAACTCTCCCTGGGCAATCTGTTCCAGGATTTAGCCCCCTGCACAGAAAATTCTTCCTCATGATCAAGTGGAACTTCTCCATCACCAGTTTCTACCTGTTGACTCTCATCCTGTTGCTTGGCACCACTGACCTGAACCTGGCTCTGTCCTCTTGCCACCCTCCATTCAGAAACTCATAGACATTGATGAGGTCCCATCTCAGTCGTCCCTTCTTGAAAAGCAGCAGAGTGTGAGTGGATTTCGGACAGCACACTGGCTGAGCTGTGCTGCCAGTGCGGGGCAGGGGAGGCCCGGTCAGGAACACTCGGTCAGGCCGGGTCAGGGGGGCTCGGTCGGGGGGCCGGGTGAGGGGGAGCCCGATCAGACCTGGTCAGGGGGGCTCGGTCGGGGGAGGGGGGGCGGGTCAGGGAGGCTCGGTCAGGCCCGGTCAGGGGGGCTCGGTCAGGGGGGGCTCGGTCAGGCCCGGTCAGGGGTGCCGGCTCAGGGAGGCTTGGTCAGGCCGGGTCAGGGGTACCGGCCAGGGGACCCGGCGCGGCCAGGCCGGCCAGCGGGGCCGGGGCCAGGCGGGGCGGGGCGGGGGGCGCGAGCAGGGCGCCGCCAATGGCCGCGGGCGGGCGGGGCGCGGCGGCCATTGCCCCGTCCCCTCGCGCTGGCGGCCGCCGGCCATGCTGGGGTTTCGCCGCGCCTTCGCTGCGCTGCTGCCGCTGCCGCGGGCACGGTCGCCGCCGGCTGCCGCCATGTCCACGCTGCTGATCAACCAGGAGCGCTACGCGTGGCTGCGGGAGCTGGGACTGCAGGAGGAGAACCCGGGCGTGTACAACGGGCGCTGGGGCGGCCGCGGGCAGGTGCGGGGGGCGCGGGGGTGGGGGGCGGCGGGGCCTCGGGCGTCGCGCCCCGTGGCCCGGGGGAAGGGGCCCTGCCGCTCACCGCTCTCGTCCTGCTCTAGGTGGTGACCACGTACTGCCCCGCCAACAACGAGCCCATCGCCAGCGTCCGGCAGGTGAGCGCGGCCGGGGGCAGCACCGGCGCGGAGGGAGCTGCCCGCGGGCCCTGTCACCGGAGCGGGCCGTCCTGGGGCCTTGGTTTGGGCCCTGCCCCTGCCCGCCACCCGGGTGGCGAAAGGCACGAAACTCCCGATTCCACTTCAGGGTCCGTGGGATGTTGAGTCCAGGGCGACCGCTGGTGCTCCTCGCAGCCAGGGCCTACTGCTGGCAATATGCCTGCGGCTTTCCTGGGAAGAAAAACAGTTTGTTTGCCCTTTTTTTTTTCTTCTTTTTTTTTTTTTTTTTTTTTTTTTTTAACTTGTCCTCCAGCCCTCCGCCCTGCACTCTTGCAAGCGTTGTTGGGAAGAGCAAGGGCTCCTCCCTTCCCTTTTCGTTTGTCCTGAGGGAAATTGCAGAAGAGGGGCAGATTGTGCCTATTTAGTAGGGATGAGAGGCCTGGGAGCAAGTAGTTAGGAGACCAACGTGACATTCAAGTAGTAAATTTGTGAATGTTTTTACTGTAAGAATAGCACTATTCTTACAGTAAAAGAATAGTAATCTACTCCTTTTGTGTATTAGGACTCAACTAACCCTTGATGCCCAGTGATGCTGATGGAGTAGGACACATTTGTATATGTGTGTATGTATGTCTAGATACAAACGTATATAAAACCGTCCGTTATTCTATATGGAGCTTCCTCTAACACCTGAATGAAAATTTCTGCTTGTGTTTTTTTTTTTTTTTATTTGTTTGTTTTTGTTTTGGGTGGTTTTTGTTTTTTTTTTTTTTAATTTAGGTAGCACATGTGCTTTTCATTGACAGTGGCTTCAGACAATTTGTAATATTGGATCCAAATTGTGTCAAGTTACAGGCATCCTATAAAAGTCACATCCTGTAGTGCAAGTACTCTCTATAAAAATATCTTGAGTTGGATGCAGAAGCTTTTTTGTGGCATTTCTTTTGGGGATTTGATTTTCCTAACTTTGATGTGCTTCTTCATGTAGGGTAATTTGGAGGATTATGAAGAAACAGTAAAGAAGGCTAAAGAGGCATGGAAGGTCTGGGCTGATGTAAGTTAATGGAGATTTCTCTTTTATTACAGATCTCTGGCAGAGACAGGCTATTAATTGCCCCATAAAGTGAAGGTGTAAAAATGTGTTCGTACTGTGTGTGGTGCATTAGCGCAAAAATCTGCAATGGGGACCTCAAGAAACAAACCCAGATAGTTTGTGTGTGTGATGCCATTGAGGTACAAAGATGAGGACATTGACTTGTGGGATATGTTTGTTTTGAAAACCCTGGCAGATTTACCAAGGCTTGTGCCCATGTGCTGTTGCCAACAGGTCTGGTGAAGTTCAGAAACCGTGTAGCAAGTAAACTGTCCTTGTGCATGTTTCACTTCCTGTCACCCCCTCTTCTGGGAGAGATATGTGGAGTATTTGGAGGAGTAACTTCTGTTCATCTTCTTGTTCCCTGGTGTGGAAAAAACTGCTGGTTATAAGCATGGGGGTTTTTGTTTCACCTGCTGTCTTGGTATTTCACAGAACGGCTGTGTGGTTCAAAAGCATTAGTGTTATGTTGTATGTAATAGCTAAGCTGTTTTTCCTTAGCAAGCTGTAGTTCCCCATGCAGACCTACCAGCTGTGTCCAGCCGGCACCCATTCTGTTGCTGGCTGTGCCAGGCTTGGTTCTTACAGCTATCTGTTGTTTCTTTGGATTTCAAAAGGCAATGTGCACGCTGTGTTTTAGCCAGCAAAGTAGTTTACCTCGTCTGAAGACAACAAAGTTTAGGATAAACAAAACAGCTTCCTCAGAATATGTTAGTGTTTTTTTTGTTACAATTTGTGGGTATAATGTTGGTAACTCTTAACATGTTCGGCAATAACCTGAAAGCAATCCAACAAAAAAAGAATCAACGCATCAAATGTTTCTTGAAGGCTTTTCCTCAAACCTATTTGTTATTAATTTGTGAACTTTGCTGTTTGTAATGAGCTTATTTGAAAAGATATTGTCTGTAGAGAGATATGCTTGCATGGTTTATGCATTTTTCCTCAGTCTTGTTTCTATAGAGAACTGATTGCATATGGTTTGCAAATTGATGCTATGCATTATTATTTACCATACTGGTACCACATTAAAAAAATATATTAAGAGTAGGTGTATGAGCTTAATATTTTCATGATTGAGTTTTTTGTGTGTCTTAATTTCTGCTAACAAGGTAAATGTCATACTAAAAGAAAGTTTGAAAGTGTGTTATTAAGTACACTTCAAGGCTCAGAAACCATTAAGTGCACTTTTATGAAAATGCTTATTTCTTGAGATGCAGCTGATTGGTTGCATTTGGGCTGATGTAGTTGAACAGAAGTAATAGAATTAATCTGAATGCTTTTGGCAATATTTAGTGAAACTGAAGTTTTGAACAGACAAAATGTTTGCACTGCTATCAGTCCCTGAGGCAGAAAACAGTTTCTTGTAAACCAGTGCGCATGATAAAAATGAACAAGTAACAGTGTCTTCAGAAGATAAGCAAAAAAGCACAGCAATCAGTGCTTGCTTACTGCAAGGACAGAAAACTAGAAGTATATATATAGCAGGAGTTACAGATTTTCAATCTCACATAGATTCCTCTGTTTTCTTTTGACTAGATCCCTGCACCTAAACGTGGAGAAATAGTGCGACAGATTGGTGATGCCCTGAGACAAAAAATCAAAGTTCTAGGAAGCTTGGTAAGGTATTTTCAGAAGTAGCCCACATTTTTTGGGAGGTGGAGTGGGGAATGAGGGTGAGCGGTATGTCAAAACTGCTTTTTTTCAGTAATACTAAGTTTTCTCTGCAATACTAACCTTAGTAATTGTTAAGTAATTGCTGTTAGTTCCATTAGCTTGCCTTATTACCTTTTAATTTTAAAAAGAACTAAAAAAAATTATTATGGTATAGAAATGGCATGAAGCTGTGTCAGCTGAGAGTTTGGTTACTTATTAAGAAAAGGCTCTTCACCCAGAGGATGTTTGGGCACTGAACAGGCTCCCCAGGAAAGTGGTCACAGCACCAAGCCTGACAGAGTTCAAGAGGCATTTGGGCAATGCTCTCAGGCACATGGTGTGATTCCTGGAGAGAGTGCTTGACCAGGAGCTGGACTTGATCTCTGTGGGTCCCTTTGAACTCAGGATATTCTGTGATTCTGTGAATTGACAATTTGTAATAGGAAAAGAAAATTTATTGTGGGCTTCTCTGGGGTGAGTGGTGCAACTGTTGCCCTGCTATTTTCCCTCTTGTCTGTCAGATAGGGCACTTCCTCATACTAAAAGTATCTTGAAAAAGACCTTCCCTTAATACAGAGCTTTTAGCTTTGAGCTCTCTCTGATGATCTGTAGGACTTTGCCAAGTGACATGTGGAAACATGAGGCTTCAGAAGTTGAGACGGTCTTAATGAGATGATCTTGCAGTGCTGTGCAGGACATAAAGGCTGAAGGACCACTCCTTTAAGACTCTTGCTTTACTCCTTTTCTTGCTAGGGAAGAAAAGGAGTCAAGTGGGGAACTTCCACTTTCTTTTTGCAGGGCTTGCCTGTCTGTGCTGCTGTTCAGAAACAGCTGTCAGTGAATAACTCCGTGTGTAGTCAAGCCCATATTGTTAACCTTCAAAACCTTGTTCTGCTGTTTCCCTTGATGTTGTCTCCTCAGCACAGTTTCTGTTGTGGAATTAGAGTGCTAACATACTTCTGTATTCAAAAACAGTAGAGCTTCCCTGATGAGTGTGGACATACAGAAGTTTGTTCTCTATTCTTGACCAAAACTTATGGCTTCTTGCCATATTTTCTTAGTTTTCCCAAACAGATAATATGCGTGTTCAGCTCTGCTAGGATTGGGGATGAATTTCAGGGTGAAAGAAGTGCAGTAGGTATTCAGGTTTTAGGACTTTGCCTGGCTTTAGGATATGTAAAAAGGAGCTGTGTAGAAACTCATTTTTCTCAAACACTGTAGGAAATTTCCAGTCTCACCTTGCCATGCCCTAGTGAAGTATCCAGGTGTTTCTACTGCACTTACAGACCCACTGCTGTGTTTCTGAGTAGATATGTCGGATGCTGCTCTGTTTTTGGTCAAAGATAAGGGCTGTTCCTTCTGTCTTGAGATAAACACAGGCATCAGAGAAATACAGTCAGTCATCTTTATGTTAACTTTCATATGGAGAGAAAAATCCTGTGGAAATCCTTTGAACCTCATGCATCATTTAACAGCCTTTTTAAAGTACAGTCATCACTGTAAAGTATCAGGTGTTATCTGCATGAAGTCCACATCTAGCTGTCAGAGCATGACCACAAAATTGTGTGGAGATAAGTAGGTGATTTTTCAGCTCCCAAATTTTGAGATTTTCTCATTTCTGGATGGCGATATCTTCAAATACCAGATTATTCTCACTGATATATTTCAGTGGAGTAAGTCTAACATAATTTTAAGAGAAGGATGTGGTTTCAGGGAAAAAAAAATCAATAAATTGATCCTAAACATCCCAGGTTACTAAAATACTAAACTTATAAAAGCATTTTCAGCAGTGTCTGCAAATGAAATCTTTCAAATTTGCTTTTAAATATTGTAAAATGAGTAGTTTGCTTATGAAAAATGTAAGTGGCTGTTTTCTTTGGCTGGAGCAGAGTAATCCCTCTTTTTCAACTCGTACCTTGTCTGGCCCACAATGTAAGCAAGCCTGCTGATGTAAATCCAAGGTATTGTTGATCAAAACATATCCTTAGTATTGGATCCTCCTTTCAAGTAGTTTTTTAAAAATTTTTCTCCATTAATTTCCTTTTTTAATTTCTTCCTGTTGTATTGGGATATAACCCTTGTCCAGTTGTCTAGTGTGTTGTTTCTTTAAGTTCTGAATAACTGGGGAAGAGGTGAATCTCCTAATGAAAAAGTGTGTGTTAAAATCTTACTTGGTCAGTAGATATGCACCTGACATTAAGTGGAGACAAAATATATTAGGGATCCACGGGAATTTTGTAAAAAAGTTTGTCTTACTCTGAATTTTTTCAGGTCTCTTTGGAAATGGGAAAGATTTTTGTCGAGGGTGTTGGGGAAGTGCAGGAGTATGTTGATGTCTGTGACTATGCTGTTGGTTTGTCCCGAATGATTGGTGGACCTATTTTGCCTTCAGAAAGTAAGTATGTGTTATTTTTTTTGTTTTGTTTGTGGAGTTTTATGGTTTTGTGTTTGGTGTTTTTTTCTTTAAAGAAATTAAGATATGGAGGTATTGCTTAAATATACGGTCTTGTAGTGCATCAAGATCTCTGTTCTGTGTGTTATTTAGGGAGCTTTAGGAATAGATGTGGTGGGCAGTAGTGCCAGCTATTGAAGTACCTAACGAAGTGACAGATAAGCAAGTCAGTCCATCCACTTTCTCTGTTCTTTGAAGCATTAGATTCTCTTTGGTTTTTTAATTGATGAAAGGTGGTAGAGAAAAGTATGTAAAAAGTTTTGAAGTGTACTTAGAAAGGAGAGACCTCCTTGTCAGTTATCGATTACCACAAGTCATCATTATGTTTAAAATAATAAAACTTTATGTTGTCAGATCATTAGCTTTTTGCACAGTCTAGCTAACCTTGGTCCAGGTCAGCTGCAGAACACAAATAACACAGCTCTTTGCAAGCTAAGGCTGTGGTGGACTGAAGAGTGATGCTAGGTTTCTTGCTTACATATTTTCCCTTTTTAGAAAAACCCGAGACATTAAATGGATGAAAACTGTATTATGTTGTGGCTTTGCTTTCAGGACCTGGCCATGCCCTTATAGAGCAGTGGAATCCTGTTGGGCTGGTTGGAGTCATCACGGCCTTCAACTTCCCCGTGGCAGTTTATGGGTGGAACAGCGCGATTGCAATGATCTGTGGAAACGCTTGCCTCTGGTAAGAGCTAGCTGTCCACCTTGCTAACAGTTTTCATAAATTGGAAAGCTTTTAAATCAGGCATGAAATTGCTATTGAGTGTCAAGTGTTTCTGGATATTTGATTCTATCTAGGGTAGGTGTAAATCATTTTTAGTCAGAGCTTTTTTAATTTTGTGGTAACCTCTTTTTTGAGGTGCTATGGTGCAGATCCATCCAGGACTTAGCCAGATGGCCTATGAGTAAAGAACCCAGGGTGAGGGCTTGCAGCTGTGGTAGTTAATATATTCCAAGTTGGTACAGTTAAGATTAAAAATCTGAATAAGCAGCTTTACTTTCTCTCCTATCTCCTACTTTGCTTTCATCTACCTCCTTCATTCTAAAGTCTGGCCTAGCCATTGTCTACATGGATTTCAGCAGAAGTTCTGAATGCTCAGCTGCAGAAGGAAATGCCTGTGCTGTAGATCAGAAACCCTAAAAATTGCTTATTTGAATTATTTCTTATTCTTAAAGAATTCAATAAGAAGATAATGTAAATTTTTTTTCACTTTCTAGGAAGGGTGCTCCTACAACATCCCTTGTTAGTGTTGCTGTTACAAAGTGAGTTCTGGTTTCTTTGATCTTCATCTCAATAAAAAGGAGAACTTTTCCAAAGAATAAATTTCATAGTGATACTTCCTTTAGGTTTATTGTTACTTTATATCAACATTTTAAATACTTACTGTGCATTACCCATAACATTTATTTTAAAATGCTAAATAAAAGTAGGCCACTTAAAATAGGTAATTACTAAGTCTTGCAGATCTAATATTCACTCCTGAGAACAATTACCCCAAACCACTACTACCCCAAAATCCCCAGACAGTTCTAATGGTTCATTCCCCATTTGCGCTTGTCAGAAATCTCTTAACATTTCTACATCTTTGATTCCAGGATAATTGCAAAAGTCTTGGAGGATAACAAGTTGCCTGGAGCGATCTGCTCTCTGGTTTGTGGTGGAGCAGACATTGGGTAGGTAATATTTCTTGTGTTTTGTGAAGGTTTATAAAAGGAAAAAAATATACTTTGAGGTACTTGTGAAGTTATTCTAGTCTCTAGGAATGCACATGTTGCCATGATTTTTATCAGTCGGTCTGCAACTCTGGCTCTAGTCCTGCATTAAATATACTACATATGTCTACTTGCTGCTGTGAGATCAGCTGCAAACAAAGAACTTGTCAGATATTTAATGAAGAGGCATGACTAAGGTTATATTCCACTTCTGCATATGCTGACACTCAAAGACTACAGCTAATATTAGGTTCCCTTACCATGTTCTTGAGAGTTTTCAATGTATAGTGCCTTTTAGATTAGTTGTGGAGGAGAATAATTCCCCTTTCCCATGTTCGTGCAGAGCTCTGCACTTGCTCATAGATCTGTGCTTGGAAGCTGTACAATCTAAATCATTTTGCTTGATTTTTACCATGAGGAAATCCCCAGTTCAAATGTATATTCAGATATATCTTTTGAGAATTTTAAGAGAAGGCAAAGCATATGGCAAACATTAAAAAAAGTCATAGATTTGCATGTTTTCTTGTGGATCATAACAATTGGAACTAATCTCACAATATACTTTAGACTGAATGTCAGTGTCACTACAGGTGATGCTTTTTGGCCTAAAAATGTGGATGGAAACAGCGTTGTTCCTTTTTTTCTGGCTAAGGGGAAGCTTTCCTGCCATTAGCTCAGTTGCCTGATGTTTCAAAGAAACTCTGGCTTTAAAGCTCTCCCTGGTTGAAGTTGATATATGTGGAAGGTAAGCTGCTCTTCTGTCTGCATTTCTTTTGTTGAGCACAGTGCTTTGTGTCCCATTGTGCAGGACAGCAATGGCTAGAGATGAGAGAATGGACCTCTTGTCCTTCACTGGCAGCACAAAAGTGGGCAAACAAGTAGCACTTATGGTTCAGGAGAGATTTGGTGAGTGTGTGAGTTCTTCTCTATTTATTTCCATGTTTGGTGAAGGCAGCAGTGCCCCATAAGATTTTAAAATAACAGTAACACAGTTTTCAGCTGTGTTACTTTTTTTTTTTTTGTCTTGGATAAATGGGGATTTCAAACTGCTTGTAGATACATATGTCATTTTCAGTTCTGTTAGAATTCAGATTTTTTTCAGTTTATCTGCAAATCCATAGTCTTACCATTAATGTGAGGAGAGGTGTAGTGGTGTCCATTAGTTGTATGGAGATTTTTAGGGTGAACAACCAGAGCTTATGGTCTTTTGCCAATGTGAATAGAATACATGAATACAGTCCCCCTCACCTTTTACTCCTGATAAATACAATGATGATTTTGGAGGTGCTGTTTTTGTTGCAAATATTTAAAAGTGTACAGGCAAGAATCTCAGCTGCTAGATTCTTACTTCTTAGTTTATGAGCAGCACCTTGCAAACATATTTTTTTGTTTTATACATTTGAAGTGCATGCAAGTGTAAAAAAGCCCCCCAGAAACCAGAACAGATAGCAAATATTCACCCAGATACAGGTGGATTTTTTTGTCTCAGATTGTAGATAAACAGTTGCCAGGGAAATAAATGAGCTTAGTTAAATTTTATGTGCATTTTGATCTTTGTAGGACCTTATTCTTTATCTATGTCATACTATTTATGCTGCTACTTTTTCCTGTTTCAATTTTTTTCTTTCCAGTGCTATTTTTTTGCCTATCTTTTTAAACTTCATTGTGCCATAACTGCTGTGCACGTATCCTCATGACATGTGATAGATGTAGTATTTGGTGAAATTTTCTGCTTTGTCTAGACTGTGATCTCAAAAATGTTTTGTTTATCCTTAAAAATATGTTTCATGAAGCTTAGCTCTAGTTAGAGGTAGTCTCACTGAGGTACAGGGAATATTTGCGGCTATGGTATAACTTATTTTGTGTTTTTCATTAGGTCGAAGCCTGCTGGAATTGGGAGGAAACAATGCCATTATTGGTAATATGTGCTGTAGAAATTTAGTCCCATAGATTATATTTGGAAGCTAGTATGCAAATATTCATAGCTAATTGTCACTTTTTTTTCTGTTTCTTTTATTTGTTCCCCCCCAGCCCTGGGCTTTTAAAAGTACATCTAGTTTGTGTAGAATAATAGAATGTTGTGGGATTTTTCTGTCTTTAGTATTGTGGAGGGAGCAGTGTTTTAAGACAAAGAGTAAGATTCCAAGGTCTCATAAGTAATCAGTGTTGAAGAGGAGAATGGAATGAGAGAAGCAGTAAGCTTCAATAATGGGTTGTGGACAATGTTAAACTGAGCAAGTTTGATTATAGGATAGTTTTAGTTTTAGAATCATTAAGGTTGGGAAAGACCTTTAAGATTGACTTTAGCTCTTAATGCAGCAACAGCATATTCATCAGTAAGCCATGTCCCCATGTGCCTCATACCTTCTGTATGCTTCCATCCATAACAACTTCACCATTTTCCTGGGAAATGCTGGTCTGCACTTTATATATAATCTTGTGAACACTACACTTAAAGCATTTTAGAGCATAAGTATATATATATATATATAAAGTATAAGGTTCTTATGATACTTGAAAGAAAAGCATAAAGGTATTTATTTCAGTAGCACATTTTTCAGGTTTAAGTGCCTTAGGGTATGATCCAGTTCCTAGAAAAACAACAAATACTACAAGGCTGACCAACATTGCAGAAAGAATATATAAGCTCAATAAATACCTAAATTGCTGTCCTGTTGTGCTGTTGCCTTTTGTTTCACTTTTCTCATATTCTGGACAAATGTGCTTATTTACATATATATACTCTTTTGAAGTACAAACATGATGCTACATCATCTACTCTTTTGAAAATCACATTTGAGCAGGTCCTTCTTTTTTTCTATGCTGCTTTGTAGCCAGCAGTATAAACTTGTTTTATGTTTTGAAAATTGTTTATTTTTTAATGTTAGAGGCCTGCTTTTTTTGGAATTGACTTTGAATGATCACATATTCATTGTTTGGCTGGTCTTCATCCCAAACTTTGTACAGATTTTGGATGCTTAAGAGACTTTTTTTGGGACTGGTTAAGCCAAGTGATATTTTGGGGATCGTTTGAGCTTCATAAAACATCTCAATGTCTTCTAGCCAGATGTATTTGTTCAGCTCATTGTACATTTTATATTACTGTACACCTGTGTGTTTTAGCTGTGCTTTTTGCAAGGCCATGTGGATACACTTTATGATTGTTACTTTATGCTGATAAACTACTTAGTGAGAGACAGATTGGAGAAATGGCAAGAAATTGCTTGTGGTTTCCTGAATTAAAAGGAAGCTAGAATTATTTGCAAACTTTATTGAAAAAGGCTCCCTTCAGCAGTTCAAACCTACAGTTATGTTCCAATTGCATGTGACTGATTCCAGCTGCAGAGAAATAGTAGGAGTTTCAAGGTGTTTCTTTGTATCTTACCATGCTGTGCAACTGTTCCAACTTGTGCAACTATTCCTAAAGATTCATGACCAGCCTGTCAGTTTCTAATAGTTTAGCATCTTAAGTCTTGTGAACTGCCTGTTTACTCCAGTAACATGCTCATATTTTAATTTTTTTTTAAGTGTTTGAAGACGCAGATCTAAACCTAGTCATTCCATCTGCTCTATTTGCTGCTGTGGGAACAGCAGGTCAGAGGTGCACAACTGCTAGAAGGCTGGTGAGTAAATGTGTATTGTCTCATTTAGGTAGCTCTGAATTTTAACTTAATTCCAGATTGGCTGAGAAAATGACTAACAATTCCTAATATTGTGAAGAGCAACAAATAATATTTGAAACACACTTTTATTTTGTCAAAAAAAGTATGTTAGGAAAATAAGAACATAGTTTCATTTCAGTATAATTCTAGCTCTAAACAGTTTCTTTGTATGTATTTCTAACGGTGCTTTAAGTCAGGAAAATAGTACTTGGCAAAGTTCTGTATTTCTGTTTTCATTACCAGAGCTTTGCTTGTGACTGCTGCAAATTTTGGTTCAGTGTTTATATTGCAGCAAAGCAAAAGTGCGTGTGTTACCTGCTATGTTATTAATTCTTAACCAATCATTTTCAACAAGTTCAACAGTGTTATAGTGTCAGTGTCCATCTTGTCACTGTTGGGTTAATTCAGTAAATATTAGGTAAAATGGATGTGGGTAAATTGATTCAGGTGTATTGGATGGGCAGTGATTCCTCAAACTGGAGCAATAAAATTTCTGGAGCATTTGTTCTAGAACACTAAACTGAAATGTTTATGGTGCACATTGATAGTACTGATCTGAGATGGGGTAAAATTAAAACAGATTTTTGTTACTTGGCTTGTTTTGAATTTTTATGATGAAGGTTTTACATCTTCATTTTCTGGTGTTAGTGCTATTTCAGAGGCCTTGGCCTCTGTCTCCGTTTAATTTTGGGATTTGCTGAACATGAACAACAGTGTTTCCGTTCTTTCATTCAGCCCCCTTCAAAGTGCAGTAGTACTTCAGGAGCAGTTACATAGGCTTCCCTGTCTTACAACTTTGTTACCATGTTTTAGTTTCTCCATGAAAGCATCCATGATGAGGTGGTGGCAAAACTTGCCAAGGCCTATGCCCAGGTCCGCATCGGTGATCCATGGGATTGTAAGTAGCTATTTCCATCTCATGGGTTTAGGAAACAAGTTGCTGTTGGTTTCTTTCTGTTTAAATTCTGAAGTGATTATAGATCCAAATTATCTTAAGTTTAGCAATTTACCAGGGGAAACAGCTGGTTTCAGTTAGAATACAGACTCAGAAAGGAAAATGAAGAATCTGGGTAATACTGGTCATCCTGAACAGATTGACAGTTAATTCTAAGATAAGAATATTTGCAAACATACACACTTTTGATGAAAGTATGCTTCTGAATCTTTTTTCAGCTGACACTCTGTATGGGCCTCTTCATACCAAAGAAGCAGTGAAAATGTTCCTTGATGCAGTAGAACAAGCAAAACAACAAGGTGGCTCTGTGGTCTGTGGCGGAAAGGTGACTTAACTTTTATTTTCCCTGCTACGGTTTGTGCTCTAGGAAAAAAATACAGTAACGTGATGGCTTAGGCCAAACTTGTACTTCAGCTTGTCTTGTCAGCCTCTACAGGATGTTAGGTTAGTCAGACTGAGAATTGTTTGAATTGGAATCCTGTCTTCAGGGTAAAGGCAATTCTGCTTGGAAGCTACTCTTACACCACTCCCCAATTGCAAGTGATAGTGAAAATAAAATTAAAAAAACCAAAGTATATGGTGAATGTCAAACATGTAACAAAGGAAAATTGCAGTTCTGTCCCTCGCAATATCTAGCTTGAGGAAATACTGGAGATATAAGACAACGACTTGTACATCTTCATCATATAGGATGTTTAATTCTCATTGACTTATTGTTCTGGGGCTTCTTGTCTTTCATTGGCAACTTCTATGTACTTTAAAATTCTGAGTAGCTTACAAGCAGGAGAAAGGAAGTTTCAGCTGCTAGACATTACAACTTGATTATATCTTTAGTGGACATAAGTTGTGCTTCTATATTTTAAATACTTAAATAAGTAAAATTTAAGTTATTCATCCTATCTGGCCTTCTGTTTCTGATTTCTCAACTGTATTGGTCAGACCATGAAAGATTCCTTTCCTGCACTAATACTAACCTGGATGCTGATTGGAACTTACTTGGTTATTTTTTATTTATTTTGAAGGTTATAAATCGCCCTGGGAACTATGTTGAACCAACCATTGTCACTGGCCTTCCTCATGACGTGCCCATTGTCCACACTGAGACGTTCGCCCCCATATTGTATGTGCTGAAATTTAAGGTAAAATAACGCTGGTGAAACAAGTGTCAAGGATGGTAACAGTAGAGTCGCAAGAGAGAAATCAGACATGTGTCACGTCCATACAGTTGTCCCAGCCCTTCAAGAGGTGGTGGCTCTTGTTCTGCACTGTGAGAGAGCCACTATTCAACTCAATGTGTAGCTCCATTTCTGTGAAGAGCGCTGGAGTTAGGGTGAGATACAAGAACAGGTTGCTGTTGTTAGTGTTCATGGTTGATGCTGTTCACACCTGTTCAAAAGCAGACTGTGTTCCATGCAGCAGTGCAGGTATTGCTGATGTGGCACATGTGTATTTGCCCAGTGCCCTTCTGTACATTTGTATTATGGCTGTGGTTTATTGGGTTTTTTCTCACAGAGCTTCTTTGTGACTGCTTTGCTTTGGATGGTCATGGCTTAACCATTGACACACGCTTCTTCTAGGAGGAAGAGGAGGTTTTTGCCTGGAATAATGAAGTAAAACAAGGTCTTTCCAGCAGTATCTTTACCAAGGATTTGGGAAGGATTTTCCGCTGGCTAGGGTATAATTTAAATTATTTTTTTACTTTTCTGAGGTACATAAGATTAGTCTTTCATGTCTTTTGTAAACATCTGCATAATGCTAGTTGAGCATTTTACAGCCTTCATTTTAGGGAGGGAACCTTTCCTGATCCTAAGGAGGAATTGTACCTTATCTTTGTTTGTAGGCCAAAGGGATCTGACTGTGGCATTGTGAATGTTAACATCCCAACCAGTGGAGCTGAGATTGGAGGTGCTTTTGGTATGTTACTTGTCCTTTGTCAAGGTTTTAATCAGTCAATTTAAATGACTAAATGTGATGAAATCAAAGTTAATTTTGAATCATACTGCTTTAGTAGAAAACAGCTATTGACTAGCAGTAGTTAGATTTAAACTTTTAAAAATAGCTGTACTAGGTTTTAAAAAATTCCATGTGTTATTTCCTTGTCCTCCTCTCCATCAAAGGAATGTTACTTAGATATATATTCTGGAAGTATTTAAAGATATGGCCAGGTGGAAAACTTTATAAAAGTTTTAATTAAAACAATCTTGGGCAATTCTGTGTATATTGGTAAGTTTATATAAGATTTATGGCATGTAGCATTTTTGTGAGAAAATCTTATAATAAAAAATTTTGCCTTTTTTTCTTTTTTTTTATATACTTAGGGTTGAAGAAGCATTAACCTTACCATTTAAGCAGTACAAGAACCAGCACATTCTTCTACTTTTGTCTTGTGTTAGGAGAAATGTTTTTAAAACAAGGTCCTTTCATGCCACCATGATGGGATTTTGAACTCCAGGGAGATATTTTTTTTTACATCAAGCATGAGGAGTGAGCTAGCTGTGTGTGTTGTGTGGGTTGGTAATTTAATTCACATATAGGACAAGGAAAAGGAATAGTTTTTCCAATTTTTTTTATAAAAATGTCTTACCTCCTGGAATTAGTCCAGATTGCCATATCCAAAAATAGGTTTTAATTTAAAATGTTTTTGCTACAGGTGGTGAAAAGCACACTGGTGGGGGAAGAGAATCTGGAAGTGATTCATGGAAACTTTATATGAGACGGTCTACTTGGTAAGACAGACAAATAAATTTAAATTACAGATGAACTTCCCAAAGTTCAAAACATATAAATCTTTGACTACAAGGATATTGTCTTTACTGAATGTGAGATAACCATCTATAAGTGTAATTGCCTTTTTTTCACATTCATAGCCAAAGAAGATTTGGAGGGTTTTTATAAAGACATTTTTTTTTAACTTTTCAAAAGAAAAAAATTAGGTGGTTTTGGGGTTCTCCCCACCATTGGTTGATTTTAAATTCATCTGAAAAATGCCTGAAACTTGTCAGGAAATACTCTGAGTTGCAGCCACAGTGAGGGGCCACCACTATTGCCTCTGGTAGGTCATTCAGCTATATGTTGGTTATCTATCCACAAATCTCCTCACAGCCAATAGTGGATGAGCATTAGTGTTCTCAGCTGACTTCCATAGCTCTTACCTCTGCTATCTTTTTTTTTCCCGTGCAAAGACTTATGAACGTGAGAAATCCCACCTTGATTTTTCTATCTGGACATTCTCCTAGTAAGAGATTAAATACATAAAGAGAAGTAAGATCCTCCATAAAGGAAGAGAAAATGGCAAATGTTGTCTTTTCCTGTATATGGTTGCTATATTGAAAACTGGAGTAAAGTTAGTTCATAATTTTAAGTAGGCAAACTGCTTTAGAGAAGTCTTGTTTAGATATAACAGCTTATACATAGCAAGTGGACTGCACAATCGGTGTCAGTGATTGTCTGGTCTATAAATTGTGGTTTCTCTTTCAGTACAATCAACTACAGCAAAGATTTGCCCTTGGCTCAAGGAATCAAGTTTCAGTAACAACCTTTTGAACGGCTGTGCTATGAACCATCCTAGAATTTCTGCATCAAGCAGCTCCTAAGCATCATGGGGATAAAAATTAATTATATGAAACAAATTCTGTCAGAAAATCAGCTACTCTTTAGTTGCTTCACTTTCTATGAATGTATTTACTAATTTCGTCTTCAGATGAGAAGTCTGTGGTCTTTGGGAGGAAGGGAGGGTGACTAAAACTAACCACCTTGGGTCCAGGTGGCCTGGATAACCTGTTGCCTTAACACTGTATTTCAGTACTAACACTGCCTCTATCCCCTCCCCACATTTTGCTGGTATTTCCAGCTACATCTGTGTTTCAAGCTGTGTGCCAAGTTTCCTGCAGTACCTGTTACTGAGGGATATTTGGGCTGCAGTACAGGGCTATTTTTCAATGAATAAATAAAGGAACATTTTGTGAAATATCTTGGGCTTCTCATTTGTTTTATTCGCTGGTTTTGAGCAGGAATATTCAGAGGACTATCCATTTTCACACACGAAGTTGCTAGCTGGGAAAAGAATCATTGGGATAAAAGTTCTGCTTCAGTTTTCCTGCCTCAATTTCAGAAAGGAGACTTTCAGCATACGTTGGGAGATGGAGGTCTACTGTAGTGTCTTGGAATCTCATTTAACACTTGAAGGGGTTACAGCCAATTCAGGTTGTCCATATCAGGTTGTGATACCCTACAAGCAGACTGGCTGGAGATGAAACCTGGAGATGCAGTCAGAGGAAATATTTTTCTAGGGAATGACTTATTGTTTACTTGTGTTTCACCTCAAATGAGAGTTTCTTTTGGCCACTGGAGACTACAGGCAACAGCAGCACATTTAGGAACCCTGCTCAAGACTCAGGATGAGAAAAGAGACAGTGCTATTAGACTGATTTTAGCTTTCCACAGAGGAATTTCTGAGGGTCTTAATGTATTGTTTCTGGGGATTTCTTTTCTTCTCAATGTCATATAGCAAATTTCCACTATCTCTGAATGTGACAGAACTGTTTATTATGGGCTCAGATTCTAGGAATATGATTTGACTATTGATTTACTTTGATGTTCTTTTGATGGCAATTCCATTTGAACTGGATTGAAAGTCCACCATACCACAATGCTAGTTGGTCTCCTTTCAGCTTTGTGTTCAGTTTTAAAATGCATAGTGTTTTAAATTTTACATCTGTGTTATATAAGGTATTTTGGTGTTCTGTAAATCAGACATTAGGTAGGCAAAGCTTTTTTTCTTACTGAATCTCTTACTACCAGGAGTATTCTCTCCTCTACTTCTTTGTGTCTGAACATTTCATTAAAGAACGTTGTACCTTAGCACACAGAATGAAATGGTATACCCTAAACAGGCAGATAATCACTAGCAGATATGACAGAGAAGCAATTCAATTCCCAATTATAATTGTTTGGCAAATACCACCAATTTATAAAGATTGTACTCTTTAATGTTATTCTGTGGTACTGAATGTTACTATGAAACTCTTAACAATGGGAAATTAGTTCAAGAATCCTCTTTTCTTGCTGCTTATAATAGTTTTTGAATCATGTTGCATCTGATTTTTTCTTGAATATAGAAGCTCTCTTTAGGGTAAAACTATCTCACAAGTCCAGTTGTTTAATTTACAGAAATAAGGTTGATTCTGCCACCTGGCTTTAGGTATGGGAACTCAGCTCATGAGAAGAACAAAACTGGTATGGTGAGTCCGGTGTTTGACTGGTCTTCAAATCTTCATGTGCAAACTAATATGAATGGAGTAAACGTACAAATGTGATCAAGAGGTGGCTGCATAGCAAACACACTAAACTTCTGAAGTCTAACTTGACGTCTTGATACATAATTCCTCCTTCAGTGCAAGCTTTTGTAAGGGCAGCCTTACAGGGGACTCAGCGTGAGTGCTTGTGTAACTGCTTCTGTGTGTCAGGAGTAAGTGGGTTAGATCCATGCTATATCAGCAGAGAATGAGCTCTCTGTAAGTAGGTTACAAACTCAGCCCCACTTTTGCAAAGTATGGGAATTACTATTCCGAAGATGTGTTATCTGGGCTGTCAATGGACTGCAGATGTGGCATCAGAGCAGGTAATCATAGTGCTGCTTCTCTTTCCAGACAGCTTTGAATTCCTTACATGTGGTGATGAACAATCCTACTAGAACTGGTTTGCTGAATGACTTCCTGTGAAGTGGCTCTGGGAAGAGCATCTTTCAAAGGCTGCAGCAGACTGTAATATGCTTTGGAAGCATGCAGGTGCCTACAAATAGTTATTGTTATGATGAAGTAATGAACTAAGGAGGTTTAAAGATACTATAAGAACACAGTTTCTCAATTTCTGCTTTAATTTGGAAAGTCCACTCAGGAGATTGTGAACTGCATTACCTGTCAGTGGATTATCTCACCCAGGGAAAGCAATTTTGAGAATTCATAAAATGTGTCTTGGAGCTACTGGTATGTTCAACATAATGGACTTGCAGTTTTAATACAAATTCTATCAGCGTCTTCCACTGTTGCATAAACTTAATTACCACTGAGTGTGTAACACCAGTGAATAACAAGTGTTAAATGACACGTGATCAATAATTCATTTGTTAGCACAGTATTGCTTACTGTGAAATGACCTTGATGGGAACAGTCTTACAAGCAACTTCCTTTTTTTTTGCCATATTATTACCCGAAGAAAGATGAAAATTCTATTAATATTTTTGCTGATAAACAGAGAAATTGATTTTTAATGAAATGTGAGAATGGGAGATGTAGGCGGCTTTTCTTCTATCCTGTTGTGTCCTATCACAGCTTCTTGCAGAGGTGATGATTTTCAGAAACCAAGAACACTACTTGCCAGCAGTGGGACTTCGCAAAAAGTGGTCCTGCAGTGTTGAATTCAAATCAACAGGGAAAGTGTTCACCATTTTCTTTCAGCAGTAATACACCAGCCCATTCATGTTATATCATGTTATGTTCTTCTGGTGTTTTCATCATTCTGTGTTGTTGCTGGATGAGGTCAAAACCACATGGCTGCCAGAACTTTTGATCTGTGACATCTATGTTTCTGTATGAGAAATCACGTGTTTAGGTGCTGCATTCAAGACTCATTACGTGTACTAACCCGTTCGTGTCTCTGCATTGATTTCATTAGTAACTATGTGAAAAAGTGTAAATTACACGAGAGTAAGGAGACTTTGCTTGGATTTTCTTTTGAATTGCTGTCATTCTTGGTCCTGCACTAATGTGTGGGCTATGTATTGCACAAGTGTGTCCTCTTATTTTCCTGGGTGGAAGCAGAAGAATAATTAAGGGTTATAATATAGGGGTAAAATGACTTAATCACACAGAATCAAATTCTTGAGTAAAAAAGTGTGACTTAGTAAGGATTTTTTTTTAGTAGCTTCTCTTTGGTATTCCTTAATCAGCAACCATGCTGTCATGTGGTACATGTTTGGTGTTTGAAAACTAATGGATTAATTGCTTTCAGTGTGCAAACATCTGCTGCCACTGAAGTGTTGCTTGAAGTAAGTGTCTTGGCTCACATTTTGAACATGGTTGCCCTATGGATAGCTGGTACAAAGGTAAATACTGGTTAACAGTCTTTCATTTCTGCTAAATTATTAGCACTGATTTTCCATACAGCTGATTACTTTCCTCCAAATAATAAGAAAATGCATATGCATTTTGGACAGGGACTTGCATAGCAGAGCCTTTTTGAAAACCGTTGTGTTCCTCCCGGTGTCGCTGTTGGCCAGGCTAAAGCCTGCCCAAGGGCAGCCTTTGCATTTGCTAGCCAGCTGTGTAGAACACAGACCTCTTTGTCTGAATGCTTTTTATGTTCCAGTACATCTGGGACTGCTGCCTCTGAGCTAGTAATTAAATACACTCTATTCTGCAAAAGCCTCAGTTGATTAGTGCAATTGTTATATAAAACATTAACTCCAAAAGCCAAAGGTTAAAAATAATAGTGTTTCAGCCAGGAAGAACAAATGGTTTAATGCCTCCTTTACTCAGTATGCTGGTGTTCTCTGGCATTACAGCTCTTTTCCTGCCGCCTGATTTCAAGATGGACTTGCAAGAAACAAACAGCTCAAGTTAGATCTCTGAATTTCAGAGAAAGGCACATCCTTTCACTACATTAGGGTCTGAAAGGCTGTCGGTGTGTGGCAATTGTGTTTCACGCCTCCCTGACACCCTCCTTACAGGTGTCCCAAACCTCCTTAGCTGTGACAGCAAAGTCAACTAACATCACTTGCCCGCTTGCTGAGCAGCCTCACAGAGGGAATGAAATGGCAGCGGGTGAGTTTAAAAATGGGAGATTCAGAAGGAACAGGATAAATATAATCTCTCTTACTTCTAAGGATTTTTGGTTAATCCACAAACTGTTACTTGGTGGTATTGCCTCCTGACTTCTATGGATTTATAAGGCTACTCAGTCACTGGCCTGATTAAACCGAGCTATAATAAAACGGCTCACTCCAATGTGGCAGCTGGACAAGAAACAAGTCTAAAAAGTGTAGCACATGCCTCTCCTTGAGTTGTAGTTTGTCTAACTAAATTTTTTATCACAACTGCTGATACTTTGTTTACCACATGTACCACAAGAAGTGTTCAGAATTCCTGTAGAATCTGAGAACATAAACCTCTTCCTAGCTCCTATTTGTTTGTATTCACGTACAACTGTATGTGCTTGTGATTATGTGTGGGAGAGGTGGGGGCTATCTGTTTGCCACATGCCTCTTCTCAGTTTGACCTAGACAACAGTTGATTTAAGGTGTTGCTTTAAGGCAGAACAAATAGCAGAATAAAGTTATGGTGATGTTCCATGAAACAGTGTAAGTTGAACTATACTCTGAAGATTTGCTGTTGTAGTGAGTCCTTGTAGGTTAAAAATCCAGCATGAGGACTTCAGTTTGGCGTAATCAACACTGGCTGCTGTGACTCTGTTTTGACGGCTTGTTTTCTTCCCATATTTTTTAGTTAGCTGTGTTACTGATTTCTTTGTTTTCCCTGCCTGATATGATGAAGTGACTCCCTGCAAAGTCTGAAAAGCACCTTAATTTTGCTGGAGAATATGTTGGAAGACACCAACTCATTGCTAGCTGCAGAAAATGAAAGGGCCTTTAAAGTGAGCATGAGGAATTCAAAATCACCAGAAAAGATTATGAGATGCTGGTGATGGGGAAGCCAATGAGAAAGGCACAAGCAGGATTCTAGGCAGCATTTGAACTGCTGGATAATGCATTTGGATTGCCGGGAAATATCAGACTATTTCAAGTGGGAGGTGGGGCAGAGTGCACAAAGTAGGATAAATTGAGTGTGGTTTTGAATATATGAAAGGATAAGAGGATTACTGTGTGAGGAAAATGCAGGGAAAGGAGCCAGATGTAGTTTAAGCTAACACATATGGCAGATGAGACATAGATAGACACATTCACTAAGGTACAGTATCACCCCAAACCTCCAAATCTGTTCAGAATTCATTGACTGAAGCATGAATCTAACAGGCTGTCAAAACTGTCTCTTGCAATTAAGGAAAAAAACACACCAAGAAGACAAAGAAAGTAATCTCAGAACAGAAGAAACATTATTTTGATGGTTGTATTCCTCTTAATATGTTCTTTGCTGTAAAAATTGTCCCATTATCATGAAGCATGCTTTGTGGGGAAAAAACCCAAGCCAAAAAAACACATCAGTCTCTTTGTTCCTTGTTTTCAAAAGTCATCTCTGATGTTGCAAGCCCTGCATTTCAAATCTCTGTGAGATTTATGACATCCATTGTTTGTCTAAGTACTCTGGCTTGCGTGCTGATCATATCATTTTCTCTTCCGGCTGTTCACTGCCTTCTTCTTCATGAACAAATACTGAAAGTTCACAGAAAGGGTAACTCTTCCTTGTACTTAGCCTGTGTTATTCCATACTGTGTTATTCCTATGGGAAACAGTAAATATGAAGAATACTTTGCACAATTCTTTTTTGAGTTCTTCACACCACAAATTTCCTAATTAAGTGAGAAGATTGTAATTCCTCAGAGTCTTAGCTTGTTTCTTTGGGATTATTTTGAAACTGGGATAAGACATTGGTATTTTGGGGCCTGCTGAATATGCAAAAGATGAATGATTTTCTTGGTTTTCAATAACTTTCAGCTACTCAGAAGGCATATTTTGAATCCTGTATTCAAGCTGCTAAGAAAACTTCTTCTGCAATGTGGGTTAAAATGTGGAAGCCATGGTCTTTCACCATTTGCCTGCTGTAAATGCTGTAAAAGTTCTGTTGCAGAAATATAGCAGATATTATCCAAGTCAAAAGTTAATTTTCCCCCTTAATACCTGTAGACTGACATAATAGTCTCTATAGCATCTCCACGAACTTGCTATTAAAAAAAAAAGTATCTGTTTCGTCATTCAGTAGCTTCTCATTCCTTGGTACTGAGGGATTAGTTCACTTTTGCTATGGTTCAGTAAATCATGAGAGCAGAGCCAAAATATTTGTGCTCTTTCTTCTTCTGAATTTGTACGGTTTCTGTTTGCATAATTCTGTCTAATTACTCTAGATTTGTATTTTCTGGGGATAGAGAATCTGGATCTACCAGGCCACTTAACTGAAACTCAACATATAAATTTTTTGTCTCTTCCACCCGGGCGAGATGAGTGCAAGCCAACACACAAAAATCTGGTTCTTACCCATCTGTTCTGAACATTTCCTCTTCAGCTTTTTCCCAGGAGAGTGGCTGCAAAAAGCTGTATTTTTCTCCAATATATTTTTCTGCTTGTTCAAGAAAAAAGCTGTCTTTGCTTTCCTGCTGCCTTTCCCTGTGGATGCCTACATCCACCCAGCTGGGGTTCCCTCCCAATTTCTCATCAGCAGGGCTGACTGCCAGGGGTCAGAGTTACCGAAAAAGGCCTCACACTGCATGAGCCTCAAACGTGATGGTTTGGCTGCAGCATATCCTGACTGCTGGGCGAGAGCAATCCAGGAGCATCTTGGGCTGAGTGGGGTGTGCTCCTGCCTACAAGATTTCCAGAGGAATCATTATTGCTTGCTCCAGAGCCACACAGTGCAGTGGCAGATTTCTGTATGAAGAGAGTTCCTTTACACAGATGTGGTCAGAGCATTGCAGAAGAAGGTTTTGGCTTGTGAGTTGAATCAGAGGCTGACCAGGATCTTGGTTACCCTGTTGCCTCATCCTGCTGTTTTCCACACAGGGCATGTGCTCCCCTCTGAAGCAATGCTCTTCTATCTGTGGCCCACCAAAAAGTCAGCACCTTTTGCTGTCCCAAAGCTTTTGTCAGCCTAATTTGGTAAGTTTTCTTTGGCTAGGACAGGGAATCTAACAAAATTTTGCTGCAACTATTTTCTTTTTTGTCTAGGGACGTGTATGATGGTCCTACTCAACCTTGGCCTAAGCATAGGAAAGTGCTGTTGAAAGGGAAATAGACACCTAAAGCAGCATCTTCCCCATCTACCCGTAAGATATGAAAGTATTATTCTCATAATTTCCAGTTCCACATTCCTCCACCAAACTGATTACTCAGATGTTCTAATTTGTTTAGCAAAGCTGATGCAGCAAAGGTGATGCAACATGCCCTTGCGATATGAACTTTGCACAAAATAACTCCAGCTGATTTTCCAGGAAGAAAACAAGTGATACTGCACCATAGGTGTACCAGTAGGGATTGGAAGCAGCAGCACATGATTAGTAAGGTAGTGATGGTAGGGTGACAGCAATACTGGTTTGTAAGGAAATCAGCCACTGGCAGGTTGGACAAGAGTCACAACTGAATTAAGTGCTTAATGGCAGAGGAGACAGACATGTGCAAGAATCTGAAGAGACTTAGGCAGATGAATGACTAAAACCTTAAGGACAAGACACTGCTGATTTTTTTACATTAATTTTTAATCTCAGGAAAGACACCAGAGTTGTGCAGAAGCCTAATTTATTGCTGCTGACAGATCTGGCCCATTGTCTGTGGCCATAGCTCTCTGGGGAAGCACGCAGGTAGAGGACAGGTCAGCAGAGAACTCACCTCAGAATATTCTTGCCAATATTTTTGCCAAGTTTCCAGTGTTGCTTCATATTACATCGAATAAAATTAGAGAAACAATAGAGGAAAAAAAGTTGCAATGTCAGAAAAGCTCCTAAAGCACTATTTTACACATCGCCCAACCAATGCCTGCATTTGATACTAGGCTCTTTTACAGACCCTTATCCATATCTCTGGTGGAAAATTAACTGGTTTTGGATGGGCTACTATTAAGAAGATCAGCTTTTGGATCCAACATATGGTAGAACAACATGGGAAATGGAGGCAGAGGATGGTCTATAAACAGAAGAAGGGAGCAGCTAAATACTACAACTCTCAGTATTCAGCTACAAGCAGTCTCATGTCCTTAGCCCTACACCTAGCACAAATCTTGTACTTTCTTAGTTCAATTAGACCCCAACCCACAAACTGTTTCTGTGGTAGCATTTACTATGATGCCAGTACCATAAGCCAGTGCTGAGGCATTTAAATTTCATGATCCATTTGTGAGAGAAAGTCTTTACATGTGTAGTGGAAACAGCTGTTAGTACAAGCTGACTTTCCTCCCACCTTGCCTTTGCCCTGGAATGAGCCCATGTGTGCACACTGCCAGGATAGCAAGCTTTAAGTGCAGGAAGAATTCAGAGCTGTTTTTTGTCCTGCATGCCAGATCCAGCATGTAAGGCTATAATTAAGTTACTCATTACCTTTTCTTCTTGGAGGGAGCCTTTATCCATCTACCTGTAGATAGTGTGAAGAGCTGATTTTTAATTCAGTACTTGACAGCACATTGCAATGACTTTCCTTTAATCTCCTGCTAAAATGCCTAGTCAGTGGAAAATTATCTTATCAATACCATTAAGTGAGAACAGGAGTTGAAGGAGCCTTTATTGTACAGTCCAAAGTACCTGTATTGCCAAAGACTATAAAATCCTTTTTATAAAGCTTAATGTAGAACGTCACACCTCCAGAACATGATGTAGCTACTACATCATCATGACATGAGCTTGCTGTTTATATAAAGCAATATGTAAAGCAAATTTTAAAAGATACCTTTCCCTAAAGCTATCTTTTAAAATTTAAGAACATAATGAATATTTAAGTAGTTTCCTAATGGTCTTAGTACAGAAACTGGAAAAATAAATGAGTCACACAGACAGTAAAATACATCAGAAGAAGCTCTACCCAGAGTGGACAAATTTAAAAAACCAATCAGGTGGAAGAGCTATCCAGACTGAACTCATGGAGCCTGGCAGGGCAGGGCAATCTTTTCTACAACAACTCTCTTCAAAAACTTGAACTAATTTCCAAGGTCATTAGCACAGGTATTTACTTAGTGAACAGACATCCAACTCAGGGTGAACTTTTTGGCACAAATACTTCCCATTGTGGGGAAAATAGATAAAGTGATTCAAGCAAAGCATTTGTCACTTCAGTAGGGGATAACTGGAATACTCTTGTCCATTTTGTATGTGAAACACAGTCTTGGGAAAGGCTTCACTCATATACCTTGAATTCCTGCTCAAAGTCTATTTGCTAAGGGGCTGCATCCTGACCCCTTGTTTGTAAATTATAATAGATAAGAAACAAGGTACAGGAGAAAAAAAACCTGCTTCTGATTATCATACCAACCCTGCTAGTATCCTCTCATAGCACACTTCTAATCAGTTCCTTCTTGGGATCATCCCTTTGAGGGTACTACAAATAGCAAGTGTAATCACGGTCTTATAGACGCTAAATCTAGGCTTTGTCACCCAAATAATTTGAGATTTAATCCAAGATGAGTAGGCATAGTCTCACTGGCCCGTTTGACTAAATGGAAACTTGAGGGTAAGTAGGTGGCACCAGGAAGAAGACCAGAAGGTCTGAAACAACAACAGTGTAAGTGAAATGCCTATATTTTGGACAGGATTAGTGACAGGCATGACAACATTCCGTGAAGCTCAGGGAATAAACTCTCACATGTGTTGTGGATTTACTGTAGATTGTACATTTCCTTATTGTTTGCATTTGACTGATTTTTTGTTAAAATCCAGGCTGGCTTGTGATAAACAGGGAGTAACTTTAGACACATTTAAATGAAATTTACTGACATACATTTTTGTGGCTGTTCAGTGAAAAACAGGATATTATGAAGCTCTACATTCATAAAATGATACTACGCTGATTTTAAAACCCAAGAAGGCAAAAAACCATCCCTTTTGTAAAGTCTCATTACATGCAACCATGTTTAGCAGAACGGTCCACTGGGTTCAAACCATAAACCTAGAAGCGTCAAATGAGATGAGTCAATTTTCCCTCTTGAGCAAATTTGCCTGTCAGACTCAGATAGTCTCACCAGGGAAACTGAAAAGCAGGTGGTGGTAAAATCCTTTCAAATGACATTATTCCTCTGTTGTTTATAGAAGCATACACACAGGCACTGAACACAAAAAGAACTGTTTGCTCAGTGTCACTGTTTGCTCAGTTTTCTGTCTAAACAGCCAGCTTTTTCTTATCATTACTGCATGTCACACCTGCTCTGTAAATGCAAAATTTCCTATGTATTTGGGAATAACACCTCACTTGCAATAGCCTGAACCAGCTGAGCAATAGCCTGCAAAGGCTATATATATCAGCAACCTGGATATTTCTTTATCATTTGTCAACTGAATATGAGGTGGAAACATGGAAATGAAAGTGCAGATGTAGCAGGAAGCAGAAAGCATTACCACACACCTGTACAAAGGTTCACATGCAAGAAATTAGTAATATTAAATTCAGACATACTCAGACAAAAACACAGGCAAAACTGTTTGTCATTCCTGCAAATGCTAATGGGACCTACTACTGTTGAGAGGGGAGGCTTTCAGCTGATCATAGAGTGCCAGCTGCATCCTTCACACCAACAGAACCATAAACTTCATTCCTTGATACCTTGACAGAAAACTAACTCAACAACCCCTCAATCCAAATAGCCATTACAAATCCTCATTACGTTTTTCACTAACCAACTAGAGAAAACACAAGTGATGTGTCCCTCTTGCCTTCCACCTTCAACTCAAAGCATCTTCCCAGAACCTGGCACTAGCACTCACTAGTCCTGCACGGCTGGTAGAACCCAGCTGTTTTTCTTGTTTGTTTGTCTTCTTTTTTTTTTGTCTGTTTGTCTGTTTGTCTTCTTGTTTTCAGCCTCTGTGCTGTCAAGGTCAAAAGGTAGACAAAGCTGGAGAAACAAACACACAAGAAATTTTAAAACTGTCTTTTAAAAGCAGATTTCTATGCAGTCTATGCAGCAAATTATGAATGATTGTTACTAAGAGAGTGTGCTAAGAATTTTGTCTGCAGTTTTGACTTCCCTAAAGTCACACATCTTTCCCATCTACTCCTGCAACTTTGCACTTTTGCCAAAAGGCAAAACCCCTCCTCATTGCCTTTGTATGCACTGCCTACCACAGATACTGGAATAAGTCTCCTTGCTCCTTAACAGGCTCCCAGCCTTGGGGGAAGCAGCTTTTCCTTGCTTATCCCTGCTGCCAGTACTTCCCTCCCCAACACCGAGGCAAACCCCCTCCGTCCCAAGCCTAAAAGCCTAAATCACAGGATTTAAATCACTCCACTCCCTCCTAAGCTTTCTCCACGCGGGGCCTTGCAGCGCTCCCTGGGGTGCCTGAACACTGCATGCTGCCCCCCCGAGTGTGACATCCTGAGCCCTCCTCCTGCTCCCTCTAGGGAAAGGGGGAGTGAGGGCAGCACAGGGGGCAGGCAGGGGTCACACAGAACCGTGCCACTGCACTCATGTGGCTGCTGTGACTCAATTGTCACAATCCAATCCTCGCTCTGCAGCACAGCTCGCCTTCCTGCGTTAGAAGGACGCTGTTACACCTTTGTGCAGACTCGCCTCCCCGGCATGCTGCTGCTGCAGGCTAAAGGGCACACACCCACCTCTGATTGCTGATTCCATACAGTAATTATTGTGTTCCATATGGCTAATGATAAGGCCTTAGCCTGCCTGGTTCACTCAAGGCACCTATCAAATATTATCTCCCTCCCTGTTCTCCTGTAGAAAAGCACAGACTTGACAATGTAAGGTAAATAAAAGGCTAACTCAGTTCAGCTGCTGGAAAAAACCAAGTCTTCTTGTAGTTCCTTTGATAAAAGTGACTCATGGCATCAATTTTTCAACCACAGACTTCTGATACAGAATTAAAAAGAGGGAAGAAGAGAAGGTAGAGGACGAGGTGAGAGTCCAAAACATTACATAAGCTGTGCAACTGTAGTGGAAAGTAGGGGGAAAAATGGAAAAAAACCAAACTTTTTTCAACATTTTTCTTGCGAAGCTGAGTTTTCCAATAAAGTCACAATAGCTGAGGAAGCAAAAGCAGGTATTTCAATAGGGAGAACAGTCAAATCTCAGTAATTTCTTACATACTGTACTCATGAGGAATCTTGAGCCAGGCAGGCATGTTAGAGCCCTCAGAGCCCTCAAACCTGCCTCGGCATTCTGACACCCATCCAATATCCTCCAAGGAGGAAACTTGAGAAACCCGAGGAACTTGAGAAAACTATTAACATGTCCCCAAAACTCTGGGGGCCGAATTTGCTCTTACTGTTGTCATTGAGATCCAGAAAGAAGTCACACACAGTGGAATCAGAGGAAGGACTGAAGCAGGATGCAGTTCCTAACCCCTTGTGTTGAGTGCTTGTCATGGTTTGAGCCTGGCACAGAGCCAGTGCCCCCCATGAAAATGCTTCACCCTGGTGTCTGCTGTGAGATGTGACCAGGAATAAGCAAAACAGGCTCTAACTTAAACATAAAGGACACTTTATTACTTAAACTACAGAAAAATAGGGAAAGACCATAAGGAAAAAGAAGAAAAGAATTGAAAACCTTACAAAAAAAACCACTTTCCTCCTCCCCACTCCCTGACTTTCTCAATCCGATACATTCTCCCAAAACACCAACTGCCCAGCCTTGGCCCCACACTTTAGTATACTCAAACTGCAGTTCATGAAGAGGAAAGGAGTTCTTCTCGTTCCATAGGCTTCTCCTGGAAACACACTGAAACCTCGTGTGCTTCTCTGTCACTTCGGCACCGCCCGGAAAAAAAAAGTCCTTTTGCCGCTTGTAACATCGTCCTTCCATGCCCAGTGCTCTCACCACTGAGACATGGCCAGAGCTGCTTTTAGGGTTGTCTTTCAAGGATGCCTTGTCTCACTCCAAAAAGGCACAGTCTCTGCTTTTGGGACATCTGTCCCCCCCATATTTTTCCAACCCCCTGGGGCCGGGGGGTCCTCACGAAGAACCTTCCTGGTTTTGAGGCACTGCCTCCCCCTAAATGCAGTCTGTGTCACAGGAACAACTGAGTCCATAGCCACGAGAAAAGTCCAGCCAAAAGGCCACTCCAAATCATCTCTCCCCATCCAATCATCTCCACATTCTTCGGGCCAGGTCCTTGTCTCATCTCATCTCTCATCTCCCTTCTTATTCAGCTTCGAGGAGGATTAGCATTTTTGCAAGGCCCCAATCATGCAAGAAAGGGTTAAAAGTTTTCAGTCTCTGTCTGTCCTGGGACGAGATGATACTCCCACACGTGCTGCTGCTGCGGCCGGCCGGGCTGCACCCTTTTCCCCCCCCTTTCTCTTCCTGGGCCGGCTCTCTCTCTCTCTCCCTCTCCTGGGGGGGGGGGGAGCTGGCTGCCCGAGGGCTGACTCTCTGGGATCTTCCACCCTTCCATCCTCGAAAGCCCCTCACCCCCATCTCTGTCCAGGCCCCGGGCCTACCGCATGGCCGCCCCTCCCCCGCCCAGCAGCAAAGCTGGACGGGGGAAGAGATCTGACCTCCTCGCCGACGATGTCCCAAAGAGAGAGTGCCAAGGGCAGGGCCCTGCTTTTAACCCCTGTGTATTCTCGGAGGTGTGTCCAAACCCCACTGGCTACACCGGGTGCCAGTCTCAAACCCAAAACCTTCATTGGTTTGACCACAGCTTCCCAGAATTCCCACTCCTTCCTGGTCAAACCACGACAGTGCTGGGTTTTGTATAAACTGTACCACGAGATTTAAGCCTCATGAACATCACATTTGACTAAAACTGATGGATGGACTTGGGTTCATCCAAATTATAGTACTGAGTCACTGGTTTTAAAAAAGTTTATTTAAACAAAGTAGGTACATTTCACAGAAATGGTTATAAAATGCATAGCATATTATAAACAATACTGTTACTTCACAGATAGTAGTTATTATCCTAAATATTGCTTTTTAAAAACTAATGAGCCTGCTTGGTGAATCAGAAAGCTAAAAATCCCCATCTTAGGCACTCTGGAAAAAACCAGTATGTGATACAATGAAGCAGGTGTCCACTTTTTCATTCACTCTACTGATTGTTTGTATTGCTGCACCATTAATTTGCCTGTTCTCATTACGTGGAAATATCCAGTCCCTGGAGTCACATGCCAAGACCAGATTTCCATTTATTGGACTACAAATTGCACTTGCTCAGCCAACCAAAACCCCATGAACTCCAAGGAAAGCTGACTGAGGATCTTCACACTGATTAACTTAAAGGACAGAGACCACATGAGTGGACAGAAAACAAGCAGTTTTTCCAAGTTGTGCAGGTGTGTCACACCCATATTGCTATTCATAAACAACTTGATTGGAAATTGGCAAGTCCATACAGATTTCAGGCTTGACTTCAATGGAACCTAAATGCCCAGTAGAAACAGACCTTACCTTCAGTGGTGATACAGTGTCACAAAAAGCGGACTTGAGCCTTTTTACAGCGCTGGAGAACTGAGCAGACCTCAAACATTCATACCCAAACACAGAGGCATCTGTTTTCGTCAGGGTGCAGAGAAGTAAAAATGAAGAGCACAGCACCAATCCATAATCATAGCTAAAACAGATACCTGCTCATTCACACAACACTTCAGTACATGAATCATGACTGACATTCTTCACGTATATACTTGTATGACAATAGGCATAAAGTAAATGTTGAGGTAAAAGGATATGCACGAGGTTTGCACTGGTGAAAGCAACTCTAAAATCAAGCAAGCTATAAAATCCATTAATTCACACACAACAGAGAAAGAAAAATCCCCACATTTTTAAAATATAGATACATCTAGACCAAACCATATGTTTGCAAAATATATAGATACATGCTGAAGAATCAACTGACTTTTTTGCATTATGACATGAGCTTTACAGTAGTTTAAGCTTGGCTTGGACTGAAAATAAAGAAGCTTGAACTCCGGCCAGCAGAGCTCCTTTGGAACAGTTTGTCAAGACAGAAGAATGAGGTCTGAAGCAGTCCAAGAACACTGATGTTTCATTCACCATCTTCAAGTAGTTTTTGTAAGTTGCTCTGTATCTTAGAAAAAAAGAGGGAAAGAGTTGTGAGGCAAGAAGTGTTACACTGCATGTTAAATTAAAAAAAAAAAAATCAAGACATACTCTTCAATATACTCTGTCTGCATGTTAATTCTGTCACACCTTTTCATAACTCTGGTATTCCTGTTAAATGCTTCGCTTATTGTAAGTGTAATAAAAGTGCATCAAATGTAACACCTAGACAATCAACCAGCAAGTTTCATATAATGAATATCCTCTGAAATTTTCTCCTATAGATTGTCTCCACCATTAGTCATAAGACAGAAATAAATATCAGAGCTAGAAAGCAATGGGACAAGAAAATGAATTATTTTCACCTTGATCAAAATCCAGTAAAAGCCTCAAACTTCCAAGTCATAGCTCTATGGCTAAATGGATAATTCAAATAGTTTTTTAACAGCTTCAGCCATGATACATGCACAGTAAAGTACAGTCTTGTAACCATTAGCAGACATGTCCCATTTACCAGATTCAGTGAACTGATTGTGGACTATCTTCCTTTAGCTGCAATGAAAGTATTGTCAGCCAGTTGCATCCTCCAGAATAATTTGAACAGATCTATTTTTACACAGCCTATTTACCCACTTTTCATCTCCTTGTCCTTAAAAGCAGAGGACGGAATAGAGTGGGTCACATCCCCAGACACACACATTCTCAGTATCTCAGTATCTTAGTAACTCGCTGGCACTGGTAACAGATTTAGTCACAGCTACTTTCAGGCTTTAATTTGAGGAGCCACTGTACTTCCTGTTCAAAGATACCACTTTTCAGTCCTACATCATGATTTCCATCCCAGATGCACACCTTTCTCAAGAAGGATGTTTTGAGGAAAGGGAAACACTAAGAAGCACCTAATTTTATGAGAGTTGCTTAACATGTAAACAGGAATTTCCTTTTAGCTTGGTAAGTTAGTGTTAGTGTAAGGGAATGAGTAATATTAGGCCACATTTTCCCTCCCACAATTTAATGCTTTATCCTTTGACAGACACGCTGCATTTTAACAAACTGCAAAATGCAATTAAAAGCCAAGTTAGCAGAATTCTGCTAGACAATGGCAGTTCCTTGACTCCAAGTATGAAGCAGAGCTTGTAAAAATCACAAGGTCGCACAGAAAAAATCATTGCTACATATTCGTGCACTAACCAATTTTTAACTGCAGAGTAATTTTTAGTTTTTAATCTAGATAATCTCAGTCCTCCAGTTTACAGTGCTGTGGTCACAGGGAAAGTAAGGGAAGAGATGACAAGTTATACTAGAACATGTATGCTACCTTTGCTGCTGCAGCCACTTTTCACTAAGGCATATGAAACTGGTAAACAACTGCAGCAACTTTGCTCAGAGAACAAAAAGCTGTCAGATTTCTAACCACTGCTCATCTAGATTAGAACAGGATGTGGCAATATGCAGCTACAGGCAATTCTGATTTAGCTTGTATGCAGAGCACCTCATCACCCTGAATATCTGGCAGATAAAGGTAACTCTTTAAGGCTCCAATCCTGTAGACATGAAATAAAGAAAGCAAGACACTAAACAAAAAATGCACACCACTTAAGACTCTGGTTCTGGACAGAAGGTCACTTCTCTGGGAACAGCTGAATGACCTAACCATCCAGCTGTCCATTACTATCTCCAAGCAGAGACTATATAAGGGAGTGGGACAGTGCCTAGCCTTGTTGCAGAGGGCTGGCTGGCTTCCCACTGAAATGAGGTCTCCTATGAACCATCTTGCCAGCCTGTCCCAGACAACCAGAAAGCAGTAACCTCTTAAATGACCTAATTTGGCAGAGGACTGTATCTGGTAACCATCTGGTTGCCAGAGCATTTTTCCTTTGTATTCAAGCTGTTATTGTCCAGAAAATACAGAGGGGTTAAGCCAGCATTACTCTATATTTCTATAGCCAAGAAAGTGACGATGTGGGGGAAAAAACTCATTTTTGGCACTATTTCTAAAACCTATGCCATACATGTAAACAGTGATATTTTATATTCTTAGCTTTATGCTATTTGAAAAATTTGGTTTGGGGGAAAAAAGGCATTGAAAGACTTTGGCACAGACTCAGTTTTAGAAACAGAGGCAAAAATATCCCATGTGATTTAAGCACAAAGGAATTCAAGTAACTTTTGGTTTTGTTCCACTAGTGCTTTTGTCATGTTCTGCCTGTGTATGTGTACCCAACATGCAGCATTTCACCCACCTGTACTGGGTGCATTTGTCAAGGTTTGGGGGCAGGTGGGGCAAGGTCTGCAGGGGCAGCAGCAGTGTGCCAGGGCCAGGGGCTGCCCTGTGCTGGGCACAACCATTCCAACAGCATCCAGCAGACCCACGCCAGGGCACAGCCACGAGAGCAGTGGAGTCTCTGATAAAGTGTTTTAGAAAGGGGAAAAACACCAAATAAGGAAATAAGGTCTGCACACCCACTTGTTTTGCATAGGCTTCCAATTTAAGTCACCAAATATGTTTAGTTTTCCAATTAGAGAATGGTAAAAAGCAAGAGTCAGGTACAGGGAACTGCACAACAGGTGCAGCAGCATTGGTGTTACTGGAATAAAACAAGCAGATCTCAGCCACTCTGTGTGAAGAAGTTGACTGCATATGTAAGCAAGCACCACTTTTCTTAAACAAAACTCCAAAAAAGCCCCAAAGAGAAAAATTAATCAGATACCAATAAAGGTTGATTTTAAAATCCTTAGCCCTGATGAACTAAAAAAAAAAAAAAGAAAAAACCAGTTGAGATCACTACATAATGCAATAATCACCCTGAAGTGTCTGCCTCAGGGACACCTGGCCTGGTTATAAGCTTCGGTTCAAGGCAAAGCTTTTACACATACCAATGTTTATATTAGGGTTAATTTATAGTCTGAAAACTAGTCCTTTGTCTAGGAAAACATGCCACCTTTTGGTATCAAATTTGGGGTAACTCAACACTTTTCAAGATACAAGATCATAGAAACACAGCAAGAACCTGATGGGTCTATCAGCATTTGCATTATATCATACAATGTTACCTTTTCCAATTTTCTAAGATTAGCAGTTAACTCATCACAAAGAGCATCAGCATTAATTTGCAGGTGAGATCCCAAATCTTGGTGCACTTGATGCCTGTCAAATAGAATGAAAAAGTTAAGTGTGACAGACTCAAAAAATGAGGAAAACAGAACTGGACACAGATGCAGATGGCAGCAGTGCCAAAATTGTAAACTGTACTAGTTTTCAGAAATCTTATTCTCCAAAAGTCTGGATAGAACTCTTTTGAGCTATCTCCCCTCAAGAGTTCTGTAAGTTCCACATCCTGTGACTTGGAGGAAATTGGAAAGCCCAAGCCCTTGACACTTCAGAAGTGCACATTAGATCTTCCTTCCTGTATCTTGCACTGTTTGGGATCAGAGCAACAAAATCAGGACTGTCTTACGTTAGTGTTTCTGAAGAGGGATAGAGTATCCTGCTAATAAAAATATGCCAGAAGTGAGAAAAAAGGCTTTTGACATTGCTTAATATGTGGGACAGGTTTACCCCACTTCTTGGATTATAAAATGGTAAAATGTAAATGCAAGGCTGCATAGATAGAGCATAATTTCCTTCTATCCCTTTTTTAATGAAGAACCTGGCTCTGTCTTCTGACACATGCATACAAATCCTACTGCTTTCCACAGATGACAGCTGAGACCAGTTGGATCATAAACAGCACAGTCATTGTTTGATATGACCACAAGTGCAGTGTCAGAGTGACCCGTTTTGTCATGGATGGGTAATCAAAGAAAGCTGAATTTAAAAGCACACTTATGTAAGAGCTTGCTAAATTTGAACCAATTTATAAACAGTTCCATCATGCCTGAGTCAGCTCTGTCTTGAATTTTATTTTTCCCTTCTCTTTTCCACATGGTGCTTTTCCAGCAGCCATCATTTCCACTCATGTTGCATGTGGCTGCAGGTTTTGCACTGAGTTTATAAATGACTTTCAAAGCCATATTTTTCAGAGCAGCTCAGGGAAAAAAATCTGTTATAAGAAGGGGAGAAAAGTTCATGCAAAATCAATAAACTGATTAGTATTCTCAGCAGTATCCAATTTAACTTCCAAAGACAAGAGCAGGGAGCCCATACAGCTTATAGAGGCAAACTATTCTGGAAAAAAACCACATACCTCTGCACTGCTGCTCCATTTAATGTTTGCATATTCCCATTTATGCAACATGGAGACAAAAAAAAAAATCCAAGAAAACTAACTGCAGGGGCAGATGACAGCCATGACTTCAGCTACAGAAAGGAACTATTTATGTAACTTTGGTCCCCTTCCCTATTTCCTCTTCAAATACACAGACACTTATCCCTTGGTGTGTTTGGATTTTGCTTTGGTTTGTTTTTCTATTGTGGGGTTTTTTATTTCAGAAAGACAGGATATCAGTTTCTAAATGGTATATAGACAACACAAAGCTTTATACAAGCAAAACACATGTATTAGCTCAAAGAGCATGAAGTATGTTTCTAATATACTAATCAAATGGCACTAAGACTGAAGACAGAAGTTACACCTTTTTCATGGAATCACTGCTCTGGAAAAAGATTTAAATCCCCAATATTTTTCCAGAGTTTATCTTACTCCTTAATATGTGAATCAAAGGCTGTCATGGACATAAGGCGTTCCTCCAGGACACTGATTTTATATCTCATGTAGAAGGTAGAAAGTATTAAAACACAAACACTGTAAGAGAGAAAAATAAAGTGTATCAGTTAAGGAAACTTTAGCAGCACCTGACAAATTTGTTGTTAAAAGCCATTTAAATTATTACTTGAACCTGTTCAATAATAAAGGTATTGTTCTTAGAAACATTTCAGGAATAGCATCAATGGCATCCAGACAGTTATGAAAATCTCAAACCTGAGTATGTGTTTGCTAAATGACATGCAAAAGGAACCTCTGCAAGTACCTAAACACTTCTAAAATTTTCTGAATCGAAAGACTCTTTGCTTTTAAAAGTAAATGGCCAGTTAAGTATAAGCCTGATGCAGCAGGCTTTTATAGATATATGTACATGTATGTACGTATGTATATACACATTTCTGGGAAGTATAAAAGCCACAATTCCCAATAATTTCCTTTTCTCAAGTAAAGCTTAGATTATATCAATCATGCTTACATTATATCAATCCTGTAAACATAAGAAAATCCTAGTTTTTGACAATCTTGTTATTGCTAACTTACAGAATTGCATAAAATACAAGTACATGGTTCAGAGATAAGAGCTTCTGGGACTTCACTTTGTGGAGGAACCTGAAGGCTTCAGAGTGGCCTGCAAGGGAAAGAACCAAGTCTTACTTTGAGCAGAGCAGACCACAGAATATAAACAGTGTTTTGAAGAATGCAACAGATAATGTAGAGGGAGAAGCAAGAAAGAGCTTTTGCATGTTATGTGAACTGATGTACTTTGCAAACTTATCTCAAGTTATTCCAGCTGCAGATCTGTCCTTGAATTCTTACCATTTCGAGGACTGTTTCGGGCTTTTCCATCAGGCCCACGTTTACTATGTGCATCTGAACGAACAGACTTGGCCTCAGGCTTGGAAACTTTCAAATGAGTCTCCGTTTCAACAACGTGATAATCTGTCAAAAGAAAGAATGTTAATAGAGATGAAATTGCTGATAGCTTATTTTGGTCAAGAAATAGAGAAAGAGGAAAATTTTAAAAGGTGCATTTCTGTACTTTTGGGTAAAAAGTAGAAGTTGGTTTAGTATCCTTGAAACAGTTTACGTACTAGTTCCACATCAACACAAAATAAACAGAAGCATTTGGGTTGAAAGAAGATAATATAAATGTATGTTGCATTTCTATTCCAGATCTTTTAAAAGATAGCAACCCATGAAAATCTTGAAAGCTACCATTGAATTTCCAGGCAGAAGATTATAGTCACAAAAGTAATCACTCAAAAGGCCTGAATTTGCTAGAGTAATGATTCCAAATTACTTTAATAGCAACACCAAATGAGGATAGTGCATTGTTACTTTAAAAAGGACATTAAAACTTCCTGTCTGGACTGTCTTTAAAAATGCCAGTGGTATCTTGAAAGAAATGGAACAGAAAAATCTAATCACGCTCAGTTCTATGCTCTACCTGTTTACCTGGACTTGCTCTAATGATGCACAAAAAACAACCATGAGTGACAGACGTGCTACCTTTCACCCCTACTTTGAACTCCTTTTCCTAGGATGGTTCTTTGCTTGGATATTGGTTTTCATTTGTGGAAAAAGAAATGGCTTGAAGTAGTTACTAGCCATCAGGAAGTAAGGCAGCAAGTTAAAAAATTATTTAGAAGCACTCTGTGGCATGTGATGATGGCACAATTTAATGAACAGCACCACACAATTAAATACAGATGCACTGAAAATGTAAAATACCAATGAAAGCAAATAACTCCAAATTATTTGGCTGAACAAAAACACAGAGCAAAAAGGAGTTAATAAAAAATGACATGACAGAGAACTGCTAAAAAAATGACAGTATCTTTCAGCAGTTTCTTATACAAATTACAGTCAAGATGGAAACCAGAGTACTAACAGCATAACAACATATTAATATCTTAATATATATTAATTGTATAAGAGAATACTCTAGGTTTTCACAACAACATTCTGCATGAGCTACACAAAACAAGTACTGCTGTACTCATGAAGTTATGAAGTATGAGTTATGAAGAACAGCTGCTAGTTAGGTGAAGAACTTGAGACAAGAGATTACAAAGAGTATGGAAAAGAAAGAACAACTTTGGATGGTATCTTCAAATATCTTAATAGCAGCAAAGAATAAAATGAGTGTTTAAAAAACCCCACCAAAAAATGCCAAAAATAACCTTGGTGGCCAAAAGTGACCATAGTACAAACTGTTATTTGTATAGATCAGAAGTTGCACTGTGACTTGAACTACTTTAAAATGGGTTTTGATTGTTTGTTTTTCTTTCATGTTTTAAAGCATGAAGGGCTCCTACATTCTATCTCTGTTCACATGGCTAAGCAACTGGAACAAGCAGCAACAATTTAGATCTACTGATGACAAAGTCATTGCCTGAGTCTGGATTGCAGAGGGCCATAATAACAGAAATGCAGATACTGGGGCCTTGAGGAAGATCTGAAAATGCACATAATTCTCCAGGACCAAACAAATCTAGATTCCACATCAGAAGGGGATACAGAAGCAAAACTGAGAGCTAGTCCATTCTCCTTCTCTTGGAGCTCCATGATCCCACTCACCTTGGAAGCACTCCAGCTCTGGTGTCTGTGAGCCTGTGCTGCTGGACTCTTCCATCTCTTGTCTTCGCTGCTGCACTATTCCATCCAGATCAGAATAATCTTCAGTGAAATCCTGATAGGTAGAACAAATCACAAAAAGGCTTATCCCTGTTCTAAATCAAAACAATCTAATTTCCTCTAGAATCTGAACCAAAGATCCAAACTTGAGAACTGTTTAATCAGGAACAATCTCTGACATCAACATGTTGAGATCAAACTAAAAAATAAGCTCCATAAGAGCACCAGAACTCAAGCTTCATCTCCTGCCTTGTCTCTAAGAAAGACTGTTAAGTTAGACAAGCTGTGAAGTCTAGGGCAAGTCCATAGACTTAAGACTCTGGTTATCACATGCAGCTTCAGAGCTCTTGCAGATAAGTAATTGTTTTACAGAGGAAGGTTTGCTACTAGAAACACTGCAAAAACTGTCCATGACAGACTTTATGTCAGTACAGTGAAATCTTACTGCTAGACAGAGATATGGAGAACATACAGACCTTGAATAAATCCAAAGCGTACGCATGTATATAAACTGCACGTCACAGATAATTATGGTAATTAGTCCAACTGTTTTCCAGCTTAAAGACTCATGAAAATTTTAGAAACAGATGTCATGATTCTCTGCAGTTTGCTTTCTTCAGGCATTATAAATAGTACTTGCAATGAAAGATGCCACGCCACAAAAGAACAAACTTCTAAGCCATTTACCAGGGGCAGAGTTCTAGGGCGATCAGCCCTGAAGCTGTTTTCTGCAGAAGAGGGATTTGGACTGTTGCCCATGCTTGTATCCTGAAAAAAAATAGCACTGTCAACAAGCAACACAAGCAGAAAGTACCATTTCACAGCAAGATAGCAGGAATAATGAACACAAACTACATACCATCTTCACTGCCACTACTACTTACGTCAAGATGTGTACAGATAGATTTTAATAGCTTGTAGGTGGTATCTCTGGAGAGTAGTGAGACAAACATATACTGCAAAATAAAAGTTCCAAGACTGTTTGCAAAAGACATACAGTTTTCCTCTTATCTAAATAAAACTTGACAGGCGATTTTTCTGGTGATCAAGTAACAAAGTATGGCAGCAAAAACCTGTGGTCCTTTCTAAGCCTTCGACTTGATGTTTATCACAAAACACAGAACAGGCATATAAAAGTTACCATGTTCTGCTGCGGGAACAAGAGCATAATCCAGATCTGTTCTTTCTTTTAAAATGCTTTTCATGCTATGTTTTACCTAACCCTTAAAAAAACTCCAAACAAACAAAACCCCAAACTTGCTTTTATGTACTGTCTCCTGCACCCACAGAATATTTGTGCAATGAAAATGCATTGTTTCTGAAGCTGTTCACAGGATAATCATATTTTCTACTGATTGATGCAAGTACAATTCCTGAATACCACTGTAAGCAACAGGTTTTTGTGTGTCTAAAGTACGACTGGTTAGGTAAGAGATACAAGTAAATGGAAGAACACTGACAGAGCTGCTAACAAAGAAGGTAACCCTCTCTGCATGCACTTCCTGACTCAGCTTTTCCAGTTCCTTTGGTGCTATGAGCTCTTGGAAAACAGGGAATGAATGATTACAGAGACCATGTGGCAAACAGACATTCTATTCTTTATTTTCTCACTGAAATACCTTGTCCTCTACCAGTACTTACCCTATCTGTCACTGTTGCTATGATCAGAGCATTTGGCACAAGAAGGGCAGTTTTGGTTTTCTTCAGAAGTGTCACTGACAGCACAGGTATGCTAATCTGAAACAAGTTAAATGTAGTGTTGGAATCCCAATACTCACATACAAATCTGCATCACACTCTCTCCTGAGGAGCCAGCCCAGCCACTGGGATAAGCCAGACCTTCAACACTCACCATCTAAAGATGTCTCCACTGCCCTTCTGATTACCACTATTTCATGTAAAATAAGAAATAGTAATTATCTGAAATTACACCTAGCTACTTTTACTTCTCCTTTTATAAAATGCTAATCCAGGCATTTGCTTGTGTCTTCCTTTCCTGATCCCTTCGGCCTCTCACAAGACTATGGGCTTAGTGCACTGCAGATCTGCAAAATGAACCAATCTTAAAGCTATGCTTCTTTGTTTAGAAACCAAATATTTCAGAACATATCAGAGAAGAAAAGCTTGTTGAATAATGAGCATAAAAGTCTTCTTACCACTTACAGATCTGCAACAAGCCGGTGAGTAAACAGCTTGTCCTTCAGCAAGGTTGAAAGACCCAATATTGATACACCTGCTGACTTCAACTGATTCCTGTGTGTGCCAAGGAGGCAGTCTACGTTTACACTGAAAAGTTCCCAATTTTCCTTCCTCCCTTATGTTTACATCCAACACCATTAGAGTAACGTCTGCTAAGTTTCAGAGTATTTCGCTTCAGATATTCTGCATGGGTTTTTCCTGTAAATCCCAATTTACAATGGTAAAAAATCTGTTTGAAGACAGTGGGTTGAAAAGCCTAGAGATTTAGTGAGTCAGGTAGATATAATAATCCTGGATATGTATATAATATAACAACACCCATGATTAAGAAACAGATCCTGTTAAAAATATTTTTGGCACAGGCTCTCAGATCTACCTGAGAAATTTGGAAGCAAGGTTAAAAGTGTTCATAATTTGTTCAGTTTGCAATCACAGCACTGATTTAAAATATGCCATGGGAGGAGAATGGATTTACTCTGTGCAGTTTCTTGTTAACTTTTGTTCAGAATAGTAACACAAAATCATGAAATGAAAAATTGTACCAGGTAAAAGAAAAATCTTTGCAAGTAACAGTTTAGTTGCAAGACTGCCAAATACTGCTTGAACACAAATCCTGCTACAAGAAAGCAGCTTACAATTTTTCTAGTTGGTTCAGTTCACAATTCACCTTAACTTTAAATCAGAGATGTAAACGGCATTCTACTGTGTGTAGCTTAGATGGACATCATCACTGTAATCAAAACTAATGTGTGCATTCAGCACTTGCTTATTGCACTGCTCCCACAGCATTACATTGGAAGGGTGGAATCACTGTTTGATCACAAATACTTTTATCTGGAACAGTAATTGTTTCAGAATAAAAGATTTACCTGCAGGCAACATTGAAAGTAATTTTAAAGGGTAAAACAATGTCTAAATCCAAGAAAGACTCAAGGCCAACATATACAGCCAAATGAGTGCTACCTGGAAAAAAAGTTTTTCAATGCCTATTCAATCCTGCAGAAGCAATCTTTTACTTTTGAATATATACACTGTTTTTACTACATACTCAAAACTCCTGAATTGCATAGCTGCTCCTTGCATGAAAGCTTTCAGAAAAAAACCCCAAACCTGCAGGTAGAACTCCTATCAAAAATTAACTGGAATGTGTAGATCTGCTGTTTCTCACAATAAAACACTTTATCCCTAAGCTTATATGGTTTTACAAGTTTTAATCAACAGAAGCTTTGTGTCCTGAAAACTTTGTCAGTGTATCTGACTGCTAAGAATGTTCCTCTTCCTGTCCAGCATGATTTCCTCCTTCCTTTCCCACGACATAATTTTTTACTGTATCCCTGATTCTTAAGCTTTTTTCTTGATGGTATTCCTAAATGCAGAATGAAGCTGTAAATAAATGATAAGGACTATCTCCTTCACTCTTAATTTTCCCCACAATATTTTCTGAAATTAAGACCCAAAACTGAGTAATTTGCAAAATTGCTATAATTACATTTCCAGTGTTTATTCCACCCTATCTTGTAAAATGTTTTCACTCTTCAGCATATGTGTAAGCATGTATATATTCCTGAATTTAAAACCTTGTTAACAAATAATTTCCTAGTACTACATCATCATCATTCTGCATATTTTACCAGTTTTTCTACTCAATAAAGTTCTACCACATTCTTGTATACTTTTAGCTTAGATGGCACTACAAAGCTGTTCCAGTTTGAAGTAGCTGTAATTGTTCACAGTGAACCAAAGACTGCTAGTAGAGCAGCTTAAATGTTAAGAAATTGCAAAGACAGCTGCTACTAATATTGAATGACAGTAGTGAACCAGTTGTTTTTTATTTTGTGTCATACAACTTTCACTAACATACACACCATCCACATTAATGTACTGTCTATGACTAGTAGAATCCATTAACTAGAAATCAACAATAGTCCTGGGCCAAGTGGTGGTAGACAATAACCCATAAGATCACTATGGACAATGTGCTGTCAATAATATTAAACAATCTTTAAACCTTTTATACTTTATAAAAAGCCCTTTAACAACAGATGGTACACCATCAAAACAGTTGACCCCAGAGAAATGAGATAATCTCAACCCCTAATCAACCCCTAGATCACTGGATCTAACCAGAAGCTTTGTTCAAGGATACACCTGAAAGGAAGAAGCCAAAGAAATCCTTGAAGCATTTTGATCTGTTTCCCCAGATGCAGTGAAAACTAAAGCAGTTTATGTAAACAAAGCGCACTCCAAAAGCTCCAAATGAACGGACCCAAGTCTTTGATTTTTCTGTAGGCACATCATTCACCTCAGGGGTACTAAGCTTTAGGTGGATCACCAAGAAAGACTAATTTATGATCTTCCCAACAGTTCACATATCAGTTCTGATCTGCACACTGGGCTCACAAATAAAAACCTTGCCAATTTGTTTTTCTTTTATCCTGTTCTTTGTTTATGCAAAACAGGACTGCTAGAAGAATCCTTCAGAGAGCTTTGCTACTCAAGTCAGAAACCAGTTTTAATTCTTACTTTCTAAATCCCTTAATATGCTTAATCCTTCTCTCCAAAGCCCCAGCTACAGCCTTGAGGGCCTTAATTTTTCAGCCTTCCGTCCTCCAGCTCCTCCTCCTCTTTTATGTACTTAACCCAAGAGAAACATTTTTGCAAATTCTGTTACATGGTTTTGACAATGCCCTCACTGCTGCTTGTCAGATCCTTTCCTCTCATCTGTTTCTTTCGGACATGAAGTCGTTAAACAAAAGATTCAATCTCTAATAATAATAGTGTTCAGTTTTAGACTGTATTTCAAACATCACTTATAAATAGTGATTGTATTCAATAAAACTTGGAAGTATTACTATCCTAGCCTCGCACAGTAATTTGAACTTGTGGTGATGAACAAGTTTTTAAGAATAGCATTACTGTTCTATATATAAACATTTTACTAACCTTAGTGTCTTTACCAAAGACCTTGGAATGGAAGCAAATCCAGTTTTCAGAAAGGAATAACTTTCCTTGGTACAGAATTTCTTTCTGCAGCGCACATGTAAAGCCTGAAACAAATAGAATTCTATAATCTTGAATGTAAATGTAAATCACAACCCAAGCCAAGCCAATCTGGTTTTTTTTTGTTTTTTTTTTTTTTTTTGTTCTTTTTACAAAGCTATGATATGTTTAGGTTTATGCCTTTTGATTAACATTGTCAAACCTTAAAATTTTCAGTAAGTTTAACTAATACTGACAAGCTCAGATGATGTCACAGGCCTAAATTTAGACTCAAAGCATTTGAAGGACAACAACCGAAATGAATAAAATGAATGGCAACATGCAAGTAGTCTCCAAAGGTCAAAAATCTGTTCTGAGAGAATGTGACCTATCTTCCTATGAACTTTTTATAACTTGTAGGTAACTGTATTACTAAAATGTGAAGAATTTTAATGAAAGGTTTTGTCTTTAAACTTCCAGCTCCACAGCTGTTGTCTAAAATGGATGTCCAACAGAGATACAACACATGTAAAGTAATACTGCTTTTACTTCACAGACATTGAGCAAACCATTTCTTGCTCATGAACCACCTTCCCTGCACTCCTTTCAAGAAACATTTGCTATACATGTCTGTGTACAATTCTCTTCTTTTAAAAACTACATCATTAAAACATCAACAGCAAAAACTCAAGCTAATCACTTGATCAATGCTGTCTCAAGTAAAGTCTTTATTAAGAAAGATTGAGTACCAAAAAATACTGCATTAGATTAGGTTACTCTCCAGGAATGGCAAAGTGGGCTACAATTTCCAAACAGACCAAACATGTAGAGATTTAAGTTTTCCAAGACTATAATAAAATGCCCATTGCATGTGAATCAAGGCTCTCTAGCTCTAAGTAAGTGGAGTTGAAAGTTTTTAAATCTAGGTAGCTTCTCTTGTACATCACCACATTGCTTGGGTAACAACATTATCTAGAATCCACAGACAACAACAACAACAATACTTACTTTGTTTCAGTGGCTCATCAATGGGAACATCTAGAAACAGCTTATGAAAGTGTGCATTTGCCTTCAGCTAAAAAACAAAAAGCCCGACAACAAAACCACACACACTTTATTAGACAGTCTGACAACCAAATGACCTGCTTCATTTCCTGTCCTCCACACACCTTCCCATTCTGCCCACTTGTTTTACAAGAAATCCTTTTTGTTTTCTATGTGGTTATTAATACTATATTGTGCTTTATCCAGACTCAAATACACTGATGACAAAGGAACCTGTGTCCTTATACCATGACCTATAGCGTTGCTAAACAAAAGCCCTTTCATAGTAGTTGAGTTTACTTTTACTCTATATAGGCAAACAAATAGAGTCTCTGTCTTACCTGATTTGAGGCACGTTTTTTCCTTTCAATCTTGGAGTCACTCTTGCTTGTCAGGACTGGACTATCTGTGGTGCTCTTGGTCCTGAAGATTTAAAGCATTTGATGTAAGCCTGGCCCCAGTTCATTGGTCTTGGTAAGTTACCAAGAGGATGTGCTTTTCCACAGAAAATAATAATCCTTTAGATAACTTATCTCAATCATCAAGGATTATGCAGAGATAAAGAGGAGTGTATCTTTTCTTAAACTGCTGACTATGACAGTCTGATGAAGGTCTCAATTTTATTTAGAAGAGGTATTCTAAATAACCGACTATCTGGTAAGGAAATACAGAAAGTTCAAAACATTTTTCCAGCTTAATGAATTATCACATTGCTTAGCTTCACCTTCGTTTCTGGACAACATATGAAATACTAATACTAAGCAAGCACACTCCTTACTAATTCAAGATAAAATGATAAAAAGCTTAGTAGTTGAGGTGGAAGCCAGCACACAGAAAGCTATGACCTTGTAACACAAGCTACGAGCTCATTTGAAAAGTGCAACAAAGAATAGGTGCACAAGTCAGAGGATGGCTATGAACGGTGTAGTGTAGCATAATGCAATGAAATCATTAAGATAACCAGCAACCCTACAGGAAATGAAATGGAATTCTGAGTGCCAGCTGTACAGGTAGCTGTACTTGTACAGCTCCAGCTATTTATACTGGGAATCCAGACAAAACCTCAAACAACTTTAAAAAAACCGAGTACAGATCAAGTTCTCTGTGGATGGCTGGGAAAATCAGTTTTGCTGTTTTATACAGGAGGAATTAATGGCATGGATTCTTCAGGAAAACAAACAGAGAAGGGGACAACTGTTTCACAAATCAGAAAGAGCAGAGCACTCTCTGAAAGCACTCTCTCTGAGATCTATATGGCACAGAATAAATGCATGTTAACATACTATAAAAATCAGGTAGGTCTTTTTCAGGGGTCCTCAGGATGCAAACTGAACAGCAGAAGAAAAAACACATCACATGACTCATACTGAATGAACTGAAAAATATGTTGTGCTAAAGATATAGTAGGGAAATAAAGGTGCTACAAAAGTTTCCATTACTGCACCACATGAATGAGAAGAAGAAAAACCTTAAGTGCTATGGAGACACAGTAGGAAAGAGATTTTATAGCAATCTGACTTACACACTGACTTAGCAGAGAAACCAGCTGCATATTTCAGGCAGTCCTCATAGAAGAAAACTCAAACATATGTGAGTACATGTATTTGTGTGCTTATATAAAGTACAGGTCAAACTGTACTTTATATAAGCACACAAATACATGTACTCACATACATGTATTTGTGAAACAAATTGTGAACCTGAAAAAAATCTTATATTTAGCCTTCACCAGAAGTACTCGATTATAGCATATGAGAGGTAAGACTGCAATGTCTGGAGGGAAAAAAAAGTGATATCATATTCCTTCAAATACCTTTTCCTCAAAGACACTTAATGAAATTAAATTATGTTTTTTTTAAATATTTGCCTAGTGACCAAAACAAAAGTGTCAGGCTGACCACTGACTTTTGCACTGACTGTTCAGTTGACAAAGTGAAAGGGATGCAAAGGTTCAAGCCATCCACGTGAGATTTTAGCTTTTAAAGCACTTAAAATGCATTTCAGTTCTCCAACAAAAGAAGAATGAATATCTTTGTGGAGACATTAGAAAATTTGATGCAACATATGGCACAGACTCCAAAATTAAAACTTATGTCATAGTTTTACCATGGACAATCAATATTCCAGCATGAATGTGTTCTGGAAACAGGCCAGGACTAAAACTGCAGCTCTGTTTGACTGCCTGTCAAATTGATTACGAAAGGAATGTAACTAGCAGTGGCACCAAACAGTGCAATATATTTTTTCCTAGAACAGGGGAACTAAGCCAGCTCAGAGTCTAAATTCTATTGCTTGCTATGGGTAATACAGCAACTAAGGAAGGTGCCTGGATTCCAATTCACGTGCATAGCATATCCTAGGGCAAATTAACCCTAGGATATCTGATAAATATTGCTACCCAGTATAGCTTTTGAAGTGGGTTGCAGCGATTTTAATTATCTTACTAGAAGAAAACTGACAGTATTTCTGGCATTACCTGTCAAGATCAACTTTTTTCCGTTCATCAAAATACTCCATTTCACTGGTAGGGGTCTGAAGTGACACAGTGGGTGATTTTCCAGCCTTTCTTTTTTCATCAGTTCCATTTTCTCCATCTGAACTGCAGGGGAAAAATAAATAAAAAATAAACAAAGAACCCAAGAAATAAAAGGACTTACAGTAATGTTGAATGCCACTGCAACATGTTGACAATACAGCATATATTAAAGAACACAATTTTTCTTTATAATTGTAACTTATGTTTCTTTTGATATCCTGAAAAAATCTGTATCTACTGACTCAACAGTACTATACACCTGAGCTCCAGTACTGGAATTTCAGCAATGAAAAACAGAAAACTGAAAGACTGCCACGGATACTTCAGTGCTCATAAAATTTGTAGCTCTAGCTTCTGTTCTGAAGAGAACATCTCGTTTACAAAAAATGCATTCCATATTCAGTACTCAGACTCAAATGACTAATGGAAATGAATTTGATTGGCAAACCATGAGAAAAACATCTTGCATGGCAGCACGTGGTGCTTAGCAGATTATTTGTGGCTCAATATTGCAAGAGGAAAATGGGTCCTATTTTGCCTCTCACTTCCCATCTTCTGTGTGAGTCCACATGCAGGATCTTTGCAATAAAGGTTTCTCTCCAAGTACAAAAAGCATTGGTTTTATTTTAAAAAGCAGCACTGCCACCACAGTGCACTGTTTTTTCACAGCACATACCGCTACTTCAGAAATGTGTGTTGTGGACCCAGAGTCTGAAGGCTAAGCTATGTACCATTAGAGCCTTCCCCTGGCTTCCCTTTTCATAACTTTCCAACAAGAAGACAACCCAGAAAACTTGGAGAAATAGACCTGTTATTAATAACAGGTGTGAAGAATGATGATATTCTGAAATGACATGACAAATACATACACACACTTGCCTGCAGAAACCTGAAGCTTCACAAAAACTATAGAATGCTCTTAGGATTAAAGAGGAAAGCCAAAGGATGTCACCCACTAATGTAATACCTGGCCTGAATGCTTCCATTTACAGAAGCTTTCCATTATAATATTTAATTTCTGCTTTTTACAGCATTTCTGCTATTTTACAGCAAGACTAGAGAGTGGCACTGTCTTTACTATGAACAGTTTTTTTTTTTCTTACCAAGGCAAAAGTTTTGTTAACAGAAGTTCTCAAACTAATTTAATCTTCTTTTAGGAAGGGCACAAAAAGATCTTTTGCTTTTATTACATTCTGATGAGTAAGATCAGAAGATATACCTCACTTTAATTGAGGTCTAATGAGGTGTTACCCTATCTCATAGATAAACTAGAACTTATGTCACAGGACAAATGCTGGATTCTCAAGGCATCTCATATTCACATAGAGCAGTTATTTCCATATGTAAGCCTTCCTCAGCACCCTTAGCACTCCCCACCACAGGGGCACTGAATTCCTACTCCCAAAGTCTCATGTTATTACTGTGATTTTCAATTCTTTCAATTATACACAAAGCTGATAAGGAAAAAAACCTATTATTTTCTCATAACTTCACTCTTGGATCAGCTCTCCCTTGACCACACATCATCAGCTTTTATTTTCAGTCGACATAAATGACAACTAAATAGGCAATTCATGAGATTCAAGTGGAACCCAATCTGCCTGAAAAAACTGAATAAGCAGCTTTATGCTGTTTGAGATTTTAAACAGACAGACAAATGGACTACCTACTCAAAGTTCTCCCTGCAAGCATAGGGGAGTTTGTATTCCAAATGTCTGCAAATCCTGAAAATGTCTTATTCACAGTCTTGCTGTATTTCTATTACCCAGATCCTTGAGCTCCAGGAGTGGCCAGAGAGTACCAGAAATGAGTAAAGGATAAGGAACTGGGTGAGGCAAAACTGCCAGCTTCAAAAAAAGCAGCTTAGCATGGAAACTCCCAAATGAACAGAACTACGTAACACAGCATTGTTTTTAAGATTAGTTGCTTGAGCCTGAAGCCTGACTGGTGTCCATCATGGCCTTGGTCAGCCTGCTATTCTCACATGGCAATGCTACCAACTGATCAAGGATGACAGTCTCAGGCCTCTATAGTACAAATATCTTTTAAAAAAATCTATAACACAGGTTCTACCACTCACTTATATCTGTCAGCATGGTGAGATGCTTTGCTGCTGCTTTTTTTACTTACAATTCATACTCCCTTTTCCTCATCCATTCTTTCTATCTTCTCTACTAACTTCTACTACTCCTGAATCTCTAGCATCTGAACCCATTCCACCCAGCTGCTTTCTGTTGGCAGAGACCTCAGGCATCCCAATATGCTAATCCTGCTGACAGCTGTGTGTGGGAATGCTGAGCTAACTTCACCTCTCCAGGATACTTCCAGAGAACAGCAGCACAGCTGCGAGGAGACTCGCCCATGTAACACATGACACTGACAGTAGCAATTTAGGGTGTTTTCCTACTAGCTGATACAGTTTCATCATGTCTATCCTTCGCCCTATGTCCTTATGCCTCCTTCATATAATGAAAAGCTACAGATGATTTGTCCTTTTATTTCTGATAATTACAGCTCCACACAGCAGGTGCTTTGAAGAACCTTCCCTTCCCTTCCCTTCCCTTCCCTTCCCTTCCCTTCCCTTCCCTTCCCTTCCCTTCCCTTCCCTTCCCTTCCCTTCCCTTCCCTTCCCTTCCCTTCCCTTCCCTTCCCTTCCCTTCCCTTCCCTTCCCTTCCCTTCCCTTCCCTTCCCTTCCCTTCCCTTCCCTTCCCTCAAGGAAATTAAAGCACTCTTCACATTTTCATGAGTGAGTCAGTACTCATAAATGCTTTGTAAAAAGAGCACAAAAGTCAGGAACAAACAACAACAACAAATTAGATTAAGAGCACTTAGAATCACTGTAGTGATTCTCACTACAACTGTTGGGAGTAGATCCACATAAAAAAAGAGCCTGGATTTGCAAACCTCAGGGCAAAGCAGAGTAACTGTGTGACATTGTGACCACTGAAATGGAAAAAAACCCCACAAACCCAAACCTCATATATTTGGTACTACCATCAAGCCTATTAAAACAATAGCTAAAAGAAAAGAAGTTGTCTCTAGTTTCCAAATAAAGAACAGTTGTCATAGGGATTATTTTCAAAGCCAAGACCTGCATTTACAGTGCAATCACACATTGCATCTAAGCTACTTAACATAAACATTAGTTGTGTTTAAGGGAAAGTGCTATGAAATACATAAACCAAGGCAGTGGACTAAGTCCCATTCTAATGTAGTTCAGAAACACATTAGTCATCAATAAATTTTAAAAGCTAGAGGAACTTCACCTCTTCTGATCTGAATGGTTTATGGGAAAACGAAAGTTTGTGGCAGGCCTATGTCAAGTTCCTTGTATTGCATAAAATTCTTTGAACTTCAAAGTTTCTTGTTTGGCATTAACCTTCATCGGGACCTGAAAAATTCAGACTCCCTGTGTAAGTTACCACATTGCTGCGCCACATTAATGGGAATTTTTCAAGAGAAAAAAGATTAAATACATTATTAATCTCAAATAACAACTTCTATTCCCCTCAAGTATAGTTTGAGTAAGAAGCATTGAACAAAAATAATGAGAGAGAGAAGTTGTAATAGGCCAGAGTTTGGAACGTGAACCTCAAGGAACAACTGCTGTCTTTGACAACCCCAGTACTGAATCAGACACAAACACTTCTCAGGCATACACAAGAGAGACCAAAATTTCAGAACTATATGGTGGCTACTGTCTTCAATTCCCTGCAATCACACAAATCCTTCTACAAAGCTTCCTCAGGACACACATGCTACTTGATCTGCCTGGTAACTGCTCTAGAAGTTCAGAAACCACAGTAAGTTGGACACACCAGTCTGCCAGTCCACAAATTGCAGATCAGTTATGTAGGAATAAAAAAGACTTGTTGAATAATCTAAGATGTTAGATCTTCATTTGTTTGCAAAACTGGAGTCAAAGCATATTTCCCAAGGGTTTAATGTGATTCAGCACTGGTGCAACATTCCTTCTGGGAATGGAGCATACATATTAGATCACCATGTTACCTTAAAAGCCTTGTTGGTCCAGTTTCACTTGTGTTATACAAAAAGGAATCATTTTGCAACAGCAGTTAGATTGCTGCATTACTGCAAATGATCAACCTAAGAAGTTGGGGAATAATTTCACCCTAAATGTTCACAACCATGCTTGGTACAACCCAAGAGAAAATATCCATCATAAATAAAATTACGTTCTGTATCTTTTGGTTCTGTTTGATTAATTGGGTAGCTGTTGGCAGACTGACAGGATTTGACAAAGGAATCAAAGTAGTGTGAACAGTCCTAATGCTAAGAGATAGTTATTTAAGGTATTCTTACTCTCTTCCATGAGTCTATTCAGGTAAAGAACTGTGTCACTTTTACAGAAATTTAAAGTCAAAGGGAGAGACTCCAAACATTTAAGGATCCCAGATAAAGAGGACAGACTTTGGCAGGTTTTTAAAAGCACAGAATATGGAGCAGGATGAAGAGATTTATCTAGGCATTAGCCAAAAGACATACCAGCAACATGCTTCAAGCAGAGATGACTACAAGAGGGTAAGATGGAATGCACCAATGATTGGAAGGACATTGTTCAGCATGCTGCAGGTCACAGGTCTTCTCCTAAGCACATATTTCCTTGACATATCATGTGCTAGCAAAGCAATCATCTCCAGCTACCTTTTACTAGGACTTAAGTCTTGAAGTTTTCTTTCAGAAGAGATTCCCATCATTCTACTAGATATTTTTTCTATGCTACACCAGTCTGAACAAACCTTTTTGGCATAGGTAATCAGATTCTGGAGTGCTTTATCTGATGAGCTTGCATTCATACTGTACACAGTTCAATTACTTCACACCTGGACTGAAGCAAACACCTTGCAACTGTAAACTCTCCTGCTGTCCTCTCCATCCCGGAAAAACTAGCAATAGTGCTCAAGCTGAGGATTTAGGTGTTGTCTGTACAGTCTGGTCACTCAGATGCAAAATGCCTCCTGTAGCTCTACAGCCATGCTCATGTTATGTGGCACACAGCACTGTTTATGCAGGATAACACATCTCTCAGAAACAATTTTTCAGAATGTTGTGATTTAATCTACTTGAAGACCACATACTGGTCTTACCATGCAAATGGACAACCAAACATTCACTATCACTAAGACTTCCAAACTATCAAAACAGGCAGAAAACAAGCTACAGCTACTCTAAACACAAAGGGGCAGAAAGCTGCTGAACAACTGCTATAATAGATACTAGATTGATAATGTATGGATTTGGAATTTGTACAATTCTATATACTTAGTACACAGCTTGTACTTAAGGCTGAAATTGGAAGGTAAGAAAGCAGCTGATTGTGAAATGCACAATTCTGTACATCTTTTGTATAGTTAATCTACAGCCAGCACATGTATTTATGCCAAATACAGAGAGCAGCAAAGCGTTAATGATGGCGCGGAGATGCGACACCCTGCATGACAGAGAAGGTCAGTTTGCCAATATGAATAGGTATGAACCAGACTGAGATTTAACTTCCTCTGGTTGTTCAGGGATCAGGCTAATTCTCTTCTCACGAGATCAAACACGGCATAATGGAGGCAGAGTTACACAGTTGCACATTAACCGTGTGAAACATGCATATGGATGGGCACAGTTGCACATACACCACGTGCTTCTCTAGGCATTTCTAGGATGAAACACACATGTAGGCACAGCTGGAACCTTGATGCCAGATGGCACCAAAAGAGAAATGAACCAAAACCTAAACCAATTGTTTAAACCAATTCCTCAAAATCTGAAAATAATTTTATGTATCAGGCTAATTAATTGCAGAAATGCTTACTGTGTTCTATAACTAATCTATCTCTTAGAAAAAAATTACTCACTTGTGAATAGTTTCATATGTTTGTGGTGCAGTGCTTTATTAAAAAAATAAATGAAATTTTGGAGTTAGTACTGAACAGAAAGCCCTCCAACACTGTTAAGGACAGAGAAAGCCAGGTTTTTCTACTCAACTGAATAGACATTTCACATAATAACTAGATCAAGTTTCACACTGCCTTACCACTTGCACATCAGCAAGATCACTGTGACACCGCAGACGTCATTAGCAAGTATGTAAATTCTCTGCTCTAAATACCATCTATTATTAACTGTCTGTATTCCCTGTCTAATCAAAACCAGACTGCTATCAAGTTCCATAGCAAAAAAAAAAAAAAACAAAAAAACAACCACAGAAGAATTCCCTGTGCTCTGAAACCAGAGACACTATAACAAGATATTTTACTAAGTTAACACTAGAACAGGAACACAAGCCATTTAGCTCTCTTGTCTTCTCAAGAGTTTCCGTTTCATATATCCACTTCAAAAAGCAAAAGCCCTTTCATATGTATCTTCACTCAACTCCACAAGATTCCCATCAAGCAGCTTCCATGGGAGTTTCAGTAGGATGACCAACAACTATTTATCTGAACATAGGCATAGTCAAATCTAGCACACAACAGAAATCTTGGACAAACACATTTCTGAGGGAGAAAAAAAAGAAAATGAAGGAAAATACACTAATTTATCCCTACTTTAGATAGGAGTATGCGTTTTTCTCATTCTTCAACCTGCTTGCATCCTTTAGAAGAAAATGTTTTCATATCTCCTTAGTTCTAGTCTACCTAATCTTCTAACCCAAAGCAAGACAAAAATAGAATCACAATTCATACTGAAAAGGCAGTGTACAGTCTTAATTCACGTTTTTATCTTTAGCTTTCAGAAGTGGCAGGAGAAAGGGAAAAGAAAAAATTCCTGATGTATGACTTGTTCAGAGTGCAAAACAGATAAAAAAGGCACTTAAGTGCCAGGTCTACTAATTGTTCAATACCAAATTCAATGAGAAAGAAATTGTATATCGGTGCAGCATTTATGGATGTTCAATGCTACCATATAAACACCTATCAATCAGAGCTTTTCCTTAACTCAGCCAGAAACAACATATACCTATCTGAAAAAATAAAAGCATCTTTACAAATAAGGCCTGATCACCATAGAATAATCATAAAGGTTTGGCCTCATTGCCTGAAGCTGGTTTCTGGAAGACCTCCAGAGAAACATAGCTCAGCACACTGCAAGAATTGGATGCCAGCTTTCCAGCATTAATTGTGCTTTTGAAAAAAATCTAAGTAGCTACATCAGACTCAAATACTTAAAACCAGAACAAAACAAAAACCCCAAAACCACTAAAAAAACCCAAAAACCAAAATGAAAAAAAATAGATCAGACACCTGCAATTATATTAACAACTGTTATTAAGAATGTAGTTGGAAAGCAGCGGTTTGGGAATAAACTTAGCAACACTTTGATTCCATTCTCTGCCGTTTAAATGTGAAACTGCCATGAAACCCTTGACCAGCAGCTTCTCTTCTATGGTAGGTTTAGAAATAATGACTCACTATGCTGTAGAAAAAGTGTTTTAATCAATGTACATGAGAAAAAAAAATAAATTATTCTTCTAACAGGTTATATACAAAGAGAAGGAGGATTGAATTTTCTAATAAAGCAGTGTCTTTGAAAACTGGCATTGATAAAAGATAATCCAAAATCATTGAAAAGATTTTGCTGTTTAAAGAGTGTTAGATTCTTCTCCTAAATATCTTATATACATTTTCTGTGAGGTTCCCCAGCAAGAATAGTGCACAACAAAGCCAAATGAAAAACAATTAGATGAAAATGAAACTCTCATTGCCTCTATCTACTGTGCTTTACCAGGCTTTCCTAGTCTAAAACACATCTAATCAAGGAGACAAAATCAGAAATTTCAAGAAACACCCAAGTACATTTTTGATGCTTTCCACCGAGGACAAAAGTGAACCATTCACCAAGGATCTGGCAATGCTGAATTTCCCATTATTATCTTTTCAACCTATGACTACTCTTACAGACCCGCTCATGTGTTCATGGAAAAGACCAGAACAATGTGGATAATTGAATACAAAAGCTACTATTTCATACTAGGAAATACTAGCTCCCAACAATGGATCTAACCAACACCAGTCACAACAGTGCTTTTGACTGTGACACCAAATATAAGGAACCATTTTCCTTCCAGAGTCATGGAAAAAGGTAGTCTTATTAGGATCAGATGTGACACACGGTTGCCAGACATCTGCTAATGACAATTTTCTATTTTCACAATTTTTTTTCTATTTTTCTATGTCACCATGACACAGAGTCTGAATGCTCTGAAAGCTTACTTTTTCGGTCTGAGCCTTTCCAGTGGCAACAAGCTGTCCTCCATGGCAAAACACACCCACTCTCAGGCTGGCCATAGCATGTTTACATGTATTTTAAAATTTCTCAAAACCAAATAGGAATATATATAATCCTGTTATTTACTGGACTTTTGTAAGATAAACTTCCTTCCTGTTGAGAAAAAGGCTGAGCAAATCTAAACAGCTCTTCTTAAACTAGTATAGCATAGACGGCAGCTACAAAAGAACATCAACAGTCTTTTGTGCTCTGTCTTTCACAAACAGACTGAAGCTACAGTCAGAGGGCTAAACTGAGGCATGTGCAGGTCATGCCAGGGTACGTATGTATGTACAGAACTACTGTTTCATAGTCAGATAACTAGGTTTGCCTCTTCTATCCACAGAGGGTGAAGGCTTCAGTCTGCCTCTATGCTCTCTGTTCTGCTGAAATTGTCTGCTGCCTATCTGCAGCCTACATAGTATTTCCTGTCACTCTTTCTGGAGCTTATTAACCTTCCTAACCTTAGTGTGCTATTTTTCAAGGGCAGAGGTAAAGACAGTCAGTGCCAAGTAGAAGCTGAGTTAAAGTAACACAGGTCTGAAAAGATTCATTGTAAAGGATATACGTGGACTTGGCAGCAGCTATGTACAGAGCATTCAGATCATTAGATAAGCACATAATTTCTAACCACATGACTGCAATAGTTATGGAGATGGAAGTAAGTAAGACAGTACTGTGATGGGATGTTTATGCATCACCTGTTAAATACCAACAACAAATCCTGCTGCCCAAAGCTGTAGTTATTATGTTTTCTAACAAGCATTTCTCACAGATTGCATATAACTAGTAAATACATTAGCCACATGAGGCATCTGGATGGAAAGAAAAAACTCTTCAGATCCATACCATGCATTTACACACAGAAAAATTATTTTTAAAAATCTGCTTTTATAACTTAAGTATGCACATGGAGTGAACACCATAGGAATGGCAGGGAGAAGGGAGAAAATGGAAGTGATCAAAAAACATCATAATGAACAAATGAAGGTTCAAACCTAGACTGGAAAACTCTTGTCACACACATAAATTTAAATGTTTCACTTACAAGGCTCTCCTTCTTTGGAGATCATGTGTTACAACTTTTGCTATAAAAGTAAGGAAGAACTACTAGGGAAGAATTAAAAAATATGATACTTAGTATGCGTTAGTAGTTTCATCCCCTGAAAATACATACTTACACTTTCCCTCTTTGCAAAAAAAAAAAAAAAAACAAAAAACCAAAAAAACAAAAAAACGACACTTTTGCTGGAAAGGAGTTAAAGTTTTATTTCAGCTTTGATCTAGATTAAGTCGGTAATAAATAATTTCCCTTTTTTTCTCTGCACTTTATGTTTTTCTCAAGTAAGATACTTTAAGAAAAAGAAGTGAATTTTGATTAAGCACCAGCCATTCAATTAATTCTGTTTTAATTTATCAACTGATAAACAGTTATTAAGAAACATCTGTTACACCAGAATAATATGGTAGACAAACAAACCATAAAAATCACATTCTCCCTGCCCAGAAGTACCCAATTTGCTTGCAAGCATTTTCCACTGCTTGCAGTAGCATGTTTTCCCCAGTACCTTTTTTCCCCAGTACGCATTTTTGCTAAAAAGAAAAAAAAAATTGAAAACCTTCCACATATTTCAGATTTTTAAGTCCCAGTCCCTTAATTTCTTTAAGTTACACTCAGTAATTGGACATTACCTGATTTTGTAAATCATAAGGGGATAGAATGTCCCACTTAATGTTAGCAAAATCATGCCATATGGTAACCCATCACATTACACTTATACAGACAGATTGACGCATATGAGAACAAATATTACCAGTGGCACCAGAACGTGCTACATGGACTTCGTCAGAAGCAAGCATGGGTAAAAGCAGAGGGATGCTAACAAAGCATGAGAACTACTTGCTCTTACTCCTCTGCCATTCCTCCTTTATGTGCTACACTCTTATTTTCAGTGCTCAATTTTCAAACATCTGTTCCACCTACTGTCCCTGAAATAAGGCTGACAGCTTCTATGGGAGGTCCAGTGCCACCACAAAAAAACCACACCCCACTCAAAAAAGAAAAAAAAGAAAAAATCTCTAAATACAGTGCAAGGGTTAACTCCTTTTTGGTCCAAGGCCACATCAGGAGGTAATGGTTAGGGAGCTCCACTTGGAAAATTTTTTTCCATCCACAAATTTTTTATTTGCTTGGAAGCAGCTCCACATAATGACAAATTTTGGCACATCACTATTTTGGGTTTGCATAATAACAGTGCCCATCTTCCTCATAGTATTATCTTTGGGGTTACAACTCACAGAGCTCTATTAGAAACTTTGCAAATGTGTAAGTATCACTAAATATGCCAGAGCAGGCCATTTTCTGAATCAGTATGAAAGTACTTAACTCTTCTGAATCACTGTTGGATAAATATGAGCTCTGAAGTTTCTAATCTTGAAACATTTAAGAAAAACTAATCCAAGAAAACCCTGAAAAAAACACAAAAAACCCAAACAACCCAAAATACTTTTACAGTCTCAGTCCTTCAGATGCATCTATCCCCCAAGGAGCCTTTATGGCACCAGCAGCATAGTAAGCTATGAAGTTCCTCTCTAAATTTAACAACATTGTAAGCATACCTCCAGGAAGTACAGGTACATAAATGTCTTTACACATATGAATCTCTCTTCCCTCTGAGCTTTGGAAAACACCAAAAATTCCCAAAACCTCTATAATCCCATTAATATTTTTTGCAAATAGAGGTCATCATGAGCTCTGTTAGCTGCATATTATTCCTTGGAAGTACATAAGGGGAATGAAATTCCACCAAATCCACATACACATATGTACAACATCTTCTAATACCAAATCTTCAACAATTCAACTTCCAGTAATCTCACTTCTAGCTGAATTAAAGCCATCCTTCTGTTCTTGATCTGAACAATCTCCCCTGTAACTTCACGTTAGTCAAACCAAAGATACATGGTTTGTGAGATTAACTCCCAATCAAATGAACAAGAGTTTCTCAGACAAGCTTCTCAGTAAAATGGGGCTGGAAAAGAAATTCCAACTTTGTTTCCAAAGAGCAAATGCTTCACCAATTTTCTAGTTTAAGACAATCTTTTCAAGTTTTTTTTTTTTCTCTCCCAGTCTTTTCACCGTCAGGCTACTATTGCTGAACACTGTATCTTAAAGAGTAACAGACCGACTAGCTCTTCCCTGCACGACACCTACTGAACAGCAAAAACTGATAGCTAAAAAAAGCTAGAGAGTCATAGTGAGTAAGACTTCTCTGTTTATCACACTGGCTAAGACTGACCTTGCTTCTAAAACTGTTAACTGATGAAGGACTGAAAGACTAAACACCTGGGGGCAAAACAGATGGTCAGTTACCTGTGCATGTTCAATACCTCCCAGACTGAGCTCTCCATATACTACCTAGGACTCCTAGTTCTGTTTTCAAGAGAAAAATCAGATACAGATCTTGCATACCTGAAAAATTTCATTAGGTTCACTGGCATAATTCTATGCAGGGACCAGGATCCAAGGCTTGAAGTCAGAAGACTCTAGTGAAGGTCTGGGACTTATGTTTCATTTGTAGTGTGAAGTCACTGATGTGATTACACCATACAGGATAAAGGACACTTAGAAGACACTCTGATTCCCAGTGCTCTCTAACAAGCAAGTTATTTCTGGCAACAGATTTCACTACAATACCTACTTGAGGAATACACCTGCTTAGACATCATGCATACAACAGCTGGGGGAAAAACCCAAAAACCAACACAGACTTTTTCAGAATTTGTATCAAGAGAAAGAGCTAGCTGGTGGTAACTTGTTTGCCTTGCTCCTGCAAGCTATTTAAGATAAAATATTTGTGAAGAAAAGTTTTTCAGGAAGAGGAATCATCCCAGTATAGCAGAAAGTTAAATTTTATTAATTTCTTTAGAGGAGAAAGCTCCACATGTTTGAGTTTCTTGTTTCACAGATGCTTAACTTCTCAAAAACTGTCCTTGGGACTGCCAAGACCCATGTGAATTGGGAGCCTGGTATGGAAACAGACAGCTGCTTGATTTCAGCAACATTTTCACGTGATGGTCATTGCCATGGCTCACAAGCACCTAAACAACTTGGGACCTCTGCAGGAAGCAAGACACCAATGCAGGAGTGGACCTTTAACTCTGGACGTTCTCAGTCATCATCAGAGGCTGGGAAGGTCAGCAGGGCCAGGGGAGTTCTCCCACCCCTCTGAGCACTCTTACTTCCCTACTTTCCATCAGTTAGTCCAAGCAGACTGCCTTAACCATCCAGCAGGGCCTCCTCTTCCTCATGAAGAATACTTCCGACCTCTTCGCTTGCTCAGTTTTTACGGTACTTCTCAGGTTAGAAAGCAGAAACGTGAGTACGGGTATGGCCCCGCGGAGAACCACGCCAGCACCAGCAAGTGACCACCACCCTTCTCCTGAAAAAGGACATCCTCTGCTTTCTGGGACATCAGAATGAACTCCCATTTTAATGTCTCTTGCCCGTATCAGACTTTGTCAACTTTCGATAAAGTTCTGGGTTTTCCTGGCACCCAGAGGAAAGGATCACAGCTCCCCACAGGAGCCCGTGCACTTTAACATAAGCGACAAAGCACAACTACTGTATTTAAGTCCCACAGCGCAGAAGGATTTTTCAGGCTGTTGGGGGAAACTACTACAAGCAGTATTTGCACTCTTTGCTCCTAAAACTGCAGCTTCGGAGTTCAACGCTGAACTCGAGCGCAGGTCTTGCCCGAGCGGGGGTGGGCGTTCGCGCTCACTTCAGCCTGGAGGCGGAGCCCCCTCGGTGTCTCTTCCCCGGGCACTTCCAGGCCGACGCCCCAGCAGCGCGGCCCCAGCGCTCGGGGCTCCCCCGCCGCCCCGCCCGCAACTCCCGCGGCCCCGGCGCTGCCCGGCGGGCGGCCCGGGCACAGCCCCGCGCGGAGCCCCCCTCCCGGCGGGGCACTACTCACAGCCGCGGAGCGCCCCTATTCTCCCGCCGCCCGGCGGCCCGCGCTGCCCTCGGCTCCTCCGCATCGCACCGCGGCTCGGTCATGAGCACCATCAGCACGGGCAGCAGGACTCACCCCGCCGCCACAAGGCACTCGGCCACCGGCGGGCCGGGCCCGCTCCGCCCTCGCCGCCCCGCCCCGGGGCGGACCCGTCGCCGCTCGCGCCTGCAGGAGCTGGAGCCGCCACAAACCGGTTGGGCCCGCCCGGTCGGGCCGGCGCCGCCCGCGCCGCGGAGCTTGTGAGGGATGCGGTGCCTCGCTCCCCGTGAGGCCGATCCCTTACGAGCTTTAAATTATTCAGTCGGGACGCTGTCGCGTGAGACACCGGCTCCCGCCGGCTCCAACAAAAGCCGTCCTTAATGTTTTATAGGGGGGTACAGGAGATACGCTGTTTGACACAGACGCAGTCCGGGGGGAAGGTGGCGGTGGCCACGGCCCTGCTTTCTGTCAGCGCGCTTCCTCGGTGAGTCGTGGAAGTAGCCAGTAGTCCAAATACTGGCCTGAGGACTGTTCTACTAAGGTGAACTTATGAAATGATTAGCTGGTATTTCCATCTGCGGCTTTACACCTTAACCAGACAAGTAGGCAGTTATGCTTCCTTACTCAAGAGCAGCACCCCATGCTGCTTTGCACAGAAAAATCACAAACCCACAGAACAGGTGATGTTGGAAGGGACCAGTGGGTCCAGCATTCTGGTTCAGGCAAGAGTATACGAGAATGTGTGGCACAGGATTGTGTCCACATAGTTCTTGAATATGTCCAGCAAGGGTGACTCCACAACCTCTTTGGGCAACCTGTTCCAGTGTGTGGTCACCTGCAGAGTAAAAAAATTATTCCTCATGTTCAGGTGGAATTTCCTTTGCATTAGTTTCTGGCCATTGCCTTTCCTGTTGCTGGGCACCAGTGAAAAGAGCCTGGCTCTGTCTCCTTGGCATTGATGAGGTCCTCACTCAGTCATACTTTCTTCAGGCTAAGGTGCCTTTACTCAGGCGAGAGGACTGGAGCTAAGCTCTGGACTCATGATCAATTTAGTTCTTTCTGCTGGACATCTTCAGGAGTTTCTAGTCTTGTATTTAGGAGCCTTGTACTGGACAGACTACTCCAGGTAACACCTCACCAGGGCCAAATAGAGGAGGACGAGGATCACATCGTCCAACCTGCTGGCACTGCTCCTCTTAATGAAACCCACAATTTCATCAGCCTGCTTGGCTGCAAGGACTCACTGCTGGCTCTGGAGAGCTTGTTGTCCACCAGGACTCCCAGGTCCTTCTCTGCAGAGCTGCTTTCCAGAAGGTTTGCCCTCCAACCTGTGCTGCTGCACTGGATTATTTTTCTCCAGGTGCAGGACCCTGCACTTGCCTTGGCTGAATTTCAGCAGGTTCCTCTGTGCCCATCTCTCCAGGCTGCTGAGGTCCCTCTGAAGGGCTGCACAGCCCTCTGGGCTATCGGCCACTGCTCCCAGCTTTGTGCTGTCAGTGAAATTGCTGAGGAAGCCTCTGCCCTTCATCTAAGTCATTGATGGATAAATTAAAAAAGACTGGGCCCAGTATCGAACCTTGGGAGATACCACCACTGACAAGCCTCCAACTAGAGCTTGTGCCACTGATTATGACTCTGGGATCTGCCGTTCAGCCAGTTCTCAATTCACCTCTCCATCCTCCTCTTCAGTCCACTCTTCCTGGGTTTGCTTGTTAGAGACAGTGTCACAAGCCTTGAAGATCCACTGCTCTCTCCTTGTCCATCCATGCAGCTGTTTCATCGTGGAAGGCAATGAGGTTGGTCAAGCATGATTTGCCTTTAATGAATCCGTGCTGACTACTCCTGATCACCTTCTTGTCCTCCCTGTGATAGAAGTGGCCTCCAGAATGAGGTGCTCCATCACCTTTCCAGGGACTGAGGTGAGGTTGACTGGCTGATAGTGCCCTGCATCCTCTTCCTTGCCCTGTTTGAAGACCGGGGTGACATTTGCTTTCTTCAGTCCTCAGGCACTAGTCCTGATCACCATGACCTTTCAAAGGTAAGGAAGCAGAGCTATGATGTCCGTCAGCTGTCTCAGCACTCCCTTGTGCATCCTACTGGGGCCCGTGGACTTGTAGATGTCAAGTTTCCTTGGGCCTGTGCTGGCAGAGCTGTGGGACAAGTTGAGTGCCCTCAGGAAGGCTAGATTTAAGGCAGCACTTGCCATGGTGGGCACTAACTGTGAAAAATGTCTTTACTACTTAGTTAAGTAAGTTAGGTTTCAGTTTGATGAATTATGTTTTAATAAAGCTTAAATGGACTCTGTGGTTTAAAGTATGCAATCAAAGGAGAGAAAATCCTGGCATGAGAGTTCAAAGTAACTTGTCTAGGCAAAGGTCTATTTTCATGTTTTAATAAAATTATGAATAGAATAACTTCCTAAGAGCTGACTATTCACATGAGCTAAAGGGAGAATATGTGCAGTAGAGTGGTTTCTTTTAGTGAATATCTGTGTAGGAGATAGATACTAATGTACATTTCAGATTGAAAAGTGTATGAAGCAAATTAATCACCTTTGGATATTTAGTCTTTAGGGCACACAAGAAAAAAGTTTTAGGTATAGTTGCAATACTTTCAGGAAATCAGTGATAAAAAGGAGATGTTAATGGTGAAATGCCTCAAGACTGCCATAGCTGCTTGGGCACACAGATCCTGCAAAAAATGTGAGATTGCTGTATGATTTTTTGCTAGACCGTGTGGGTTTAATTGGCTCCAGTACAGGAAAATTTAAAGACTATATGCTAAGATGTATAGAATGGAAGACATTTAAAATGACTGTATTTCTGGGAGACACCATTAACTACTGTTCACATAGTATTTAATATAAATGTCAAGGCACATGTGGAAAAGAAATGAGATTTAATTTACAAGGGAGATTATTCAGCCTGTTAGGCCCTGTGAAACATTGATTGCTGCTATTATTCCTTGTGGAACCCCTGAGTGCACTTGGCACTGCTTTGCAGAGCCTCTCCCACCTCCTAACACCAGATACAACCTGTGGCAATATAACAGCATTTTGTTTATCCAACCATAACAGAATAGGAGCCATTTCAGCTGCCTGGACTATGAGTAAAGCTGGCACTGAAATGGCTGGGGAAGGCATCATGTGTCTCTTCAGGCCCTTTTCTTGGGTGCAGAAACCTGTGTGAGGTTTTAGGTACCCTGGGGATTGTGTAAATGTGCACTAACAAGGCATACGCAGGATGATTGGAATCAGTAGGAAAAGTGACTGCCTATCCCTGATCTTGTTTTTGGAGGCTTTTCATTGCACTAAAAATGTAATTGCTAATTTAGTCCTAATTTTGAGGCAGACTTGTGGTTGAATAATTCCTGTGTAACTATATGCAGTTCAGCAGAAGTGCTGTTTTTAGTAGGTGAGAATGTGACTTCTAGATATTTGAATAAATAAAATTTGTTTTCTTTTGAGTGCTTAGATTTTCAGTCTGTCAGCTGTAACCACCTCTTTAGGAGATAAACACTGCCACTGACTGTTCTGTTCATTCATTGCCAGAGGTTCCTGTCTTCACCTCAGTGGTACAAGAACTAGAAAGGAGTTGCTTGGTCCTGGAGCTCAGTCTCTCTTTTAGTTTCATCTGACTCAATTCTCAAGGTGTGCACAGCTCTCTGATTTAAATAAATCTGTTTTAGTCATTTAGTGCAGAAGAAACTTACATTAAAATAAATTGATGCCTAAAGCCTTGATACTAAAAAAAGGAATCCTTGCTTAGTTATTTCTTCCATATAATGATATCTTAAGTCTTGTCAGAGACTTGGTTCTGGCAGATTGGTGATAAATGTGTCCTTAGTCCAGTTTGCTCTTATCTGATAATGACAGTGAAAGTAATAAGCAATGAACCAGGACTATAGCTTGTGGGTTTTTTTTAGGATTTGAAAAAGAAACTCTGTGACCAAGCTCTGTCAAACTGTATATGGTGCAGCAACTTCACAGTGAGAGGGGACTCTCCTGAGTGATAAAAGCTCTGAATACCAGGATTCTCAGGAATATTCAGGGAGCAGTGCCTTACATTAAACAAGCAAATGTGGGACTGCTCATGTGAGTGGAACATACTTGAAAACCATATGTTTTTATTATGATCAAGTTATACATAAAAAGGAAAAGCACAGAGGACCTTTTACTGTAATGTGATAATTGCTCATATATACAGATACAGTAAAGCAAGTATTTGAAGATCAAGCTGTCAACAACAGACTCCTTGTGAGAAAATCTGGGCTGTGTTTTTCTCTAACTGGTGAAGGGCAGATTGGGGAGAGAAACAGAAAGTTGTGTACTATAAAGTTACTAATTACTTTTTAATGTCTGCAGTACTAGTGATGCTGTATAGACCAAAATTCACATGTTCCTACTCTGAAGAGTATATTAAATCTTAGAGGGGATTCAGGGTTTTCAGTAATTAGAACCTTCAACATTATGTGTAAGATGACAAAAGATGAAAAATTAGGGATGGAACAATAGGGAAAACTTTCAATGCAAAATAAAAAGATTTATGATACATATGAAATCAGAGAAAAGCAGAGACTCACTGAGTCATTGAATTAATTTCCTGTCCTGAGTTAAGGCCTGCTATTCTTGTGTCATTCCTGGCAAGATTCCTGTCTCTGTTGTTCTTAAAAGTCCTAAGTGTGCCCAGGCCACCAATTCCAGTGTTTGCTATCATCCAGGGGATGTCCTCAATCCACAACATGATCTTGAATCCTTGTTCGTGAAATCTAAATCTAAAGCAATTACTTCTTTATTTATTAAATATGAAGAACAGTGAAAACCTGTCTATTTTTCCTATCATTTTCATTTTATCTGTAGTGTCAGATAAAACATATAAATTGTGGCTTTGGACTTCTTTATTTTTCTTTTTGTTTTTTCTTCTATGAACTGTCTCTTGTAGGTTTAGGTGTTTTCTGAAGCATGATCCCTCATACTCAACACCAGTAGTTCTATGAAGGTTATATAAAGAGGAGTTTAAAAGATTACTTCATCTTTCCTATACATGGTATCACTGGTCATATTTTGTGGTAAAGTCTTAGTGTTTCACAACAGGTGAGACTGGCTCAGGTTTAGTATTCAAGCAGTATGACCTAATGAAGCTTTTATAAACGTTAGCTGAGATGCTCTCCTTAGTACATCAGCAGCAGATTGTAAGACTTGATTAAGTATGGCCATCTTGACCATCTACATATCCTTTGTGCATTTTGCTCTTTTTTTTTTTTCCAATCTGTTTTCTCAATTTATCAGAATAGTTATGAATCATATCTTGAAGGACATGAAGCAAGGAACAGTAAAAGTGCCTAAGGAGACACACTGGAGAGGTCAGTATAAAAAGCAGTGAAACTGCTACAATGGCTAGGACATTGCTGTTGAATGATGAAAAAGACAATCTACCTGGAAATAGCGTTAGAGGCTGTCTTAATCAATAAGGTTTATTTCAGTGCATTCATTGTGGCTGTTCATAAAGTATTTTTCAGTTTATCTGGCAAGTGTCAGCATGCCTGAATGTGAGGGAACTTCCTTGGAAAGAAACAAAGCAGAAAACTAGTAAAGTGGTAACAAGCATTCTGTGTGCTTTGAGCACATTTCTCTTCAGTAAAAAGAAAGTTCTTCTGTATGTCTTTGCAGGTGTAAAAATGTATTAAGAGCTACAGCATCAATAGTGCCTGAATACAAGTGCTTTTGCCTAATAGGTCATTGTATATGTCTTCAGTTTTCTTTATGATATTCTGCATTGGTAGGATTCTGTGAAGGCTATGCAAATGTTTTGGAAGCTTTTAAGTGTTGAAAGACCTGCTAAGTCCTTGTAGTTGAAGTGTGATAGTAAAGCAGTCTTATGTTGGATACTATAGAAATAGGAGCTCTGATAGTATGAGACACAAACGTTTGAAAAGATGTTGAAACAGGGAAAAATTCTAATTTCTAGAATACACACAGGGCATTGGAAGAAGTTGCCCAGAGTGGCTACACACTGTCTTTGGAGGGTACAAGACTCAGCTAGACAAAGCCATATCTGATCTGAGCTGGTATTTATGATACTCCTGACTCGATCAGGAATATTCAAAAACAGTGTTCAAGTTACTCAGAGTACCTGAAGTATGCTCAAAATAAGTGGAGCCAAGGTCCAAAATAGTCTGTGGAAGATAACTAGAGCCAGAACACAGTGAATGGTGTGATTTTATAATGAGTGAAAAGCAGTTTTGGCCACTTGAGCCTTGTTCCTTGCCTGGATTAAGAATTCAATAATTTATTTGCTTTTAGAAGTTTGAGATTACTTTATAGATACCCATATCAGGTAATATTTTTCTTCTGAGCTGTTTACTGAAAGTCTTATCTGACTATCTCTTCCTGGTTTTTGTTTAAAGTAGCCTGGATTACTGTATTGGTTGAACCGCCCTTTAGACAGGGCAGTGCATGGGGCAAATGAGGTAAGCTGGGCTGAAAGCTAATTGGAGAGTTTATCACAAATGGAGGAGCATGCCAGGGCTGTTCCTTGTGGCTCCATCTTGAAACAGTTGGGTGAACGAGACCATGCTACACTGGTGCTGTAACACCCAGCAGGACAAAGGAGAGAGACTGCCACCAAAACTTCTGGGGTATCAATAATATGGTATCAGCCCACCTCTCGGTGAGCATGTAACACATTGCACAGGTACTTGTCAGCACATTTACTGCCATTTTAGGACCAATTACCTTTCAAATAACCTGTGTAGAGTCACAGAAGACACCCTTCATGCTGTGAGCCTCACCACTGTGTCTTACTGTGCCATGGTGATCAAAAGAACAGTATGGGATGAAGGGTTAATGGAAAAACCCTCCAACACAACCGTTGAAATAAAGGAATCTCCAGCTCACTCCAAATTGTTCATGGCAACTTTCTTACATACTGGAAAAAGCTACCTTGTGATGTGTTAACAGTTTGGTTTTGCCAGCTATGAGAAAGCACTCAGACAGTTGGCATTTTGCTGAAAAACATGTCACTGTGTCCTCTTAGCTCATGATAAAAAAAAAAAAAAGCAGTTATGGCATATTTGCATATTTTCATGCAATATATTGGCCTGGATGCCTCATGAATGTCAGTGTTAACATACTAGAATACTGTGTGATGCCTAGATCTTGTAATTTAAAATGATTGTATGAAATCTCATGGCAGCAAAATCCGTGTTTTGTCCATTTATTATTTAAAAAAGATATTTCCATTTTAATAAAAGAGATATATATTGTCATTTAATATATTGTCCATCTGTGCTAAAAAAGATAAATGTAAGTATTGCTTGTTCTACTCTGATGGGTCACATTAGCTTTGTCATCCTTTGATTAAAAATGTCCAAGGAAATCCTGGATAATATGCAAGTGTGACATCTCTGTATAGAAATGACTTGGGCAAAAATTTCAGTCCAGCTACAGCTGTATGTTATTATTCATGAGATGCACAAAGATGATGTGTATCTAATAAATAAGGCGCATGCATGAATATAATTACTCAATCTGTATCTAATAAATAAGGCGCATGCATGAATATAATTACTCAATCTGTGTATCATAAATGAATACATGTGGGTCCTTTGGAACCACAATGCCCAAGTGCATGCAAACATTCATGATGTGTGTAAATATGGTGATCATTTTGTTGAGAAAATCCTTTAGTCATCTGGCAGTCTCTGAAGTGCAGCAGTATGGTACATTAAGTATGTAAAAAAATGAAAACAGATTTGTTTGAGGATAAATTGAATCTTCTACAAGAAAATAGAGTGCCCAGACTTTCCAGAAGATTAGGAAGGTTTGTCCTTACCTTTAGAAGAGGAATGTTAAAGTGAGGAACACAAGATAATGTGAAAGAATTAATCATACTCTCAGTTTTTTCACAGTCTTTACATCAGATGGGGCTGTGAATAATAAGCTAGTGGACTGTGCTTATATAGTTACTGTTCTGTTGTATTTAGAACTAGGACTTATATTACTCTGGGGAAAAAGAAACCAAAACAAGTGTAAATATGTCTTCATATTCAGGCCAGTAAGGGTGAGGGCCAGAGCCCAGATGCTAGCCATTGAGCAGCAAGGTAGTTGCCAGTGTTTCAGGTGCCCATAACTGAGCTATAAAAACAACGCACCTTTTAGAAGGTGGTGTGTGCCTACCTTTTTAACATCACTTCTTAAATAAAGAGATAAGCCTCAGTCTTACAGCAGTACACTGGAAGATTCTGAGGGATATAATTTCAATGCAGAATTTCCTTTAAAAAAGCTTCCATCAAAAAATCTTCATAGAGGAAATCTGGATGTAGGGTTCCTTTTTGAGTCCAAACAAAAACCTGTCTGTAACAAAACCATCTCTAAAGTTTCTGCTACTGGTTGTTACAGAGTTTTTCTGTTCTTTTGTTGTAAGCAAAAGATAGGTAAATATTAATGCCAGATCGCAGATGCAAAATGCGAGTGCTGTATTTACTGGATTTGTATATTGTAATGCACCAAATGAGCTTCCGTGTCAGGACTGGAGTCGAGAACCCTTTTGATTTCCATTTTGATGAGATAGTTAGAAAACAAAGCACTCCATGTTCTGTAATTTGAAAAACACTGTTCTGTAATTTAAAAATAATTGTTTTTAACTCTCACCTGATATCCGTGTTACTGACCAATTTTTTTTAAAGCGTTTAATATATAACTTGCAATGTGATTATTTCTAAGATTGATGTAAACATACAGAGCATTATGACATTCACAGAACTGCTGGTCTAAATTGCTGAAAAAGCTAATTTTCTTGTGTTCAATATGTTTGGTTTTTATTTCCTAGAGTCACTCAGGGGACTATTCAAAACCAAAAGCCTTAAGATTTTCCTAAATTTTAGGATAATTGGATACAGGGTATTGACTCATATTATAGGGATGGGCTCCAAATGGGAGCTTGAAGATCCCTGTTTTTTTAGCCCAAATTTTGTTCTATGTCAGAACAACTTTATACATTCATACTGATAAAATGCTGCAAAGATATGTGGCCAGTACTTTTATCAATACAAATTTTGTATCAATAATGTGTGGCTGACACCTCAGGTTTTATAGGGGCCTGAGTAAATATATGTATTGCAGTAAAAGATCTCTGTATTGTATAAGTGACCTGCCCCGATTCTAGTTATTGTAAATGGGCTGCAGCTGTGATGTCCGTAACGGGGCAGCAGCTGCAGCCCGAGGAGGTAGCTGGGATAAAAGGAGTGGGTTGGCTGGTCAGGGAGAGCCTTGGAGGAGCCCTGATGAAGAAGCAGCAACAGTGCTGTGAAGAGCTGTGTGTGAGAAACCACCCAGAAGGTATGGGACTCTAGAAATAAGATAATAACAATATGAATGCAACAAGCTTTAGCACAAGTTCCTTCTGAAATCAGTTTTGCTCTATGTCAGGAACAACATGCTGCCATGGCAATAAACTGTGAGCTCCCCTTTATGAAATGTTAATAACTCCCTGGTTTCTGCCAAATTCATGCTCATCCACATGCCAATTACAGTGAGGGGAAACCAGATGTATATAAAAACTTAAGCATATAGTCAGTTTTTCTCCTCGGGCATGAATAATTAGAATGAACAAGAAGGATCATTAAATTTTCTTTGTGGGTGAATCTTCATATATAGAAAATATGCTCCAAATAAATAAGACTGTATGAAAGGCGTACCTAAAAATGCAGAGCCTGCATTTACTTTTTCCAAAATAATTTTCCATGATTTTTCATGTGGCTTATTTTCAATATCATGACTGTGACAAACACATGAAAAGCAAGTTTGGTGTGAGCTCAGTCCATCTAGCTCATTATGTGCTATTGTGCATCCTCCTTATATGATTGCCTAGTATTTGCAGCCTGCTACTCTGTCTTTGCTATTGATAGAGGTATGGTTTCACAGCAAGGTTTTATAATCATATTATCCTTACTGAACCAGCAATTGAGTAAACTGGTTTTCTAGAAGGTCTGCTCCTACCACTCAATACCTGGCAGGCAGGTTGATTATTGAGAAATCTGGGGTAAAGGACCTGTTCTTTGTAAGGCCTGGTCACATTGCCCCCAGAGCATATATGGCAGCTTTTTGTGTACTGGTTATTTAATGGTAAATAAAAAAGAAGGTAGGTCTGTCTGCCCAGTGTTCTGGACAGGACACAGAAAGGAGGACAAAATTTATATTGTCCAAATTAGGAAGTGGGTAAAAATCACCAACTTGTGTTGTCGCCCTCTGAATGCTTCTGTATGTTATTTATGTCCCATGCAAAATGAGGTCAAGAGGCATATGAAAAGTCATGGGAATTTTTTTTCTTAAAAACAAGCTCAAAGTTCTAGATAAGAGTCTTTGAAATCTCTAATTAAACTATAAATTTCTGATTCTCTATTGTCTGTTCAAACTGTTGGACATTATCTCTCTGACATTTGAGTTGGAAGAAAGGATGATATGCAGATGTAATATTAAAAAGCCCTAATAATATTCCAAAAGAGAAAAATTAGGCCAACAGGCTCTTTTATAGTAGTGACCCAATTAGTGATAAGATCTGTCACCCCATATAAAGAATTTTTGCACAGCCACAAAGAAATGTAATTCATCCACACAAAGACTATGTAGAGGTTCCAGATCACTCTTCAGGTTTGTTTGGCACCATACAGGACTAGCCCTTGGCAAAGAGTTTTCAAGTAGATTAAGAACCAATAAATATCTAATGGTATTTTGAATAGTTTTTAAAGCTATTTTATTCATGGTGGGTTGACATAAGTACTGTGGGTATTTATTTGTGTTGCTCCTACAGTAGAGGAGGAAGGATAAGCACTAAGTGCCAGTAGCCCTCTAACATTACTTTCCCTCATTTTTTTGTGCTTTCTAAAATGTGCGTGATTTATCTAGAATTCAGCATTGTAATGAATTCCACCATAGAGGCAATTTGCAATTCAACAAGTCCACCCTTCCAAAGTAAGAAAACAGATTTTCCCCTAATTTTTTTTTTTTTTTTGCAATGTTCTATCAGGAAACCCTTTACCAGAATTCACTTAGTAAGTTTTCTACTTCCTTGAATATTTCTTGTGAATAAGGCGGCACTCATCTTGAAAATTAGTTTAATAAACATTATGAAGTCTCTTTAGGCCAAAACACAAATGAAAACATTTTGCTAAACTCCCTGATCTAACAAAGTTTACATTTGTTTTGTACAGAGTTCAAATATTATAGATATTTGGGTGTCCCTATAGAGGTCACTTTTAAAATTTGAGTTTTATTAGTATATAGTTTTATACACATTCAAAGCCTTATTTCAGTGTCAATAAATAAGGAATAAGAAAAAAATACCCTTCTGTCCTCCATCACAAGTTTCTCTTTTATAGTAGTGCTCCCCTTCCCAGGTGAAATCAGTAGCATATATGAAATTACCATCTCTGTGTGCATTTCCTTTTAGTATTAGGCTTCCTTGTCTAGGTATTTTTGTTAGTGTACTTGTCCCAGTGCCCTCCTCTGTTGCTGCCCTGTTCCCCCATCATTGAGCACATGCAAAATATTCAAATATATTGGGATTTACCTTATAAATACTGATCCAACGCTCTCTGTAGGACTGGCTGGGTCGTCATTACTTAATTTTCGGAAGCTGTTCTGACTTTCAGAAAGAAAAACTGAGTCCTCCAAGGAGCTTCCTTTTTTCAACATTTTAATGGAGCTAACTGCAGACTTAGGTAAGTTCAATACTGGAGCAATCCGTGAAACACACAGCCTTTCTCTGCTGTAGGAAGTGCTGTCTTGGTCTGACTCCAGCTCAAACTAGGTTTAAAAATCAGTTAATGAGTAACGTAGTGTTGTGATATCATAAGGGAGTTTTCTTTTTTATCTGCAGCACTTCAGCAGTTTACCTGAGAACAAAAATTATCAAATCTAGGTGAACTGTGTCTTTGAAATTTCATTATAAATAGCGATAACTTGTTTGGCTGAATTGAGGAGTGAAAAACATGAACTCTATTTCCAATGATGTTTTGTTTTCAGGTTTGTACCTAAAACTGAAACATGGTCTGTCATAAATTCTGCTTTGTGATCTATCTACCTATCTCTAAGTGTCCAAGTTTGAATAACAAATGTGTATATTTTTAAGAAATGACTATATCTACCTGTTGTGAAGATGCCAAAATTATTATATTGGACTTCTCCAGTGACGAGTTGGTCCACATGTGTGCAAGTGGCTGCTATAAAAGTCAAATCCTTGCAGTTTAATTTAAATACAGGTAATCGTTTAATTCTCATGCACAGGGACTCAACTGGACAAAATCAGTTTGTCTAACCTAAAACCAGTTTTTAAACCAAAACCAGTTTTTCCATAAATTGGCAAACATTAACTACAAACATACATGGTTTTCTGTTTGTTGAAGATTACTATAATGATTAGGTTAGGGAGTGAAATAATCAGAAATCTTTATATTGCAAATCCTCTTATAGTACTGATTTAACATCCAAAGTATTTAGAAATCCTCTTAAAATTCATCTTGGACCACCATGTAATGAAGATTTGTCTATGAGACCGACCAAAGATGTTTAATGTAATACACTCTTTCTGTTCTCAGCATCTATGAACAGCTTGTGAAACAGTACAAATCCATTTGGACTATCCACAGGTTTTATTGGTAGATGCAAAGACATCTAAGCAAACAAATGTATTTTTCTCTTTTTAAATTTCTTTGTTTCTGGTTTATTTGCATAACTAAATACCTAGATTTTTTTAGTATAAAATTTGCTTGTGATCAGTGTTAAGCAAATTGTAATGAAATCTACAAATGTGTGAAACAGTCACTATTGAAATACAGGATTAGCATAACAGCTAAGAAAGGTAAAGATGAAGCAGCTGCTTCCTTGGAAGCAAAAATTCCAAATAAATGTGAGAGGACTTTTAATAAAAAACCCAGAAAATAAATAAAGTATATGCTTTTCATCATATTTAAGTATTCCCCATGAAACCTGTACTTAAGGAGCTGTGTTTAAGCTACTTGGATTCTGAATTAATGCCTCCTTGAGTCATTATGCTGTACATGTTTGGTTTCGTGCTATCTAGGCCTTTTTGTTAGTCTGTACGCGATCCTGTGTGATCATAGGCTACAAACATGGAGCTGCCTAACTAGGCAAATTCTGTACTCTATTACTCTTCCATAAAACAAGTGATATAACCTTCAACAAATACAGAAGCTTTTTCCTTCTGTAATCACAAGAAGAATTTACTTTGGCTGTGTTGTATCCTATTCACTTAGGATAGGAAGTCTTTATCTTTTTCAAAGAAAGAAATATTCTTAGAACTATTTAGAAAACTTAAGTGACATAATGAGCTTGTAAATCATTAATATGACTTATTTTTCTTTGAAAGCAATCTATTTGTACAGTAAAATGTAATGAAACCCCTTCATTAAGAGTCAGAATGGCAACTGTGTTCTTTTTCTATGTTAAAAAGCAAGTACAGTGAGAGGGCAATTGAATTTTCCCCTAAATGAGTAATTGCAGGAACATTCTTAGCAAGAAAAAACTACAACACGATTCCTTTCCTCCAATTTTATGCATCTTTGCTGTTCTACAAAACAGTCAGATTTTGCAGTTTTGTACAGGGGACCGTGCCTGCTTCTAAACTACTGTTTTCCATCCTATATCACAATAGTAAGTGGTAAGTGTGTGTTTTCCAGCCTGCAATTATATGGCTACTTGCATATGTCTGTGCTGAAGTGCTTCTAGGTTTGCCATGCTAGTGCAGTGCTAACCAGGTCAGGGACTAGGCTGGGGAGTCAAATGCTCCTGCCTGCACAGCTGGTGTTACTGAGCTAGTTTAGGTCAGCTCAGGCCTACACAGCATCACAGAATCATGTAAATCAAGTCAATCCATAGACCTAACACTGCCAGTTCCACCTCAGGAGCTTTGTTGTAGTGGCAATCAGTGTTATGTATGGCCATGTGAAGAAAAACAGGTTTGTGTGACAGTGCCCTGAGACTCTCATGGCTCTTGCTTATTAAGAAGTCTTATCTGCCTTGAATGTTGCAGCAATAACTCCCTGGATTGATGAAAAGGAGCAGGCCTATGGGATGCATTTCTCGTGGGAACAGGAAGGTACAGTGGTGGTACTGCTGTCACCTATGCTCAAGAGATGGTTTTTCCTCATTAGTAGGCCCACACAACCTGAGTTTACTATTGATTTGTAGTGCATTGCACAGCTGTGATCTTGAGCTGTTTTGGAGATCATTTTAGGGCTGAAAATACTAGATGGTTAGTTGTAGTTGTAGTCAGAAGGGCTGACCTGATGGTGTCTGTATAAGTGGTAAGACTTGGATTCATGCAATTTTTATTTTGTGTGGATCTATGCTGTATTATAATCTTTGGAACTGCCCCATTTTGATGCAAGGATATGAAAACTGTGTAGTTTATAACCACTGGGCAAATTTAAAAGCAGTTGATCACTCCATGTCTTTCTGATATTCATAAATATTTTCAGGGGAGGTCTAGATACCTACAGAAATGTCAGCGATAGAGATGTGGGGCAGATACAGAACTTACTTTTTGTAGCTGCTCACTTCACATCCCTTAGCCGTAGTTAACAGACACCAGTATCTTTTCTCTTTCTGATGAGATGGATCAGGTGTGGGAAGAAGTTGATACTCCTGATGGTGTGGCTATCTGCTGTACGTGGACTTCTCCCCAGAGAATTGTTCTTCATGTTCTGAAGAAACTGGTAGCTCAGTAGCTTGTAAGCTTGAGTAAATTTGTTTTACTCTATCTCTTGCTGTCTCATACAATGAAAACAACTTTTCCCCTTTATTTCTTGAGTTCCTCTTCCTTTAATCTACTTTTCTTGAATTCCATATTCATATTTGGCCAAGCGTATCCTTATTTTTCTCAATTATCAAACTATGCCCTTTAATTCTGACCTTTGTCACTGACACTCTGTTATCGCTTATCTGCTAGACTATATCTTGTGGAGTCTAGGACTGTTGCAATTATTTCTGATAGGCAGGGAGGGTGAAAATGTGGCTAGTGTCCTTGAACCTCATACAATTTTATTTTCAGTCTGCAGCAGTTGTCATTAAAAGGTTAGAATTTATCTGGAAAATGTACACTTTTTTTGTCCCTTCTGACTACTGTGGGATTTTTTTTCCCCATCAAAATAAAATGAATTACTTCAGGTATGGTGGATTATTCTTGCTTTCTCAGTCCCTGGAGTATTTCTTCTGAAGATAGAGATATTCAGAAATATATTAACAATACCAATTGTGTTACACTCATTTTAAGTCCTTTTGTCTGACCTAAATGGTCTCCTGTTATGCGATAGGAAGAAAAAAGTGGTGAAATCTGGGCATTCAGAGCGAGAGATTTCATTTATGCTAGGGATGGCTTTGTGGCTTGTGACAGGTGACTGCTAAGAAACTGCCTAAATATTGCAAGTTGAAGTGATCATACAGGGAGATGCTGTTAAACAGTTTGTAAAGAGATGTCAGGAAGTATATTTTGAAAAAAACCATTCAGTTTTATTACCATCCAGGAATGAGCCAAATGAGCAATAAACCAGCTGCTGAACTTGTGGCTGAAGGTCATACTAGTGACTTGAGATGGCAGTGAATGTTGTTATGTACATTCTTATAGGAGCTTACATCTTGGCTAGAATGTGGCCACAAAAGTTTATAGATTTTTTAGTAAGGAGTAGGGGAATCAATGAGTGGTCATTTTATCAGTTTGTTCTGAGTTTCAGAATTTACTGGCCTGTCAATTGGACTGCATAATTAGTCTGTTATGATCCCTAGAATAATGGGGAGGTGAGTTCTTGCTTTATGGGTTTAGCTCTCATAATGTTTGTTTTCTGTGGTATACACAGAAGCAGCTGCTCTGATTCAGAGCCAACATTGTCTTTCATGATTAGGATTGTCTCATTTTTTCCCCTGCTTGTATCAAATCTATTCAAAAAATATTTTTTTCCTCTTAACTGGACATATGAAAAGTGCACCTTTCCAAATAATTCCAGAAAGAAATATGGGTCACATGTTGGTCAGTCTAAAATCAGCTTGGACATTTTTAGGTAAGTTTTATATCTAGTTTCCAATATTCCATTCCTTTTTCTGATCTTAGGTTTCTTGGTTTCCCTCTTGAACTGGGGTTTAATCTGTTCTAATCTGTGCTTTATTTGCAATAGTGAGAAACACTCAGTTTTTATGTAGGGAGTTTTCAGTTCTGCCTGTTCCTGCTAGAACTTGCGCAAATGCTGTGTTGAGTACGTGGGATGCTGCAGGCAGATATGTAGAATTGCTGTTCCTTCTCCTGTGCTACTCTGAATGCTGCATGGCACCAGAACTCGTGTAAAATCACAGACAAATTTGTGGAGAAAGGGGACAGAACACTGGTCTGGTGAAGTGAGAGCAATAGAAGAACATGTAGCATAGAGGAATTACACCTAGAAGTACACAGGAATTAAAACAATGGTGCGGTGTCCATATTTATGGAAGCCAGTGACTGTTTTGCTTTTCAGTAATCTTGTTGTTAGAACATGCTCTTTAAACTATGTCTTTTCTGCTCCCTCTCTTGGTTGTCACCTTAGTAGATGCTGTTTCAGTTACTCCAATGTGTGAACATCCAATTCCATTCCTCATCCTGGAACTCCCATATGCTCAACTTTTGGAGGGTCGTATGTGTGTTTAGAAGCTTCTCCTTCCATGCAACAAAAGCTTTTTAAAGAAACACACCCAATGAATTTGGGAGAAAGCCATTGTGGTGGAGAAGACAGTCAGATGTGGTGGGGTTATGAAAGGCAACTTTACCTTAGAAGATGAGACTTTTCAAAATTTTCTTTTAACAAAAGGAAACACAGAAACCTAAAAATTCAAGACTTAATTCTTGAGCGCCTGAGGCTGATAAGGAAAAGTAAGACAAAAAGTGTCTGAGACAAAAACCCCAAGTTTGTTGCCCTGGGTGAGAGACTTGGGTTTGTGATTAAGAAGAAAAAAACCCACTTCATCTGATTGACTGAAATACCATTAATATTAATAAATACTGGCTCTTTGTAGCATATGCTTTAAAAAGTTAAATAAATTCAGCTTTGTAAATGGCTGTGTTCCCCATTCTCTAAATGATATATAGACTTTTGCTGTATTATCAGTCCACTAAAAAATTTGAATTGGTCTCTTCTCTTCAGTACTGTAATACTAATGTTAATATCTTTATTTGTACAGCTGAATCTGATGAGTTTGTTCAGGTCATGTATTCATATTTTCTGTGTTAATGATGAAGATTACTGAGAGACCTAGAGTAAAATGTTGCTAAGAGTGAGAAGTAACTATTTTACTAAGCTGGTGGCTGCTGACATGAAAGGAAGAAATTAATTCAGCGAATAGCATTGTGAAATGTTGGAAATTTCTGCTTATCCACACTATTGTAATATTTGTGGTGAGCTAGCTGCCTCCTGGCTAGACCTCTGCTTTATTAAACGCTTCATTTGGTAAATGAGGTATTGGTATGTCCCATGTAAAATATCATTGGTGACTGTACAGTGACACTTCCTCTCAAGAGATGCATGGGCAAAGACATTTCTGAATAAAATAGGAAATTCCAGCAATGTTCAGCTAGAGTAGCAGGACCAAGAAGATGCATAAGACCATAATAACATTATTTAGATACCACCTGATAATACAGCTTTCAGCAAAGCAACAACAACATGGTTATAGGAAGCCAACAAGGACAGCTTTATTAATATATCCATGTAGCATATAATTAAAACAGGAATGGCATTTGAGGTATTATACAAAACCCCACTTAGGTGAATGGAAACTTCATCAGAATTTGGATCCAATCACTGTCAGACAACCCTGTGCTGCAACACTGAACTTAATTTGCAGGTAGGAAGCATGGAAAACTCTCACTGGATAGAAACTTGCCTACCGAAATCATAAAGATGATCTGAACAACTCATGGATTTGGTTGCTTTGATTTTCTCAGGAAGTAATTAGACTAGGCCAGGAAGAAAGTAAACAGGTCCATGAAATATAAGCACTTCAAACCTGTTTTTCTCTTCTCTGTAAGAAAAGTGGTGGTTTACTGCCTTCATGTAGTCCCAAGCAGAATTTGTCCCCAGTTGTTTATATTGTCCCTTTCTACCTCTTACCATATATTTTTATTTAACACAAACAGTAGGAGGAAAGGTTAGAGATAAAAGATTAATCTTATGTGATTGTGGAATATAGTGCTTCCTGAAAATGAAATAAAGAGACATATTCTATTTTAAAAGATACTTTTTCCTTTTGAATGCCTTTTCAGAGGTTAATTTCTCTTCCTGTATACAAAGACATGGCTTTGTCTACTGTCTTTTTCTGTGTTAAAATCAAAAGACTTTTTTGCCCAGGAATTACAATTTAAAGGAGCCTTGCCAGTGCAAAAGAACTAAAGCTTAGGTGCATTTCTTTTCCCTTGGAGGTTTGGTATTTGTCATGATTTAAATTTACATAGGCCTGACATCCTTCCTGCATGAAGAGGACAGAAGACCACAGAATTGACATTGTTCAGAAACAAAATTCATACTTGCAGCCTGCATATTGCTTTATTTGATTTTGCTTTTGTTTTTGCCTTGATTTGCTTAATTTATTTCATTCCAAATGATTAGCTGTATATACTTGTCCTATGTAGAGTATTTTTTGAGGCATTTGCAAGCTGAGTGACTTCATCTGTCCCTTTTATCAGCACAAGCACAGTTCCAATGGCACAGTTTAGGTCCTATGACAGAAAGACTATCTGGCCCTCTGGGTGTGTATCTCTTCTAGTGTGAGAGAAGGCAGTGAATCAACTGAACTGAGGGTGACGATGAAGGCTGTTGCTGTAAAATACAGGTGTGGTGAGCTGAAACCTGTCATTCCTGGAGGTATTTAAAAGACTCATAGATCTGGCATTTGAGGACATGGTTTAGTGGGGGACTTGGCAGTGCTGGCTTCAGTGGTCTTTTCCAGTCTAAATGATTCCATGTTTCTATCTCACTGGTAGCTGTAGGGCCCTTCTGGGGGTGCTGTGTAGGGCTGTAGAGAAGGAAGGAGTCTGCAGCACCCTTCTGCAAATGGGTGAGGTCCATGGTTGGAAGCATGTATTTTTTCTTTTCTCTTTAAAAATTTTTTTTTATTCTCTGAGGCTAATAGGCATACAGCCTGCAGCCAAATGGGAAGATTTATTTTAATGTACACATCAATTAAAACTGATTGTTGTACCAGTATTTGCCATTTAAGAGAGTTTGCACCACATCGTCTAGTTATAAAGAAATTGCAATTAAGCAGGGATAGGTTATAACAATAGAGCCTCATTAGTCTAAAATACCTCTGTGCATGTTCTAATGAGGAGCTTAACACATTGTACAAACAGCACCTAATGAAGTTAATGCCACCCTTGAGAGTTGAGTAACAGTAGACCTGTTTTTACAATTACATTAAGTGAAACTTGAAGATGTGAGGGTATTTGGGAAAGGTTAAAAGAACTCGACTGATTTCAATCTAGTCTCTGTTAACAATTAATGCCGAGTGTTTAAAAAGCCTATTCAAGCAGCCCATGTCATTCAAATAAGTGGGGTAGGGAGAGCCTTCAAAACTTCAGCTCTTCAATTTGACCAGCAATACAGGACTGTGTCCTTGGAAACCATTCCACTTTAGATGAATTACATAAAGCTGTGCTTTGGATCAGTTTGCAGTAGATAGCATCACTTAATGGAGCTGAACCATGGTAATTTTAGTCTCTGTGTGCCTGCATGCATTCCTCAGATAATGGTAATTGGGTTTAGGTTTTTAGCAACCATTTTTACAAATCTGTTTTAATATCCTTACAGCAAATTTTCCTAACCCCTGAATGAGGGTGAACAAATTTAAAACAGAATAGTGCAGCAAAGTTGACAACTTTGTATCAGTATTAGTACATCTAGAAATTTTTATCAGTAATTAGTATATCCAGATACATGTTTGAAAATATAAGGAAGCACTTTTAAATTTTTTACTAGATCTAGCATTATATAGCAACCTTTTTTACTTTTCAGTGCTAACATAGTTTATTATTAAAAATTAGAGGAATTGAAATTTTCATCAGCTCATTACTCTCTGTCCTCACTGTATTCTACAGTGAACAATAAAATATGTGGTAAGCTGCCTGGTAAGCTAATAGCATTAGAAGTTGTTGATTTGTGCAGAAAAATCTTTTATGTTGAAACCTATGTTTTGTAGGTCAGTTTGCTATGCCAAGCTATCAATTTGTTATTGGTAGTATAACCGTGAACAAAGGCTGTTTATGCTTAAACAGAAGACATAGCCCAGTGTTCCAGTAAAACTGGAAACAATGCTTCAAGTCTTTTAACATCTTTAACTTCACTGATGTTGTGTTTAATTACTAGTAATTAGAAATTATAATAAATATTGCCTATTAATTTGCTGAATAATCTACTCTGGTAGTAAGTTATTTGTGCTAATGAAAGACAGAAAATATCAGAAATACTTTATTCTCTTAGTTCTTAGTTTTCTGGTTTACCTTTAACTTTGTTGTCAGCTTTATGTATGAAAGACTAAATTAAACACCTGCAGTCATACTTTGAATCAATTTTGGTTTATAATCAGAATTATAAACCAAATGTTGTGTAGTTTAGGAAGTTTGTATTTTGTGCTCCCCATTCTAAGGCTATGTAAATCCTATGTGATAGAATCATAGAATCATGACAGTGGAAAAGACCTCCAAGATCCTCAGGTCCAACCTGTGCCTGAATATCACCATGACAAATAAACTGTGGCACTGAGTGCCACATCCAGTCTCTTCTTGAACACCTCCAGGGACAGTGGTTCCACTGCCTTCCTGGCCAGTCCATTCCAATGCTTAAAACCTTTCAGTGAAAAACTTCTTCCTCATGTCCATCCTGAACCTCCCCTGGCACAGCTTGAGGCTGCATCCTCTTGTCTTGTCTCTAAAACAATATTTTTAAAATGCTTTAAAAGTCAGTTTTGCGCTAGGTTCTAGAGGTATGATGGTGATTTTGCATATATAAGCAGTTTTCACCAGCATATTTACTTCCTGTATATTGTTGCTCAGGCAAGCACTGGATTTGTTATTTATCTAAGATGTCGAAGCTAACTTTTGGGTTCAGCCTTGTTTCTGAGCTTTTCATAAGAAACCAGGAAAAGTAAATTGTAATGTGATCCTTGAATGCTTCTCTGTGAACTCTTAGGCCTCCAGCAATAAGCAGCCTATTTTCTAAATTCTACTGAATCTGCTAGTGATTACACCTTCACTGTCTCCCATTATCACTCTCATTCTTGTTTTACAGTGTGCTGTATATTAATGGCTTAATGCTTTACATACTTTGTCCGTGCATCCCTCAGTAAAATTTCCTTTTGGCTCAATGCATTATTCTTGCCTCCTAATCCTACATGTATAACCTTTGTGTGTGTGTGCGTGTAACTTTCTTTTTCCAAGAGAAAATTACCATCCTTTGTAAGTTAGCTGCCATTTTTACACCAAAATTTCTTGTAGGTATTACATAATTCCCCCCTACCCCCTTCCTAGCATGCACTCAAGGTTTATAGAACTGTTAGGCTGTTATAGACTTTTATTCTGAAATGCAGACAAAGTGGAATAAACCATTTGGAAAAACTAAACTTTGTCTTCTTTCTGTGCAGTGAACTTATGATATGTGTCAGTGAATAAACTGGAAAAGGTTCAGGAAACAAAAGGTCATGTTCTGTTTCCTGCAATCTAGGTTTTGCTTTTTATTTAATGTGCAATGTAAATTTTTTTCAAACCTAACTATTTCTTTGAATTTATAAAATGAGAGGTCTTTTCCAGGCTGTAATTTAATATATGGTTGAAGAATACACATTATCACTAGCACTGCCTAAGAATTGTAAAGTTGTTAAATTGTTGTTAAGCCTAACAACAGTTAAAAAAGAGAGAATATATCTCTAAGCCCACTAGGCCAAAGTTTAGTTTTCTGATTTAATGTTGCCTAAACAAAGAGATTTGATGGAGACCAGTACCATTCACATGAATGATGAGGACAAAGCTGATAAGAAAAAAAATCTTTCTGAAGCTTTATGCTATTTTTTTTTCCAAAAATTGTAGCTCTCAATAGTGTTTTTTTTTTTTTTTTTTTTTTTTTTTTGTATTTTTCCAAAGACAAAGGTACAAAATATGTGGTCAAACAGCACCATCTAGCGGCTTCTACCACCCCGGTGGCCGGCGCCGGGGGCATTTGCTCCTTTCTTCCCGCGGAGCCGCGGGCAGGGACCCGCACCCGCGCCTCTCCGCTGGAGCTGCAGCTGCCAGTTCCCATTTGCCGGGCTTGGGGCCCGATGCCAATGATAGTCAATTGGGAATGCATTATGCAGAAACTTATTGCGTGACTTTTCTACTGCATGGAGTGAGTTCAGGATCTTTAAGAATTCATTGATTAATTTAATTGTTCTAAAAACTACTCTGATAACATATCAGTTAAAAGCATCCTTTTCAAATGTTCGCCATTTGAGAATGCTCTTGATTATCTCTGCAGAGCATTTATGAGTATTACCAGGTCTCTTCACCAATAGCCTTTCTTTCAAAGAAAACTTTTTCCACTGTGAGTCACTCACCCTTCTGAGTCTCATAAAGTGCCTTAAATCTAGATTATTCTAGCAAAAAATTAAGTTAAAGCTACTTTAAGGGGTTGAGCCAAGAATGATGAAACAAACTAGAAAGTTGATATCCAATAGCAGGCAGGTGTCAAAACAGGTGCTTAATAATTTGCTTTTTGCGTGTCAATTGTTAGTTTTAGTGCAAAATCAAGAAAGTTATGTAAACAGAAGGAAGTTTCATAATTTTTTTTCTTTCTAGAAAAAGCATGTTTATATGGCTTTTTTGCTCAATATTGCCTACATTATGTGTCAATATTGCATTTTCTACATTTGAAATTATTGGATAACTGATAATATATGTCCATCGGTATAAGTATTTGTGAGATCCTGATACATAACCTGTATCTTATTTTGTGATTGGGATGTTTGTCATTTGTAATTTATGAGAGAGGTTATAAAAGTTAAAATGAAGAGTTCATAGAATCAGAATCACAGAAAAGTTGGAAGGGACTTTAAAGACCATCTATTCCCAAGCCTTACATCACAGGCGGGGGCATCTTCCAAAAGATCAGGTTGCTCAGGTCCCCATTTCAACCTGGTCTTGAACACTTCTGGGGATGGGGCAGTCACATCCTCTCTAGACACTCTGTTCCAGTGCCTCGAACCCTCACAGTGCAGAATTTCTTACTGAAGGACTGATATACTTAGTAGTGTGAAGCTCTTAGCCTGTTTCCCATTAAGTGTCTGTCTCAGATTTCTTCATATGCACAGATGCATTAGTTTTGATATTGCTTCCTTCCTTTGTAGCTCCCCTTAGTACTAGAGACAAAGGAGTATGGTAATGGAAGAACATGTTGGCAGACTGAACCTCTGGATGTAAACCTGCATAAAAATCTTACGGCAATATTCAGCTGGAAACACAGAGCTTGCATAACTAAGTGAAACCTCACTTGAAGCTGGAGAAAGAGAAATTTCAGACTGTTGTGGTTTCACCCCAGCCAGCCACATGCTCATCCCCCACTAGTGGAGAGAGAATCAGAAAGGCAAAGATGGGAAAACTTTTGAGTTGAGATAAATATGGTTAGATAGGGAAAACAAAATCCATGTACACAAACAAAGCAAAAAAAAAAAAAGTTATTTCACTGCTTCCCATGGCAGGCAGGTGTTCAGCCATCTCTGGGAGAGCAGGGCCCCATCATGTGTAACACTTGTTTGGGAGGACATATGTTCTCCCCTTTTTGTTTCTTCCCTCCAGCCTTATGTACTGAGCATGAAGGCCTGGAGATCCCTTTGGTCCCTTTAGACAGGGATCACCTGTCCCAGCTGTCTCCTTCCAACCTTCCATGCACCCCCAACTTCCTTGTCAGTGGAAGTACAAACAGTAGAAAGGGCCTTGGCTTTTTGTGTAAGCCCTGCTCAGCAATAACAAAAATATTTCTGTGTTAGTAACCCTGTTTTCAGACCAAATTCAAAACATAGCCTCACACCAGTCACTGTGAAGGAAAGGAAATTAACTCAGCTGAAACCAGTGCTCACATTCATAGAAGTCAGCATGGACTGACACAGAAGTACATACAGTGCTGGCTGGTATTAGCAAGAAGTGTTACTCATTGGGTACTTGAAATTATAAAAATTCTGAAAATTCATTGCAAGAATTAATTCATTTATTCTTCATTAGAATTCTTTATGGGAGGGAAAAATGTTTGTTTGATTTTCTTTTGCATTTTCAAAAGAACTCCTCACCCCTTGGCTGAAAAGAACCCCAAACTCACTTTAGATTCTTTAGGACCAAAAGTATCTGAAAAAATTTTATAAATTACACCTTCTTGAAGGAGATGGATAGAGGAGGTAGAAGCGATAGAAATATCAATTTTCCCCTGAAATGTTCTACTTTACCTTCTTTTCACCTACATCTGTTTCTGAACTCATGACTTTTGAAGGCTTCTGCAGTGCTTGACTTTATTTTCTAATCTGAAGACTGAATTTTTCTGTCCAGTTTCTCTACACAGTGAGTAGTTGTGCCTCTTCCCTTCAGACAGTCACAAAGTCCACATTCAGGGTTCTAGATAGCTAGAACAGCTGACTGGCTGTATTGACATCACATTTAAACTAGACATTTTGTGTTTTTGCTTGTATGAACAAACTTTGTTGTCATGAGAAACAGTATCACAGAAATTAAAACAAAGATTGAGTGTGCTTAAGCTCTGTTTCTTCATCTGCTAAATTTCATTGTTTCATTACAGGACTAAGTATCTTTTTAGTGGACATTATGTGTCCTGTCATGGCTCCTTTGACCTTCATGCCGCTAGAAGAAAAAAACTTTGCTTCAAATTTTCCAAATCTGACTATTAGTGTATTCTTTTCCTCTGTTAAATTGCATCTTGCAAGTTTTCTTCTTCAAGCAGCTTTTCAGCTTGTGAGAGGTTGCATTTCTTTTGCCACTGAAGAAGAGAATATCTAGTATCCTCTTGATTTTTTTGTGTGGAAAATAGTTCTTCAGATATTTCAGTGTTAAAAGTAAAGTCTCATCCACTTTATCTTTCATTGTTGTTGTTATGGTAACAACTGGATGAGCTAGTGTGTGCAAAGAAGGACTTGAAGGTGTTTTGATTTCCTATTATGTTTGATTTTGTTGTATGAAGCCTTTGTGTGCAGGAAGGCAGAAAGGTGTCAGTACACTTCTTTTAGCAAGAGTACCATTGGCAAGATGGAACTATTAATTTTGGTAATGCTACTACCAATGTTACTTATTGAATGTACTTCACTGTAGTAAATACAAAACTCTTCCCTCATCTGCCAGTCAATCAAAATGCAGGCAATTGTATGCTGTTGGCAAATTGGCCTTTCAGCTCATCCCAAACCATGGAAATTAAATCCAAAGTGTGCAGATGGTAATGTGTAATCTCCAAGGCCTGTTATAAAGCTAGATAAAACTGCTAGCTGAACATGCCTACGTTCACTTATCCTCAGAGGAGCTTCAGCTAGTATGTGCAATTCATGATGCCTTGCTGTTGTTATTCCAGGATTCAGAACACCTAGTCTTTAAAAGGTTAAAGAGTATGTTGGTGAAATATGCAAGGAGTATAGTGAAGAAAGCAAAGCTGTCCTGGCCTGTGCTGCTTATATTGAAAGTACACAGCAAAGGCTGCACTGAGTCCTGTGTTGCTTTTTGGGCTATGCAGTATCAAAAATGCATGCCTACCCTCTGAGACTTCAGCTTTTATTTTTGATATCCCATTCCTTCTCTGTATAGTTGTTTTGGTTCTTTGCTCTTGCTGTACTTAACAGAGCAATAGTCTGTTCAATTTCACATATAGAGTTAGAAATGCCATTCTAAACTGAACTAATGACTGGCTAAACCTGTAAAATGTTTCTGTATCTGAAAATACAGCTAATACTGACAAAGAAAAGTTAAAGAATTTAAAAGAAGGTTTTTCAACAGTCTACACAAAATGTATGGATTGTGTAATTGAAATACATTTCTTTTCCCAATCAAGTAGTTCGATACCTTGGATGATCAGGAACGGAATTTCATTTTATTAGAAATTAGGGGGCAAACAGCAGAGGCTAGCACTGTTCTCATTCTTGAATTTTCATATTTCTAGGATACTATTTCAACAAAATAAAAGAAGACAGAAGGAGAACACATATAGCTACACACCTGTAGCATTGTGTGTTTTAAGATATTTATACAAGTTTTGTTGTAAAGTTTGTTTTTATAAGTTGAAATTATGGTTTGATTCTGGGTTCCCCCCATGTTCCTCCCTCACAATGGTTTGTCCCTGAGTTGTTTGTCCCTTGTTTTCCCGCCAGTGGCCTGTCCATCAAGGTGACTGATCCCCTGGTCCTTCCCTTTATGTCCTTATAAGTTTATCTCCTCCCTCCTGGTGCCCAGTTTCCCTGTCCATCATTGTAACCACCCCCCCACTCTTTATTTTGAGAACCTTCTATGTCAGTTATCCCTTACTTAAGATATGATTTTCCTCCTGAGCCTTTTCCCTCCCTTATGCAGTACTTATTGGTTCAGTTGTGTCCCTCACTCCTCCCCCGGGCTTCGTTCATTGGTTCCCTCGTGCCTCCTCCCATCATGCCCATCCCCTTTATCAGTGCCTCCCCGAATGGTCGTTTTCTGACACCGTCACTGGCCCTGTCGGGGAAATAATGCGGCTTGGCATTCCACACGAGTGTCCGCTCTCTCCTTCCTTTGCCTCAGAGCTTTGTAGCCACGCTCTCGACTGTGCCACCCACGCCACAGATGGCGCCACTACCCGGGGTTCTTGCGAAGAACCTGGGAGTGGCAGAACCGGTGGTCTTCTCCGGCCACACTCCGGGAGCGGCTAGCCGGCATTCGTCCAGCTCCTGTGGCTGCAGGGCAGGCTACACACACCCTAAACCACAGGAACAATCTGAAAATTCCCATGTTGCCCTAATCAGATGCCTAAGTGCTGTAACTTGGAGCATGTTGCCTTAGGTAAGGTTACAGGGTGGGGGGCTGTCCTTGTAAACATGCAGAGGAAAACACTGTTGCAAGAAGATGCAGAGGTCCTAAAAGTCTTTTAGGCCCCATGCCTTGGTGCACTGCTGGGAAAGTGTGGGGTCAAGAGGTTGAGCCACCTTGTGCACCAGTTACGAGGCTGCACTTGTGCCGCATCTGAACTTCAACTTCCAGATGTTTCACCTTGTACCTCAAGTGATGCAGGACTGAAAGAAGGCTGACATCCATGAAGGGATACTGGGAGGAGATCAGCTCATTTGGTCAGAACATGGTATTAATAACATGAAGATTTGTGGATGCAATCCCTGTATATTTCACTACAAGCTGGACTTGATGATCCTTGCAGGGTTCCTTTCAACTCAGAATATTTTGAGTCTATATGTGAGATAAGAGGGCCCATGCTAGTTCCTGGGGAACCCACAAATGTGTATATGCACATGAATCTAGGAAGGGGCGGGGTCTGTGTGTATGTATGTCTTTGTTTGGAAAGGTAAAATCATCAGCTTCACCCGAACACTTCTCTTTAATAAAGGGTATATATTCTATTAGTACTTTGGTTATCAGTGCATGTTTGGAAATGCTCTTCTTCCTTCAAGGATGCTAGAGCAGCTTTGCAAGGTACTTTCTTGTCTCATTCTGGAGGGACAGGAGGAGCTGAGTCTTTCAGCTGAAGTGACTCATCCTGGGCAGAAGCAGCTCATGTTTTTCCTGGAGATGGCTCCTGTTCAAACTCTCTTGTCAGGGTTAGAGGAGAGTGATTCCTAGCCATAGGCATTTCCCTGGGCAGCTGGGCTTGCTCCTGCCAGACAGCAAATCCAAGGAACTGGCACTGGCTGGCTGCAGGTTCCAAGGGGGAGTTCTCAAATGTCACCATGCTGCTCCATGGTGGTGACACTGAAGCCTGGAACTTGTGTCCTGGCATGCTGCAGCAGCAAGAGGGGAAGATGACAAATAGCAGTTATCACTTTTCATTTCCTGAGCTGCAGGTGTTTGGACTCAAGAGTCAAGCAGTAAATCCAACTGCTGTGAAATGCTGTAGGCTGTATCAGGGCAGTGCAGAGTCCTGCTATCTGTTAGAGGTGTTGGCCAGGGATGAAGAGGGAAGACTGCAGCATTAGGTCTCAAGTGCTCCACTGTGAAAGTCAGCCAGTTGGGCACTTTTTCCCCATGCAGAAGTGTCCTTGTAATTTTTGCTGAAGTGGTGGCTTTGAAGGTCCTGCTTGAGAGCCTCCTGGGCCAGAGTTGTGATGGACAGGTCTTCAGCCAGTGCCCAGCCTCCTGGAGTGGTGGGGTGACTCTTGGCCTGGACTTTGGAGTTTATGCTGTACGGGCAAGTCAGGCTAGGAGGAGCATCTGGGATTTGGGCATACAGTGGCCCTGGCAGGGCCAGAGCAGAGGCTGCTGCCAGAATGGACAGCCATGGGAAGCAATGTGTGCCTGAAGGAGATCCCCAGAGGCTTGCAGAGCTGCTGGGCAGGTGTAGGAAGGTGTGAAGACTCAGCTATGATGTGCAGTGTCTTCAGTTCCTTCTCCTTTGAGCCTTACAAGAGTTCTGTGATTTCAGTAGCATTCCTTTAGTCCTGTAATGCTCCAAGATTTCAGCAGCCTCCCCGTATCGGCTCTGTAGGAGCAACTGGAATTAAACCTTAAGTGCATTTTGCAAACAATCCAGATGGGAGTAATGCAATGTCTGCCTCCAATTTCTTTGCATGGGATCGATCCTGTGTTTTAATTTTATATTTAAATTCAGAAAGCAAGTTGACAAAAATCTGTTATGTCTTATAAACATTCTAAATTAAGCACTCCCTACAGGAGAGCTCAGTTTGTTGAAATCATTTTGGACCATTCGCACATGCCGAAACACACCTGAATGCTCTTTGCCACAATCTTGAACTTTTTTTTCTGACAGCTGCTACTTCATGAACAAGTCCTAATGCTGTATTGAAACTTATTACTTCTTAATGATAATTTCAATAACCATATTAAGCCTCAGTAACTCTGACCTGATCTGCCAATGATATTGCATCTGTATTATATTATTTAATAATTCTGTGCAGAGTCTGTTTTGCTGCAGAGAATTTTCAAATACTTTTCCCAAATTAGTGTTGTAACAACAGACTCTTCATTCAATAAAGTGATTTTAAACCTTATTTTTTATGCTAGATTTTGGAATGAAGCTAAAGATACCACAAGAAAGTGAAGATGAAAAGTTGGGTTCCAAAACGGGAGAGCTACAGTTTGTTGCAAAAATAGGAAGGAATCATTCCCTTGCATTGATGAAGCACCAGTTGAATTAATCTTGATCATGATATTCAAGTGCTTTCAAAACTGCGGTTGTCACAAAACCTGAGACAGAAAAAGGCCTGTCATGTTCCCAGCAGGTGTTGTATCTCTTTATCGAGTAGCACAATACTCAATTAGCAGGTACTAATGAAAGACCTGAATAGGAGTAGCTTCACTGTCTTGCCTTCTGGGGAGGCAGTCTCTCCAGGAGTGGTTTGTATTCCTTCTTCAGTGTTTGCTGGCTGGTTCCTTGACTGCTGCTTCACTAGAGCTGCAAATCATAGGCAACTGAGGTGTGAAAGCTTTCTTTTTGTACCTTAGAAGTATCTGAAATCAGAACTGCATAAACTATTTTATTTCTGAATAATTACTGCAAAACAAATAATAATAATAATAATAATAATAATAATAATAATAATAATAATAATAATAATCTTGACCCTGAAAATGTAAGTAGTAAGTGGTATTGCAGGTTTTCAGAAAGCATTTACTGTGGTGACATGCTATATCTTCCTGTTCTGCAATGGCTTTCAGTTACATGAAAGGATCTGTTCTGTGGAGTCAGCTTTATATGTAGACATAGGAACTTGAAGAATTTCGTGATCTTTTCAGAAATTAAACTTGGAGGATATAATTTTACTTATCAGATGGAGCTGCAGTGAGACTTAAGTTGATTTCGTTTGCAACACGTATTCAAGAAAAGATAATGAATGAAAACTCTGAAAAGGCATGTATGCTTCACAAAAGAGCTACAACTTGGCAGATAGTGGGTTTGGTCCATTTCTGAAGGTAGATAGTGCCTGAAACTGTAGAGATGATTTGAGGATGTGGAATACTACAGTCCATGAAACTCTAGTGTATAAACACATGGAGATCTAAGGTGTTGTCCAGAAAAAAATTGTACTGGGCCTTACAATTATCCAAAGAGACATCCCTTTACTTAAAGGGTGGATAAAGCTCACATCAGTACTTAAATTTGCAAACCTTAGCAGAGTTTGCCTAGTATGGGAGAAGATCAGGAACTCCAATACAACTGTCATAAGGTTACTCTTAAATGTAACGAGACTTCCTCAGGCTTAAGGTAGTGTGCAATGTACTGAATTTTTAACATTTTTGTTTGCTTGTTTTGGGTTTTAGTTGGTTGGTTTTTGTTTTAATATCATGTGTGCATTGTCCAGCGTCCTGACAGAACAGTAGTTTTAGTAATACTATGGGAATCCACTGACACAAAAGAAAAGTTTATTTGCTTTCAGAGAACAATTTTATAACCTGTGAGGCAAGCAGGACTTAACTCTTATGATCAAGTAGGGAATTGAGACAGATGTTACATGAAAAAACCCTAGGCAAGATAACACCTGTTACTAGATAAATATGTAAATGTGCCTGACAACTTTCAGAGAACACTTGTAAGACACAGCCTGAGAACATCTGCCTCTGGTAAAGAAGAACTCAGCCAGGGCAGTAACAGAAACCAAAGTACAAAAGCTAAAATCTAGGTGCCTTCAGTTCTTTAAAAAAAGCCCAAACAAAACCAAACCAAACTCCCCAAAAACAAATCAGCAGAAAATCCCAGTAACTGGAATGGATTCTCCAAGGAAAAAATACTGCAAGAGTATGGGAGAAGGCCATAGAATCCTCATTATGTGTGGAATAAAACTTGTCCAATTTCCATTTCCTTCAAAGGAAAAATAATTGTGAGAAGAGAGCCTAATTATGAATATTTTTTTGATTTAGGAAACTTCTTTCAACTTCCAGGACAAAGTGGGGGTAGAGGACAAAGGACAGAAACACACAACCATTTCTGTTGTGAAACATTTTTTCCAAAGCAGGTTGTTTTGTTTAAAAAACAGTTGGATCCTTGAAAGGTGCCACTTGATTTGACTTGAGCATAAGCATAGAATCTGCAAGGTCTGGGGTCCCTTGCAATCATGCTACACTGATATATTTTCCTCTGGCAGCAGTAGTGCTGTTCACTGTGATCTTGCCCTCAGTTGTTCAAGTATAATTAATGAATTTAGTCTGTTTGGATATATGCATTTGAAATAGTTTGAGGTTGGGATAAAAATGCAGGTTCATTGCATAGTTTCTAACATGCAACATCGAGGCTTATGCCATAAAGCATTAGGGGGTAGGTGAATTATTACCAAGCACTCTTAAAAGATGATTTGGGAATACTGCAGTTTCCAGCAAGATATAGCACAGGCACATCTTCATGTGTAAGTGGACAGTGTCTCAGAGGGTGCTTTTCCTACTGTATTTTGAACAGTCAGTATACTTGCACAGTATACTGAATAGCAGTGAAGTTAACAAGAAAATTGTAATAAACGTTTGGAGTATGAGATCAAAGCTTTCAAAGGCTTGTGGAGACTGAATGATATGTAGACAGGAGTATTTGATGACTGATGTAGAGAAGAGAGGTCTTAAAACTAAGACAGATGAAACTTGTCCGTGAAAATTTAATTTTCATTGCACAAAATCTTAGTACAATTTTTATAGGTCACTCAAGCCAAACTCCTGCAAACAAACCAAACAGAATGACCCAAAAACCAGAGCTCCAAGCCAAAGCCCTAATTAATTATTTGCATGTTACTTCTAATCCTGAGCATCCAGTTCACATACATGCTGAGATTTCACAATTAAACTATAATGAAGGAAATTCTGTCCCAAGGACTTGAAAAATCACATTGTACTGACTTGAAAAAGCTTATAATCATAATGTTAACTTTGACTTCCATGCTTTCATTTATCATCAGTAAAAGCAAGGGAATCATAATGCTCCTTTACCTTGTGGAGTGTTTGGAGGAGACCACTAAGACAATGTGATGGGTGACAAACAGTCACCCACCTCGAGTTTCACACAGAAATTAGGAGACCACAGCATCACAGAGTACTGTATTGGAAGGGACCTATGAGGATCATCAAGTCCCACTTTTGGCCCATTCAGGGATTCATAGCTCCTTAGTGTTTTTGGCACTAGGGTCTAACAAGCTGAGTTGATCTCAGGATCATTATTCAGAATAAAATGTGAGGAATATACTAAAATTTAAGTCTATTCTGAGTAGTGAGAGCAACATTATAGTGCTGAGTACTTTCTATTCAATGAGCATCAGCATCCCAAGCCTAGATGATTGTCTTGTAGAAAGAAACCTGATTGTGTAATCAAGGCTACTGCTGCTCACAAGCTAGAGAGAAAACTTGTCCACCTGGGCCTCTTTGGTTCTATCACAACTGATATAAAAAAAGACCTGAACAAGTATGGGGAACTGGAAGAATATTTTCTTTTGCCAAGTCTTAAATCCTCCTTAGTAAAGTCTAAGATAAGGGGATCCAACTGTTGTGGGGATTTTTGCCTAAAGTTTCTTTAAAAGGCTCTTCTGGAAGACAGAGGAACCCCCTGGGAGACTGCAGCAGTCTCTCTGGGATGGAAAAGTGTGTGTACCCAGTATGCCACAAGGAAGAGAACCCAAATTCTGAGTGCAGTTATTCTTCCCTGCAAGAGATAAGAGAGATAATGAAATAGGGAGGAGGTGCTGATATTTCTGTCTGCCTAACCTGACTGTAAGAATGTCGTATTAGCCCACAGTCTTCCAAACTTACATATGAATTATAGGAAAGTCTCTAGACAATATGTCTTTCTGTGTTATTTCTCTGAATGAGGAAAGGCAGCAGTAAAGATACCTGAAAAAAAAGGATGCATGGTGATCCCGAGGAGGGATTCTGGGTGTCTAACACAGATTGATGTGGTCTCTGGAGCACTCCAGGTGCTATGTCATATATTAGGACCATTACCTGCACTGATGCTACAGCTTTTTGAGGGTATTTTCTTTACATGATTTATTCCTTCTGAGATTGCAATTCAGTGAATGAGAACCATATATGAGCAAGATTATGCTGATATCTACTTGGCAGTTTATTCTGCACTATAGAAGAAGCAAAGTGTTTTGCAAGACAGCAAGTGCCTTGAAACATTTGTAAGGATGAAGGGAACAGGCATCATGCAATTCAGTTGTCTTTAGGGTACTGCTAACCCCTACTGGTAGCAGAAATTTAGTTTTACTGTTGCCTGTGGCTCAGAAGCTGTTGTATTAGGTTGTTTATGTTGTCATTTTTCACATGCTTTAATATCTACTTATAACTTTGAAATTATAGCCTGAAATGCAGTGAGGGATTTTACTGTAACTTAATACAGTTTCACATGAAATTTTTGAAAATCTATGATAGCTGTGTAGTCCAAGGGAAAAATTCTGTTATATAGTTAATTCAAAATGGATTTATGATTTCTTAAAAACCACCAAAGCTGTAACATCCAGCCAACCTTCCCTTAAAATGTGGAAGAAAATAGTCTTAAAGCAAGAGTCAGTAATGCCAACCATATTATCTACATAACTACATAAGAACTCAATGGACTTCTTTTCTGAAACTTTTAATTGCTTTCAGTTTAAAGAAAGGAATGTAAACACTGAATTCCATCTTGATTCTGACCACTATTACAGGAAATTTGGCCTAGAGCTCAACTTTCTTACAAGAAAAAACACAGTTCCAGTTTCCTTTGTGTTGTTTCTACTCTTACAGTTGATCAGCCACCTTCATAATTCCTCCATTTTGTTTTGGAGAGCAAAATATTTTGGGTATAGGGAATTTTAATTTTTTTTAATATTTGGTCTGCTTACTTAGCCAAAGAGACGAGGGAACCTGAAATTTCCCCCAGATCACTGTATAATCTACTGCTGCATTTCTGGTATCACATTTGAGTATTCTGCCTAAGTGAAAAATACCACCTTGGGCAATACATAGTATTCTAGCAAAGATAATGGCCTGGCATGAGACAGCATTGTTGTGCTTCATGTGATGTGTAGCTTTAAGACATCGAAGACTGATCAGGTGTCTTCTGTTTCTTTAATCTTGTCCTCCAGTGCCAAAGTTCACAAATGTTAACATGGAACTGGGTCATGTCCTTCCTTTTTATGATTCAGCTCCAGAAAACAGAGGTGATATCCAATTTGCAAAAAATATGTGCCATAGATTGGCAGTCTACTGAGATTTAAAAGTTAGCAAAACACAGTTTGAATGGAGAAGTCACTGGGAATCAGAAAGGAAAAGAGGACTCCCTGCAGTATGAGACATTTTGTCTGTTTTGGTGCTTTTGACCCTGACTAGATACCAGGTTCCCACCAAGCAGCTCTATCACTCCTCTCCTCAGTTGAACAAGGCAGAGAAAAAGTAATAAAAGGCTTGTGGGTTCAGATTAAAAACTAGGAGATATCACTCAGCAATTACTGTCACAGGCAAAAGCAACTTAACTTGAGGAAATTAATATAAGTTCTTGCCCAGCAAGTCAGTGGAGTAATGAGAAATAAAAACTAAATTGTAAAACACCTCCTCCACAATACTCCCTTTTTCCTGGGCTTAATTTTAATCTCAGTTATCTCTACCTTTTCCCCTCCAGTGGCAGAGGTATAGGAAATGGAAACTGCAATTCATCACAGTTGTCTCTGCTGCTCCTTCCTCTGCAGGGGAGGGTATTCCTCACATGTTTCCTCTCCTCTGCTGTGGGGTCCCTCCCACAGCAGGACCTATGAACCTCCATGAACTTTTCCAATGTGGGTCCTTCCTACAGGCTGCAGTTCTACATTAACTGCTCCAGTGTGGGTCCCTTTTCACATGGTGAAGTCCTTCAGGAACGGACTGATCCACTGGCTGACAGGCCCTGCCAGCACACCTGCTCCAGCATGAACTCCTCTCCTCAAGAGACCACCGGTGCTGCCAGGACCCTGTTCTGGTGCAGGTTTCCCATGGGCTTGCAACCTCTTTAACTGCTCTGACTTGGGCTTCTCCAGGGGCTGCAGATGGATCTCTGCTCCACCATGAACTTCCGTGGGCTGCCAGGGCACAGCCTGACTCACCACAGTCTTGGGGAATCTCTGCTCTGTCCCGTGAAGCATCTCCTCCCACTCCTGCACTGACCTTCGTGGCTGCAAGATTGTTTCTTTCACATATTCTCAGCTGTCTTTCCCAGCTGCTGCTGAGGAGCATTTTTCACCTCTTTTTTACTACATTATTGCAGGGGTGTTACCATTGCAGCTGTAGGACTTGGCCTTGTCCAGTGGTGCAGTGACAGTGGTTGTTGTATAGCAAGCTGGAACCAGTTTTGTTGGGTATGTGTGGAGCTCCTGGCAGCCTCTCACAGAAACCACCCCTGTACAGTCCGGCTAACAAAACCTTGCCATGCCAACCAAACAAAATGTAATTAAAATAATTCACATAACACTTTCTATAGGACAGATACTCACCTCTACTCCCAATTCGAACTCTTTTTACTTGGTTATTTAACTTTGGATTTAATTAGAGGATAAATGTGATCCTCTTACTACGTATCTGCCATAGAGACGTGCCCAGTCTGCTGTCAAATTGGAATGGTTCTCAGTGCTGTCTTGCATTTCTAAAAGTCTGGCATGTTAAGCCTTTTTTTGTTGGCATTTAAGTAGAGCTTTAAACGTCTAGGACCACTATTTTTTGTTGACAGCGGCATCCGTTTATTCTGATGTACATTTGGGTTTTTTAAGCTCCTCCTTCATCCTTCTAGACTGAGTATTCCAAGCCTTTGATTATTCTTATTGCCTTTTCCAGCTGGTTCACATATATCTTGAATGAGTGTTCAGAACTGGGCATGACTCTAGCTGAAGGCAACTCAGTCACTTAAATGAATGAAGAAGTTCACATGGTTGACAAAACCTATTCCAATTATGCATTTCCTCTTGGACCTCAAAATACACTGGTTAACTCCTAGATCTCTTTCTGCAGCTCCAGCTATGCATAGAGCTATGCATATGCTCTGGCTATGTTTTCCTGTTTCTGTGAATGGTTTACCTCTAAATGTAGAAATTTGCATTTGCTGTTTTTGAGCAGTGCCTAATTTCTGTTGCAGTCAGTAAGATTTCAGTAAACTATGATTTGGAATTCTGACTCTGATCCTAATTGATATTACCTGTAATAAATTTGGTTACCATACCTATTGTTTCTTTCATCTGAGTTGGTAAAGAAATACGGAATAGTTTTGGGCTTGGGATAGACTCTTGAAAAACCTCACTCCGTGGTGTGTGAGCCTCTGATCTGGCTTGTTGATAACCTGCTGATACTTCTGCTATTTAGCTTGTCCTAAAAGTAAGTTAAGTTCTCTTAACTTACTTTTTTAATTCTTACAAGAAAATAATCTGGAAGATTTTGTAATCAAAGATTAAAGTCAAGGTGTTAGCACTTACTTTGCTCCCTCTTCAGGAGGATCTATGCCCTGAAAGGAAGAGAAGTGCAAATATTTGGTGCTATTTGTACCTCTGTGGTGCTTGAGCTTTGTTCTTTTTTTTTTTTTTTTTTTTTTTTTTTTTTTTTTTTAGGAATCAGAGGTAAGCTCCTAGGGCTCAGATTCCTAAATCCTACCTTTTCTTTTCCCCTGTTTAAAAGTTGTCACCAAGTGATTTTTCTGTCCTCTTGTCAGTTTTCAGACCTTGTCCAGGTTTTTCATGAAATCTGAAGCCTAACTTCTGACTTGTTCTTGAATTGCTTTCTGTGGCCTTTTGCAAATGCTTGTTTTAGGACTGAAAGGTGGGCCAATGAGCTGCCCACCTGGCAAGGAGGCAGGTTCTCAGACTGAGTGCTGTTAGGTTGGCTCCACCATTCACGGAGGCACTGGCCTCAGTCTGTGCAATAGTGTATTTCAGCTGCACTGCCAGCTTCAAAGCATCCAACATGCTCTTTGCCCTGCTGGAGTTTTTACTTTTCTGTCACTTGGATTGGTCATGATAAAAGCTTCCCCAACTGAGGAAGGAGGCAAACTGGTATTGAATATGTCAGTCACTGAGAACTGCAAAGTGGTGCTTCCTCTTCACTGTGTGTAAAGCCAGCTCTTTTGGTGCTTGTCTTTGTATTGAAATACTTACCAAATAAGTTTAATTTATCCTTAAATCTTCAAAGAATGGCCTTTCTATATTTTCTTCTCTTTTTGTCTTTTTTAAATTACTAGTAGTAATAAAGAATAATATAAGCTAATTTCTACTCAGGGTTCTCTTTTTGAAATCACTGAAAAACTGGAGTAACCAGTCAGTGTTTGCCAAGCCTTACTTGTCTTTCCACTGAACTATGATGACTTGCACCCATGCCCTTTAAAGGTCACCAGCTCTACTCATTCCCTCTTCTTATCTAGACATCCATCCCACTAGAGCTCAGCAACGCTGCTGTAAAGTTATAGAAGCGTGCTTACCTGAAGGCTATTGATTTTTCCCGTGCTTTCCTTCCTAAGAACCAGAAATGTTATTTTTATCTTCATCTGAGTTGCTTTCCACCTTTATTCTCTGTCACTTCCAAATGGAGTTTCTGTCCCATATTTGTATTTAAATGCCCCCCCTTTTTTTTGGGAAGACCTAGCATATATCCTGCTCTGTTCTACAGTTAAACATGGAAACTGCACACTATCATCATATTTGTGCCTGGGTGACACTGCTAATGGTCACAGAAAGCACTGTGAACTCCTACCTTGCCAGCCAAATTAATGTTAATTTTTTTCTGTGTCATCTTTTTTGGTTTTGGCTTCTATTATTTAGCACTTTTCAGGTTACTTGGCTTGAGCACAGGTTACTTGGCCTGTTCCATAATTAGGATGAAAGCAAGTATGCATATTTGTGATATTATAAAGCTAAAATTTTTATTGATTTTTTTTTTCTAAAAAAAAAAGAGATATATTATTCTGGATTTCACATCCAGCAGATATCAAGTAGTAACCTATATAGCAGCATTCTATACCATTGTGTTTATTCTCCACATAATATGAATACAATTGTCCTTTCATTCTTTCAGGGCCCAATGTCAAATCTGTTTGTAACAGAGTATTAAAGAATATTGCACTGGAAAAAGAAAATATATGACTGAATTATTTCCTTGTTTTTGTAAAAAGTGTTTAAAGGATGTCTGTCTTGTTATTACTGTGGAGTAAGAAGGGCAGAAAATAGGTATTCATGTTTCCTGCAAATTCCACACCAGCAATGAAAAAGAAATAAAGGAATATTCAGCTATTCACTTCTTCATGATTTTCAATTTAGCAACTGGTATCAAGTGCAAGACTATAATTTGCAGAGTGTAGCAGGCCTAGTGCTCTGCCAGACCCAGATGTGGTCAGCCTGTCAATATGGTTATGGAAGTCAGAATGTCTGGAAAAAAAAAAGTATTAAAACACGAGTAACAGAAGCTCCTCTGATCTTGCTATCTTCTACGTGGCAAACCTATTGATATAAATTAAAGACAGCACTGTCTTTTAATATAATCAGGATATATAGAGATATAAATATATTTATGTATATATAAAATATACATATTTATCTGACTACATGAAAAAATGGTGCTGCATTTGATTTATATCAGTGATTTTGCTCTTTTTACACAGGGTCTGGATACAAAGCTATCGTAAAAAAACCCACAGGTGTTAGAATTCAGAGAGAATGCGTATTTTATAGAAACATGTCCTTCTAATAGCTTTCCTGTTTTGGATATATTTTAATTTCTTGTGAAACCTTAGGAATATCTTTTCATGAAAATGCTGTAAGCAAAAACGTATTGAAATCTGTAATGTTATTCATTTGTGCAGCAATGGAGGCAAGGTAGGAAGGGAAGAATCAAGGAATGGACATTGTAGTATTTTGTGTATTATGCATGGATATGTTTGTGCATTACGTTCATGTTTGTGTCAAGGAGTGCTTCTCTGGCTTCTGTCAACCATAATCTCAAAACCCCTGTAAAATACAGGAAGAAATCTGGAAATTGCTAGAGCAGCGAAGTGTGTACATATGTTAATATGTTAAATTCATATTAATTTGAACAATGGCTTTTGTAAGGCATAACTAGAAAAGGACACACTGTGAGGAAGAAGCAAAAGCGCAGAAAATAGGCTGACTGAAGTGCTGATGTATGTTTTTCTTTAGCAGTGTATTGGCTTTTCCCCTGCCTTCTCTAATACTGTGTTTTGTCATGTCTGCTGACTGCCAAGATATATATTAAGCAAAGTAGGGAAAATATGGAAGTGGCTCAGTTGAACCTATCAATAAGCTGTTAGTGGCTTTTGCAGATGTAGGGATTATTTTTTTTCCCCATTCATCTAGATCAAATAAAACTCTAATATATTTTCTAGTCATCATGAAGTGTGCCTGGAAACTCACGGCATTTCGAGACATAAGCAGATTTTTTCTAGCTTGCTAGAAACTTTTTTTTAGTTAAAAGATCTTTGAGTTGCTGTTACCAAGGGTTACCTATGAGAGTTTATTTCAGTTCTTGTTTGTTTCTCTAGTTGTTCATTTTGCTTCATTTTAGCAAGCAAGTAGTAGTTGAAAGTGTTATGGTGGTGCAGTTGGGATAACATGAGCTTGCTTTCTTTTAACACTTAGCCTACATGACAGTTGTCTCTCAATCTGTTCACTCTTAATCACCTGCTTCACACAGAGAAACAGCAGAAAGTTACATACTGCTTTGTACATGGGCATGCATGGGTGTGAAACCCACATTCTCACTTCTAACATGCAGCCACTTTTTGTCTTTGAGCAAAAGCAACCTGTTGAACATCTAGGATTCTTTCTTCCACTACATTTATTTGCCAATTGCTCTCCATAACTGAATGAGGATATGAACACGCACATCAAGTTTTTTGGCTGTTCAGACTCTTCATTTCAAAATAGCTAGGTACATACAAATTTCCTTCCCTCGTATTTTTAAAATAGACATTGAGGGTGTTTGCATGGGGATATGTTTGTCTGTATCTGTCAATGAGAACTGAATTACAGAGCGGGTTGCACACTTCAAAACATAATAGATACACTAAGGTGATGAGTTTACGGACCTTTTGCCTAGGCAGTGGTTTCTTACAGCACTAGTGCTAGAAGGCTAGGAAATGACAAATGTTTTGCTTGATCTTTTAATAAAAATGCTGTCCAGTTTAGTGGAAATGAATACAATTGTTCTGTGAGCTGAAAAAATTTGTAAGTCCACAAGCTGATGAAACTGTGAGTCAAATATTAAACCACTTATGGAGAAGATTGTTGCTTTTTCTTTTGAGCTTCATGTGGTCAGCCTTTCACCTCCATCTTATCACTTAAATAGCTTGTCACTTAAATGCTGCCCTAAAATTCAAAGTTTTGGTGTTTTTGTATTGATACAATAGAGGTCACAGCAGTGTGAGCAGCCCTGTCTTAACAGAACTTTTAGAACTGGTGACCAGTAAGTCACTCTGGACTCTGGTTCCTAGGAGGGATTTGCCTTGAAGGAAAAGGGGCATCCATTTCCAAAGCAATCAGATTAAACTGTTGCAGTTTATACTGTGCTTGAAATTTGAAAAGCAAGATAGCCAACCTTCCTAAATTTATAGGCCACATGTCAAAACTGGCCATTTGCCATGGACTAGTGACACAGGTGTAACAGGTTGCTCAAAGCTGTTTTTAGCTTCAACTCTGGGGCCACCTCACAAGAGGGAGACAGCAATTGTTGCTTCCTTTCCTGGTGGGCCTTTCTCTTGCATATACTGCCCAGGTATCAGAGTTGGGTGTGCTAGTGCCAGTCCTGGGAGCCTGGTTTTCTTGCTTCTGAGACTGAGTTTGCCCAACTGGGATAGCCCTTTGGCCCTGTTAAGTAGCCCTTGCCCTTCTTGACATCTTTTCTGATGTTTTGGAATAGGAAGAGTAAAATGGGGAAATTAGTGATGATACAGACTGAAGTTACCCATTGTTTAAGTATTGATGTTAGTAGAACCTGATGTGGAAAATATAAGTAAATCTTACTCTAGAGGTCTAGGTGTTTTTTTTCTTTATTTTGTTGTTTATTATAATGGTTGTATTTAGATTTTTTTTTTGACCTGCTTTGTCAAGCATTCTGCTTGGTAACTCAGTTTACTACTTACTTATCAAAAAAGATAAAATACCTGCTACTGTGTAGGAGAGCATTAGCGTGAAGTTCAAGGAGTAGGCGAGAAGTTGCAGCTGTGCAATTGTACATGTGTGGGCTGTGCTGATGATCTAGTGTGCGTCCTGTGTGACAGTGTGGAGTTACAATGTTTGTGCTGAAGGAGAGAGTTGTTCAGAACATCAGTATACCCTTATTGCATCTTCCTTGTGAAAGCTGCCACTAAAAAACATGGACAGCTTGGGACAGCAGTGCTTGTAAGTGGTCCATAGACACTGAAAGTGGCCCTGTGTGGCTTCTCAGCTCACAAGCAGGAGGCTTTGATTTATGAAAAAAACTGAAATACAAATGGAAACAAATTCATGTAGTGAAATGGTCTGAACTTTGGCCCTCTTCATTCTTCATGCAGTGCATTAGTTTCTCATGTAAAGGATACTGTGTTGGTGTCCAGGTTAATAGAGGAGATGACCAAGTTCGTAGAGTGAATATCCCATCATGAGCTAACTTTAAGTTAGTTATTTATGATAATCAAGATTTCTTGCTCACTTTGATGAAGTTATTGCTAAGCTTTTTTGTTTTTGTTTGTGCCTGCCGTGGGAAAAGTGGAAATAGAAAACATAGTTTAGATTTTCCCTGTTTTCTGGATGGATGCTAATTATTTCTTTCTCTGGGGTTGGTTGTTTTAAGTATTTGAATCTGTCCGATGCTGACAGTCAAGTAGTGACAGGATTAAATCCTGAGAAGTCAAACAAATATTCTGTAAAATCTGATAGCCCTTAGACCTTTAAACAGAGGGTGCCTGGCGTCCCCTTACTAGATTTTCATTTGTCTGTTCTGCCTTTGGTGTTATTAAAAAGCAACAGCTTACCTGAACCACCTTCTTATCAGCCAGTCATTCACAGAGTACCTCGTCTGATCATACCTAGAGACAAAGCCACCCTGCCTCTTGCTGGCATGGTAGAGGTGAAGAGAGTAGTCTGTAGTAAATGCTCTGTAAGGGCTAATGAACATTGTCTGATCTTGGAAGAAAGTATTCTTTTATTTAAGATAAATCTAATAATTGGATTTTTAGACAGCCAGGTTAAATAAAATTGCTCTTTTGTCTTGTGAATGAGCAAAAAAAAAAGGAGTAAACAGCCTTTGTATCTTCTTTCCCTGAAGAATAGAGATGGTTTCTATAATCTGAGAGTAGCAAAGTGAAATTCAAGCCAAAGGAAAGTGACATGCTGCAATACATGCTCAGTCTTCTCAGTATTGTTCTCTCTTGTGATAAAAGGATCCAGATCATACAAAAATTTGAATAAGCAGTAAGGGAGAAGGCTTGGTCATGCAAATTAGCTACTATATTATTCTAAAATAATTTGAGCTGTGTGGACTGTAGAAAATTTGTTCTTCACCTAAAGCAGCCTCATGACCTGCAATGACTAGGATTTGAATATTATAATCTGGATTTACTTAACAAGATAATTAAATATTTAAAGTCAGTTAAATAGAGGATAGGATGGATTATCTCTCAACATTTGCAGATTTCTGCCCTTCTATTTGCATGCATGGCTGAACGTTCTGAAATTTTTTGCTACAGCTCTCTTTCAGATTTCATACCTGAGCTTCTGCTATAACAATTAGGACTGTGAAGCGCTTTATCTTGTCCTAGAACTGAGGGAAAAGAAATGATGAAATACTGAATAAGATGAAATGGGTTTAGTATTCATTGCACTGTAGAAAAGCACTCATAAAAGTTAATTAAGATCAGGAAAAAGACAGCAAGCTAATTAGGATTAGGCCTAATTTTACATGGCAGGAATTCTGTGATGTTTTCCAAGGGACATCATGTAGAGAAACTCCAGGCTTTTAGTCAGATTCTCAAAAGATTGTTACAGATGATGTTAAACAGCAAGACAGAGTAATGTGATGAGGCATATGTTTTCTTTTACATTGCTTTGAAAGTAAAATTTTGCCATAAACCTAAACAAGGACTAAATACACAATTTTTTATTACTGGTAGTGAGGTGTCTGAGGGAATCTGTTGCTGGAAACCAATAATTATTAACACAAAAATCTTGGATTCGCTTGTTGCTTCCTCCACCAGACTAAAGTCTGCCATGCTGTACTATGTCTATTATGTTCTAGAAAACAATGAGAAGGAGCTTTTGTTTAAATCAGGCATGAAGCAAGTAAATGTGATCACTTTTCACAGTGATCACTTTCTTCCCATTGTGCACCTTAGATGTAATCTGTAGTATTCCATCTGCTGGCAGCGTAGCATCCTAATACTGTTAGATGAAGAAAATCCATACAAAACCTAATTACCATCTTATCCACTTCAAATTTTTATTACTAGGTACACTAGAAATCTTAGAAATGAAAATGAGGAATAAATTACATGGAACTGTGGATTCTGTTATTTTTCTTTTATTTTAGTGCTTCTACTAATTGAGTGTGGAGCAAATTAGTCTCATTTCTTATTAAGCTTAAATCAATTGTTTAGACCCCAGTGCTGTATTCTGTATACCTAGTCTCATGCGCCAGAACTGTCAAAACTTTCTGTATTCTAGGTAATTGATCCCCAGAAATATTTTACAGTTTCTTTAATATTTTCCATCCAGTAAAATTTGATTATATTGATTCTGTGTTTTCTTGTGTAATTGAATGCCTTGGTTTTTGTGGTTCTTTTTTTTTTTGTATTTATGTTCCGTCCCTAGGGAAACTAAGTAAGCTGATAGAAACTGTGGGGATTTTTTTGTTGATTTTAAAAAATACCAAGATTATCTATAGCTGTATGTACTAGAAAATATTTGCCCTCATATCTGCTCAGAGAGTAGCAATAAAAGTTCAAATTAACATATAAAAATTCATTTTTAAAAATCAACTGGAACACATAAGAAATTAAAAATGTAATGAGGTGATGATGAATAATGAGTAGCTTTAATACATGGTGCATGCATTTCAAACAGATAGGAAAAACTTAATAACCCTCAGACAGATTAAATCCTCCTTGCGATGCCAGTATTGTGTCATGGATGTAGATTACAATCAAATAATATAACACATCTGCATGTCCTTCTCACATCTCTGATATGAAAGTTTCATGGTACTGCTTTGACTGGCAGCCTATGTTCCTGGATTCATGGTTGCATGTAACTTTTACCTGTCATCCTAAAAATATTTTTAGTTGCCAGTCTTTAGGGAAAACCTTGAAAACATGACTGAAAAGATTTCTTGAAAGAAGGAAGTGGGTTTTGGGCCAAAGGCATCCATCTGCCCTTTCTGTAAAGGGGATTTTTAATACAGATGGGGATAGACTTTTTAATAGGGCCTGTGGCATTAAGACCAGGGTTAATGGCTTTAAACTGAAATAGTTTAAAGTTCAGACTCTATGTAAGGAAAACATTTTTCAATGAGACAAAGAACCCAAGCCTCAATTAATTTTAACTTGTAAAATAAAAAGTTCTACCAGCAAAATCTCTAAAATTAATTTGGTGTTTCACAAGTCAGGGCCATCATTTTTACAGAATTAACTATATACTTCAGATAAAACAAGTGGAGTTAAGTATTAAAAAAGGAGCAAACTGCTGTGCTGGATAAGCTTCTCCACAAAACAATCTTCATATGCTGACATCAGTGGGTAGAACAACACAAGTCTCTGTGCTTACTCAGTGCTTTGAAATCCTGCTAAAAGTGTTGGATCCTTTGTTTCAGTAAATTCCACCGTTTTTAAAATTCACTTTTATTAACCTCCCTCATTGCTTTGGACTGGTTATAAGTAGACTAGTTTGAAAGATGTAGTGGGATTTTTTGTAGCGGCTATGTTGAAAGCCAAAACATGTTTGCCTTCAAGGAGGAGTTGGATCTGATAATGCTTAGGAGTCCCTTCACCTTGGGTTATTCTATGATTCTCTGATTCAGGAGTAGTGCTCCTAAGGCAAATGTGCTCACTTCTGAAGTGCAAAATGAGTGTAAACCTAGCTGAGCACTTCTGGTTTTTATAGATGTCCTTCAAGTGCCTATTTTAAGGTCCTTTGTACGTGCACACTGCATGCCCTTATTGTTTGGTTGCTGATTATTGTAATATCTTTTTTGTTCTCTTAACACAACAGAACACAGCTAGATGAAACTACGGTGCCTTGTGTACATTTATTATATTAAATTTTTTGTATTGTATTATAGTATAATTTGTGTTGCCATCACCATGCTCATTCTTTTAAACTCAGCAATAAACCTCACCCCGCTATTTGGCAACAAAACTTTTTGAAAAACTTTTCCTTTTATTGTAACATTGAATGAAGTTTGTGAGTTATTTGAAGTTAGACTTTTTTTAATATCATTTTTCCTTACATTTTTTAAAATTTGTTTTGTTGAGTTTTGTTTGTTTGTTTGGGTTTTTTGATGGATATATAGTGTTTTTGAGGATGTCTAAATTGATGCTAGCTACTTAGTAGTGCAGATGTTTTTTCTGGGTTGCTGATTCTTGTTGTATTTCATGGCTGCATATGTTCATAATGAGTGGTTATATTTATAGTTTTGAAATAACATGTACCCATTCACTTAACCTGAAGCCTAAAGAAATCATACTCCATAAAGTTTTCTGTTTCATATATGCAGCTCATTTCCAGAACATAATTTATCTTCAGAATTTTTTCTTTTCCTCATGGGATCCTGGAAGGCTTTTGTCACCATTTCGATCCACACTCTATTACAGAAGCACAGAATGGGTCAGGGTGTGAGAAACCACAGTGAATCATGGGGTCCAACCTCCTCCTCAAGCAGGACCACCCACAGCACATGCCCAGATTGTGCACGGAGAGTTCTTGCATTTCTCTGGTGAGAGGGAGTTCACAATCTCTCTGGACAGTATGTCTGACTTGGATTTTGTGTCTTTCTGCATATATCCATGCTTGTGTCTTGGCAGTGAATGTTTTACTGAGACTTTGTAAATCAAACTTCATGTGTAGTTATTTTTTTAAGGCTGGCTTGACACATTTATTTGCTTCATGCAGCTGTTAAAAGGTTAAAATTCTAGCTGCTGATTCAAAAGCTTTGGCTTTTGGCTGGCTGTGGTGCTGTGATAGAGTGATATGACTGAATTCCTGGATATGGGGTGTAAACATGCTGCTAGCAAAGAGCCATCTGTTGTCAAAACCACTCGGTTTCTGAAGTGTTGCAAACACTTGTCTTGGGTTTATGCAGAACATCTACAGGTCACCATCTTTCTCAAAATCTGAATGAAGCCTCTGTTGTAGTGTTTGGAGTACTTTTGCTGTGGTGGTGATAAGGATTGTCATGATCAGTCTTGCTCTCAGGCAGAGAGTGTGTGCTACAGTCACAGGAGAAATAACACAGGGAACATGCATGTTCATACATGTTCATCCCAGTTCAGTCTTTGCCGCTAAGGTAGCGGCTTGTGGTTAATATAATTTGTTTATGACAAAGGCTGGGCCACATCACTTGGTGTTGCCTTGCTCCTGCCCCAAGAGGGAGTAACATGAATCGGTTTCTGAGTGCTCTGCGTACCTACACTCTTTCAAATCACATTGAAATCAGATCAGCAATGTTTTATCATAGCATGCTGGGCAGATCCCTACTGATTTCATATTTAGACTTAGTAGGTTGCAAGTTAAGAAGGAGTTATGTGTTTAATGAAAGCAGATTTGTATTTCTGTTTCACTCACTTGCTGTGCTATTCTGGCATGCAGAGCCTTGACAAGTCTGTCAGTCAATGAAGTACTCCATTTCCCTCTCCCTGAAACTGGGAGTGCTCTCAATTTCCAAGAAACATTTGGCTTTTGCTGCTTTTGCTGTGTTTCCTGGAATGTGTCACAATTTTATGTTGCATATCTTTGGTCATGTTTGGCAAATATCTGTAGTAGGCTTGACTTAAAATCAAATCCAGCCAGAGCTGGTTGGCTATCGGTAATCAGCTTAAAATAATTTCACAAAGGATGCTGTATCTCAAGGACTTCAGTGCTTTAATGTACAGAGATTTTTGCACTTGATGATCTTAGATACTTCAGAACATTCAGTAGCTCACCCCTCTTAGAATATTTGATGTGAATAGTCATAGAATATTAGTTGGTGTTTAATAATCTTTATTTTTGTTTTGCTTTGCTTTTTGTTCTCTCTGAAGAGATGGAACTACTTCAGTTCATTTGCTTTATCTCTGTTTTCTGTTTTCCCAGGTGGTGCAGATCCTCTTGTCCTGCTGTAAAACTATTTTAAAACTAAAATGATAGTTTTAGGTAAAAAGTGTAATGTTCATCTCTGGCACTGTTTACTGTGCAAACCTTGGGAAAGGAGAACATTACATGTACAAGCCATTACCAGAAGGTTCCTTTGGAGCACTCTTTTGTGACTGGAGCACTTTGGAGCACTCTTTTATGATTGGAATCCGTCTTAAAAATGTGTGTTCTTAACCTTTCAAACACTGAATGTGTCCATGACTGTCATTCCCCTTTTTCTGAATTTTCTGAATTTATTTGACACAAATGACTTAACAGAAATTACCCATAATTCCTCCTTTTTTCTGTTTGTTTTTCCCATTACCCTCATATCACAAAAAGAATCAGCGGTCTGGATGCTCTATTACTTAGTGTTTTTATCTAGTTTAGTGTGCTTATTGGCAGGATGCTCTGGTCCTGTAAATCTGTCATAACAATCTGTACCACCTTTTCAGAGATCCCCATGCATACTATGGGTCCTGGCAGAATGTGCAGAGTGCTGGTGGCTTTGCCTGAATATCTGTTCATGTATGGTTTATGTCCTTGTCCTACCTAAAATTTTAGCCTCCTCACCAGAATTTTGCAAAGGATTTGTGTTATCCTAATGCTGCACATGTAAGACTGAATAATTTTATCTTTCCTCCCCTCTTTTGTAGCTCTTTTTTAAACTTCATAGTTTTACTCATGCCCCATTGACTGCTTGGCATTCAGCTAACTCTGCCTACTAATACCTTTTCTTTGCATCTGATACCAGTCTGAATTCTAGAAACCATTTCTTTGTACTATTTTGCATTGCATTGTAGTCATAAAGTGCAGAAACTTTTCTCTCAGATGCTGTTTTGCTTTCAGAGCATGTAATTTTTTTCCTTTGCTGCAAGCTTTAGCACACTGATGCATCTGCCATGTGGCCTCGTAGGCAGGGCATTTTTCATGATCTTTACACCAGCTCAAGACATTAATTTTGTTCATCTCTCTAATTTTGCATTTATGCATTTCTTTTTTACATAGCTTCTACTTTATTTTTGCTTTTTCTCTATGATTAATGCATATTCTCTGCTGATGTGTTTCATGCTATAAAAAAATAGCTTTCAGCTTGTTTTGGAATAAAAAGTGTTCTTGGTACTCTAATAGTCTATGTACTTATCCCATGTCTGAGGCAGATCTTGTACTTATCTTTTAGTTTGCTTTCATTTTCCCCCCAATTCAATGAAATACATTAATTTAATCTGCAGTATTTCAAACTGTTTAATCCACAGGACCTTTAAATTGTTTTCTTGATGAAAAGACTGCAACCCAGCTGTGTTCTCTTCTTGCTTCTTGTCTCGGTACTCTCCTCCTTGTAAAAATATGCAGGGTCATCTCTAATTTGTAAAATGTTGCTCAGCCTTCAGACATAAATGAAAAACCATCAAAGGTATTGTAACAATTGAGACCTTATTACTTTTCTCTTTTTCTTGTTTCTTTTTTTTTTCCTGGTAAATCTTAACTTCATGCTTCCTATTGCAAAACTCCAAATTTTAACACATGAAACTCATGCTACCAGAAAATTGCAGTACTGGGTGTTTTTTCCTTTCCTATCTCAGGCACTGAAATTATTCTTAGGATTGTTTTTGTGGGTCAAGCTAGAGACCTCAGATGTCACGAACTTCCTCCAAATTGGAAACATTTCTGGTTTACTTGCATGTCTAGCAAAGAAACAATATAGCTTAATGATGTGCTTGGGGGCTATTTTTAGGTAGAAAAACAAGTCTTATGGAGAAAGAGGCTGATACAAGCTTCAATTCCTGTATTAAATTCCTGAAATGAGAGGACTGTTACAGTAAGAGTGTGCACTTTCCTGAGAATTTATTTGCATGTGTTCATGTTTAAAAGAAGTTTGCTTGATAACTCTTTAATGTATAATTAAGATAAAGATGAGGAAGTATATAAAGATCAGGAAGAAGTGTAAATTCAAACAGTGTCAACATATTTTTGTCTGGAGCTCAATAAACCTTTTATAGTATGTTACATTATATCATCAACTAATTGCTTGATTTCCAGCCTGAAGTTAAAAGTTGGAAGGAGCACTGCTGCCATTAAGGTTATTTTCTTCTCTGTGGCTGTATTTTCAAATCTTGAAGCAAAAATATAGAAATGTAAGTAATTCTTTTTGTAAGAGTGAAGATGTACAAAACCCTGTCTTTTTTCTATGTCATTGACAAAATGTGGCTCGTTCATGTGGCCCACTTATTATGCATGATTACAACTCTGGTTAATTAAACTTGTAATTTTTCTGTTATTTTTATTCTGAATGTCTAGCATTAGTGTTAGTAAAATGATGACTTCAATGTGTGTGGCATTTTTTTAAGAAAAAAGAGTGCTATGTCAATATATATCACAGAAAACATTTAAGATGGGTTTCAGTAAGAAGGTATTCTCCTTCTAAGCTATATAAGATCCCACTATTATAATGAAGCTACCATATTTAAATATTGACAGTATGAATTTTCTTTTAAATAAATCTGTCCCTGCAGCATCTCTTTAGCTTTTGCAGTCATTTCCACTATGTGAAAATGTAACCAGGGAGTGTGTTTTCTCTGAGATGTTGTCTTTTATGCAAATGACACCAGAAATTTCAGGCTGAAGCATGAATGTCTGCTGATTTATCTCCCACTGTGATGATTTATTAAATTGCAAAATGAAATGCATAATTGCTAATGAAAGTGACTCCATTTGAATAATAATTAAAACTTAAAACCTATATTTTCATCAGAGCTGGACAATTTATTCTCCCCAAGTCTAATATAACAAATCCATCTTTACTTCCTTGCTGGCTGGCACTTTGTTTGCATATGAAGCAAGAGTAATATTTGCTCTGCATATATATATATGTGTATTTTACCACCCCACATGTACATTAAGGCGGTTATATGTGTTAGTAATTTAGATATGACACAGATCCTGGAAACAGTTGCACTTATACTCAGACATACCTGAACCAAACAGGGTTATATGTGTTTATACGTGGAGAATTTGTGCCTAAATGTTTCGTGTAACTCGGTTTTAGTTCAGCAGAACTCAGCTGTGTGTAAAAGAAAGCACAGTTGAACACAGTTTGAGCTCAAAGTGATGTGTTTGACATGCTTGGAAAGTATAATGAGTTTCTGGAAAAAAATATTCCATAGAAATAAAACTTTTTTTCTCTGGAGATACCTGTTTAAATGTGTTTTTTGGTTGGTTTGTTTGATTTTATTTAAATTAATAAGTACCTTTCTGATATTTGCCTTCTGGTTGGACTTGGTAGGTGGATCAGGAACTTAGTGATACGGGTTTTTGTGCCGAGTGATACTTGACTGCAGGATCCCAGGTGTGCAGGCAACCCAAGTATATACATAGGCTGATGCTGCCAAGATTTCAGTGACCAACAATGCTTTGATATTTACAAATCACAGAATTAACAAGGTTGGAAAAGACCTTTAAGATAATCTAGTCCAGCACTAGACCTTACAGTTCCTTATCAACTAAACCACCACACTCAGTGCTACATCCAGTCTTTTTTTGAATAGGTCCAGGGAAGGTGACTCTACCACCTCCCTGGGCAGATGATTTCAGGGTGCAATTACTCTTTCAGTGAAGAATTTTTTTCTATCTAACCTAAACTTCCTTTGGTGAAGCTTGAGACTGAGTCCTCTGGTTCTGTCTGTTGCTTGGGTGAAGATATTGACCCCCACCTGACTACAGCCACCTTTCAGAAGTTGTAGAGTGATAAGGTCACCCCTGAGTCTCATTTTCTCCAGGATAAACAACCCCAGCTCCCTCAGCCATTCCTCACAGGGCTTGTGTTCCCAGCCCCTCACCAGCCTTGTTGCTCTCCTCTGGACACACTCAAGTGACTCAACGTCCTTCCCAAACTGAGGGCCCAGACCTGGACACAGCACTCAGGGTGCGGCCTCACCAGTGCTGAGTACAGGGGAAGGATGACCTCCCTGTTCCTGCTGGCCACACTGTTCCTGATACAGGCCAGGAGCCCTTGGCCTTCTTGGCCCCCAGGGCACAGCTGGCTCATGTCCAGCCAGCTGTCGAGCAGAACCCCCAGGTCCCTTTCTGCCTGGGCACTGTCCAGCCACACCATCCTCAGCCTGTAGTGCTGCAGGGGGTTATTGTGGCCAAAATGCAGGACTGAGCACTTGGACTTCATGTTGATGGACTCAGCCCATCTACCCTAACTCTCCAGCTCCTACCCTCCAACAGATCAACACGTGCTCCCAGCTTGGTGCCATCAGCAAATCTGCCGATGGTGGACTCCATCCCCTCACCCAGATCACCAATTAAGATGTTAAACAGGACCAGCCCCAGCACAGGCCCCTGAGGGACACCCCTCAGGGTGAGCAGCCACCAGCTGGATGCAGCACCGTTCACCACCACCCTCTGGGCCCGGCCATGCAGCCAGTTCCTAACCCAGCAGAGTGCTCCTGTCCAAGCCGTGGGCTGCCAGCTTTTCCAGGAGTGTGCCGTGGGAAACAGTGTCAAAGACTCTGCTGATGTCCAGGCTGACACATCCAGAGCCTTCCCTGCATCCACCAGGTTGGTCACCTGAGTGCTAAAGGGGGCTTTACACTAGATTTGTAAGGGAAGGGCACTGTCCATCCCAATCCTGCCTGTCAGGTGCTGACACCTGTAATGTACGCCCAGAGAATTGCAGGGGCATTCCAGATACTCCTGCTAGTGAGCTGGCTTTAACCAGAGCCTGGGGCCTGGCTGAGACACCTCTACATGAACACATGTTTTATGGGGAACACACAAGAGGAGCTAGAGACATGTGGGTTGATCACTGGCATCATGGAGACATGGTGGGAAGGCTCCTAAGACTAGAGCATTGGAATAGAAGGTTTTAGGCTTTTTAGGAAAGACATGCTAGGGAGATGAGGGGGGGGGTGTAGCCTGCATGTCGATGGAGAATATGGAACTCTGTCTGGGGAAGGGTGAGGAGCCAGCTGTGATCCTGTGGGTCAAGATCAAGGAGAAGGCAGGGACAGAGGATATTGTGATGTGGATCTGCTGCAGACCACCTGATGGGGGATGGTGTGGATGAAGTGCTCTACAGGCAGACAGAAGCAGCTTCATGTTTGCAAGCCCTGATCCTCATGGAGGTTTTCAATCACCTGGATTGTCTATTGGAGGGACAAATGGCAGGGCACAACCAATCCCAAATTATATGGTTTTTAAGGTCCATTCCAACCACTTGACATTCTGTGATTCTATAGTTTTGATCATAATTTGCCAAGATCCTTTGCACCTCATAAGTCATTACAACTTCCAGTGAGGAGTCCTTTAGAAATAGAATATCAGTTTCAGACATTTATTGCAGGTTGAAGAACAAATTCTATAGAAAGATGGGATGTTAGGAGATATCTGGAGACCTATAAGTATTATAGGTATGATTTCATTTATATTTCTAAGCTGAAGCATAATAATAAGTCCAGTAATAAGAAGTTTTCCATTAATAAGAAGTCTAAGGAAGATCTTAGAAGAAATACAGGCAGAAAGATAATCTTTGCGTGCTGATGAAGCAATGCTGATTTAGCATGGATACATGAGCAGATACTAAATATAACTAGGTTTTATGCAAATCAAAGCCCTGGTGCAGCACTCCAATGACAATTGAGAAGAGCTCATTCCCCTCCAAATAACACTTAATTCCGAATGCTGTTCTCTCATCAATGTAAACCAGCTGAGATTTACATTGTACCCAGAAAAGCTGTCAAAAAACCCCACTGCATTGCACTTCTAGCTACCATGTTACTTTTTTCTATCATTACATTTAGTTAAAAAGAAGTCACTGTGATTTATACAACTTCATTTGAATTGATAAAACATTTGTGTTGCAAAATAATAGGCATGAAAAGACAAATACAGGTGTCAGTTGTGAGTATATTGGGCATGGTATGCAGCTAAGGAATCATAAAACTGACAAGAAGTATTAATTATTGCTTGCTAATAAGAATCTTTAAATAACATCTCCTTAAGCTCATTCTTTGCTATGACATCAGTATTGCTGTACTACTTATATTAAATGAAAGTCAGAATGTGTTATGTGTGGGACCTTTTGGGAATGCATCAGGTTGATTTGAAATTTTTTGGCAATATAAATAGGAATTTGCCTTCAATGACAACATGAAAAATGGTCTATGTCCTTTTGGAAAAGAGTAGCCTATTTTCCTAATGTTATTTAAACATATTCATTGACTAGAGTATGTTATTTTGGCAGTGAAATTTATTAATTGAGGAAATGAAAGGAAAATAAATATTTGGTGTCTGAAAGCCAGTTATCAGAAGAGAAGTAACACCTGAAAAAATTCACCTAAGTAATACATACACCAAGTCTAAATCTCCTAGGTGTTTTACAGTAAATACTAATTCAGCTGTAGTCACTATGGATATGCCTGCACCACCCCAGCTTTAGTAATGACAAAATGTCATCTGTTTTTAACAGAAAGGTGCATTAAAGGAAAAGCACTATTAGCAAATATATCCTGGATGACATTCATGGCACCGGTGAACTGCATTAAGGCAGTGCAGTAATTAAAAATTCACTTCAGAGGAGCTTATTATTCCTTAATTCACAGTTACTCCATCTATCAAGGGTCTCCTGGACCCAGGCATTATGAAAACATGATGCCTCCATTACTTGCTAAATTTTTGACTTAAATCTTCAAAGGAGATGTAAAACTTGCCCAAACCATACAGATAAAAATAATGAATAAGAAAGACTGAGGAAGCATGTAGAATTCAAATAATTAGGCCACAGTGGATACTTTCAAAATATTAGCAGTTATGCCAATATAAAAGAAAATATCCTCATTAAGTTTTGTGCCAGGTTTTACAAAAATATTTAGTCATCCAGTGTCCTGGGGTGACATTATGATGTTTGTATTTCCATTATCTGTTCTGTGCCTTTAAGACCGGCTCTGAAGAGTGGAAGTTTTGTTTGGGTTTCTCTTATCAGGGACACAGAGAGATTGTACATCGGGCTGTTTTTTTTTCTTCTTGCCTAGCTTGCTGCTTTGCTGGCTTGCTTCTCTGCTCTTGCTTCTGCTTCTGCTCTGCTTTCGCCTCTGCTTATTAGTTAGTTTAGCTAAAACACATTCCTTCCTGGACTGTTTCTCCTCTCCTCTTTCTGTGACCATCTCGAACCTGCTCCCGACTGGGACCTGGGAACACTGAGGGTTCGCACCGTTTGGCTGCAGCAGCTGCCCCAGCGCCGGAGGGACTGAGAACAGAGCAACCACCCCCGCAAGAGACTTTCTGATTTTGTCATCTTTCTCAGAGCGCTGTCATCGGGTATTGTTCATTTTGTGTGCTGGGGGGTGCTGTGTCTGTCAAATAAACAGGTGCTTTCCACCTCTCTCCGAGGAATTCTTCCCGAACCAGTTGGGGGGAGGGGCCGTGTGGGTTTTGCTTTCTGGAGGGGCCCTCCTTTGCAGATTCTTTAACAAATTTGCCCTAAACCATTACATCCAGTCATTTCTAAAATTTTATTAGTAGTAGTGTGACTTAAGTGAACTGTTTTAAGAAAATCTGCATTCAATAACATTTATAATTCTGGAATTATGTGAACTAGAAGAAATGTGTATGTAAACTTAAATATTTCCTGGTGGGTGGATATTACAGGCTTAAAATATATATAATTTGTATTTCCCCCCTTGTGTTTATTTGGGTTAGTTTTGTTTTTTTTTTCCTCTTTCTTTTGAACTGTAGACTTCCAGCATGGAAAGTATCCTCTGGGTTACTTTCACCTGGAGTGAAATCCACCTAGTTCACCACAGGGAATTGGGTTTTGGGCTGATATTTTCATAAACCCATCTAATTTAATCACATAATCTTTTACAACTAGAAACAGTCTGCTTAGGAACTATCACTCTGTATGTGTTTTTTAAGTGTATCACCTTTTGTTTGCATTGCATTGAACATGGTATGGAGGAAGGCTGCTTGTAAAAGATTGCACAGGAACCTTGTGGTACTGAGTCACTAGGCAGTAAAAAGGCATGGTCTTCATAGCTCTTCCAGAAGGCCTGATCTCCTCCTCTCCCCAGTCAAAAAAGAAATGGAAACAGTGAAGAAGATTGTCTTTAATAAGTGTAGTGGATAATATCACATGAAGTGTTACAAAACTGCTCAGGCTTCAGTCTGCGGGAAGAAATTTTTCTCCCAAAGCTTTACTCAGAGATCCCAGAATAATGAAGGCTTTTAAGCCTAACGAGCTTTTTAATCTCCCTTTGTAAAGGCTAAATTGTATTTATGCCTATGAAATATCTGGTTTCTGTTTTAGTGTTATTAACATTCTGTTAGATAAGCGGAATTGAGTATAAATCAAGACAGCTGATGTACTTTGCTAGGAGTGAAAGATGTCTATGAAAAAGGAAGGATTTAAACCTAGATCTCTGGTGATCTTAGGGATCTAAGTTATTAAGCAGTGGAAAGGATTTGCTTTACTAATGATTTTAAATTGCATAGATTAATCTGTGTCTAATGAGTTTGATGTATTAATCAGTAATCCAATGCTATTAATCTGTCAATGACACCATTTCTTGGAATCATCTGTTACATACTATGATCTGGTATCCTGGCTGCATAGGGGTTGCCTTAAGAATCTCACTTGACAAGTTAGCAGCAATGTAAATAGGTCCTGGGAATCTGTGATCAGGAGATTCAAATGCAGTGACCTAAATCTGTTTTTTGTTTGTTTTGCTACTCTGTGTTTTTGTAGTGCTAGCTTGACAAAAAATTATTATTACAACTTTTTTTTTTTTTTTCCTCACCAAAATCATCCCACAGAAGGAATCCCTGAGGCTCAGATCAGGATGCAACTCACTTATCTAAGAGAAGAAGGCCCTGTATGTTAACACAAGCTGGCCAGTGCACTTCCTTAATATTGTTACTCTTTGTTTTTATTCTTCTTCTCAAGGCCCACAAATACATCAGAAAAGACATGTGGCAGTGAAATATTAGGATTTTTCTTAGTGGCTGTCTGAGTGACCATTTAACACAAAGTGTAACAAAACATGGTGACTGGAGCCTTTTACTTGCAATAAGAAACAAAGCAGCTAAAAGGAATATCTGCAGTTACATGGACATGTCTACATTTTACAGGCCCTTAAAACATATATTTCACACTAATTCAGATTACTATTTTGCCTATGACTCTCACAGTTCTAGTTCACTATTGTTTTATTAAAGGTGCGTTGAAGGTCAACTGCCACTAACTATACTGTTACATATTGATTTAACAATTTGAATTAATGTAATTTTTTGTTGTTCTCCCTACTAAATGTACAGCAGCACTTCAGTGCCCCAGTCAATAAGATCAATAGCACTCACGTGAAGTTCAGGCTATGGCTGTCGCTGGTTTGTTCTCCCTTTCTCCTTGCTCTCTTCTCACAGGGTCAGACAAGTTTTAGTAAATGTAAAATCTATGTTCCTGCTAATAGGCTGGGGGACTTCTCTTGATGGATGCATTCTGTGCACACCAGTTTCACTGAAGCAGAATATTTCATGCCTCATACTGATTTTTTTTTAACCATGCTACTATTTCTCCTTTCATGAGAGAAAGAAAATCAAATGCTAAAGGCATTTTTTGTGCTTTCTCATCAGACTTTCTGCAAGCCCTTGTTAACAACTATTTATACAAGTAGAATTTCATACTTGGTGATTTTTAAATAGCAAATCATTACTCAATAGCCCTTGCTAATCCTGATGTCAGAGCTAAAAGACCAATATATAAAGAGATAAATGTGACTAAGTTAAGCATGTGTTTAAACATTTGGTTAAATGGTTCAGAATTGATCTACTAGCAATCTGGAAAGCTATGCCTTAGTGGGAGTGAAAATATCTGGGCAGTTAAGCGCTAAGCACTTGGACAAAATAACATTTAAAACACAATGTGCTTTGGTGTTGCATGGAAAAGTGTGTGTGATTGTTCCTATTCCATGGACAGAACAAATGTGTCACAAGTGGAAGTCATAACTGGTATTCAGATAGCAAAATGTTGGTAAGTTTAGAATTGAGCATGAATGCCCTGAGTCAGTGTCTCTTTCAATAGTTTTCGTGAAATGTTAGTGGTCTTATTTTCTTGCTGTCTGTCTCTTTTAAGCTAGTAGTATACAAATGTGCACAAGTGGATGGAAAGCATCTGTGAAAAAGAAAGAAAAGTCAGAGCTAATGTCTTTTGACTAATTTTGAGAATAGAAGAGGATATCTATTAAATATGAAATTGCTATTTGTGCTTCCATTCAACAGAAGAATGGCAGTAGCTGCAATAACCAAAAAAGGAAAAAAATATCTTGGCAAAAGAACCTCGCCTCTGCTTTCCTTCCTTAATTCACAGTGAGATGTAGATTGACATTGTGATGATCTTGTGCTGCCAGACTTTTCCTTGCATTCTCCTCCACATGCAGCATTGTTCTTCACACGTGTTCACTCACATGTAAAGAATGAACATGTGTGAAGGAGTGAACATGTGTTACAGGATGCCCTACTTCTCCTTGAAGCATCAGTAGCTGGGTGTGATAAAGATAAGGTCACAGAAAGTGAGAAGGATTGATGCAGCTGCTGAAGCCATGTGCTTTACATGCACAACAAGAAAAGAATTACACTTCCTCACCCTTGCACTGTAAAGCTTAGAGAATGTAATTAGAGAACAATAGTTTAACCTGGGAAGGTACTGAAATAACCCAGACAAGCATGATAAACAGAATCAAATTTTTTGTTCTGGCTCCAGATAATAGAATGAAGCGCATGGATCAAAGGTGAAAGCTGCACATCTTTCTGCACTGGCTGACCATCACAAAGGATATATTTTGAGAATTTGACTGTTCATGGCTTTCCTTATATATTTCCATGTGGTTCTGTATTCTAAAAATAGATGACAAGAAATAAGATGGAGAGGAAAAATAGTAGATGAGTGCCAACAGTTAAGGTATGTCTATGAACTTGAGAAAGCTAAAGGATGATGACTTTATATTAGAATTTATGATGTCAGCAATTTACAAGTGTCTTCTGTAAATATCAAACTCGGAAGATACTTTTCTCTCAGAATGAAGACTACTGTCTTTGTTAACAAAATGCTGTTGTCTTTGTGCTATCTGCCCATTCTCTCTGTCCATTTTGTTGCCTTTCAAACCCTTTTAGCTGTATGGAATATAACAGATTTAAAATGCCTCAGAGGATCTTTGTGCTGAATTGTTTCTTTTCTTATTTATTTTTTATAAATTATTCTTATTAAAAACCATCTTGTTCTTACAGTTAAATTTTCTTCTCTCTTATGTCTCTCCCCTGCTATTCCACCCTCTGTAAAATGACTGAGAAACACAATGATTAAAGATTCGAATCATGCCCATCTGCCTCTGTGCCCTGCACTTTGTCATCTGGCAGTTGGGTATCAAAGTAGCCTCATCAATGCTCTTTGAAAACTAAGCAGATTGGACATGCAATTTATATGTAAAACAATTACACTGTGTTAGCTTGCTTTTGGCAAGAATATTAGAGCTCATCTTGGAGATAGGAAACAAAAGCAGCACTTCATCTTCATAAATTTTAAATGAGGGGAGGTGTATGTATGTGAGAGAGCTGTCTGGCAGGAGATTTTCCCTGCAATCTTTCTCTAACTAGTTCTTTCCTTTCTAAAATATGTCTTAGTGTGTTCTACCAACATTGGCTGGAATAATATGTATTTTCATATAATGCAGGTAGCGCTAATATTGTCACACTAGAGTTTCTTTCTAACAATTTCTTTGATATTCATTTAAAACAGACGGCTATGCCTTGGTGACAAGCTTCAGAACCAAAACTAAAGAGGGTTAAAAGAGTTAATTTATGTTGTATAGACTCATTTTCAGCCAGACAAGTTTATTTTGTCATATTATCTGTGCAGAGCCTACTCTGCCATGCTTTTAAACACTTCTAAGTGCTCATTCTCAGATCTTTATAAGCAGCATTCATGAAAGTCTGTCTGATAAGAACACTAAACTGAATGCTGTATTTTTTTCAAAACATCTATGCAAAATCCATCATATGTTGCTGTTTTCTAAAGTCCTTCAGGGTGTTTGAGAACAAGTGTGTGATGGAATGTACTGACTTTAGAGAAATTGCTTTCTAGGGAGTATCTAAGAGCAAGTTCAATTGTAATGATGCATTTTAGTGTGGTGCCTTTTTTTTGTCTGAATGAGAGCCATAATCTGTCCTGCAGCACTTGTAATGAAGTTCTGAACAATGTCAACAAGAAACTAACAATGTTTTTGTCCTCCCTAAAAAAGGTCTTTACTCTGAACTTTAATGCTTACCATAAACATAAAAAAATTCTGAGTGATATTAACCATGTGACTGAAACAGTCTGAGTTGCAGCTTGCCAGCATTGTGCAGCTTTGTACTTGAAGTTTGGCAATTTTTTTTTGTTTAATGAGGGCAATATGTCTGCCTTATAACAAAATAAACAGCATTCCTCTAATTCATTAATTTTTTTCTTCAATAAATAAAGTGCTTAATTTAATGTCACAATTATGAGATTTTTGGTGTTTTTGTGTTTGTTTTTTCTACAATCAAAGGAATCTGAGTGTAGAAAAATCTTTCAAATAATATTTTCATGAATTCTAGCTGTAATCTAGTCAGTTTTATTGTAGTTTCCATCAGCAATTAAAAATAATTTTTTTCAAATTTGAACCAAGTATCTTGTCCATAAAAAATTCTACTCCTTGACCAGGACATTCCTGGAAATAGCTTTTATTTTAATGAGTAGAACAGAGCTGTTGAGTCAGCTCTGGATTCTTACTCATATTTTTTACAGGAAAGATAAAAAAGAATTAAGGTGGTGTGGGATGGAAAAGTTTTTTACTGTTTGTTGGTTTCTTTGTTTTTTCCCCAAGTCTGCCAATTTGAAATAATATTGCAGTATCAGATATGGAAAGTGATGTGAAGTTTATACTTTACATTGAGATCTGAATTCTGGCAGTAAGCTTTTGGGGGCCAGTAAAGCAGACCCTAAAATGAAAAGTAAACAGTAAAACTTCATTGTATATTAGTATAAAAAGTTTTCATCATTTCCACAATCCACCTTCCTTGAGGAAGGCAGCAATCTCCAGCCAAAGATGTAGTTTTTATGGTGCTCAGAACCTTTGGGTAACTTTGGGGATAGATTCATTACAATGATTTTTCTATGTTCTTTGAGGGAGACAGTCTTAAAAATCAGCAGCATTCTGACCAAGGATGTGAAATTTGTTCCTCTCTGCCAGAAAGAATGGTGAGGGTTACCTAACTTACCACCTGTAATAGGCTGCTGATGTTGCCTGGGATGAGTTCTCACTTCAAGCTGTTGATCCTCTCACAGCTTGCTTAACAGTATCAAGATAGCTCCAGTGTAACTCATGTAGTTTTTGCCATCCAGAAAATCTACTTTGGTGAATTTTGGGGTAAAGGAACAGTGAAGGTTTTTTGTTGTGTATAAAATTTTTAACAGCCATTGAAAAGCTTGTGATACTTCACTGAGTGGGGTGAGAACTTTAATCTGGATGATCAAATTGTCTCTTTCTCCGTAGTGAGTAATTACATGATTAAATGTGAAGCAGAAAAGAAGCAGCCAGAGAAATTTTCAGTGTCATTTAGAGTGCTCTAGGATATTGTCCTCAGGAATTACAGCCCTGACTTCACTGTAGAAGAATTAATCACTTTGCTATTTCTTTTAGCTATTGGTTTTTAATAATTTGGAGGTGAAGTCTTCTCTTTTTTTCTCTTTGTTGTAGCTGCTCACAGTAGAACAATATATAAAAGTCAAGTGAAAAAATGTCATTTCTGCGGAAAAGAACCCGAAATTTTGTAATGATGACAAAGTACTATGAAAATGAGCTAGAAGTAGGAAAATTATTTTTTGACTTATTAATGGTCACCAAGAAAGACACTGTACTATTTGTTCATGAGAGATTTGTAAGGGCCAGCACTGGAGATGGAGGACCACATTCAGGCCCACCTCCACTCCAGTCTGCACAGAATCCTGCGCCTGAAATTCATCACCATGGTCAGTGCTGTAACTATAACAGCCTCCCTGGGTATTCCTGTGGATTGAGTGCAGTGTGAGGACTTAGGGAACATATTCAGAGACCAGATTCCCTAGGCAATGGCAGCTGTATGGTTTTGTGTGTACCCACAGGGTCTGTTAAGTGTGGGGTGTTTTTCAGTGCTCCCTGACAGGTTAACAGTAAATGCCCCTGACTAAAAACCAAGTAAGAGCAGATTCCAGCTGATGCTGTAGCATGGTCTCTGCAAGCAGAAGCAATCCTGGCGCTGATCTGACGGAAGGCTGTGCTGTGGCTGTGTCAGCCTGCCAGCGACAAATGCATTTTATCACTTGGTAGTGAAGGAGGATTGCTGTCTGGCAAACCCTCACCTATCTGTTTCCAAAGCCATGCTAGGAAAGCTTTAGCTCTTGAACCATATAAATATTGCTACCAGCAAGATTCAGTCCTCACTATTGATGGCCACATGTGCTTGGCAAGGTTGGTGGGCATGTGCAATCCAACCTTGGTTTGCTTCAGAACTCCCCATATGGGGAAGGATGCAGCACTCCTGGCTCTTGTTCATTTCCAACAAACTAGCTGCAGATCCCTCTATTAGATGACACAGAGAGAAAGAAATAGTGCAAATGCAGTTCAAGTGAAATAGTTAAGTAATTCAAAGAAATCCCTTTTGAGATACTTATGGCTACTATCATCCACCTTTCTATTTTGATGCTGGCATATTTGAAGCTCCATAGCAAATTTTTGCATTTGTAAGTCGGGAAGGTCATAATTTTTAAACTGTTTTCATATGTGTCTGAACATTTAATTGAGCTGAAAAACAAAAATATAGGAAGTAAAAAAAAAATTATGCAACATAGATAATGAGTAGAGTTGTAAATATTTTAAATGGTTTTGAATTTTCTTACCCAAAGGAAAATGATCCAATAACTTAAGTAGATTATTCTGAGCTCATAGGAAAGCTCAGTTCACTACTAAATACCAAGCTCATCTTAAACTTTCAAAAGGACATAGCTGTCACAGACATGTTGAAAGAGATCTCTTCTTTCTTTTAGAATAATGTAAAATTTAGTTGTAGTATTATAGTATGCATTGAATATTCTTGAATTTTGAAGTGAGAACCAAGGAATTTTAATTAGCAGAAAATCAAGAAAATTATATATGTTGGGCCCTAGGCATTAATTAAACACGATGTAAAAAGCTGTTTAAAAGAACAGGAATAGCACCGATGCCCAGTACAAGGACAGCATCTGCCTGGAATGGCTGCCAACCCTGAATGTTCAGGTGGTAATACACAGTTCTTGTGTGACAGCATTGCTCCTGGCAAGTGAATTATGAAAGCTGGTTCTAGTGATAGAGGCTGCTGGAAGTGGTAGCTTTGGCCTCCTGAACGGTCAGAATTTGGTGACGAGAAAGGGGTCACATAGAGGTGTCATTGCCTTTGCACTCTTTTGTCTCTTTTGGGCCTTTCAAGCTTATTTTGATCAGAACTAAAATTTGTAGGTTTTGACCACCCCAGAACATAGTGTATTTTTCAGTTTTTTAAGTGAGCTTTTACCATCTTAATGAGTGAAACCAAACCTTCAAATTTATATGCTTCTGTTATTCAGCTGTCTAAATTTAAATTTATTATATCAAGCTCATTTCTAATAGAAACTGTCAGGGATGTGATCAAAAGTCTTTTTAAGTTCAGCTTTTGTCCACTGTCACTGATCTGCAGATTTTTCTGTCAGAAGATGTTTGAAATGCTTTTCACATTGTCTGATTCCTGCCTGCCCCTTTGTGAAAGTCTATTTGATTAAAAAGCATTGCACAATTCATCAGTGCTTCTGATCTTTTGGACTAGGTGCTGGTTGGTGTTTCTGCCACACATCCCTAAATGGGAGACTGAGTGGTAAGATGTCTGTTTGAAGGAGACTTGTCTATTTGTCAGAGGTCAAAAGGAAAAGTAATTTTTACTATAACTAATAGCAAAGTGGTGTGCTTGAGATTCAAGAGAATAAAAAGGCTTCAAAATGTCTCTTCTTCTGCCACCCCCTTCCTATGCTAAAATTAAGCGTGCAGACTATACTGATCTTGCTTGGTGTATGTGTGTGGGTGAGTTCTGAAATCAATGTGAGATCATGGTGGACTAAATTTTTTGGACCAAGGATTTGTGTTCTGCAGTATGATGAACAGCTTTTGTCACCTTGTTAAAGGAAGGATGTCTCAAATGGTGTGACTGTCACACACAGTGTGATGAGAACAAACCCCCTTTCCACATGCATGCCTCTGCTGAAGCTGGCAGTGTCTGGGCCATGCCCAGAACTAGTTGTAGTGTTTATTCACCTCCATGGGCAGTTTAACAGGGTGTGTGGCTGTAGCTGCATTTCTTTTGTGCCTGAGCTCACTCATATTTGCCAAAATGTACTGTGCCATTGGCCAGTGCAGTGCTGCTCGCTGGCACTTGTCTGTGCCACAGGACACTCTGGGGGGAACTCTTCAGACCACCACGTGACTTGGATTGACAAACCTGTCCTTGAGAGGTAAAATTAGTGCAATCTGGATAGCCAAAGGAAACAAAAGCACAAAAAACAGCTGGCAATAAAGTTGTATCCAAAAATGAAGAAGACATGTTTAGGTGCCTTTTAGCTAAGACTAAGCCCTGTAACTATTTCCTTAAGGCTATGTTAAGTTCTTACTCCCACCGTTCAGAGACTGAATGTCATCTTCAAACAAAGATGACCTAGAATACTTGTGGATGGTGATGCAGATTGAAATCCAATGGCTTGGGTGTTTTTGAGGTCTCAGTAGCTAGTAAGTTCAATTGGTGACTATAAAGAAGACTTGATTTTTATTTTTTTTTTCTTGTTTTCTGTTAACTGGTGGTAGAAGCTTTTAGGAAAGGATCTGTTCACTGCATTTTTATAGTGCTGGTACAATAAAGTTCTCACTTGGATCTTTATGCATGTTATACATGAGAGCATGAGTTAATTTTTTTAAAAAATATGACTCCTTAGGAAAGAGGTTGACATAGACATGATCTGTATTTAAATTTCATATTTGTATGCCCTCCTACAAAGCCGTAACAACTGCAGCTTTAGTCTGTGGGACAAAAGAGTTGCTGACATCTTTGCTGTGCTTTTCACCATCTGCTTGTAACAATGCAAATACACAAAATGATGGAATTTCATATTTTTCAGATCAAAAAAACTGTAACGAAATACTCATGAGTCTTTTTTTCCCAGTTTTAGTTAACTTGCTGCATGAACTTTTCTTCTATATCGCCAATGAACATTGTCATGTAGGTTTTGTAAAAGTTTTCATTGATATTAGTATCAGGGGCCCTACTTATGGTTGTACCAGCTTGGTGTATGATTAGGTTAGAAATAATAAATTTCTATGCATGTGAGTGGCACCTCATTCAGAGCCACTATGGAAGCTATGATGTTCTGTACCACTGAGCCTTGCTTACAGTCATGTGAAAATGACATTCCTCTCCAGATACTGTGAAGCTTTCTAAAGCTGTATTCTAAATAGATGGTGGAAGACACTATAGAAGAAACATGTAGTAGGTGTCTTTGTCTGGTTTTTCTTTGGCATGAGTTAAATTTTAAGTGATTTAAAATTCTTTCTTAAAAAAACCCTATTTTTCCTCATCCTGTGCATTTATTTCTTTTAAATGTCTTTGCTGCCATTCCATCTCCTATGACATGACATTCTTGCAGATTATTTGATAAGAACCCAGTCATATTTGTTTTTATGTTTCTTTTGCATTTTTTCTGTATGCACATATGTGACTATGCCTTTTTACTTCATCTTCGGTAGATAATCTCTTGGATTTTCAAATGGACACAGACAAATAGAGAATGGAGAGGAATTAAGATATCTCCATAATACTGTACACATGAATGCCTTTGCTGGTTGAAAATGAATCTTGGAGAAATAAAATTCACTCTTCCCTTACAGTTTTCCCATGAAAAATTCTGTGCTTTGGAGAAGAATATATTTCATTTTGCACAATGCAAAAAGCAACAGCTTGCTTCTCTTTTTCAGGGGAAGTACAGGGCAAACTGCTGCGTGTAGGGTCTGCTAAAGTCAACTGCTCTGTGGAGTCAAAGTCCCGTATTTGACTGTTTCTCTGATTTAATGCTGCCAGAGCCCTCTCTGAAAGCATAATATAGATTTTAGTTTGGACCTAGTCACCAGTTTGCAGTTTGCCCTTTATTTTATACACCTGTCAAGTCTTCTGTGCTAGATTGATTTCTCCCTACACCAAAAGAACAGCAATGAGACCAAGTGCCAGTCAGTTTTCTTAATTAGGTTCCTTTTAAATGCTTGCTTGCACTCCTAACAGTGTCATTTCAAGCTGGATCTTGCACCCCTTGAGGTGGATCTGCCATTTTTAAAGGCTCATTTTTGCATTATTGTCTGTTTGAGCATTTTGTTTTTTCATAGATTCCTCTTTTTCTAAAATGCCAAAATGCTTAAACAGTGTATGAGTAAGCTGTAAAGTCATGAACAGAATTAAGAAATAGAGAGCTTGTTCTAGGACCATTTAAATGCTTGTGTTGCTGCTCTTCTGTCATTACCCTGTCTGAGAGTGGTAGGACAGTGCATAACACTTTCCATTATGTTTCATGGATCTAGGAATTACGGAAATTACAACTATGATTAAGAATTAAAGGGTAACAATGACATAATGGACATGTCTTCATTCCTTCCAGGAAGGCCTCTACTAGCACAAGGAGCATTGGCACTTATAGAGCCCTGCTGGTGCCCCCGTGCAATTCCTTTGTGCCTCCTTGAGAGAATGAAAAAGTAAATATGTTCAGGCAACTAAGACTTATGTTTAATGTTGCTCTACACTTTGCTGTTTGATGTGATTGGTCTCTCTCCCGGTCATAATTTATTTTCAGAGGATTTTTGTGAACGTGAGATAAAATGTTGCTTCCTCTGGGATCTGTACCTGAGATTTTTTGACTTTTAAAGGAAATCTTTAGTCAAATAATTCCCTGAGAAACTTAACGTCATAATTAAAAAAAACCAAAAAAACCAAACAACAAAAAGCCCCCAAAAATACCCACTTTTTTTTTTTCTTTTCATGCAGCATACTTGAGTTTTTTTCATTGTATTCCTCCTCTTTTCTTGGGTTTAAGCTAGGAGAATAAAGCTGAGAAGAAAAATCAGAAGTATTGTGCTTGGCATGTGTCAGTCCCTCTATAACACTACTTCCAAACATCGCAAACAAAAAAAGTTCCCTCTTACCATAACTGGCTTTTTGATTAAGTCCACAAATTGCTGATTCAGAACATGCCTGAACTTATGGAATAATTGTACATACAAATGAATTGAGAATTATACCCATGGTGACTTAGTATTTAGACCTGCTCATCAGAAAGCAGAAGTGTGTCCATCTGAAGTTAATTTATTAACATAACTGGCAATAAGTGAAGTGGTTCTGTTTCAGGAGAAAAGGCAGTGCCTGGACATACACAAAAGCTATGGTAGATAGAGGGTCAAAATGTGGCTGGATTAGCAAAGATCTACACTTGCAGTGAAAAGACCAAACATCAATCTCCTCACTTTTTCCTGGGCCCTAAAATGAGGTGAAAAGCATCTGAGTATTCCCATAGATGTCATAGGCAAAGAAGTAGCAAATGGATATTTCCCTTTTGGTTTGGTGGGACCCAAAATTGCCCTACAGATCACAAGAAAGCTGCTGTGTTACCTTAATATGGCCCATATTGCATCCTGCAGAGTGGAGGCTAGAAATCTTTTGTGGAACTTCCCTCTGGCAGTATTTTTTCCCCCTAGTTGTGCTGCATCTGTAGTGTTCCATGGCCAAGGCAAATCTGGCACGTAGCAGCAGTGTGCTTGTTCTCAGTGACAGTTCTGTGGCCTCTGGACCCTAATTAATTATTTTGAGTAACTTTTGTAACCTGCTGTTAAAATTCTAAAACAAGTAAAATGGCAATGCAACTGAGCACCTTGTGTTCCTGCAGTGGCTTGACTTAAATTCCCTACAGTTCTGACATAAGATATCAAGCTTCTAAGAACTGCTTGTGATACCTTTAAATCACAAGGGTGCATGGAAGGCTCTCCACTTGCTTTTCAGTATGTTTATTTTCATAAGATTTTAAATATATTCAAGGAATAAGAGTACTCTTCACAAGAACACCAGGGAAGCTTTTTTTACACGGGGTGGTATAAATAGATTTTTTTGTACCAGACCATAAAAGAAGCTCTCAATTTCCATCATTAGAAGGTTCTGTAGCTTCAACTGATTCATTTCTCCAGGGGTGACTCTTGTTCCTTAGCAAGAATTTGGTAAAAAAATTATTTCTTTCCTATATTCTGCAGCTGTGATCAGGTAGAAGTAACCTGACAATTTTTCTCCTAAGCTCATCCTGACCACAATTGTTTCTTTCTCCTTCACTTCATTGACCCCTGCTCTTTTCAATGTGTAGGGTGAAGACAACTGGTCCCTGCTGGTGTCCTAGCTAGTTGTCTGTCCAGAAAAAAATCATATAATTGGTAGAAAAGCCATGTCTTTCCTTCAGAAGATTTCATTTGCATGAGTTTGATTATTTCTGAATTCTGGCGTGCCATCAAAATTAGCCGGAAAATTAGTCTTACTGGGACACTGGTGGACATGAACCTAAAGCTTAATCTTACCTTAGAAATTACATCTCAAATGCTCTTTTCCATGACTTTACACATGTTTGTCACTTATTTTGAAAAGGGGGTTTTGTACTGTATGCATACATCTTCACAGTTGTTATCACTTTTGTGTGCTGTTCTGTGATTATAACAAGTGATGCTGCAGGCTTGACAAGCTGTTGGTATGGATTATTGACACTCATTTCTAGTGACTTATGTAGAGGCAAAACAATTAATGTCATGCTGGTTTTTTTTTCTGTACAATGGCCTAATAATGTCAAGTTATGAGGTATACCAACATTGATTCTTTTAGGATTAGGGGAATAAAGCCCCAAAAGTGATTTTTTTTTTTTTGCTTTTCAAGTCACTTGCAATTGTTTTAGTGGAATAACAACAATTACTTCCTTTCTCTTTTAACTGCAATTCTGATTCTAGAGATAGTGCTTTCTCTTTTCCATTCTCCTCTATGTAGCTAAAACACTAATGCAAAGTATGTTTATTAGTTTAAAACCAGCAGAACTTTTTTCCACTTGTATGGACAACGCAACAGATGCGGCTGGAGCTTCTGACAGAGTGAGAGCATAGAGCAGTTTCTTGTACTGGATGATAAGAACTATACACAAGAAAACACTTTTTAAAGGGATATTGCCCATTTTTCTGTAATCCCTTATCTTCCATACTGAGTATTCAAAGGTGGTCAGTCATGGCTGAGTGAAGTAGCCATCTTGTTTAGTTTTCCTTTTGTAAAGCACTAACACCTCACAGAGTAATGGAAGCACTTCATCACCAGATGGCAATGTTGCATGAGCCTAACCCCTCCACCTCCTCACAGGGGTGTAGCAGGAGCAGTGGAAGGAAGTGGTACAATTTGTTTGGGAGAATGAGCAGCCATATTGCCAACACTCTTTTATCTCCTTTAAAAGTACCTACAATGAAGGCCAAAAAGGATAATTTTCCACTTTTTCAAGTGCAGAGAAAATCTGGAAGGAAATTCATATGAAATTCACCTTGAGTAAAAAGATCAAGGACACCTTTCTTAAAGAAATATGTTCTTACACTTTTTTGTCCTATTTTTTTGCAATTGTTCTTTATAATAATTAACACCCAGAGACATTTCCAAGGTTGCATTAACTTTACACAAGAATACTGCCAATCACAGTTCCCAGAAAGTAACAGTGAGATTTTGTGTTTTTTGTATTAATGGTTACTGAGGGTGTGAAATGACATTTTTTTCCTAATTTTAAGGTGTCAGGTGACTGTATCTGTTGCGTCATTGCATAGTTTTAGTAAGCTTTGCTTTTATTTATCCTGAAATTAATTTATAATGTAATTCTGCTTACACAGGATTTCCCCCCAAAAAATTATTTGAACAGAAATCATAGTGTCAGGACATATTTTGCATTGAATGTTCCATTGAGTTCACAGCTGTTCTGTTTATTTGTATTACACATAACCAACACATATTGCTTAATGTATGAATCATAATGAATCTACTGTTAAGATTATGGTCAAGTAGCTTCTAAAATTGCAATTATGAAAGTGGAAATCTAATTTATTGAAAGAGAACAGATATTAGATGAAGTCTAATTGGAAACACAAAGATAAAATTTAAGGTTTTCATAGCAGATAAACACAATTTGATAGAGGCACACTTAATTGAACTCTACCTGCAAGTGCACAAAACATTCCTTTGTCTTTCCAGTAACTTTAATCTATGTCCAGATATAGCTGAAGTACTCATAGTATTAGTAAATAGTTTCATAGTTTTTTAAGCCATTTCTAAGTTGAAGAAAGCCTGCAGAATATGCTTAAATTGAAGATTGTGTGGATCACTAAACAATAAACTGAACAGAGAGTATTATGTTCTGGAAGTAGTAAGGGTTTTGGCCCAATCAGTTTGTGCTTCCCCAAGACACTGACAATAGGTGTCTAGTTGCCCTTGGGTACACCTTTAATATAGCAGGTAGTTCTGCCCATTGTTTTCCTATATTGACTCCAGAGGAGAGCTGGGATGATTTAGTGGCTTCATTAAGCACTTAGACAGAGAGAATGAATCTGGGCCTAAAGCTGCACTACAGAATTAAGCATCTTTGTTCTACACTGTTTTCCTCCTTCTCCATCTGTGGAAGGGAGAAAGAGAGCAAAGGCTGGTTATCAGCCATATTTCCTGTGGTCTCTCACTGATAGTTTTGGGTGCCACCAGTGATGGATGTGTCTGTATCTTGAACTTCACATTTATCACCCAGGGTGAAAACCATAGGGCAAGGTTGGTAAGCAAATTGTCACACACACTGTAGTGGTGATAAAGTCCTCTCTCAGTGGTTCCCTTGCTTTGCTCTTTCCAAGCAGGACTTTTCCTACAGGGGGTGGTGGTGGGAGGGATTTTCTTGGTTTTGCATACTCTATGAGGTGCTAGTGAGCTTAGCCATCTCTCTGCTGGTTTCTGTTTGCCTGGAACCACAGCATCCTTAGCAAGGTTTCTTTCTTTCAGAAAGGGAATCTCCTCACTGCTGTGTCTCTCAAGGGTAATTTCAAGGGTCCGTTGGCAGCACATGACATCATTCAGCCTAGACAAGGAGGACTGAGATACTGAGAAACCTGATGTCAGAGGAGATGCTTGGAGAACACAACTGTGCCTGGAGTGAGGGCTCAAGTGTGTGTGGACTGCTTTGATTGCACATCACCGGGAGAGTCGTGCCTTGAATGTTATTCCCTCTCTATTATGCCCTTGGTGAGGAAGTTCTTTAGAAAGCAAAATGTCATTGCAGCTGTAAATTGACATGTTGTTGTGGAGTGGTTTGTTTATGTGTTGGAGGTGGATAGGCAATGCATATGTGCAAACATGGCAAGACATTCCATTAGGATCGTGTTGCTCACTCAGGCTGACTCAGACCACTGTGTCCAGACCACTGTACAATAAGGTGTCAAACTATTGTCACTGTGACAACAATTTTCCTTCTAATTTCAAACTGGTAATTTTGACAGAACAAGAAGGACTACATGTGAAAATAGCACCTTTAAAGACACATTTGGAATGACAAGATAAATTATAGCATTATTGTCTAATGGGTAGAAACAAAAATCTTTGCAATTTCAGGTTCCAGCAAAATTGCTACTTTTTGAGGTATGGATATCAGACTTCAAGTGGATTTCACAAAATCTCCTCTAGATATCTAAATTAAAATCTATTTCAAAGAAAATTCTTAATCAGCAATTCTCAGTAGGATTACTATCACAATGTGCTCTTTAAATTTTTTTTCTTTCCTTTTCTTTCTTTTTTTCTTTTTTTCTCTAAGAAAGTTACAAGCCTTGTATCTTTTTTTTCCTGGAAGGAAAATACAAAGTGAGATAGTAAGAACAAAGAAATAATTTCCCTTTTTTGAAGAGTCAATGATACAGATTTAAATTCTCAAGTGGGGAAAACATTCTTCTCTCTAATCCCCCAGGGTCTACCATATTATATATTTTTTCCTGACTGATAAATTAATTTCAACTGACATTTTATCAAGATTTACCTTGCTCGGTTTGAATTTCATGGAGGTCAATCATCTGTATTTGGGTTCGGGTTTTTTTAAAACTGAACAAGTTTTGAAGTGTGTTTGGTGATAATTAATAAAAGAGTTCTCATAAAATAGATCCCAGCTTCTCTGGGACATAAAATGATTGAAATATAGAATAATTTTTATTTTTAAAAATAGTTAATAATTTCACAAGGCAGCATTTTAAGCTCCGAACAATGATGTGAACTAATGTAGTTTACCATCACAAAGCTGATGGAAAAGTCATGATTGCCATTTGTTGTGTGATGCCAATGAAACCTATTCTCTATTGGGAAGCCTCCTGTGTTGTCACAATAAAAACACAGAAAAGGCTGATGCAGTGATCTAGAAGATAGCAGAATTTGCCTGTTTCTTTCAGAGCAAATGACTCTGTATTGACAGTCCAGCTGGCACTGGAAAACTCTCCTGTGTGGTTCTCTTGTGTGGTATTATGTGGTATCTTGTGTGGTAGCTGGTGGTATTTCTTAGCCTGGTGTCCAGAGTGGGATGCCTGGCTAACTTCACTGAGCTCTTACCTGTCTGTAGGAGCTTTTACTAACAGAGAATAAACATGATGATGGCAATCCACACAGGGATCATGAAAACCTCACAGACATACTCCACAATTCTTCTTCCTCAGTGTCACTAGTAGGAGTCAAGTGAGCATTTGGCCTCAGTTTATTCTTCCTCCTATGGCTTGGGTGTGACTCCAGTCAAGCTGCACCTACAGAAATAAGCACCTAAAGAAAATCCTAAATCCTACATTTTTTATTATTGCTCTGCCCCATTTTTATAATCAACACAAGCTAGGAATTTCCTACAGGTCACAAAGAGGTCAGTGGACAGTCTCCAATTTGGGTTGCAACACAGGGCTTACCTGTTGGTCTCTCTTTTTCATTCTGTGGTTTGCATTAAACTCTCATGCAATTAAGAAACTAAAGTACAATTTTGGTTTAAGAAAAGTAGAACAAAATTTGGCTCTTGACAATAACTGGCAGCAAAAGAGAAACTTGAACGCCTGATTTGTTTCTCATCAACATGAGAAGATATGTCATGCAAATTATGGTCTGTGGTAGGAGTGTCTGCATACTCTAAAACCCGATTTTAGAATAAAAAAGAGGTTTTTTTACTAGAGACATTTTATGAAATGTGCTGCAGCTACTGAGATAATTCCTTTGAGATAAAAATTTTAAGAACCCCAGGTTTTGAGAATTCATGTTTACAGCCCATTTGAAAATTTTGAGTTGCATTTCTAGAAGGTTGCAATTGTCCCATTCAAAGAACATAGAAGTTCCTCAGAGGTTAGACAATGTCTCTTGCTCTATTTCAGTGTCTGAGAAACACCAATCCCTAATCTTTTCTCTCTCTAGAATTCTCTAGGGTATGTGCCACTGCCCATTACATCTTTTAATTAATGTGATAATTGCTGTACATGAAGTTTAATACCAATTCAGTCAGCTTATGCTGGGAAGCCTGATGTTCTGTATTTGTTGAAAACATAGATAAGACAATTTTTCTTGCTATGTTAATTGTGTAAGGTCTGGATGAAGCTTACTGTCCATTCCTCAGCACAGGCAGTTAGACCTGATGTTAACTGCCACCACTTTACAGGAGATGTCTCCTCCCCCCATTTACACTTTGTAAACTCCACCACATTTTTTTCCATGCAAGCTGGCCATTGTTACTGCTTTAAGTTAGAACTATTCTGTTTATTTTAATGGAGAAACCGGTTAGCAGTACAAATAATTGCACATAAATATAGATAAGGTATTGAGTGTTTTTTTTTTAAAAAAGGTTTCTTTTCTTTCTCTACACAGGCATTCTAGGGGTAAAATCTTGATCTGGATAGAAGGAATAAAGCATGAAGAGCAACACATAAAACAGCTCATAAGACTTCTGAAAACACTCTCTTAAAACTTAATTGCCTAGTTTTGATGGTACACATATGAGTTGGATTTTGTCATAGAACTATTCCTGTGCTTCCTTGGACAAAGACTTCCTTTCCTGTCATCTGTAACGTCTGTTACTGCTTATTCTTGAAAGTGTACTGGCTTTAAGAATTTTATGAGAAAAAGCAAACCTTCTGGTTTTAAAATTTTTCAGCTACCGACCGTCTATTGTCCAGGTGCTGTTTTGCCCAACACAATGTGTAAATCAGGTTAAAAGAGGAATTCAGAACAAATAAACTTCATGCATGAGTCATAGGCGCCAATCCAGAACTGTAGTTTTATTAAGATAAGGTAGAAAGGGATACGCTAAGAGGCTACTTATGTTCAATGGTTTCAGGAAGCATTTCTATGTTTGGGTTTTAATTTAATGTGCAGAATAATAACATTTGTGGTAAACAATTATTGTATGCTCCCCTAGAACTGTCAGAGAAGGGGAGATTTCATAATTTCAGTTAGGACATGGAGATTTACAGCACCAAATGTTCTCTGAAGCAGTTTTCTATTGAAATTGGAGGGGAGACGACCCACCTTGCGTTGGTCAGCATCGACTCCACTTTATTGATCAATCAGTCACCTTTTATAACAGTGTTAATTCACTTCATGCATATTGCAAAATCTGAGCTCACAATAGGTCAGAGATAACATACCAACTCCACCTTATGTTTCCAATACCAAGATTTGGGTTCTCAAAATTATTCTTGCTTTCCCAAAACAGCCAAAGATAGAACATCCACTTGTTATGAGAAAGCTGCCTGAGAACTCTGATGTGCAAGGCTCTCAAGGCCTTCATGCTTGTCACTTTTACCTGTAGTTAAAAATAACCTGAGAACCTCTGCTGTTCACAGAAACAGGCTGTGAGAATCTGCTCCTCACAGCTGCCTTCTAGGCCATCCCTGAAAAAATCTCCAACAGTTTTCTTCTTGTTCTTATTCTTTATTGTCATCCCTACCATCTTAACCAAATACTTTGATCACTTCAGAAGTGCAGTTGTTGACATTTTTCTTGTGCTTTAGGGACTCTGAAATGCCTTGAGATATTGCTTCATTTGGTATGAGACTTTCACATGATTAATGATTATCATATCCAGTACTTGATGTTTTCATCCATGTCTTCTGCAGTCTCAGCTGCTTTTCATGTGAGTGTGTTGGTTTCTTTTCCACTGCTGGTTTGTGGAGTGCGTGTACTTACCCCTCCTTACCCCTGGAGCCAGGGGAGCTGTCAGGTGTGGGCAGTGCTACCAGCTCTGCTGGGGCATGGCTGCCAGTCTCTGATGCTACAGTTTCCTTGTAGTCTGCACATCACAAGAAGTACTGTACCTAGGTACTCATCTGCTCACTATTTGAGTTCTTCAGCATCCTGTCGAAAAAATTATGAAAGTATAATAATTAATTGCTTGGTATCTAGCCTTAAGAGCAACAGCTGGGCCCCTAGTGAAAAAAATGGACAAAAAAAGGCTGAAGAAGATCAGAAAAGAATTGTCCAAGTTACTGCATCAGGGTACTGGCTGCTCAGGTACATTGTATCCAAGGATCTCAGAAACCAAAGAAGGCTCAGGGAGTTCTGAAATAGGCAACTATGAATCAATCAAATAAAAGAGGAGAATTCTCGGGTTTTACTGAATTCAGTAAAAAAAAAAAGAACTTCTAAAGCACCTTCTTATTACTGAATACAGAAATAAGCTTCAATGTTTCCTTATGCTTACTTGAAATGTAAACAGAGATATTCCTTTAAATTCTCTGGTCTTATTTTAAAAATGAAGCACAACCTCTTGCCCCTTACACCCAACATAATTTGAACTCAAATGTTTGAGTAACATTGATAATGCTGGAATTTTTCAAAAGAAATATAAAACCTCTTGCAGTGATCCTTATAGGCTACTGGACAAGAATGAATTTATGTAGACATAGGGAGAAGCCACCTTTGCACTTTGACCTACTAATTAAGTAAAGATCAAGAAGCAAGATGTAAGAAGAAAAAGTAGATGATCATAAATTGTCTTCAGATAAGACAGCAAAATCTAGTATATTCATTCAAGACAGATAAGAAAAAAAATCTTGCATGTGAGCACATAAGTGAAACAATGTGGGTACTAACAGGAGAAGCTGAAAATCTTAATACACAGTCACAAATATATTTTCTATAGTATTATGTGTTTTGTGGCATTACTTATTACTGGAATGCTAGTATTCCTGTGTATACTTTGCTCAGGCAGAAAAAAGTGTGATCTTGAACATGAGAAAGACTATGCTTGCCCTGAGGTTTTGAGTACACATGGAGTTAGACTTGTTCAAAGTCTATGATACAAAATGCAGACTTATATGGTAGAAGTATGGGTGATAATTTATGTCAAAAAGATGTAGAACACACCAGGTGAAAAACAGTGCTCATGGAAGATTGTAACAAATCCAAGTGAAGACCCAGACTGTCCAATAGAATACAGGAACTGACTGGTGAAACCTTTCTTTTGCTAAGGAACAAATAGAGAGGGGAAATCAAGGATGACGCTGTCTGAGGTTTTGAACTGAAAATTATTGAAAGTGACATAAGATTTTGTGATCTTTGGGAAGAGAAGAAGAAGCAAAAAAACCCCAAACATTATGGACTTCCAGAAAACAGACTTCAATTAGCTCTCAGAATTGTTACTTAAGGTTACACTGGGAGAAAACTGCATAGAATAGCACAGCTAGGTAGAGTAAATAAGCTGAAGTCATGGCAGCGAGTTACTAAACATGCAAATTAGCCAAGTTTGCAAAAAAATGCAAACTTGGTTATTTAGTTGACAGTCTGATTGAGAAGTATAATGTGAATATGTAGTAACAAAGTTGAAAGTCAAGGTATGAAATGAGGTTAAGTAGCAGAAAATGTCAGGGGTAAAAGGATAGCATTTTAAAATGAGTTAATTATAAGTTCCACAGGCAAAAGGAAATTGAAGGAAAAAGAAAACCCTTTCTAATCATCACATGATATATATAAGCCTTGTTACATTTAGTCTTCACAAAAAGATCTCTCAGGAGCAGGCGGGTAGCGCTACTGATGACAAAGGTTTCAAGCTGAACATTGGAAAAGACAGATAAGAGATCACTTAGATAAATTAGATGTTTTAAAATTGGTTAAATAAACTTTATAGTAGTATGCTTAGTGATGTTGCCTAAGCAATTTCAAAAGGGTTGGAATTTGCCTTTGGGAAATGGTGGAGGACTGCTGTGCAACAGGAGCACTAGAAAACTGGCAAGCATAGTGCCTGGTACTAACTTTTATGTGGAAAAGGGAGATACAGAAAACATGGACTAATGAGCTAGTTCAATTCCAAGATTTGAGGTTTTGAGAAATAATAAGGAAGAGTGTAATAACTAGGCTGGATTTATTGAGAACAAAGTAAGTCAAAACAAGTTATAAAGTTAACAAGTTATATGTGAAAAGACATTTCGATAGGGGAGATACAATAAATGCCACCAGCTTTTGATGTTGGTTAATATAGTAGCCTAAAAGGGTGAAAAAAATGAAACACTATTTCAATTGAAAATATTGCAGAGGCGAATAGCAAGACTTAGAGAAAATGTTGAAATGGGTATATGTACCTTTCATGATTCCTTAAAGGGTCTAAGGCTCTTCAGATTTTAATGCAAATTAAAAACTCTTATTTATATTTAGAGATGACCAACTGCAGGGGGAAAAATACTATAACACGATCTGGGGAAAAATTAGGATGAAACTCAAGAGAAGACAAGCTAACATGTTGACAGAGTAACTCCACAAGTACAAAGGAGGAAAATTTGGTTATTATCTCATGTGTGCTGTTAAGGAAAATTTGGTTATTATCTCATGCAAGAAAAACACGAATGGGTGACAATATTGCTTCCTGAGTAACATGTGTGATCTTGTACCAAAGGAACATCTGGGTCTGGGCATGTAATCACAAATAAATTGAGGTGAATCCAGAAAAGGACAGTGTGTGAGCAAGTGTGATCTGGGAGAAAGAGCTGAGAGTTCTGTAAATGTTTATCTCCAAGAAAAGGTTAGGAAAGCACTGGGAGCCAATTACTGATATAATTAGAAGGGTGCTTGCTAAAAGGAAAAGAATGGCTTGTTCTGCCTTGTGTGGAGAGTTCTAATGAGCTCAGATTGCAAGATGGAAAAAAGGTCAAGGCAGAAATCAGCAAAAAATATTTCCAGTGGTAATGCCACTGAAACACTGGAGTACATGGCTTGGGTGAAATTGTGGATTTTGCATTTCTGGTGATCCTTCTGTTCATTTTGATAGATGCATTGTCTGGTATATTTTATCCACAGAAGAATGAATAAAAACTTCTTCATTCTATTTTTTAAAAATTGTCTGAAGAACAACTAGTCTGTATACCTACCATGCAGCGCAAGTGACTACTAATTTCAGCTGTATTTTGGGTTGAAGCAACCACTTCTGAGCATTTAAATAATTCTTATTGAAATTTTATCCTAAAAAAAAAACCAGCTGTGGAACTAAAATTATCTTATGTGACTTTAATTTTAAAATGTTTCTCAGATGTTTAAAGATTTTTTTAAAATCCGCAAAGCAAGTAACCTAATAGAGGTTGCTTAGAGAAACATGCAAAACTTCAAATGCATGGAAAAATCAAGAAATAGGTAGTTCCACAGGGTTCAATTTTAGGGTCAGTGCTCATTAGTATATTTTATAAATTATCTGAATGCTGGAATCAAATGTACATTAAGTTAGCTTGATTAGGATTTTGAATTAGGTAAATTCAGAATCATATTCAAACTAACTTAATGTACATTTGAAGGAGCTGTGGACTTCCTTGATGATAGAGGGGATCTTGTAGAGAGAAGAGTTCTGAACCCAAAGAGTGGTCAGTCACTAGAACAGTCTACCCAGGGAGGTGATCAGAGGTCTGATTGAGTTGAAGGAGCAGCTGGATGATCCTTTTATTGTTTAATTTTAAGTAGTCCTGTGAAGAGCAAGGAGTTGGACTTGCTGGCCCTTATGAGTCTCTTCCAATTTGAGATATTTTGTGATTCTACAATCCGGTATAAATGACCATCTGGACAGTGTTAAGTATGTTATGTGAACCTTTCTGAGAGTGGGAAACAAAAAGCACTAACAACTATTGCCAATAACAATAGTAATGTCTTTCTGTACATATACAATAGAGACTATATTGGGCCTTTGTTTTCCTCCAGCTGAATTTAGTCTTAATTAAAATTCTCTGTTTAATATGAAAGTCAATAAGTATGACATGTAGGGATTACCCAAGGAAATCAAAACAAAACTTGAAAAAAACTGCCTACATATTGAATTAACATGAAGTTTAGCAGCAATTTTCTCCTAAATTATATTGATTTTTGCTATATTTGAATTTTTTAAAAAACGTATATCCAGTGCTGATAACCATTAATTCATGCTAATTAGAAAGACTGTAAAATCATACTTTCTATGATCTGCTGACTAACACTGGTGTAGATTCTGGAAACATTGTAGATCAGTCCTGCAGTTTATAAGCAGTCCCACTAAATATAGTGAATTTTCATGCTGGCTAAGAATCACAGTCTCTGGTGTATTTAACTTGTATTTAGTTTATTTTATTACATTTTATAACCTTAAGATTTTAATCTGTAGTTAGTAATTTTAATACTGCAATTATCCGAACATACGTTCTTAGCATGAATTTACAAAACTTTTGGAATGTTGTGTATGTCTGGAAAAATGAGAAAATCAAAGTTGCAGCAGACAACAAATTGTGGAATTCCAGTCAATTTCTATCTCAGAGATAAATAGGAACCCTGCATGCAATCCTGACAATATTGAGAGCTTGGAGTTATGAGAGAAAATAAAATTCTCTGCTAATTATTAGCATGGAAATAAAACATTTGTACTGCAGATTCTCCCTCCTTAAGGTAGGCAGGGTCCGTAAAACACCTGCAGACAACAGGCTGAAAATTGCTGGGTGATGGACCACTACCTTTTACTGCTCTTCCACAGTGGAGGTGAAGTGGCAGCATGTAGTGCGAGGGTGACCACAAATGCCTTCAAGGGTCTTGGGGCAGTGGATAAGGGAATCTGGGGCACAAGTCATATTCTCCTCTATTCTTCCAGTAGAAGACAGCAACATTGTAAGAAACAGACAGATTGAGTCTATTAATATATGGCCCCACTGCAAAGAGCTTGTGCTCTTTGACAGCAGAAAGGCTTATGCAGCACCAGCATGCTGACATCAGATGTTTCTCAATGAAGGAGGAGCCTTTTTGCTTGGTGAAACTAGTATCTCACTTGCAGAGCTAGAAGTGTTGGGATAGAGGAGCAATGTCAGACTTATCCCTGGCCAGCTGCAGGATGAGAGGCGAAGGTTAGAAGGGACACCTTTGTGCTAGCAAGGTTTCTCTGCTGCTGACTCTGAAGTCACAGAGTGCTGACCACACTGGGACAAGTGTGCTGAGACACAGTTGCAGTCTTAAGGAGACAAGCCAGGGACTCCTGAGGTAACAAGAGCCAACAGGGAAACACCAGAGAAGGATCTGACAGGAAGTACATGGTGTACCTGTAGGAAGAAGACATGGCCAGTTGCCCAGCTGAAGTGCATCTACAGCAGTGCATGCAGTGTTGGCAACAAACAGGAGGAGCTGGAAGCCACCGTGCTGCTGGAAAGCTATGTCCTAGCTGCAATTACTGGAGCCTGGTTGGGATGAATCCTCTGACTGGAGTGCAGCTTTCAAAGACTAGAGGCTGTTCAGGAGGCACAGGGGAAAAAGGAGGGATGGAGGGCCCTCTGTATCAAGAGGTTCATTGAGTGTGATGAGCCATCTCTGAAGGACAACCTGTGAACTGTAGAACAGCAATGTGCAGGTAAAAGCCTGTGGGTAAGAAACAGAGCCTGAGGCAACAAGGGAATCTTGTGGTTGGTGTCACTCCAGGTCTCTGACCAAGAGTAGCCTATTGATGAGACCTTCTTGCTCCAGCTACAAGGATGATAACACTCGTAGGCTCTTGTCCTACTGGGAGACTTCAGACATCTTAGTATCTGCTGGAGAAATAGCAGAGCAAACTGTAGGCAGTCCAGGAAACTCCTGGAATGCATGGAAAATAACTTCTTGACTCACAGGAAGGGCTAATACAGAGCCCCGTGGAGGGGTTGTGTTACTCAGTCTGTTGGTTACCAACACAGGTGAGTTAATTGGGGCTATCAAAATGGGAGACATCCTGGGCTGTAGTGATCCTGCTCTGGTGGAGTTCACAGTCCTCAGGGATATGGGTGGTAAAGAGCAACACAGGGAGGGCATTGACCTGTTGAAACAAGTCCAGAGGAAAGCTGCCAAGTTCATAAGAGGCATGGAGCAAGTCTCCAATAGGAAAGGATGAGCTGAGATTGGTGGGAAAAGAGAAAGATTTGAGGTACCTAATTGCACCTCCCAGTACCTGAAAGGAACCCACAGGAGAGCTGGAGAGGGGCTTTTGGCAAGGGCATGTAGTGACAGAACTAGGGGGTAACTAAAAGACAGCAGGATTAGATTAGATATTATGTCATCGATGTTAAGGAAAATTCCCAGTCTGACCATTCATGTGCCTCTCTTGGCAGTCACACTCTCAAGGCCAGCAACTTTCATTGATGGGACCAATGCCCCTTCACAGTGAGTGGCTTCAGATATGTTCCTTAGCTGGGAGGGTGGTGAGGCACTAGAACAGGCTCAGAAAAGCTGTGGATGTCCCATCCCTGTAAGTGTTTAAGGCCAGGCTGGATAGGCCTTTGAGAAACTTGGTCTAGTGGAAGGTGTTCTTGCACACTGCAGGGAGGTTGAAACAGGATGATGTTTAAAGTCCATTGCAACCCAAACCATTCTGGGATTTAATGATTTTATGATAGTTCAAGACATATTTACAGGCAGAAAACGGGTTGGAAACGCTAGAGAGGCTTTCTTTGTGGTGCTGCTTTTATCAGAGTATTCCATCTCCGTAAATTATGATGCTCAGCTGATATTCAATGTCTTTTTCTAACCCCAACATAAGCTGCTTGACTGACAAAGAAAAAGATATGAAGAGCTGTATCTAAAGATATGCTTTGACAAGTACTATATCAAAATGCTTTCCTTGAGGTTCTGATAATTTTAGTCAAGATCAGGTTACATGAGAAACAAGTATCACAAATTAATTTATCTTAAGCTCCTATATTTAGCAGAAATGTCCTGCATCATTAGAAATGCTAGCATGAAGAAAAAAGTACCATGTCCCCAGATTAGCTAGGACACCTGAAATGGTAAAATGGCTATGGAAATTAAATTTTTGTGAAAAGGTCTTCAGCTTTTTCTGAATATTTGAGAATTTTCAGTTAAGTAGGAACATTGTACCCTAAGAAACATATTGTGCAAACAGTAAGAATCAAATTTTGATAACCTTTGGCAAAATGGAAGATAGAAAGCATTGAATTTGTAGTGCTTTCCTATTATCCATCAGCCACTCAATAAAAAGTGTGCTTTCATCAAGTTTCATACAGTTCAATAGTTTCATTTCAGGTTGGTATCACACTTGTGACCTGAAATACTTGGAAAGCCCTGTAATGTCCAGAGAATGCCTTTTAAAATGAACAGGTGTCAGCACTTCGAGAAACAGTTCCATCCATTACCTGGATATGGTTCTTCTCCTTGGATCTAGATGAGAAGGCTGTGGAAGGCCATTTGAGATGGTATGGCAGCCCTGAAGAAAGCTGTAACCCTCTACATAGGACAATCTATCAGCAGCACCAGGATTCGGCACTTTGGGTACCCAGGCTTAGGAGCTTGCAGTGCATGGCAGCTGTGGAAATTCAATTTCTGTTAAATAGGGCCATTAATGAGTAACAAAAGAGCCACGTGCTTCAGTTAATATTAACAGCAGAACTCCAACAGGGTGCTTAGAGATGCAAAAGTCATGGTAGATTAAAGCTCATCTAATTCAAAGTAACATTTATTGCAACCTGATTGTAACATTGGTAGTAAATCCTGCACAATTTCTTCTCTGAGTGGTGGGAAGTATAAATTCTGGCAGGCAGTGTATATCTGGGACTCTGTCCATTTCCTGTAAAAAATGCAAACTGTTTCTCTGATTGTGACATGACAGATTATTGAGATTGCTTAGCAGAAGATCTCTTGAATATTCATAGCCTGCAAGATACTGTGTAAGACAGACACTCACAGTTAACAAAATTAAAACATTATAATAAGTTTACCAAGAGATATTATCTTACCTCTTTAAATAAAAAAAGCAAATACAGGCTTGTGCTTGACTGTGGACAGAAAGATTTTTTAAAAGTATGAAAATTTAATATTACATACTATCAAAGCAGTCATTAAAATAATATGGAGCTCAGATCTCCTGTGCAAAATTTAGAAATGGGTTGTCAGTGATTAAAATCATCGACCATACCTTCTTTGAATATTTATATACCAATTTTTAATGTTTGTAAATGTGGATCAGACTTAACTCTTGCATTATTGTGGAATCACAGAATCTTCAGGGTGTCATGGTTTGACAGTGGCCCAACACCAGGCACCCACGGGAGTTGCTTGCTCACCCTCCCCTGCCACAGCTGGGCAGAGAACAGAAAAGGAAAAAAGTTAACAAAGGATTCCTGAGTTGAGAGAAGGACCAGCAAAAAACATTTTAAGGGTAAAAGTGGCTCAACTTGAAGTTGCAAAGTGAAATTTATGACTATAACAGAATCAGAGGAGGATAATCAGAAGTAAAATAAGCCCTTAAACGCCTTTTTCCCTCTAGCCCTCCTTCTTTCCCAGCGACAGCACAGGGAGACAGGGCATGGGGGTTTTGGTCAGTTCATCACCGAGATGTTCTTCAACATCTCTGGGAGAGGAGTCCTTCCCCTGTCAGCCGTGGGGTCCCTCCTATGGGGGACAGTTCTCCATGAACTTCTCCAGCAGACAGGAGGGGTCTTGTTTCTTCAGTGGTCCCCAAATGACATCCCCCATGGATCTCCACGGGCTGTGGGTGGATCTCTGCATCCCCCATGGATCCACACTGGCTGCAAATGACAATCGTGAGGCAGATGAGGGATATTTTGGACAGACTCTCACCTCCTCCTCCTCTTCTCTGACTAGAAGCAAAAACCTGTGACTTTGTTTTGATTTTCTTCTTAAATATGTCATCACAGAGGCATACCAGCCTCTCTCATTGGCCCGGTTTTGGCCAGCAGCATGTCCATCATCAGAGCCATCAGAGATTGGCTCTGCAGGACACTGTGGAAGCTTCCAGCAGCTTCTTACAGGAGCCGTCTTTGTGGCCCCCTGCTACCAAAAACTGCTACCAAAAACCTAGGCTGTGCTGAAACAATAAATAGGGTTGGAAGCAAGCTCTGGAGATCATCCAGTCGAACCCCCCCTGACAAGGCAGGGTCACCTACAGCAGCTTACACAAGAATGAATCCAGCTGAGTTTTGAATGTCTCCAGTGAGGGAAGCTGCATAACCACCGTGGGCAGCCCGTTCCACTGCTCTGCCGCCCTCAATGTGCAGGCATTTATCTCACTGTGAAATTGCAGTCAGGCCTTGTAAGTGGGGAAAATCAGAGTGGTGTTTATTTTTTGTTTCATTAGGAAAATCTGCACTGAACTTAAGGGACTCAGTTCTGACAAAAATAGCCATTTTCTTTATGTTGAGGAAAAGTTATCCAGCTCACCTCTCATTCAGGAGATTTCAGTTCGCACTTTGGTGCCTTCTATAGTCTCTTCAGATGTTATTTAGTACACCAGGAAGGTTTTGCATCTGAAAACAATGGATCCTCCTTCTGAGAAAGATAATCCAGAAAGAGCTGGAGTTTTGGGATATTTCCTGGATGTGGGTTTTATAATGGGGTCTAGAATTGTTACAAACTAATGTCTACATCCAGGTGTCACATTTTGCTAACTGGATTTGGACCACTCAGATGAGAGAACTTCCAGAGGAAACCATATGCCATGGTTTCACCCTAGGAAGGCCCTTGCTCACTTGTGGGAATTCAGCACATCACTCCTGATGTCCAGGGTCACCAAGACAACCCTTGGGGGGCTCGGAAGTCCTGGAAAGTTGCCAGAAGTGCTTGGTGGCTAGACTTTGATCCTGCACGGGATGCAACACCTGAATGAGGATGGGAGGATCACACGGGCATAAGTGGTGAAGGGATAGATTAATTATGGAGTGAAAACACAGGTTTTAGAATCTCGGTACAGGGGGGTTCTAGGAGACAAGATGGAGGAATTAGGGCGTGTCCTGTCCTTCTTCTTCTTCTTCTTCTTCTTCTTGTCATCCATCTTCGATGGTGATGGTGCATTTTGAGATTGGTTCTTACTGAATGTGCACTTGTCAATAAGAGTGAAAGGTATTGGGAGGAAAAGGTAAATATCCTACACGTAGTTTTTGGTATAAAGATAAGTGGCCGCCCCGAGGGAGGTCAGTGTGCTCATGGCTGGCTTGCCATGCGAACCTCTGTTGGGCTGGGAGAAAATATTGTAGATAAGAATTAATAAACAACACTGAAGAACTGAAAAACCTGAAGACTCCTTTCGTCCTTTCAAGCGCGGGCTGCCTCAACGCCATCCTGAGCTTTTCCAGGCCATTAAAACAGCCAAGATGGAACACTCACTCTCCTGCCAGTGTGGCTGGGGAGAGAATGGATAGGGTAAAAGCTGGAAAACTCCTGAGTTGTGATATAGACAGTTTAATAAGGAAGACAGTATCCGTGTGCATAACCGAAGCAAAACAAGAAGTTATTTCACCACTTCCCATGGGTAGGCAGATGTTCAGCCATCTCCAGGAGAGCAGGGCCCCATCATTTGTAACTCCTATTTGAGAAGACAAAAGCCATTACTCCAAATGCTGCACCTTTTCTCCATCTTCCCCCTCAGCTTTATGTCCTGAGCATGATGTCACATGGTCTGGAAATCCCTTTGGTCAGTTTGGGTCACCTGTCCCAGCTGTGTCTCCTCCCAGCCTCTCATGCACTCCCAACTTCTCACCCGTGTGGCAGCACAAAGAGCAGAAAAGGCCTTGGCTCTGTGTAAGTCCTGCTGAGCAACAACAAAAACATCTCTGTGTTATCAACCCTGTGTTCAACACAAATCTAAAACACAGCCGTAAAGAAAATTATCTATACCGCAGACAAATCCAGCACATTATACTTCTGGTGTGGAAATAAAAGTTGAATTTAATTTGGATGCTGTGCCTTGGGTACGAAATAGAATAGGAGAACTGATTGAGTCACTTTTACTACAGAACTGCAGATTTCGGTTGGAAAAAATGCTTTTCTGACACTCTGCTGTCTTTTATTAAGAATTTTAGTGTTTCATGTAATAGAATGAATGAATGTAATAAAATTATAACAAATCCTTTTTTTTTAAAGGAATTTCCTGACTTATGTTTAAGTAACTAGGTGCTATTCATGAATCTAGTAATTCTAATGCCACTTATTTTAACAAATGTTAAGGAAGAATTTTATAATATTTGTTATAAACAGGTACAGTGTCTGAAGCCTCACTAATTTTTAGAAAATTTGCATAATTCAACATAACGACAGATAGCGACAAAAGACAATTTAATAATCAGCCTGCGGGAAGACAGTATGATGGCTATGATGTTACAAAGAGCAGGGTTCCTATTGCTTTTACCTCAGGTCAGTAATTTAAAGGGGATGAGAAGAATTAACTTCATAAAACTGTGTTGCTTAAGAAAAAAGATAGTGACCAAAACCAGGGAAGAGTGATATGCCTCAGTGTAAATCCGTGGGACAGAAATGTTTTGATGCTGTGTGTAATTCTGGACCTGTGTGCAAAAAGACTAAGCTAGAAGGAGAAAAACAGATGATCACGGGTATACAGTATCTGCCTAAGGGGTTACTAGAAAAACAAGATCTCTTTAGTCTGGGGAAAAGTAGAGAAGGGTTTGCTAGGAGGGACATGCAAGGTCCTTCATGCCTCTTGGAGAAATGGAAGAACAGACTTTGCCTAACCTTTGAGATTCCAAGGACTGGCAAAGGAAATGACGCAGCCAAGGTGGTCTCCTGCTTACCCTCTCCAACAGGTATTCATCACTTCAATCAAGATTTGGAAATCCTTGCCATGGGCACTGTGACTTACAGACATCCGTGAAGCAGCTGCACTGCTTGATAGGAGAGTAAAAAACCACCAGGCTATTAAATAAAAAGACAGGCGTCCCCAAGATACAGATTGCTGAAAACTGAGACCTGTTGTTTTTACTAAGAATGCAGTACAATTTGGATATACAATGTAGTTGTGTCTACTTGCTCAACACAAAAAAGTTGACGAGGTTTTCACTTTAATGATTTGAAAACTGAATTCAGTAAAGATATTTCTCTTTTTGCTTTCATTCAATATCCATTCTTTCCTTATTTTTTCCTTATTCTCACTATTTCTTCAGTTCTTTGACAGCTCTAGAGATAGGTCCAAAACTGAAAGTGCCTTTGGAGCTCTTTTGCCATTCTGGTTTTCAGTCAATCCACATCATCAGTTAAGGTGCCTTTGATGTATCTTTCAGACATTTTAAGAGGTGATATTATCATTCTCTCTCCCTGTTTTGTTCATTAGTCTTTAAGATGTACCTCCGTGGCTAACTGCTTTGTACTCAGATTTTTTTTGTAACCTTTTTTTTACTAAACAAAGGAATTTAATTTTGCTATAAGTTGAGTGTGTGGAGCAGTCATATCTTAGGAGCATAGAACAACAAAGGACCCTGATCATTAGATAAAATGATTTTCTAAACACTGCAGTGAAATGATTTATCAAGGATATCCCAAATTTACAGCTGAAAAATGATGAAGACATACAGCTTTCAATGTTTCCAAGGTATATAGTCTTCTGGAGGTGCAGATATGTATGTGTTGAAGTTTTAAAAAATGCTAGCTTTCATCCTTGTACAATACTGAAAGTCAGTGATATGCAAGGACCTTTTGAAAGATCTGCAAACGTGACTGGATGTTTTAACAAGTGCTTACAACCTCATGGCTCCAAGAGGCACAGCTCCAGATCAAGCAAGAAATCTTTCAGAGTACCAGGAATTGAAGCCTTCAGCATATAGCTGTGGCATTAGCTGCAAACCCATATTTCCTTCTCTTTGATAATCACAGTTTGAATCCAGTTTTAATGAAGGTGCAGGATTACAGTTATTTTATCTTAGCTGGTTTGTTAATTCCTGGTTGACAACACATTTTCTAATACCAGAGTAATAACTTTAGCACATATAGGAACTGTAATCGTGCCAAGACATCCTGTCAGACTTTATAGAAACCACACAGGAGTTAAATAGGACTGTGTGCAAGGCCAGACTAGCAAGTAGAAGCCAGATAAAACATTTGAGCATTCAGATTTGATAAAAGGGCACGGAATTGGCAGCATCCTTGATCTCTCAGCAGAGAATTACATTGTGAAGAGGTGAAGCAGCACCATAATATAATATAATTTAACGTGGATGAGCTGATATTTCATTAGCAGCCAATGATTTGGAAGAATGTTTTCAACACGTTTTGAATATGTTATATATTAAATCCATATAACTAACAGTGCTTAACTAGGTCTGAAGGATGGTTACAGCATCTGTCATTGACAGATTTCAAAATGACTGTGTTGGAAAAAGAAAGAAAGAAAAATGAGGTGTCTCGGCAATTTGACTAAAATTGGCTAAGAAAGTTGTTTTGACTGGTGACTTCAACATATGAAGTTCTGTAATACTGGGGCTGGTTTTGGAAAGCAGGAAAACAGTTATTTGCTGATTTTTCCAGGGCTCGAACACTTTATTTCTAGTTAATAAGTTCTGAATAATAGGGCGTTTTCTTTTTTAAATGTGGAGGCTGTTTTAGTTATTTTCGTTCTTGTAGACTAAGTCTTTGCATTCAGGGGAGTATGGCCTTCAGAATTTTGATAAATTGTAGTGTTCAACCCATCAAATATCAAGAAAACAAGAGTTTGGGTAGGGCTCCAAAATTTGGCGGGCTTGAACAGGAGATCTTGTAGGTGGCTTATGTGTTTCATAAAACGTTCTGGATTTTTGCTTGGTTTTCAGTTAACCTAGGAGATTCTATAACTATCCTTCTCTTTCTTCACACCCCCTCCGCCTTCCTCTTTCCTGCCTCATTTTATCCCTTTCTCTCTTTTTCTCCTTTCTGATGAATGTTGACATTGTGGTGGCCTTAAACTGGGCTGTTTCATGCAGTACATTTTAAACATTTTGAAGGAACCCCTTAAAACTACTCAGTTCTTTTTATAACCAGGACACTTAGATACTAAAATCTGTGGGTCCACATTCTCCTTGATGTCCAAGATTTAGTGCTTTTTGTTTTGTTTTGTTTCTTAAAATTAAGCAAATACATTGTCTATTATCAGGCCTGTTTTAAGTTTGTGTGATCTTCCAGAATACATTTTGTGGGCAGTCAGGAGTGCCGCTGTGTCTCCTGCAGACACCATCCTAATGTAAAGCTAACCACCTCCAGGGAGCTTAGCTGTAACATTACAAGGCAAAGCACAGGCTTGCTCTTGTTTCCTCTGCCAAGAGAACATGTCTTCAGCTCACTTTTTTGGCCAGCTGTTAATATTTTCCTGGTGCAACTGTCAATGAATTGCTTTGAGGTTAGCAATGAGATGCTAGCCTGAGCGATGACACCCTACCACTGGTATGAACATCCTAAAATAAAGTGTACACCCAGTTTTTCCCAGAGAACCCAGTATGTTTTTGTTGAGTGCTTTCTAGGTGAACTGATGCAGTCTACCTCCTAGCAAACAAGACACATGATGATGATAATACATAACACTAGATAGAGTTAAAGTCATTAGCAGCAGTGAGTTGTCTTCGATAATAGTGACTCCTGTAGAACATTTTTACTGCATTATGAAAAGCTTTCAATATAATTGTTTATGCCTCTGGAGATTCAAGAAAAAGAAACTACAAGCTGGTAGTATTCATGGCTTAGCTCTTTCATGCCTTAGAGGTGACTCATCAAACGAAAGTCAACAAATGGTTTACAAAGTATGGTTAGAAACAGATTCTGTTCTTGTTCTACGCTCAGGTCTGGACCAGTCTCTTTACATTAATCTGATAACACTGATTCAACCCACACAGAGAACACAGCCAGCTGATTGGATTTCTCTTGTGAACATGATTCAGCATTTGTGAGCTGATACACACCAAATGATCAATTGAAATGCTTACAGCAAAATTGCCGTCCTCTTTTATATAATTTCAATATGTCTGAGTTTGAATGTAAGCTTTACAGTTTTCATAAATTTGTTTTCAAGAAAATATGTTGTTTTGACAATGCAAACTCCAGATGTGTTTTCATCGTCTGGATCTCCTGCCATTCCTTAAAAAAAATATGCAGAGGTTCTAAACAGGAGAACACTATTTAAAATACAATTGTAGTTTATTAAAATGTTAATGTTGGGGGTTATTTTTGTGTTCACTTACCCCCATTATTTCTTTATAAGATAAATGGCAAAATTGTGATGAAACTATTACTTTTCTTCATAATTCTCTTAGAAGTTTGTAGTAGCTCTTCTTTTCTACTTACCAGGGTGGTTTTATTTGCTAATGCCACTTTTACTTGTAGCATTCAAAGTACTTATGAACCTGCTTCGGTACTTCAGAACATTTAACCTGTTTAGTTGAAGAGGAAGCAGGTAACATTTTTAACCATTTTGAGTCAGAAACATCTCTCTTGGATGTCTTTCCTGTAGCGAGCTGTGCACACTGACTGCCATTTCATTTCTCCCACTCAACAAAACACTAGCTTTAACAGATTTTGAGGCTTGAATACTATGTGCTTTCCTAAAAATGAAATTTTTCTTGTATTGAGTGTGACGCACTTGAACAAAAGTCTTTCTTGAATGTATGCTAGGAGATTATATAGCGAATATAACTAATATGATTTTTTGAATTCTTTTATAGATGGCTCTTTAAAGAAAAAAGTAATTTAGAAAAATTTCTTAGATCTCAAAATTTCTTGTGAAGTCATGTTAGAGCTCTGTGTATTGATTTGCAATAACTAAAGGTGTGCATTTTTGTTTAAAGCCTTTTATTTACTAATTTTAAAGAACTATTTTATTCTTCAATATATTTTCTTTCAACCAAAATCTCTCAGTGGAGTTGAAAGTAACTTCACAACATGACTGTGACAGAACTAACTAGCCCAAAGGCCAGAGTCCCAGATGAGTGGGAGGGAAATTGAGGTCATCCCCTTAATCTTCACGGCAAGAGTTAAACTGCCACATTGCTGTATATTATTTAAATTCTCTTTGTAGGTAAATCTGAAAGAAAATATGCTGTCTCATCTGCAATTGCTTAACATGTGTTAGTGTTTGATCATTTTTTTAGTCATAGGACTTTTAACAAATGCAGAGTTTGATGCCCACTTTGAGGTGAAAAAGGTACAGAGGTCATTCCTTACGGAAGAGTCCTGAGGAGTGAGGAATATCTAAGTAGACCTTTCCACACTCCCTTTTCTTGCTGAATTCCTGCTGCTCTGCGACTCCTGTGCCATGCATGCAGGAAAACTGCTGTAGTCACGGGGAGCCTGTCCTCCTTCTGTGGTAGAGAACTGAGCCGGATTTGTTTTCAGTCTTTGGTGTTTTTACTTCAGAGGAAGCAGTAGAGGCGGACATGGACCTGAAGATCCTTCATCTAAATTGGTGTCTATTTTAATCGACTTGTTGAACTCATCATTGAATTTGCTTTTCTTATATGTATTCTTTCATGTTATTAGACTTCTGTATTCCTTCCACTATCCACTTTTACTCTCATTGCAGAAGTTTTATGTGTCTTTTTCCCAGTAAAAAGTGGCTGTTCAGCAGCCTTTGAGCTTGTCATCACAGATTTAAAATTTACTGGCTTGTTTTTGCTTTATTCTCTGGCATTGTCCTTATGCAGCTGGTTTCTGCAGATGTTTTCTGAGCAGAGCTAGAAACCTTGCAAAAATCATCAGTGTTACAAGTTTCTACTTTGCTTAGAGCTGCAGCACACAAGATGCATGTGTCCTTTGCAAGATCTGGCTGCACTCCTTGCCTTAAATATAACCTTCACCTCGCTGTCAGTATATGTTTTCTCACAGCAGTAGAGTGTATCTGTATCATCATAGTAAATGTGTATCTGTTATTGATGCTGGAATCGCCTTTCTAATGTGAAAACCATGGTTTCAAATAAGCTGTATATTCCATTCACAGACTGAACTTGCTCTTCTAATTACCTTTGTATAATTTTATACTGCATTGATTTGCAGCTGAACTTCTCATTAGCTTTTTTTTCATTTTAATTCTTCTTTACCCTCTACATCCCTTTGTTGTTATTCCTTGTTGTCTATCTCCTTCCTCAGCTTTCTCTATTTAATTCCCTTCAAATGAAGAACACTTCTGCACATGCAAACCTTCCATGTGTCCTTTCTTCATCTGACTGTGAGAGTTCCCACCTTCTGTAAAGCATTTTTTGCACACTGCATCTGCCAAGTGCTTTACCTTTTGAGCTTTTGAAGGAAAATATGTTAGAAAAACAGAAGTGCTCCTGACAAATACCCTTTATTCTGTTACTTCTGTTCATTTGTTAGTGGCTGATTAGGATATAGGGAACAGAGGTCATTTGTTCAGTAGCTGGTATCTATGTAGGCAACCTTGTACATATTTCTAAGCATTGTAAAGCAAATAGTGGAAAGTGGAGTTTGGTTCTTGTCTGTGTAGGACTCTACTGGCTGGAGTATGCATCCTAAGGGGAGGGGGGTTGGAGGGGAATCTCTGTATCACCAAATCCTGTATGGTGTAAAATCCCCAAAAGTTAGAGCATTTGTTTTTCATTATTTGGGTTTTGTTTTAAAGTAGTGAGACTCTTGCTAGTGATGACAGGCCATATCTCCTAGTTTTAGAACAGAACTATTTTACCACTGGTGGCCCATTAAAAAAAATGTAGTGGGAAGCCAGCCTAGAGCCCATTGCTTCCATTACCTTTCAAAGATTCTTACCTTTGGGGTAGAGTGTTTGACCTAAGTTTTAGAAGAAAGGAAAGGCATTTAAAATACAGACTTGAAAGTGTCCCAGGAAAGAACAAAGACTCCACTGGTGGAAGTGGAAAATTCTGGCAGCTTCAGTCTTTGATCCCGCATGTAGAGAAGCAAATGCTACCTTCAGAAATCAATTCTTTCTTCAATCTGACTGCTCTTATAAATTAATAAGAGAGAGAGAATGACATTAGATTTGTTATTAATTATGTCTGGATTGTTTTCTACTTTTATAATACAGCAGGTACCTTGAAAAATTCTTATGAAGAAATCTCTAGTGTTTTTTTTTATTGGTTAAATATTTTCTTACATAAAAATATATTATTTTCATAGTGGGGAGTATGGAAGGGGGATAACATGAAACAAGCAAGGAAAAGGAAGACACAAGTCTGCTTTATATTCCTTTATTTTGTGAAACTGCTCCTAAGTGAGATGCTGCAAGGATGCTGTATCTCAATGGCACCAGTTGTATCAGAGATTGTGATGTTCCCAGTGTGCGGAGAACTCTGCTCAGAATAGCTATGTTACATTTCTTGAGCTGTTCCGTATGGGGTTTGCCTGATTGGGATTTTGTAATTTATAAAAATGGTACTTTAAATTGCTTTCTTTACTTCTAAAAACATGGATTTTAAGAGGGTGCTTACAACTAGTCTAGGATTTGATATGACAGATATTTATATTTAATGCAGAGCAAAACACAAAATACACTTAACCTTTATTCAGTTGCATTGTAAATGTATTCTACTTTCTTTCAACTGAAGTGAATTATATTAATAACTTGTTATTGTTAAAATGTCAAGAGTATTTTCTTTCTCTTTGAATTATCATTTCTATGCTCAGGGTATTGAGTTTTGCTTATCGCTCCTGACATGGAAAGGAAGAAATGTAATCTTATGTGAAACGTTCAGACTTCTCCTGAATAGGTAGGTTATTTCTTTTAGATTAGCTCAAGTAATAGTTACAGAGCTGACATACAAAATGTGGAAGGAGACAGGAACCAGACAATGCACTGAAACTGAAACGCTTCCTCGTTTAAAGACAGGCTCCCTGGGACTAATAGAGTGATGAGCACAACATGTCAGGCATTGCTGTATGTAGCACTTCTTTTTATTTTCACCAAGCTGATTTTGAGCATGTACCTTTTATTTTACTGTGACATTATCAAAATAATGTACATTCACCTTGCAGAGTTGAAGTATCCCTGTTTGGGGATGAAATCAGAGAAGTTCAGGAAGACAAAATGCACCACAAGGAGTTTTGAATTTTACTCCATCTCTGCAGCTGAAGAAAAATATTCTCTGTAAAGTATCTGGTTAATCAGATAGACCTTGAATGGTTCTCCCCTCTCACCACTTCAAAAACAGGTAATTCTGCCTCTTAAAGGAAAACTACATTATGGGAAATATGTTCATCCACTGTCAGTCTGGAAGGGTTGAGGACTGTGTGTGGATTTTCTGTTTGAGAGAGCTTTCTCACCTAACTTAAAAAGTAAACAGAAATGTGAAGTTAAATCTTTGAATAATGATATTGTTCTTAATCAAAAATATATGAGATACTCCTTCTAATGTCTTTAGTCCTGCAAGCCAAAACAAATTCAAATGGCTGTCTTTATCACAAACTCTTTTTGTTTCAAAGATGGATGTAAGGTTTCACTTTAAATTATTGTCCTTCCTTCTTTCCAGCTTCATAGAAAATAATACAGCTTTATATTTCACCAACAAGGACATCCTGGATACAATGCTGGCAAAATTTTCATTCCAGTAGGATTGGTTTAAGCCGATGTGTATATTTTTACATTTTCGTTTCTAATTAATTTAAGTTTCGCACCAGCTGCTACTGATTCATTTATAAAACTATTGGTGAAAGAGCAAGGTTTAGGATAACCTTTTTTCCGTGCATTTTTCTTTAAAGTACTCATTTGGCCCAAGCATATTAGTAATATTATTGTTTTCCAGATGGAGTGTTTTGTTTAAATATTTATTATCTGTTTTTATAAATGTACTAAATTAAACTACAGTGTACTACACCTGGGTCATGGCAATCCCAACACACCCTCTGGCTGGATGTGGACGGGACTGAGAGCAGCCCTGTGGGGAAAGACTTGGATATGATGGTTGATGGAAAACTCAACATGACCCAGCCATGGGCACTCACAGCCCAGAGAACCAAATGTGCCCTGGGCTGCATCCAAAGCAGCATCCTGGGCAGCAGGAGAGGCGGGGGGACTCTGCCCCTCTGCTCTGCTCTGCTGAGAGCCCGCCCGGAACCCTGCACCCAGCTCTGAGGTTCCAGCACGGGAAGGACATGGACCTGTTGGAACAGGGCCAGAGGAGGCCCCAGAGCTGCTCAGAGGGTTGGAGCACATCCCCCACAGAGCCAGGCTGGGAAAGCTGAGGGTCTTCAGCCTGGAGAGGAGAAGGTGCTGTGGTGACCTCACAGCAACCTCCCAGTAACAGGAAGGGGTGCCCAGGGCAGGTGGAGAAGGACTCTTCACCAGGATCTGTAATCACAGGACAAAGAACAATGGGTACTAATGGAAAAAGGCTAGAAATTAGGAAGAAATTCTTCACAGTGAGGGTGGTGAGGCACTGGAACAGATTGTCCAGGATGTTGTGGATGTGCCAGCCCTGGCAGTGCTCAAAGGAGGTTGGATAAGGCTTTAAAATCAGCCTGTTCTGTGGATGATATCCCTGCCCTTCACAGTGCAGGTTGGGGTTACATGACCTTTATGGTCCCTTCCAACTCTTGACATTCCATAATTTCGGCAATGAAAGGAATGTAAAACAAAATCTTAGTTTTAGTATCTAGATCCTGCAATGATGCCAGAAATTTTCATGTGCTATCTTATTTATGAGGAGTTTGCATATACTTTAACACTACTGGTGTGATATCTTTTGTGACACTAAATTCTGTAGAAATATCCTGTTGTTGTCCTGTCTAATGTCAATCTCAGCTTTTTCATTTGTATGACCTTATATCTTCAAAATTAAAACTATAAATGGGAATACCAGTGAGAGCAGGGGAAAGCACCACTCAAACCTCATGCTAACCCACCCACAGAACAAAATAAGCAAACAAACAAAAAAGGAAACAAAAAAGATATATTTTATTTTAAAATCGCTGTCATGTATTGTTCTATGCCAGAAAAGGAGGTTAGAATAAAACCTGGGTTTGCATATTGCAGAGTCTGGGTGAAGTTGTGAGGGTTATCTCATTTGTGAACTTCCAGGCATGCTTCCTATTTCTTTAACAGAAATGCTAAAATATGAAATCAACTTACTTTGCAGAAAATTTATCCTGGCTGTCTGACGTTTGCAAATTCTACTGGATTCCAGTGGGATGGAAAACATATTACAGAGAGTCACTGTTTTAAAATATTGTCCCTTTTTAATGAGAGATATTTTTTTAAAGTGTGCTCACAGTTTATCTCCCCTGCCCAGCCAATGGAGTGAACTGAATATGTTTTGGAGACTGTTGTTCTTAGTGTGACTGAAAGTGATAATAAGAAGCATTTTACTAGTTCTTAAACCATATTCCAGAGAAAAATTACTTGTCATTGTGTGTCTGGAAGAACAGCAACTGCTTCCATCATCTTGTCTTGTAATCCTAAAGCTACGTACAGTTCCACTCCTTTGTGCTGAGCCAGTTTCAACAACAAATTAGTCCTGAGGTTTGTGTTTCCCCAAGAGCCTCCCAAATGAATGGGCCAAGATGTTATTAAGGGCATATTTATACTGTGTTTAAATCCTCTTTATAATGACATAATTTGAAGTTAAGGATTGTTAATGAGTAGGATTTTTTCCTAAGATCAAGTCCTTGCATGAATATAAACACAGGAAAATCCTGCATTCATCTTTCCACCCAATAAAAAACATTTTTTGAACTGAAGAATAAAGAAAAAACTAATAGGTACATTCCTAATATGTACCTATTTGTAAATAAAAACAAGCTTCCATCTATTATCTACTTAGAAGAACTATAGTTTTTTTATTGTGTTTATTCTTATTTAATGTCTTGGAAAAAATAATTTGCTTGTGGGATAGATAGAACTTCTGCAGGAAAATTCTTATTTAACCTGCCAGGAAATGTCTTAGTGAGTAGTTAGGCAGCCCAAAACAGTGCAATTTTGCTTTGTAAAAATGTATGTGTTTTGTAGAAATCAGTTTTGGAATGAACAGCTGTCTAGACATTTCACATATTAAATAGTAAAGAACTGAAGCCCTGGATTTATTTAATACAAATGCTTGAGTGGAAAGTCTTGTGTTTTATATATGGGGCCAAGAACCATAAAACCCTGGACTCTGGTCCCCTTTTTGATGCTGAGTGACCTTAATAATTCTTTGCACTTACATAGCACTTGGCAAGCATTATTAATTTAAACTTCACAGAGTCCCCATGAGCTACAGAGGTGTAATTATCTGACTTTTTCAAGTGTGAGAATTGAGACTTGTAGAGGTTATGCTCTGCAATAAAACAAGTTGAGAAAGAGGGTGGAAACCCAGGTTGCTTGGCACTTTCTCCTGCTCCTAATCTGCTGGAGTACTGCTGAACGCCTCAGCTCCTTAGCCTAGCACATGGGGTTAATGCTGCTTTCCAGGCTGTAGATGCTCATGCTGAACTGTGAGTAGGGAGATAAGGAAGATACACATCTGTGGCATCTGTCTTCCAGAAGGTACCATTGACCAGCTTTGAATTCATAGGAAATTCCTTGTAGGCAAGGATGGGCAATTCTAGCCTAGAAGAAGGCAATGAAAGGATCTTTTATTTTGACAGATATTGAAAATCCAAGAGAGGCTGCCACAAATGTACTTGAAGTGGATGCAGAGCAGGGCAGTAGATAGATTGCACAAGCAGGACCTGAGGCTGTTTTGGTTACTTACTTCATGAGTCTGAGCCAGGCACTTGTCCTTTTTGAGCCTCAGATTTCTCTTTGCATGTTCCTAATTTTATTTTAAGCCATGCTGTGCTGCCAAAACATGAGCTTAGGAAACGTTGGATTTTAATGTGGTGTTTTATGGCTTTCAGATTACTGACTGAATTTCTAGTGCAGAAGCTTTTTCCTAACTAAGGCTTTCACTTATTTGTTTGCTGTTCTAAGACAGGCGAAATTGCTGAAATCAGAGGACAAGATGACATGATGTGAATGTGTAACCTATTTTTATTGCTAGCATTTACATCTGGTGGAGGTGCCTATGGGTGGTCAGATTGCAGGAGAGGCAGCATGGGAACCCTATCTGAGCCTTCCAGCTCATACATTGTGAGGTTTTCCATTCCTGAACTTCATTCAAAGGCACTGTGGAGCAGGAAGAAAGAGGAAATTTAAATTTACCTTTCTGACAGGTACTGAATGCCAGCCACAGAACAAGAGGTGCAATGGTACTTTTAATTTATCATTATCTATACCAACTGCCAAAGTGGCCTTAGCGCACCATTCTAAAGTTATGTGTGTCTTTTCCTTGTAATGTATGTGGGCTGTCTCTGGATCATGGTGTTTCCCCTACTCAAACAACATTTTGCTTTTTGTGGATAAATTTTACAATAACAAAATATGCTACCCCTTTGCAGAATTCAATAAAGCACTTCTGTTTATTCCTGTGATTTTTTGTTGTGGGTTTTTTTTCACCTTATATTTTTGATTTTTTTCTGTTTTTGTTGTTTTGAGGGTTTGTTTTGTTTTTCTCCCAATTAACAGTATTTCCTTTTGTAAAGGTGGTTTTATTTGCTATGCATCCCAACACTTCTTATATGTCACTTATTCATAATAATTTTGATATAGTGAATTATTTTTTATACAAGTGTGCATTTCTTTGTATTTTTCAGAGTCTTCTGTTCTCTTGGTTTTCCAGTAAATTATTATTTTCTCTGTATTACTTTACATGCTGTAATTGCTTTGTTATCTATAAAATAAAGGTAGGCTTAGTTTACTCCTTTCATCACTGCCAGAACCTCAGTGAATGAACTGCAGTTCCTCTCATTACCATAGCTTTGTTCTGCTTTGTTCTAGTGATAATTGCCCTTGTCATCCTCTTGTAACATTTGCTGTGAAAACTTGTGTTTAAAAACAGAGAGAAAGTAATAGGTGGTGTTGGAGAGAGATTAATTAGGCAGAATATTTTGCAAAATGAGTTGATAAAGAAATGTTTGTATTTCACATCATTAAATAACTGAGTCAGAATTGATTATGTAAACAGCAGCAGACATGGAGAAAAGGCTAAGCTGCTTTACTGCAGCAGATACAGGAAGAATATGGCTGAGACAAATTGCATTGTTGATTCACAGCATACTTTTGGTCAAGTGAAGACAAATTAAAGTTTTCAAATGTCTGTCTTTAAACTTTTTTTTTTTCTTCTCTCTCTGGTATCCTTTGCCATTCTTTCTTACAGGCTAATCTCCCTGTTTTTACACTTAAGAGTTACTTTTGTAAGATGGTTATACTGCTTTTTAAACCATGTCTTTATGAATCCCTTTCCCAAAGGCAAAGAAAGAAATGTATTTTGCTCACAATGACCAAATTAGTGAACAAGTATGAAGTTAAGGTCTGTTTTGTGCTGCTGGGGGGCTCATTAACACTGTCAAAAACAGTTTCTGGGATCTTGCAGCCACAAAATTTAGGTGAAGCCACTAAGACTTGAAATGGAATACCTTTTTTATGAGAAATGGGTGTGAAGTGACCAATAGAAAATACAAATAATAAAAATATAAATAAAATAAGAGATTCAGCTTCATTGATATGTATACATTGTTTCCCTAGTTCTGGAATGTTTAGTCAAACTATTATTTTTTATAACATCCTTCAGTAAACACAGAGTTCACTGCTCCTCATTCAGCATTATTTGTGTCCTGGGAGTCTTTCAAAGGAAACGAAAGGTTTGGCAAGGCCTGGAAACTTATACAGAAGACTGTTTATTGTAGGGGAGTTTGGATGATAAGGAAATCAAGGAATCAAGGAAACTAAGGTTACCAGACGAAAATGAAATATAATGTTACTGTATAACAGGATCCCTGACGGAGGTGTTCTGAAACATTGGAGCCAGTCTGGGAAAATACCTGAGACAGAAGCCAGAGAGATAGTTGCAGTGGGCCTGTATTGCTCTGGTTCTGTGTCTCTAATGACATTGTCATGGAGCTACCCTGTGTCTGAGATGTAACTCTGCTCTTTAACACATGGGTGTATTTTCTCTCAGCACTTTTAAATAAAACAAAGATTAATGTATTTTTTAGGAGACCTGGTTGCTGAAATCCAGTCCTTACTTCAACACTTGTAAGTACAGTGGAATGGATACAGGTCCTCATTGTGAGCACAGCCACGGTGCAAATGTAGAGGTGATCTGTTCTTGGAGGACAACACAACAGTTTTTCAAAAGACTCACATCAGGCCATTGGTAGAGCAAGGGAATGTGCGTTTGAAGATGTAAAAATTCTAGAGCCCACAGATGTAGTCCTGTCTCCAGCAGTGTTTCCAAGCCTATATCCATTACAGCAGAGAGCAGCAGCTGTTGTCACCACAGGGTGCTTGCTCAGTTCATATGGAGAGGCATGGAAATCCACAGCATATTTTTTCATCTTGCTCCCTCCAATGGAAGGTATGCTCAAATGGAGAGAGATATTTAGTGATTGCATTCATCTGTTGAATACTGGGAGTTACATATTCATGATGTACCATTGAACTGCACAAAAATCAAGCTGAAAAGTCAACCCTGTTGATTTTGAAGGCTGTTTATGTGTGTGGTATGTGATGCAGGAGAGGAAAGAAAGCACTCTCTGCTGTGAAACAGCTGCCAACTGCGCTCTGGTGCTCTGGAGCTGTGGTGTCTGGCCTGTGACCTAATTGCCATGAATAAAATGAATATATCTCAGTATTTTCATAATTTTAAAAGAGCCTTTGGTTAGATACACAAAGTCTCATTAAGTAAATTAGAATTAAGTAAATGACAATGAATATCTACATTTAAATTTTAAGGAATGGGTAAACTAATTGCAATTTACTGTTACAAAAGTACTCATTTTTTGCCAGATACATAATAAAAATACTCTGAATTAAATCAAAACATTTGACATTGATAAATTAAAAAACGCAGAAAAACCTTGGAAAGACAGGGCAAAATATTGAATAAGTGAAATGGTTTCTCTGTATATAGCTCTGATTTAAGGTCCAACTAACTTACATATCAACTGAAAAAGGAAATGTTTTCTTCACTTGATTATAAAAGCAATTGATTTTTTCCTAATAGGTTATATACCCTGGTATTTGTCACAGCAATGAGAAGGCTCAACTGAGAAGCTTCTAAAGCCTGTTAATTAGGAATGGAATGGATACAGCCCTATGCATCTGCCCATAATCTGTGAGAACCAGGCTAACAATATTCTCTCTGTAGATGGAGTTCGAGTCAAGTTAATGGTGTTTGTCTTTCTCTTTATTTTTATTTGCTCAGTCTGCTTCAGTTCTTTGGCACTTGTTAAAGAGCTATTGAAAATGTTGACCCAGTACTCTTATCAAAGTTTATTTTCTTTTTTTCCCCCCTGTGTTTAAGCATTACATCTCAATTCAGTGATGGTTTTTTTGTCAGAGAGGTAAGTGCTTTTCATGTAAGAATCATTGTATCCAGTAGGAATTCCTCATGCACGTAAACATTCGATGAACCATTACCAGAGTGTGTTTCTGCAGGGAGACTACAGGATGTTTATGTGACCACAGATTTTACCTTCATATGCTTTAGCTTTCCATGTGTTTCCTCTCTTGCTCTTTTATTTTCATGCGATATGTTTTTTTCTCCATGAACATTTCCTTCTCACTGCTCTGCATTTTGTTTAACAGGAAGGAAAAAAAAGCAAGTTTGTTCATATTTATAATGAAGAAAGGTTTATAATGGAGATAGATGATGCAGATGAATAATACAGAAGCGAAAAATGGTTTGATCTCTCTGTTTTGATTTGTAGTCTTTGTGAATTACATAACTGTCCCCTATTAATGCTTATCTTCAAGAAGAAACTCCTACCAGTAGGAGTAATTTTTAATATGAAATGCAGACTTCTTCAATTTTACTCCAAAAAGAAATTAACATATTTTTTGGCTCCCTCTAGAAGGTCCATTTTTATTTAAGAGAGGCTGAATCTAATTATCACAGAATGTCTCTTGAACCACTTAAGGATATCAGTATAAGAGTATAGCAAGTAGTCCCTTGACCTGTAGGTAATAATTTCTAGCTATGCTACTGTAATAGAATTGAGACTCTTCTCCTGAAAACAAGGTGAGTATAAGTTCTATCAAATTGTTCAGCTTCCAATGCAACAATTAGTAGGAAAGAATTAAAATCACAGTTTGAACCAGGAATATTTCTGTCTTACCATCAAGTAAGTAGTCTGTTACCATAATGTAAAAGCATAATCACATAAGTTATTCCTTCTCTAATGAGGTGAAAATACTGAAAAAAAATTCTGCAGTCTTGCCTTTAATGATATTGTTTATAGCTAAAATGTTAGAAGATGAAGAATTAGGAAAAACCCTTTATTAAGCATATAAGTCTGTGAAAAGCAAAAACATGTATATTTGTTAAAGGCATCAGAAGGAACAAATATACTGCTGAGAAAAGCTGTTGACACCAGCCAACAATGTATTTCTGCTAAAGCTCTTTTCTGGGCTTTTAAAGGTTCCCATATTTATCTTCATGGGACAATTGTATACCTTTCATGGTTTTATCACTTTTTTCGTCTTGATGATAGGAAACACTTCTAAACTGACTTTGGATAGTGATTTATTTTATTCATTATTTGCAATGTCTTTTTAAACCTACTTCTATTTTTCATTTGTGATATAATCTTAGCTGTGGCATATTTGTTCCTTCAAGTCATCAAGGGTATTTGAGTATGTGATCTGGGACAAATATGTCGTGGTATGATCTCTTTCTATATCAGTTTTACTTTATTGTTATTAATTTTGCAATAAGTCTACTTTTGTGGCATTACTAGTATTTAATAGTTATGCTATTTTGTAGCTTTAATTTTGATTAAAGCTGGACCCATGTCACCAAAATTTAATTTAAATTATTTTTTAATATTGTTTGAAAATATTTTCCCTCTCTAACTATTTTTTGCAGCCTTGAGAAATGGAGTAATTCTGTCTTCAGCTTTATAGAGGCGCATTTGAAGTTACCTTAGCTTAAATGTTAATTCCCCTCCCCCACCAAGGATTTAGTATTTTAAAGAAGCAATTCAGCTTTTAAACTGAGCTATATTCCTCCCTGTGTTTCTGTGAAGGATTTCTCAATCCTTTTGCTTTATAATCTGAAGAAATAGCTAATGTATTGTCTTGTATCTCTTTCACTGATTCACCGATTATAAAAGTAATGCTGTGAGGCAAGAGTGTTTAGTTTTTGATTTATGCAAATAACTCAGTACATAAGTTAGAAGTTCCTTCCCTGATGGCTACATATTACCTTTAAATATGTTCCAGAGGACTGGGTTCATTGCAGCTGTATTTTTAAAGTCTAAAACTACTAAAGAACAATAGTTTTACTGGTGCATAAAGCCATGAATGGCAAATGCTCAGAAAGTGAAAACTAGGAGCAGTAGTAGTAGCAGATCAGCTGAGAGAGAAAAGAAAGAAAGCAAAGAAAAACCTGTTCAGATGAGCAGGCTGTAATCTTATATCTAAGTATATCTATTGACAAAATGGGGGTGTAAGCAAAGGTGGAACAGAGGAATTACTGTAATATTTAGGTGGTTGCTAGTGAGTATGCTCTGTTTTTTCTGTAGCATTATCCAAAAAATATTCCTGAAATCACTGGGAAAAAATATACCAAAGATTGTAGGTTATTTGCTAAAGCCAGCATCAATATCCAAGAAATTATCCATTCTTAAGCTATTGTGAGAGATATTTTCTGAACCAAGGCAATAGAAAGAGCCATTTATAAGAATTCCTTCACTTTTAATTCTATGTTTGTAAGAAAAAAGTAGGAATCTTCACTAGTAGTAAAAGGTAGTATTTAATTTTTCTGAGAGAAACAGTAAAGTCAATAAAGTTCTGGCTGAAAAATTGAGTAAAATAACTGAAATCTGTATTAACAATTACTAATAATTTTAAATATCTAGAGACTTCAGTGTCTGGAATTACTGAAGAATTTGGCAAGTCTCTTCTCCGCTCTCCTTTTTGTCCAGCACATAAAATCTGTCACAGACCAGAAGAATTGAAGTGATTTCCAAGTGCTTGGAAAGGTTAAACCAAAGGCTATGTAAATGGTTTCATTCTGATATGTCTACCTCCACAATTGATTCTCCTGAGAAATTATTTGTCCCCTGAAGTCCTTTAGCTTTGTTGACCTTCAGGGAGTAAAATACTTTCTTTAATGGCTTCTCATGGTTGTGGTTTGAATATTAATATTATGCATAAGTCAGGCTTGCTCCCATAAGGAAAGGCTCACTCTCCAGCTGTTTCTCAGCTGGGTAATGATGCTATACTCCAAGGTCCTGTTGCTTCACAGTGGTAGTAAAGGTGACATAAAATCACTGACAAAGGACTTGGCTGAGAGGCTTGGATGCTTTTGAGCAGAGTAATGATTCTCTAACTTCTATAATTTAGGCTTGGGATGATTTGAGTACTTTGACTCTTGGAATAATTTTCTTTTTACAGAGTGCAATATAGTTGCCCATTTTTTAAGGAAAAGGTTTTTTCATATAGCATGAAGTGATGATATTTGTCATACATCATATATGGATGTCACTAGATACACTGAGTGAAATAGAGCTTGTATTTCTGTATGTGACCTGAAAAATTTATGTCAGAAGTAATGGGACTTGCTGAGAAATTTCAGAGAGATTGAGGAGGGTTTTCCCTGCTTGGTTTTCAGTGTTCCTGCAGTATTTTCCCTCCTGCCGTTATGTATACAGCTCCCACCTGGTTAGCTAAACTGACAACAAGGTGTGGCTAAATATTTGCAGGGACGACTGTTTTGTTGCTCTGATCTTCCCAGCACCTGGGCTCTTTGTTCATGTATGTTTTACCTTAGGCTAACCTTGCTTTTGACATCGATGGTTTTACAGCTCTGAATTTACTTACATTTGTTGGTACAAACTGGGCTATTGGCCCAACTTGAGGAATATTAATTTTGAGTATTTTGAGTGAATACAGAAAAACAAAATGTTTCCAAAGAAGGAAAAAATATCTTTCAGAAAAATATTTCTCAGAAAAATATTCTGAAAAATAAGCAGTAAGTTTCTTGAAGAACACAAAATTTTAGATTAAAACAATAGGATTGTCTCTTGTTGGAATTTTTTTCTTTTTCTCTTTAAATATGACTATTTGTGCTAGCAAATGACATAAAGGGGTGATGAGGACCAGAGAGACAGATGGATTGGAACAGCAATGATGCTGAAAGGGAGAATATACAAATATCACAGTAAGGGAGAATTAATTAGCTATACAAAGGTGATGGGTGCAGCTCTCCTTTTTGCCCATCAGACCACTCTAGGGCTGACCACTCTAGGGCTGGAAATAAAGGACAAAATTCCAAATAACTAATTTGTGAAAGGAAGTTTAAATTTATATCTTTCTCCGCAAAAGCATTGCAGAGAATTGCAAAGCACAATGATTACTTTTTCAAGGACCCCTGACTGAGTATAAACAACCATATATCAGAGGCAAATTGTGAGGAGTGTAGGACTTCAAAGGTACTCCCTATCTGATTCCAAGCAGGGAAAGAAGTCCCTGTGTCTCGGTTTATTGGGAAATAAGAAAGAAATATGTTCATTCTTCCTCATTTCCAGGCTTCAGTTTTGAATTTATTTAGCTGAGGCAAAATGGGAGAAGCAAAAATGAGGAAAAGATTACACTCTTTGAGGTGATGATTCAAAGCAGGTGCTCCGTAATAGGAGCAGGAATGAATGGAAGGTTTGTAGGAAAGCTTTACTACAAGAACTTACCATTTATAGCCATTCAGCCCCAGGCCTAGCTCTTACTATATTTTTCCAGGAGTTGAGATAATGTGACTCTGTGAAATGCTGCAAGGGAATCAGATTCAGTTTCAATAAATGTATTTAAAACACTCTTAGGCATATATCATTTTTATATCCCCTAGTAGAAACATGTAGAAAAATGGGGACAGATGTACTGTGCTCAGGTTTGTTCTAGACTTCAGTGGGTCATCCGGAGTGCAGGGAAAAAGTATTTAAGAAATTTGCATTCAGAAGGATGAACATCTACTGAAAATGATTGCACTTATTTACAAATGAGATCATTGTAATATTAAATAATGTTTCTTTTCCCCTCTTTTTTTTTCTTAGACCTGAAAGCCTCTGTGCTTACACTTTTACTTGTATGCTAAATTCTGAACCTAGAAGGATTTTCTTGAAAAAAGGCTGCTTGAGTAGAAAGAAATCAGATTACTAGCAGACAATTTCAAACAGCGATGGGAGGGATAGTAAGTTATTGCTTTGTAATTCCTTTATAAATGGCAATGTGGTTTACTGCACAACAGAAATACAGAGGAATATCTGGACTTGCAAACATGCATGAGATTACAAAAAGGAGATAGTTTATAGTTTTTGCCTCTAATCCACTGCATTTGGTTGAAGAAAAGAAGCTTGGAGCCAGAGCTTTAAAAGTTGGACAAACATCTAATAAAGGATATCCCTTATTTTTATTATCCCTTCTCTTCATTCCTGAATGTTGCTTTATATTTTAAATAGAGTGTAAAACTTGCAACGACAAATCTGTTGGAGAATAACCTTTGGATTGTATATATTGAAATAGAGATTTTGACTAAAGTGGTTACCCCAATTTCTTTCTCATTTCTTTTCCTCAGTCAAAGGAAAAATGCTGTTTCCTACAGTAAATGTTCTGCTTCCAATTTTCATGCTAAAGGCTATACTAACTCTAGCCATCATTAGTAAAAAAAAAAAAAAAAGGACCTGAATATGCCTGTATTATTTCTGGGTAAAGTTCTCCTTTTTCAGTAAGATGTGAAGGCTACAAACACTGGATGAAAGATAAAATATTGAAGTTTCATTGACATATAGGAGGCAAAATTATGCCTTATCTTCGTGTTAATTGTGTACTCTATTTGTGCATAAATTGCAGGAATTTCATGGGTTTCCACAAAAATACTAGAAGAGCTAGATCCAAGTGATTTTGGCTTTTGGCTTAGAAATAATTGGTTTTGGTTGTGGGTTGGTTTTTTTTTTGGGTTTTTTTTGGTTTTTTTTTTGTTTGTTTGTTTGTTTTTTGTATGTTTTAGTTGGTTGTTTTGTAGAGTTAGAAGAAATACAAATACTGATATCACCTTTTACTTCTTCTACTCTTAACTGTTTGATCCATACACTTTTGAATCCAATATATATATATATATGTTAGCTTTTCTTCATTCATCATCTTTCTCAATTTATTTGATAGTTTTGTTTGCACCTGAACTTTGGAGGTGCTTATATTATGAACTTGTCACTGGCTAAAAGCCAGAATTTATTTGAGATATTTTCAGTGTTCCTTTTTCTGATGATGAATGGCAACAAATTGGAAATAATTAATATTGATGTTAAAGGAAAAAGCTGTTCTAATTTAATTAATTTTTTTACATAGAGAATAATTTCTCTTAAGAATAACAATATAATTTTATGTTGCATACACGTCCGTGGCAGTTTTGGAGGATTTTTGAATTTTATTTACCTAAAAAATTATGACCTATTTGAATGACTGATCTAACTAACAGAAGTGGTTGTCAATGTTAGAGAAATTGCTCCAGATTTTGAAGATGTGGTGTATTTTGTTTTGGAAGGTTAAAGTCATTAACTGTAAGTCTTTTTCAAATGATCCCATTTGAAGGACTGCCAAAATATAAAGAAGCATATGTTCATATGAATGAGGAAAGTAGAAGATAAAAGTGCATTATGTACATGCTCTGCAGGATTTAAAATAAGGTATGAAGGAATATTAGAGTGTGCAGCTTAATGTGAAATATGCTCTAAGGCAGGTACAGAGATTAACAGAAATCCCAGGATTCTTTTCACCTGCACAAATCCTTCTAGAGGCATTGACATTGATCTTCATTATTGTTTTTCTGTGATACTTAATAATGAGAAAAATGGTGTGTGAAATAACACCCCTTCCTCTCTAGCCTTTCAGTGGAGGGCATGAAACAACTTCACTCTGCTTTTTGGAACTATTTTGCTTTTACAGAAGATGCCAAAGTGGGGAGTGTAGCTAGATGTGTATTTGTGGATTGGAATTGTTTGTGATAGAGCTTAAATATTAATGCTCATTCATTAAAAAGAATCTACAAACATTTTGATGTGTTAGAATCTAAAAACAAATGTTTCATGAAGATACCATGGTACTAATGTGTAAGAATAAACTTTAGTCAGGGCTTTTTATATCCTCTTCCATTCTGGTTTAATTCTTCTGCCCACAGCTCCAAACTTGCTTTCTCACAAACAGCCATCCAAATCACCTTTCTTCTTGAGTTTTTTTTCCACTTCTATTATGATTACATCCCAGACTGTGGTGCAGTACACTGATCCCAGCTGGGCAACTTAATACAAACTCAAAATCTAACTGCAGTCACGTGGCAGTCTGTCAGCAAATTCATCCAATGGATACACTTTGGGCTACAATGTGCAGATTTGAAACACATACTATTAATATTTTTATCCGGAACATCTTTCTGGAGAAGCAGGATAAACTGGTTATCTGTCAGGCCAAAAACCAGCTTTAGCATATCCTTTATTACCCCAAGTACAGATAAAAATTAAAGTGTCTGTTGATAATATACACCTGGTTGGAAGCATTGAGCTTCATTTCTCTGCCAATTCACTTAAGATTTGTAGAAGGAAGAGGGAATTATTTTGCACTATGTGAAAGGCTGTTGAGGAAAACAGGCAATGAGTGAATTGAAAACCAAACTCAGAATACCATATCCTCATGTAGCTCTTAAAATAGGAGTAAGAGACAAAGCAAGAATCAGTGGATAAAATCAGCATGCATTCTTCTTAGAATATTTTCATCTTGCTAATTTTAGGTTAGTATTTAGATTCTCCAGTTGCTTGCATCTTCATTACACGAAGTCTTAAACTAATCTTCCTTAAAATTGCCTTGTCCAGAGATCATGTTGGAGGATGGCATGCCAAAACAACATGATAACTTTAATGATAATGTGACTTAGATACTCATGTACAGACCTAAAATAATACATTTATAGCAAATCAAACTGGACTTAACTGTTTGGGTGCTTTGTTTTTGTGTGGTTGCTTGGATTTTGTTTCTTTTCTTTTCTTTTCTTTTCTTTTCTTTTCTTTTCTTTTCTTTTCTTTTCTTTTCTTTTCTTTTCTTTTCTTTTCTTTTCTTTTCTTTTCTTTTCTTTTCTTTTCTTTTCTTTTCTTTTCTTTTCTTTTCTTTTCTTTTCTTTTCTTTTCTTTTCTTTTCTTTTCTTTTCTTTTCTTTTCTTTTCTTTTCTTTTCTTTTCTTTTCTTTTCTTTTCTTTTCTTTTCTCCCCTATATATTTGAGCCCTAGTCTGCTTATGGGCAATAATTTTATGGGATTGGAATTTTCAGCACGTGGAAAGAAATTATCTACATGGTACAGTGCCTCAGACAACCCACATCTCTGTGTCTGTTGAGACTCAGAATATTTATGCAAAGTGCTGGAAATCTGTATCCATCAATATAAGATGTATTAATGATCAGTTTGATGAAAAGATGAGTAATTTTCTACACAGCTGGTCCATGCAAACAAAAATCAGTGACATTTCATTTCTAATGCAAATTAAGGAGAATAAAATTCAGCTGTAAATTTTTACACCTGTTAAGCATGCCACAAATAGTAAGATTCAAAAATACCAATTTATAATAAATAAATGTAGGAGGGGATGATATGATGTACATATTTTCTGGTTTTTTTATGACCAATGAATGAGACCTTGTTCTTAACTCATTATTCTATCATTGAGCATCACCATTATTTAGACACATTTGTCGTCTTCTGCCACATACTGATTTTATCTCATTAGAATTGTGGCCCAACAATAAATAGGTAATTTCAGTTTAGCTTTTCCTGCTGTATGTTATATATCTGCTTGTCTTAACATAATAATGACAAGTGACGTGGATATCATTCTAAAAACCCTTCCCTGTGCAGGTTGCTCAGAGTCCAGCTTTAGCTCAGCCTAAACAAGAATATTTTCAGGAAAGGAGCCTGAATATATCTCTCTCGGCAACCTGTGCCAGTGTTTCACCACCCACAGTATTAATTATTTTTTCCTTTATTTCTAGACTAAATCTACCCTATTTTGGTTTAAAACTATTATCCGTTGTCCCCTCTATAGGCCTTGCTAAATGTTTGTCCCCATCTTTCTTATAAACCCTCTTTGGGTACTGGAATGTGATATAAGCTCTCCCTACAACTGCCTGCTCTCCAATCTTGACAGCCCCATCTCTTTCAGTCTTTTCTCACAGATGCGGTGTTCCATCCCTTTAATCATCTTCAATGCATTTCACCTAAATATCTTAAGTCATTTGAACTTGTCCTTTCACTTTTCTATATGTATTTGATTTCTATTGTTTTTTTCTTGGTTGATTTGATAATCAGAATTTTCAATGGGCTAAATATGCCTCGTGCATTAAGCTTTTGTAGTATGGAGCACATGTGGGGTTTCACCTTCCTGGAAATGAGATCTTGACAGTTGCAAATGAGAGTGTCTTGGAGCATGAAGTTTTCTTGTCTTCTGTATTCTGTGTTGAGACAAAGGCCTCCAGCTACCGATATCTGTCACACAGATGAGCTGACTTATGCAGTGAACAGTCAGGGGAATAAAATAATTGAATTCAGCTGCTAAGTTTTTCTAAATACTCCAGGTATTAGAAAAATCCAGGAATTCTTCCAAAACTGCCTTGCCCGTGTAGAAAACTGCAGTTTAGGTTTTTCTTTTCAAGTTTCAAGCTCATCCAGACCTGGCAGCTTGGCCTATCTCTTGTTACAGAGAGAGAGAGAGTGAAAACTCTCTGGAAGTGTGAGTTTTTCATCACTCTGTTTTTTGATCCTACAAGTATTGTCAATTAAATATTTTTTACCTAGTCTTTTCATAGCAGCCCTGAAAAAAAAAAAAGGGAATGTACATATATGTGAAAAAATAGGCAGTATCTTCTGTTTAGAATTCCACCCAGACTGGTGTAAATACATCAATTCTGCCTGCCCAGTCTTCCCAATTTTCTTGTCTGTTTGATATAGTCTCACAGCAGAGTCTTTTTCACTCTTCAAACATCAAAATTTCGACCATAATATCTAGCATATGTCATTATTCTTTGGAATGTCACTCTACTCCCACCCTCCTTCTTCCTGGCTACTAAATGATAGATTTGGCATTTTTATGTACATAGGAAGCTTACAATAGGATCTCAGTTCTTTACTATTGGAAATTTAATTTACGTTACTTATAGATTTTCTATTACTAGTATTTGTCTCTTGTAATGTTGACAAAATTTGAATTTATAAGAGTGAATAGAAAAGAAATCCAGCCAATTGTCAAGGAATCACTCTGGAGGCAGGTAAATATGAGACAGTTATGACTGGCTTGTACTGATTGATGGATTTCAAAATACTTTGCTTGTGCTGATGCAGTGATTCATTATCCCTTATATTATCTTCTGTTTGGACTTTACCTATAAAATTTTTACTCCTCCTATTAGTACTGGTGCTGGTTTTCAAGATGCAAATATCTGTCCTCTGGGAATGGGCTTAGACTTAGAGCTATCAAACAGCTGTCAGCTGAGAATCATTTCAGTCAGGAAATCTGTTCTACAGAAAGACCTTTAAAAATATTGGATTCTGGTTCTTTGAATTCAATTTCCAATACTGTAAGACTGGGCCATAAATACCAATCATGTATAATCTTGTTTTAGTTACAGATATTTCCACATTTGAGAAGCATTTATAGCAAGAAAAATGCCTTTTAACCAAACTAATTGGATTGAGGCAATGTGGTATTTTGAATTGCTGAAAAACAGAGAAAACCCTTCAATGTATGACTGGCAAAATGTTTCAGGAACTTTATTGTCTGGTCTTTTTCTAGTTTAAAAAAGTATTAACTCCCATCTTTCCATCAGAATAGTGTTCAAGGAAAGATATCTAAACCAAAGATGGGTTTGTAGACTATCCATTGAATTTGATTCTTCAAAAAATTATTAATGTTGTAGCCCTAATTTATCTGACTCTCATAAATGAAGCTGAGGGAATACTTTCACTTAACTTTTGTTAGTGGAACTTCTTACAGATGCAGGCCTTCCACCTCCCCCCCCCCCCCCCCCAAAAAATAAAACAACCCAAACCAACCCAAACAACAAAACTGAAACCAACCAAACAAACAAAAACTCCAAACCAAATAAATCAAACAAAAACCAAATCAAACAAAAAACCCCTCAGGACTGAAGAAAAATTCAGGACTTTAAATCATCTTTTGGCATGACATACTATGGTACTATTCTGCCCACCACCTCCTATAAATTACTGAGCTGTCAGTCTTCCATGTTTCTGCCTGTGTAAAAATAATTATAATTGAATGAAATATGGGACAAGTGAAATGGCAGATTCCGTTCTCAGATTTACTGCAGTTTTGTACTAGGAAAACTGAATATTTTATTATCTGAATAACAGATAAATGTGAGTTTTCTAGGTAGATTTTTAATGCACATGAAATCTCCCTAAAATGTCTAGGAAACACTGCATTTTTCTCTTCTCCAACACCCCACTCCTGGGCTACATCAGTAAAGCAGAACATTGCAGAGTATTCAGGAGAAGTGTTTGTCATGTATGATCATTAGCCTCATCTTGAGCAGCAAAAAGCAGAGTCCTCAAAACTTGTGAGAGTCTGATTAGATGTGTGGTAAAACTAATTTCACAGAGAAAGTAAATTCCCTGTGTCCAGCAGAGTGACGCTGAACAGACATAGTCATGTCTTACTTCCATCAGTACTGAATTGTCCTCCAATATAAATATTAAACCAAAATGTTAGTATTAAACCAAACTGTTAGCAATAGAAGTTCCTTTGCTTTAATGTATAAAAATCATTGAATACATTTCCAAGCACTGGGATTGAATAAATTGATTATAAGGAATTTGCATTCTGAATTTTTCTTCCTTCATTATCAGTGACTACTATCAACTATTAGTTTGTCTATTTCTTGCTGTTTTCAAAGGCAGTTGTCAGGGGAAACCATTTTTCCATGCAAAATGAGCAGGAATTGTGCTATATATCCTCAGCATCAGCTGCAATCTTCTTGTCTGTTAGCAATCATAAACAAGCAGGCTCTGGAATGTTTCTGTACAGTTTTCATAACTTAGGTCACTTGTTGAATAACTTCTGCAAATACATACCAATTATTTTTAGCATCTCATTTTTCATTCTACAAAATTCAATGTGTGAGCATTGATGAGTTCTGATTTTTCATATATATTGGATTATTCTCCAAATAATGTGTAACAGGAATAACAGAGTTGACGCACTAGAGAATCCACTCTGTCATGGTTTGATCCCAGCCAGCAGGCAGCCAGGCAGCCACTTGTTCATCCCTCACCAACAGAACTGGGGGAAGGCTAGAAGCTGGAACACCCCTGAGCTAAGAGATAGACAGTTTAATAGGGGAAACCAAATCCATGTACACAAGCAAAGCAAAACAAAACAAAGAATTCCTCCACTGCTCCCCACAGACAGGCAGGTGTTCAGCCATCTCCAGGAGAGCAGGGCCCCATCACGTGCAGTGCTTATTTCAATAGACAAATACCATGACTCCAAACATTCCCCCCTTCCTCTTTCTTCCCCCCAGCTTTATGTCCTGAGCATGATGTCACATGGTCTGGAAATCCCTTTGGTCAGTTTGGGTCACCTGTCCCAGCTGTGTCTCCTCCCAGCCTCTCATGCACTCCCAACTTCTCACCCGTGTGGCAGCACAAAGAGCAGAAAAGGCCTTGGCTCTGTGTAAGCCCTGCTGAGCAACAACAAAAACATCTCTGTGTTATCAACCATGTGCTCAGCACAAATCCAAAATACAACTCCATTCTAGTGCCTGGGAAGAAAATTAACTCCACTTCAGCCAAATCCAGCACAACCCGGCATTGAAAAGTAGGTTTTAATCTAAAAGTACATATGTCAGTCTGCAGAACAAAGGGAATGATTCTGTAACTTTGCAGTTGTAGAAAATAACTAAGTCCATAAATGTGATTGTAATAATTATTTGAAAATTGCTTGATTTTAACTAATAGCAAATTATGGGTTTTAGCTTCCAGTGAAGTAACATTACAAAGTGTGGTCTATGCCTCAAATGAAAATATTGAATGAAATTGTCAATTTTTTGCATAGTTAGAAAGGAAATAATTGATATTTGCAAACTTTATTTATCTGTTTTCTCTAAAGATTAGAATTTTTACTGATTCTACATATAAAACATTGTCTTTGAGTTTCAGAAGAAAGCCATAATAAAAAATGTTTAAGTAGGTGGTTTTTTTTTTGAAGACTGTTTAGAGAAAATTATTTATTTCAACTTTTTTTTTTTTTGGAGACCCTTTGTTTTGGCTATACTGGACTTGGATATACTGTCCATTTTCTATGTAATTTCAATTTCAGATGTTTTGATATTGGACAATTTTAGTGAAGAAATGTATACATTTAGTCTATGTTATATATTCAATGACACAAAACATGATGTAATCTTCTAGTTATTTTGAATTACGGTAATTTTTGGTACATGGTTTAGAGAGCAGAAGAGGAGACTGCAGCTTTTAAATACAAACAGAGGTTGCCTGTGTTCATGCTGCCTGGGAGGTTTGTGTAAGTCTCTATTTGGAATGTAAATTTTTGGGGGTAAGTCAAAGTCTGCCAAGAGCATTCCCCATTAGGATGGGAGTTGACTCATAGTCTGGAATGTGGAACCATAACACACAGTTGTTTGGATAGGCTGAATATTATTTTGCAACTGGTGCTTACAGCAAACTTTTAAAGGCCTAAAAGAGCACAAAGTGGCTAACCAGGGGAAAGCTGTTGAAAGCATGTGGGTTTTCCAGGGGCAAATTGCTGAAAACTCCTTAGTACCAACAATTCCACAAATGCTTATCTTAAAACCCTTTGTTGTCTGTATTGTCCCACCATGCTTTTGGGATAAAAAAACTCCTGAAGTCCAGGACATACAGACAACAGTGAGAGAGAGTCAAAGAAATGGTTGCACAGTTGCATTAATACCACACAGAATTCCAAGAAAGCACTTGGAGTTTCTCTGTTACAACGACTTGTAATGGAACTAGACATACTTTCTGGACCATATGGAAAGACAATTATTTTTTCTAGTCTGCCAACCAATCTTTCTGGTAATGGAACATATTTCATGTTTTTTTAAATGCATTTCTATACTGTTGGAAGGTAAGCCTGACTCTAGCAACAAATAAGAAATTACCACATTATGCTAATTTAGAAACGAAGATGCAGAAAAAGATAGTTTCCAGTACGTATATATTCACTAGCCCACAAACATGATACTCTGAACAATGAGAAAAAAAGAATATTATTTTACATCCCTAGCTATTTGAATCTAGATATCCTGATTCAGTAGGCTGACTTACTGTGTCAGCAAGTACAGGGCACCCACTAATAAATGAGGAGAGAATGTCAGCTATGTTGGCAGGAAATGGCCAGTCATACAGCTGACAGCCAGTCTTGGCACGGAATATATGTAATGGCTTGGTACTGCAAGCTGTTTGTAGTTAGCATTACCAAAGCTGCCAGCCAATTGCCTCATAAGGTCTGCTGACAGGCAGTAATCTAATCTGGCCTCCCATTTGTTCCTTGTTTTTATCTGCTAAACACGACTTCATCTTTCCCATGGTTGAATTGTATGCTATTTGAAATCTGAGCATTGTGTTCAATCTTGTGGACACGAGAATAGCAGAGGTGTTATAATCAAAATCATATAGAACTGGGCCTCTGGAAACAATTTTTCATGAAGATGTGCTCAGATTTCAAAATAAGCTTACTATAAAACAGGAAAGAAGTGTGGTTGCTTTATTTTCTTCATATTTATCCTGTTTCAAGCTGAAGCTTGAACATAGGGATTTTTCTTATCACAAGGAATTCTAAATAGATATCAGGGATAGACTGGAAGGAGGATTGCAGTACAGTGGGAAACAGATTCAAGGTTGTTGGCTTGATCAAAGCACAGAAATAAGCAGCATGCATTGTGCTCAAACAGGGTAATTTGCCGGCAAAATAAGTGACGTTGAATAAGTTATATTCAGATTTAGTGGCTCTATTTTATGTTATTAATTGAAAAGCTGTTGGCTTAAGATTCATCACTGAGGAGTTAATGTTCTCTTGCTTTGATTAATGGAATGTTATGTTCCTTGAGTTAATGTGCCTTGATTGACATGAAAACTATTATTTCAGATAGAAAAGTACTAATCTAATATGTCTGTTCATATAAAGTCAGGGTGGCCTAGTGGGAAGGGATGCTAAATTGGTGACATTTCTTTGCTCCTCCAGAAGCTCCCTGTGTTGTTGATGGCATATTTGACTAGGACTGGCTCAAGAAAAGTATTGTGTATCAAAAAGTGTTTCTAATAAATATTAACTGCCTCTGCCTAGCAATTAATTTCTCAAAGCAACCCAGTTTAGTAGAGCTGAACCTTGCAACTGCCAGCATTTTCAGATGTGAATTTCCACTGACTAAGTGCTGCTGGCCCTGTTTTGTGCCCAGATGTGACTCGCTCTGGTCAGCACATAGCAGCTTGGCATTCATGGCAACATCCCGCTGGTATTCCAGACCAGGTGTTGCATTACTCTCCATGCAAAGTGAAATGAGCCTGTCTGGTTTATTGTGCTTTCCTCTGGCCAAATGATGTTGGTGAGGAAGATGTCACCCCAGGAGATGCAGGGTCATTTCTGTCCCACGGTGAAGCCAGCTGGCTCTGGGTTTTCTCTGTTGGCTTCCCTTTCCTCCAGTGTGGTGTTATGAGACCCACCCTGAAGTGCTCTTTGGAAACCTTGCTTGGGGCTATGCCTTCCTTCCACCCTGGTCTTCCTGCCTTTCTTTCCTAACAACATAAAATCAAGGGAAAGGAATGTTCTGTCTTACATGAGATTTTGTGAAAACAAATTGTGAAAAATTCATGTCTTTAGATGCCTGTTTGCCAAAATATGCCTTTCATTGTCTACATTCCTCTTTCATTGTCTACATTCCTCGAGGCTGGCAGCACGCTTCTTACTCTTGAAAGAACACAGATGATAAAGGTGTTCAAGCTTGGGAATTGTTTTTTCTGTAGTGTCAGGGGGTTACTAAAAAATCTGAGAATGTTACCCAGAATCAGCAATTTTTAAAGCACTGCTGGTAGCACAGCTTATGACAAGGTTCTCTTTCCTGACCTGGAAATATTAAGAATCAATTGGGTGAAGCCTCTGGGCATCAAGGAAAAAGTCTTTTACTGACTGCACAAATCTTCAAAGATCAAAAATACATTTGCCAAAACCCCATTAATATGTGCCAAATTTAATCTCTAAAATAAATATTAATAACAATTTATATATTAGAATATCATTTACATATATCATATGTTATACACTTATATAAAATTTTTATATTATCTATGTATCAAAACATGAATTATAAAATAACCTAATTTTAACAAATAAAACAGAATGAAAAATTACCAGTATGAGTCATTGTCTGTTGCCAATCTATTACTATTTACTACTTAGTAAGAAAATATGCAAATAATAAACCAATACCCACTTTTATCCCCCTCTAATTATTTACTGCCAGGTGTCACATGGACATTTAAGGATGTTCAGAACGAAATGCTGAGGAAGAAGGTGCAGTCAGCTCTAGATAAAAGTAAAGCTTTTCCACTCACTGATGGGAAAAGAAGTGGAACTGATGCTTGAGAGAGGGGAGAAAAAACAAGGCCAATGACGTGTGTTTTCATGGATTTACTAACTGTACTGTAAAATGTATAAGGACAGTCTCATCCAGAATAAAGAGAATTTTTTATGCAAACTCCATTAGAAGTCTCCTGTTTTGCAACTTTCTTACACTACTGGGAGAATAATTAGATGGGCAATTGACACAATACCATTTGATTTATTTTCTTGATTTCTTTTTATTTCCTACAGCTTTTCTGTTTTTCTTCCTAATACAGGTGTTGTTTGATCTTTCTTGAAAGGACAAGATGTATCTCCCCACTTCAATGAAATGCCTGAAATTTCTGTTGCACCTGCTGAAGTCTTTCCTTGCTGTCTCCCTATTCTAACAAGATCTCAAGAGAATCAAGCATTGATAAGGAGATTTGCCTGCAATAGACAGGGTTCCACTTTCTAAGAGCCTCTAGATAAATAGATTGAAATAAATAGAAACTTCTTTTGTATAGTCTGAAACATATGTTCCCCTATAAGAATTATTTCTTTTCAGAATTCATCCCTCTTTTCTTAGCTCAAAGGGAAAAGCAGATGTCACCAGGCGCAAAAATCACTGAAGCCCAAAAGAATTTGTCCAGATCACAGGTCTATTTTTCAAAGTATATCAGAAGTTTGCAACAGTAAAATACCAGAAGAGGCAGCTAAGATGAAATATGGATATCAGTGTGTCCTTGGCCCTTTGTGCCTGTAGGGTTTTTTTTCAATCAATAAAAATGTCAATGATAAAAAGTATGTGTTAGACTAGAGATATGTGGGGTTTTTTAATGGTTAAAGAAGCATTACAGGAACATATTGAGATTCTGTCAGTTTTCCTGGCTAATAAGGAATTCCAAATCAACACAGCTGTTTTGGCTTCATATTTGTAAACTTAAAGCTTTTTGAAAAAGGCGCCAGTATTCTCTCTTGAATGTACCATGTCTATGCATGACAACCAGGCAAATTGCACATAGAAAACAAGAGAAGGGGCAGAAAGGAAAGAAAGAAAGGTCTAAAATACAAAAAAAAATATGCATCTTTACTGATTAGTGGTCTGTTTTGCATCTACTTAAATTTTTCTCAACTCATTTGAGGCTACAAGAGCGATGAATTGACATGATGTAAAACCCCTGTGGGGAAGACACTTTTGAGAAGTTTTTCAACAAACAGACTTAAAAAGGCACAGTCACATTGTTCTTCCCATACTTTGTGCTCATAGGAAAAAAATTGGACCCTACATCAGTCAAAGTGTAATTAATCATGAAAATGAATTATAAATTTCAAGGGAATAAGTTTCTCTTTGCCACTACATGGAAACCACAATGGGTTGGATCTAAAGAGCATTAAATAATTCTTCCAAGTAGTGCAGGACAATGCTTATATGTGGGGCTTGATTGAAGTAAAATTTTATATGTGATCTTGTCCAGATTGTTAATTTTTTTGTTTTTATGATCATGATGGTGGTGATCGTAGAGCCATCCTCCAAAATGCCACTTCAAATACAGGCTCCAGTAGAAGGCAGTAGGTCAAGGGTAATTACTTTAATTAGGAATATGCTGAAGGTGATTAATCTCTATTGATTACCCCAGGGATAGTGGAATTAATACTAGGGGCCATAAGCCATAATCTATAATCTCATTGTTCTGAATGATTCTTTGCATAGCACTAATAACAGTCTTTTTTCTTAATTTCCATACAGGGAAGTGACTGCAAACTTTTATATACTTGTATTAAAATTTGTTTGGTTTTTTGTGCAGGGATAGATTTGAATTTGATTTTTTGAGTTATCAAAGCACTCTTCTGTCTCACCTTGAAAGTGAAAAACTGAATACTTGCAGGTTTTAGGCTTCTCAAATTCTAAAATGGCTAATCATTTTAAAGAAGAACAGGGCGGGAAGAGAAGTTTTTGAAACAATTCAAATTGCAAAGCACATTGTGACAGACTATGATGATGAGCTTCTGAAAGCGATTCAAATAATTCCCCCGCTCACTGTGTGATTTTTACCATTTGGCTATCTCTTTGTCCAGTGTTTGTTGCTAGCTTCCACACTGAGAGAGACGTTTGAGATTGAAGTCCTACTTTAAGTCATGATCTCCTTCAACCTTATTGAAGCAAATTATTTATAAATAAAGAATGAGTTGAGAGGCCTGGAAGGATGTTTAAGTTTTTCAAGATGAATCTAGTATGAGACAGAAGATTTTTTTATAGTTCCGGCAGAACATGAAATATGAATTCAGAGCTGACTCAAAATTCTCTTTTAATGATGATATGAGATTGTTGAATTAAAACATATTTATGCGCCATATTTTAAACCCAATCCTTCCCTTCCCTTCCCTTCCCTTCCCTTCCCTTCCTCCCTTCCTTCCTTCCCTTCCCTTCCCTCTTCCCTTCCCTTCCCTTCCCTTCCCTCTTCCCTTCCCTCTTCCCTTCCCTCTTCCCTTCCCTCTTCCCTTCCCTCTTCCCTTCCCTCTTCCCTTCCCTTCCCTTCCCTTCCCTTCCTCCTTCCCTTCCCTTCCCTTCCCTTCCCTTCCCTTCCCTTCCCTTCCCTTCCCTTCCCTTCCCTTCCCTTCCCTCCTTCCCTTCCTTCCTTCCTTCCTTCCTTCCTTCCTTCCCTTTCTTCCTTCCCCCTTCCCCTTCCTCCTGAATTTCCCTTCCCTCCCTTCCCTTCCCTTTGAATAGTGTAAAGAAGGAAATTTTGGAGAGCACAAATTGATCCCAAGTGTGAATAGGAAGCAAGATTAAGATATTTAAGATTTTGCATGTGTATTTTATATATTATAAATCAGTTCAAATTGAAGAAAAAACCTAATTTGTATGCATTATTCCTTTCATGTTTGGAGTATTTTTTTTCTGACTTAGGCACTATAGTTCAACCATTTCCATGACATTCTCACTTCTAACAGAATTTACATTTATTATGTTCATTTTGACTTAACATCAAACTAGTACAGATGAATATACTGGAGATAGTGATAAAAACATAATGCTCAGAACAAAGGACGGGTAAAATATTTCTGGTGGATTGTATGTCATTGGAACTGAAGGTATTCCAAGGATGCTTTTGATATCTTCCACTTGGAGTGTGTTTACTTTACACAGCAATAGCTTTATTTATTATACTCATTACTTATGATGATTAGATATGGGATTAGTTTAGGATCCTATACAGCTGCCATGGGATAAATGAACACTTACATATGAATTTTTTAACTTTACTGGGAGGGAAAACAAGAGAATGTTTATTGTTGGCAAGGTAATTTAGAGTGGAACTGCATTGTAAAGTATTGGTATCAATTTACCGACATTTTAAGTGTTTCTAAGACATTTACCTTGGAATCATTTCCTCAGAATATCACATAAGGTAAGCAGGCAGTAACAAGCAGTAACTGTTGCATCTGTTTCCATCACTAGCTACGAGTTTTGCTCTTTTAAAAGTTGATGTTTTGCATGGGAGTAAGTAAAGATCTGCAAAATAAAATTATTTTTCTTTAGTTTGCAAATGTCTGAAGGCAGTTCTCATTAGTTCTGGATTCTTTTGAACCTCCATCATTAGGAACATCTCAGTACTTTAACTCAGTCATTTGTGATAGAACATCAAACAATCAAATGGAAATACATGAAAAACACATGTTTATGAAAAGCACCCACACGTGCAAAAAACTCTTTTAATGGTGTTCATCATCTCTTATGTCAATCTAAATTAAACTTACATTTTTAATGTATTTCCACTGTACTATCATATTCAAATCTGGTGGCAATAAATTGATCAAGAATAAAAATTTTAGTAAAGTAGTGTATTGAACATGACATACTTTATTAATTAGAAATTCAGTTTTTATTGACTTCGGTTTTCTGCTTTCTCTTTTTCCCCCAGCTGAAATTTGAGAAGGGCACTTTTGACCTTTCTTTTGTGCCCATTCAACACTTCTCTGTAAATTAGTTGCATATGTATATTTTTGTGTGCTTTTTGCATGTAGATGATGGAATGTAAATGTGGGAGAGTTCTCTCGTGTTTTCATGAGGATGGGGTTTTAGAAATGCAGCCTTGGTACAGGAAATATATTTGACTGCAAGCTGTTTGAATTATTTATATACAACTTGGAGAAAATGCTTTTAAAACCAGGGGTTGATTCTGTATTGAAAAACTGTGCAGAAAATGCTGATAACTTTTTTTGCCCAATTTATTTTGGAGAGACTTGCTTATTTAGTTTATTCAGTCTTCTGTAAAGTATATCTTTTATTGTGAAGATAGGTGAGCAGGTAAGGGGCAATCTTCGTGTCATTTTCAAAGTTTGAACTTGCATCCTGAATATTCTTTGTCTTGCTCTTTTCTTTCCCCCCTACAGTTTATTGAAAATATCCTTGGTTTTATCATCTAACTGAAGTTTTCAACTGTAAGTTTGGAATCTGTGATTTGGACTCCTTTTGTGGAGATGTGGAAGTGCTGCAGGATCTGTGTTGTAATGTTTTTCTTTCCCCTTGCTCTTCTTCCTCCCAAATGTTTGGAAAGCAAGAATGCAGAGAGCTTTAAGACTAACTGTGATTTTGAACATCTCAAGCTCTATTGAAGCTTCCATGAAAATACAGCATGCCATTATTAGATTTTGGTTATTATAAAATGATCTTCCCCCTTAGTTCACTTAAAGGCATTAAAAAAGTAATGTTTTAACCGCAAAGTCATGTAGTCAGGTATTAGAAAAGATTAGTCTGAGTGTCACATACACATACATTCTTATGTTTATTCGAATTTTTTGTGTTTTATAACAAGACCTTTTTCATATTTATTTGAAAAAAATGTTGGTTTTGTGCATTAGAAACATTTTAGGAGTAGGTGTTGCAGTTTGAGTACACAAAAACTTAATGAAAAATGCAGAATAGAGGAGCTAGCTGAAGTTTGAAATTCATTTTTAGACATAAAAGATGCCATGTATATCCACTGCAGTTCTTTATGGGATTAAATCAATGCAAGATAGCGTGCTGTGTGTTCACTGATGGCAATAGAATGTTATTGCTTTCTGGATGTGTCTGTTTTATGTGAATCTGACTGCCAGACAGGAAGAAAATCCTGATGTATTCTCTGGATGTCTGTTTTATGTTAAAAAGAATTTAAAATATTAATTTAAACACAAAAATTAAAAACACAGAAATAAAACAGTTGAAAAAATAACTTTAATATTTTATAGAAATTTATGACTTTGTTTGATCATGCAAAATTTTACAATTGTTTTGCTTGCCAAGTCCAAAATATATTTAGCAATAAGGGAGAAACTAATTTGATTTGCATTATGATTTTTTGTGTTGAGTGAAACTGGAGATTTAGAATGGGTTTCAAAGTGAATTAACTACCTTTTTTTTCTTTTTTCCCCCTCTTTTTATAAAATTCATTCTTCCAGAGGAAATAGATTAAATTTTCCCACCAGGGAAAAAAAGGTAGATATTTTTTTTTTTTTAACATCAAAAGAGCCTCATTATATATTTTAAAAAGATTAAACAAAGACATTTTGCTTCTTTTGCAGCTGCTAATTCATCACACCTTATCTTTACACACAAGCTTTTACCATAAAAATAGTCATTTCCTTTACCCATCATGTCATATTTTAAGACATGCTAAAAATAACACAATGAAAGGCAGGATATTGCCACAGTTAAAAACATCTTGTGTTTTCAACATTTGGATTATATTAACCTTGTGGTCTCCTTTCATTGCAAAAGTGTAATGTTGGTTTCCCTAACCTCAGAGCTGTGTTAGAAGAACTGCATCCAAGCTTGGTTACCAGAATAATGTAAATACTACTTCATGTCCTTGGAATTTCTTATTGCAATTGCTTTTACTTCATATGTCTACTGGCTTGGGCCTTTTTTGCAGTAGTGAGCACTGATTGGTTTGCTCTAGAAAAGCCCCTGTGATTCACTCTGAACCACTTGTTGCTGTGCTATATACAAAAAGACAGCTTCAATTTTTTAAAAAATATGGGTGCATGGTAGCAGAAACTTTTCAACAGCCTTATGTAAAATTCCTGAGACTAACTGTATTATTATGAAACAAACTCAGAGTAGAAACATTTGAATGCAGAAAGAAAACTTGCAGAAAAACAAGACTTTTTCCTTCTCGGTTTCATCCTGAAAATCATACTGAGTTGTGCTGGCTGTGGTTCTGTACCAGTAGAGGCGGCAAACACATTGTGCATTTGGTTGCAGCCTGTATCAGCTTTGGATTTGCTGACAGTCACATCACAGAAATAATTTACTGCTTGCTGTCTGTTAGAGCTGCCTGTTGCACATCTCTGAAAGGCAACCAGAGCTTTCTTAGGCTTCATTAGACACAATGGAGGTTTACACTTTAGTCCCTGACTCTCAAAGAATACTAAGGCTTCTCTGTGCATCCACTTATAAAAGAATTTTTGTTTGTGCTAATTTAACAATGCTGTAGGTGACAGATACCTAAGTACACCTAAGAATTTGAATATTTTTTCCCAGTGCATCACTAGTATGGAGAGAATTTATGTCATCTCTGTGCAATTGTCCGTGGTATTAGTAATACCAAGGTCATGGGTTTGACCCCCATCATATGGGACATTCACTTAAGAGTCAGACTGAATTATCCTTGTGGGTCCCTTCCAGCTCAGAGTATTCTATGACTCTGTGAATCTCTTGCAGGAAGGTTAGCTATGATTGCCTATGTCATGCATCAAGAAGGAGTCCAAAATGTCCAAAATGTTGCCCAGACCTCTGAACAAAAATATATTGATTGAGAAATATAGAAGTAAATCATAGTGGCAAAGAATTGTAGAGCAAACAGAGCCTGTCTAACAGTTAAGTGCTGCAATAATTTGTTCAGCAGCAATCTTTAACAGAAAGAAACAGACAGTGGATTAAAAATATTCTCTATGATACCACTCTAGAAAACTACATAAAAATTAAGCAATTAATTAATTTTGAAGCAATTTTTCCCCTTTTGCTTGATAATCTGATTTATCATAAAAGTGGCAAGACTTTTGATCTGGAAGATGAATTAAGCACTCATTGCCTGATTTTTGTGGGAAACTAGAAAAGGAGAGAAAAATATCCCATCCTTTACAGCTCTATAAAGTTTAGAGTATCTGAAATTATTTTGTATCATACTTCACATATCACAAATATCAAAAAACTTTCTATATTGTAAAGCAATGCAGGTTACTCTGCAGCTCCTCATTTCAAGAGAAGCTATTCTTTAACAACTTATTTACACTGTATTTAATGGCACACAATGCCTCATACAGGAGTAGACACAGACAGACAGAAAATTGTAAAAACACACTGAAGAGGTACAGAATACTAAAGAGATACTAAACAGAATTTGGTTTTCTGTAATTAGGAGTATGACACCTCTGGATGATCTTTGATTCCAACATATTATGGTGTGATAGATACATATTACTGTGATTTCTCTAGTGATGCTCACTGTTGCTTTCTTGTCAGCTTTAATAGCAAAATAAGAGGACAGGCTAGATTGAAATGGTTTATTCTCTCAGAACTTCATAGTCAAAACAGATTATCACAGTAACAGGTTAGACTTTTTCCTGTATGCACAACAGATTTTTCTCTTGGAACCATGTCATGCTTCTTGGTGTCACTGATACTATGCTTTACAGAATGACTTTCTTGAGGTCCCTTCCTCTGCCCTGCACTCTGTCTTCTGCCTCCTCCTCCTTTCTTCTGTTAAACAAGAACAAATGTTATCCTGTATGTTCTCATCCCATTCTTGCTTAAAGAATATTTTTTAATAGTTGAGATAATACTCTAAGTGACCAGATGTTATCCTTCTTAGTCTGTGAAATAGTTTATCTGGAAAATATAAGACTGTTCTCTGTGTTCACTGAAGGGGAAGAAAAGTATTCTTGGAAGATTGAGAGGAAAGTGCAGCATCTGGGAACAAACTATTTCACCTCATGCTTTTAGTTTTGAATTCTATTCATGTTATAGCCCTTCTTTTCTGAAGTTTGTGGAATTTAGTTTCTTAAATTAATGCATATACTTACTGCATGCATTACACAGAAGTAACTTTCTGTGATGACTTCTAGCTGCATCAGTGAAATAACAATTAAGCCATGTTAAAGCAGTTTGTAAAGGAGGACTGTCTCTCATGGGAGGGATCCTATCCTGGAGCAGGGGAAGAGTCTGACAAGTCGTATCACTTGAAAGAGGAAGAGCAGCAGCCCAAGGAGTCAGAGCAGGAACTCCCCTTCAGCCCATGGTGAAGTCCATGGTGAGACAGGCTGTCCTGGAACTCACACATGTTGAGGGGAGATTCTAATGGAAGTATCTTTTAACTGTTGTGTTTTGAGTTGCATATTATGAAAACGACTACAGCAGGAAACCCTTGCTGCAACCAGACTAAGAGAAAAGGGAAAAGTTCATTGCAATGTTGAATCCTGTATCCTGGCCCAAAGGGATCAGGGGTGAAGAATGTAATGTAATGAAGAGTGTAATGGAAGCATATCTTGGTTGAAAGCCGTGATTTGAGTTGCATGTTACAGGATTGTAACAGGAACAACCTGAGCCAGCGGAGGAGGTGCCTTACAAAAAGCAATGCAAATTACAACAGAGACTTGTGGTGGCCTCAGTGCCAAGGAACTCCAACAAACACACCACGTCTCCCATCTTGAGAGACCACTTTAACAGGTGGAGCCCAAAGTCATGGACTAAATGAGATCAAAAGACGTTTTGTGAACACTTGTGGATGTTTTACAGACATTTGCAGGGGTGGTCCATAGGTCCAAGGTAATGATATCTATGTAAAATATTCAAGAACAGGAAGAGGGAGCACGGTTAATGATGGTGTATTGAATAGTGTCATCATAACATAAATGGTATGGAATTAGGGTGAGATAAAATTATGGTTTTGTCTATGCAGAGTTAATTTTCTTCACAGTAGCTAGTACAGGGCTCTGTGTTGGACTTTTGCTGAAAACAGTGTTGATTAAACAGGAATGTTTTCATTACTGCAGAACAGGGTTTACACAGAGCCAAGGCTTTTTAGCTCCTCACCCAATCCACCAGTGACCAAGCTGGGAGTGCATGAGTTGCTGGGATGGGACACAACCAGGACAGCTGATCACAACTGACCAAAGGAACGTTCCAGGCTGTATGGTTCTTATGTAGCACAACAAACTGTGGGCACAAGAAAGAAGGAGAGGAGGGAGACATTTGTAGTGATGGTGTTTGTCTATCCAAGTAAGCACTGCACATGATGGGGCCCTGCTCTCCTGGAGATGGCTGAACACCTGCCTGCCTGTGGGAAGCAGCGAATTAATTCCTTGTTTTCCTTCGCTTATGTGTATAGTTTTTGCTTTTCCTTTTAAACTGACTTTATCTCAACTTTGGGCTTTCTCAGTTTTACACTTGTGATCCTCTCTCCACTGAGGCAGATGGAATGAGCACCTGTGTGGTACTTGGTTGTTGGCTTGGGATAAATCAGGATATGGGAAAAATATTTATTGCTGTGAATCTAAGACAGATCAAGGTGATTCCTGGACGCCTGGTAGAAGTACTGATGAGTTGCAAGAGGTACATTTCAGATGCAGTTAAGCCATACTTTAATGTTTCACTGTGGTTATCTTGGTCTAGACTGTGACAGGGATGTTGCTTTTCAGGGGTCCCAACTTCAGTGGCTGCCAAGCCTCTTGATGATGATGAATAGGACAGATGGAATTTGCCTAATACCTAAGATTAGGGTATTTAGGAGTTAGGCATCCCAAAATTCAGCACTGTGGGCTCCTAGTTCTGGACGTTTCTGGAACATTAGTGAATTTATGTGCAACTCTGTAGACTGTGTATGAGAGCAATTACTGTTCAAGATCAGATGGTTAAGTGGTAAAAAGAAATAGTTTGATCATGATAAACATAATATTGCAGCACAAACCACCTCTGAATCTGAACCCATTTAAACCACTCAAGATACATTTGTGCTTTAAAGTTCTTGAAAGATTATGATCTTGATTAATTTAATTACTTACCATTCAGCAGCTTACTTCTGCTTGTGGACAGAAGATATTTTGGTCTTTATTTATGCTATCATTTTTAATAGCAGCTATTTACCAATTTCAAACATGTTTACCTAGAATTATACCCAGAGGGAAATATACCCAGTTAATTGCTATTAGTGTTTGCAATGCCTGATTAACTTATAATAATATATTAGTAAGGCCGTCATTTAATATTAGGATTGACATAAAGAAGAGTGGATGATATAATTTTAATAAAATCCTAATTATTTCCAAATGGAATGAAAGGACAGTGTGAGTAGTATTTATTAATTGTGTGTCTTCTGCAAGGAGAGACTAAATTCTACTTGATTTTCTACTTTTTGGTTTCATTTATCTCTGGACTAAAGGAGTATGCAAAGTAAAAGTAGTAAACTAGTACACATAGTGCATGTATGAATGGCTTGTAAATTTGGTTTGGTATGTGAAACAGGATGAAAAAGTATGTCATGGTGCCTAAGTATTTTTTTTTGTGTTTTTATTTTCATAAAACATAATTATTCAGCTATTAATAGTTAATGGGATTACTATGTTTATGTACTGGCATCATAAGGGAATTGTTAAATATTTTAACTGAACTCAAACTTTCCATGTAGAAATTAGTAAGAAGTAAGAACTAAGTGTAACTAAATGTAATGCATAGCAACATATTTTAATGTTATGCTACAATACTGGATTTGTTTCTGTGGTGGCTTGCCACAAAGGTAAAAAACACCTTTTCACTACAAATTGGAAAATTTTGTGAACCATGAAGTAATTCAATTGAGTTGCAGGAAAGAAAAATACATTAGCTTTTCAATAATAAATTCAAAATTTTGTTCTATTTGGGAATAAAGGCTCCTCTAAAAAAATCTATCACCCTCTGAGTATTGTATGTACTATATTGGTAATGTGGTCATTAACTGATTTGATTTTCTTGATTTTAGTGAAAAAGTTTATATTGGAAAGCTAGTCTGGTAAATGCTCATGATCTGTAGGCTAGTATAAATCACTAAGCAGAGTCTGATAAATAATATTTTGTATGAACTTATCAGGTGAGATTCTGCAAACTTATAGGTCATATTTTTTCTTAAGTTATGTAAAGCCTCCCACTGTGCCAAGTCAAAGTAACTTTCCTAGAAATAATGACTTTCTGTATGAAAATATATCAGAACTTCATTTTCAGTCAGCACAATTTTGCACCCAGAAAAAGAAATTAAGCACAAATAAACAGTCACTTTTCCCCCTCCCCTTGATTAATGGGGTATCCTGACTGAACACACCACAAGACGTTTTTACAGTGAAATTTTTAAAGATTCAGTATTGTAAACCAGGACTGGGAATATTCATCCCTTTATGATATATATCAGAGTGGCCTATTTGAAGGCACAGCTTCATTCATGTTGTAATGTCAAACCTGTGATTTTTCAATTATACCATAGTTTTATCTTCGCTTGCAAGAATTAAAGCCCAGAAATTAGGTAACTGCTCTTTGCAGTGTTTCCTTCCTTCCTTCCTTCCACAGAGGTGATGTGCTACCTCTGTGGAAGGAAGTGCTCTTCTGAGAATAGTAAAATTGGTGTAGTTTTATGACTAGAATGGAAACACCTGATAATTAGTTCTCTATGTCTTTGAATTGATTCTGCCTTCTGATAGGACCACAGCTGACTAACTGGCTGGCGATTTCGGATGGGAAGCCCAGTAGCAATAAGCAGTCAGGGCAAACACTTCTTAGAGCAGATGATTCCTTCACATCTGGCAGGCAACATATTGGCGGGGAGGAGAGCTAAGGTTGTTAGTACATCTTTTAGTACAGCAGAGAAAAGTTAATGCTACTTCAGACTGTTACCTTTCTTGGGTTAAATCTGTGGTGACATCTTTGCAGATAGGGCCGTGTGAAAAAGTGTGGTGGTAATGTGCCGCTCACCACAAAATACCTCATCAGACAATTCATGCAATTGGTATTTACAAAAATCAACAAGCATGATGATCAGTTCATAATGAACTTCTATTAAGGGGTCCACAGTCGCTTATATTATGCTTGTCTCACAGTTCATGAAGAAACAGCATCTCAAACCATAATAACCAGATGATCTCAGGATGCAAGAATCCTTCAGATGTTTCTAGAGTCCTCTTAAAACATGCTTGCATTAGAAAAAAATAGGAAATTAATTTCCAGTCCTTTTATATGAACAGGAATTCCCTGCAAAGGGAATTCTGTTACCCAAGTCAATGCGCACTTGAGTGACTCAGACCAAATTAGAGCTTATGAGGTTTCCTTTGAGTATATTTACTATAGTAACATCTTAAAAATCAGCTGTTTGAGTTTGTGTGTGAGATAAATCCACTTCTTTACATTTCCAAGTTATTTCTGATTCCAGCTCACTCACATACGTCTTATGTGAAATTTAGAAAGCATGTATCTATTCCTTACCCTTCCTTCAGACTCCTTTGTCCTTTACTCTCCTTCTGCCCAAGCATATAATACTCAAATATGTGCCTTTGTCTCATCCTACTTTTTTTTTTCAGTGCTAAAGAACTATTTTGATGAAACAGGAAAGCTAAATACCTGTACAATTTGCAATAACTCTATTTGCTAGAAGTATTTAAAGGAATTCAACTACAGCTTCTCACAGGTTTTCTTTATTTCTGCTAGCTGATGTTTTCCAGGCTGCTTGCTGTATTAAAAACATGTGTTTGCAATGCTAGTAGTCTGCACTTTGTTCCAAGAAAACTGAAAACACATGTAAGAAAGATGACTTAGCATTCTGTAGCTTCTATGTGGAACAAAATGGTGAATGTTTGTGTGTGAGCATAGTATAAAAGTTAGTTCATGTGTTTATTTCATAGCAAGGAAATAGTTATTGAATATTTTCCATACCAACATAACGGCGTAATAAGTGTGTTGTGTTTAATTGACTGGAAGTCATTAAAAGTGCTTTGTGGCTGGTAGGAAGTTTTATTCCTAATTCAGCTGTTCCCCCATGCAGTCTATTGTTAAGAGCACAATAATGCCCTCCAACTTTGTAGTCTGGAGCCACATGCCTAACTCCACTGCCCTCAGAAGTAAAGCAAACAACTTTGAGGATCAGTGGGAGAGCAAATAATGGCTTACACTTTTCTCAGAATTTCTGTCACAAGTATGAAAAGATGAAAGCTGATTTTGATGATTGCAAGCTGGTGGAATATCTTCACGTACAGAATAAACCATGTATTTTTAGTTACAAATCAGGGCCAGATTTTCCAGGGAATATATGCAGACTGTATTCACCAAAAAAATGCATAGGTTCTTCTACTTCTTTAATGCTTTTTCTTTCTCTAAGCCACAGTCATATTTACAATGACTTGTAATATTTTGGAAAAAAAAGAGATGTGCACATGTGGGGAACAGAGAAAAGAAAATATATGATTTCCATAGAAGTTATCAGAAATGAGAATACTCACAGTCAAACCAATACAAAAGCTTTCTACTAAAAAAGGTATATTTTCTTATAGAAGAAGGCAATATTTTTAAACTATGGTTTTTTTAGGCCTGCATTACTCTCTACAAAGACTTTTTGCTTCCCTAAATCACTTTGAATATTTAAAAGATAATTTTAAATATAATTGCACAAACTGAATAGTCAGGCCTTTTGATAGCAGTCTATAAACCCCAGTTCTTCCCTCCATAGGATTTACATTATTCTCTTTCCCATAGGTTTGGATTGTATTGATGTTAGTGTATCTATCCTACAGATATATATTGTTTTACATATATTTTAGGAAATAACAAATTCTATTAGCTGCAAGGAAAAAATTCTTAAAAATTACCCTGCTAATTCAGGGTAATTTAAGTTTCATTTACAAAACCCCAACTATCAAACAGTGAACTCCTCCTTTCTCCTCAGAATAATCCAAACTGCATCAATGCTCTGTCTGTCTCCTTTTTCCAGGTTGATTTAGTGTAGGCCCAGTTAAGCTACACTTCCATTGCAACACTGATATGTTCCTCAGTAAGGTCAGTTCTTCCTCTAATAGACACTGTCAATATCCCTTCACCCAGACTGACTGACAGCACAGTATTTGCTTGGCAGTAAGGAGTGTAGGGTCTTATTCCTCCAGCTGTGCTCCTCAACTCTAGGTTTACCAGTATGGGAGAGAGTGTACGTAATTATAATTACAACCAAGCCAGTAAACTAAACCTTTCTGCTTTCATTAGCTAGGCCTTGGTTAAAGGATGGAAATTTGAGTTCTGAATTGCCACTCAAATTTGGATTTTTCTTTTACTCCCTGCCTTGTATAGATGGAGAAGTCCTCTGACCTCAAGTCATAAAAGGCCTATCAGAGGTGCACACTAAGTTTTCTTTCATTACTTTCTTCTTCTCAGGGTGTCAGATACCTTGAACAAATCCTTGACTTCTCCTGACAATTGACTGGCGAATACTTAGGCAGGTTTCCTGTGACAGATGTGCTGTAGGCTTTAAAACACACAGGTGCTCCAAGCCCCACGTTTCATGATGCTGGCAGTACAGCCTAGAATGGGTTCAACTCCACACTACAAGCAGTATTCATCTGAACAGCATTTTTATTTTGGGAAAAACTTGGATAATTTTGTTTGACCAGCCTGACAAAAGCCTGTGTTAGAGGCTCTAACTCTGAGAAGTAAACATCAAAATTGGTCAGGGAAAAATGCCCACATGAGCAGCACAGTTCATATTTGGCAGCTGACATGCAGTACTAAAAGATATATGTATTAAGAAATTGTGGCCATCAAGAATTGTACACTTTATAATAAAATTGAAACTAATATAAACTAATTAAAACTATAGAAACTAATTAAAACTAAAAAGTGCAGGTTTTTAGTTTTAATTAGTTTATATAGTTTAAATAGCAATGTTGCCATTTCCATTTAATGTGCAATACGTGTTTCATTGTTGAATGAAGCATTCTGATAGACTTCCATTGATGTTGCAGTGAAAATCACTGTAAATGATATACATTCCTGAAAAGTGTTTTGTGAGAACAAAATTTGTTGTCTACTGGTTTTGAAGAAGTTGCATTAGTGAGCTGACTCACTGCAAGATCTGCGACATTGATGAAGCACTTACCTTGTGTACAGTTCAGTAGCTGTGCAAAATTTTTTCGGTGAGTTCTGCCACTGAGAGGCCTGGTTGTAGAAGTCACTGTATAATCAAATTTTGGTTCAAGGGATCAGAATAAATCCAATCTGAACTAAAATCTCAAAGAGAATATAGGGTAGGTGCTGTGTGCTCATGTGAATCAGAAATTTTGTGGTAGATATTATAAAAGCAAAGGAAAAAGAATTTGGATTACTTTTAGTAAAATAGTCCAAAGTATGTTTAACTTGAACCTGATTTTTCTGAAATTCACAGAGCCTTATAAGAACAGAGAGGCTGCCCAAGAATCATATGAATACAGAATGTAGCTATAATCAGACCACATATATGAAGGCAGGAGGATTAGTTCAAAGAGGAATGGGATGAAGTCACACAGGATGGAAGGATAGCCTGCTTGGGCTGTTCATATCTGAAATTCAAAACAGACTTGAGAGAAAAATGAATAAAGCAGAGATCACTGAACTTAAAGTGAACCTAAACAAATGAGATTCATATGTCTCTAAGAGCCAGCTGATGAAATCTTTAAATACATGAATATTCTTTTAAATGTAAGTGCAGCTGTGACTGCTTAGGAGCATGTGGTTTTGCTAGCTAGCAAGTACTTTGTGCAATGATTGATCTCTACAAATTAATTTGCTAAGAGAAACAAATAATGGAGTAAGTGTTCCCATTTCTCAGGACACAGTCAGTTTCTCCCTGTTGGCTGCTGCCTGAGTCCCTTTCTAATGAATCAGCACGAGGCTAAGGTTAGTGTAATAATTAGGTGATTACAATCTTTGGCTGTTTAATTAAATATGACTTTGTGCAAATATTTTGTCACCAGGCTGTTGAAACCTTCTAGGTACACATTTTTGGAAAGAGCATGTAAACTTGGGAAATGATAGTCTTTGATCTTTGAGATTTTCTGTTCTTTGAAGTTTTTTTCTAAAGTCAGTGCAGTACAAGTGCTAATTTAATACAGCAGAGTGGAAAAATAATCTTATGTTGGGGAGAATTAACATACAAAACATCCTAGCTTTTCATGTGTCTCTTAAACTTAGTAATCCTCCCTTTTCTAAAAAAAGCTCTCCTAGGAGATTTTTTTTTTTCTTAACTATTAGGAACTCCACAATAATATTTTTTTTTTTGACCTGCGTGCTTTAGCATTTAGCGTTCTTTCGTTCTCCATTTTTTAACCTTTTAGTTCACTTTGAGAGGTATGTTTTATTCTATACTTAGAAACATTATTGAAAATATAAATGTCTATTTGTTAAAAATTCCTTATATCTCTGATGACCACTCCTCTTTTCCTGAAGTTTCCTCTCTGAGACCTCTATTGCTGTGATTCCAGAGCTTCTCATGCTGTTTTCAATTATCATTTTCAGAAATACTGTTATAAGTCTAGCAAATATTATTTCCAATGTGTGAAACATGGAAGCAAGACCTCTGAATGCAGGGTTTCCATAGTCCAAAGTCAGGAGCCTCAGAGTTATTTCACAGTTGTTTTTTTTTTTTAACTCTCCATGTTTGTGATCTTAAATGCATTATGTAAATACTTGATTTTCCTAGAAATATCTCTCAACATCTCTTAATTATATATATGGTAATACTCAAATAGTTCTTTAACACTAGAAGTTTCTGGGGTATCTCTTGAGCATGGAGAGCTTTTTTTCGAGGGATATGTTTATTAATCAGGATTTTGAAAATGCCTGTGGACTTGGGAGGAGGATGCAACCTAATCCTTTTCCTATTCTTTACTACTGTGTAAAGGGAATACTGAGTGCACTCCATAATAAAGTGGTGTTAGGGACAGAGATATTTCTATAGTTGTTTGCTCCAATTCAAATGTTAGAGGTTAATAGTTTGTGATGTGGGTAGAGCAGAGTTAAGCAAATGCATTGTTTAGATTTCAGGGAGACAAAATACTGTTTAGTTTTCAAGGGGATATGAGAAGTATGTTTTTCTGCCTAGAATTCCTCCATAATTCTAAATGAGTCTTTCACTCTTAACCTATGTCTTGCTGGAACAAAAATTAACTTATTCATAGCTTAGAACAAATAATTGACTGCTGTCTAATGTGATTCAGTGGGCTGCAGTACCAAAATAGATCTCCTTGCAGTTCTCTGTTCTGTCTTTCCAGCACTCAAGTCTCTGTCTTCATGGCACAAGGCATCACACTTCTGTTTCAGGGAAAAATCTGCACTGCTGGGGCTAAAAGGATGTGATTTCCTAGATGTGTTTATCAAACCATGTCTAAGCAGCTGCATTTTAAGAAATGTGGCTCTCTAGAGCTAGTGGATGCACCTGTTTAACAGTAAATCTTCAAAATAGAGTGTGATACATCATTTTTTGCTTCAGAATAGTAGAGTCTAAGTTTTGGTGTAAATATATCTGAACTATTGCGAGCAAGAGAGAGCCTGTCTCTTTTATAGGAAGTTCCTTGTATTCATTCACTGAGTTTTTCCTTCAGAAGGATTTTTTTTCCTGATGTAGCCAGAATTACTTGAGTTTGCCCAATTTTACTATATGCTTATGACATTTTTTTAAAATTTCCTTCTGCTGAATGATGGTAAACAGTGTTATCACTATGTCCTGTAAACTGCATTTTCTATTCTTGCATCAAAATCGTGTCTGGATTTGAAACGGAACTCTTTACTCGTCAACAAATACATATTTCTTTTCTCTTAAAGAAAACAGATTAGTAAATTGACAGACAGAACACTTTGGCAGAAACATTCTTCTAAATCTGATTAAATTGCTGTGTTTTGCCATGTGAGTATTACTAAAAGTGTTGCGTTTTCCGAGTGAGTGCATCAGTGCAGTAAACTATCTTTATGCACTTTCCACATATTTTCATATGAAATGGTGATGAAATGTGTGCAACTGAAGAAAAGGAAGGTTTGGAAACAAAAAGGGATGAAATAAGAAAGAGAGAGGGAGAAAAATCTTCAATTCACCAATTTCTTGTACAGTCAGGAATATAGTGGTTAGGAATGCATGAAACATCTTTCAAAAGAGGTGTCCTTATAGCAAGGTTATTCCTTTCCTGAGATGTCTGACTTTCTGCTATACTGAAATGCTATTTTGCATCTGAATTAAGCTTTCCAAATGGAAACTCACTCACAGCTGGACATTTTCAAAAAAACATTTTATTTTAGACAAAGTATTATGTTTCTGAAGTAGAAAATTGCACAGCCACTACCTGAATAGTTTTACTAACCTGGATTTAAAAATTTCTGACCTGGAGCATAGGCTTTTTTCAACCATGTTGGTATCTGAATATTTACAAGAGAAGATTATGTTCACATTTAATGCTCCATCAGAAGATGTTTCAGTCTACTGACATTTACAATATATCTTAAGATAAAATTTTATTGATTACTGCTTGCATAATTAGGAGGCAGTGGGATCCTGATAACGTGATGTTTCTGGTATACACAGGGACTGCATTAGCTTGGTTGGCATCTAGGAATTGGCTAGCAGGACATGGCTGACTAAAATGCAATTATTAGAGGTAGGCTTTTTTCCCCCCTTGATTTCCAATTTTTTTTTTTTAACTTGGTGTATAAAAAGTTATATGACATTAAGAGTGGGGTCATAAAAATTCATACATCTAACTTTTGTGTTATTTTTAATGTCTCTATTTTTTGTTTCATCTATTGCACTTTTCACTTTTGTCTGATGCTAGTGTGAGAATTTCTCCAAGATTCCCTTTCAGCTTCTTTAAGTTACCTACTCTACATGGCATTAAATGCTTTAGACAGCTTTAATTTTAGCTCATATACTGGTTTTTAACAGTTTAATTGACTAAAATACTCAATGTTTTAAGAATTGAATGGATTTGATATAAAAGTCCTTCAACCATGACAGGGAAAGGGTGATTGGTTGGGTAAGAATGGATAACTGAAATTTGTTTCATTACTCTTCAAGCCTTTTGCAATGATAGTTTAGTGAAGTTCAAAAGGCAAAGAGCACAATTTTGTTTGTAAACTAAGGATTGTCCCTTTTCAGTAATCACCTTTCCCCCCCTACTATATCTGTTCTGTAAAGAAAAACACATAGTTTATTTGGGAGAAGTAGAATAGAGATGGCCTCAAGAAGGTGTTTTCCAGATTTTAGGGGAGGAAGATAAAATTTCCTTCCCTATGTAAGTAATGCCCTTAAATGACAGATTGTGATCCTGAAAAATAGTCAGATAGTCTGACATGCTGAATTCTGATTTTTTATCCACTTGTAGTTGTGTACTACCATTTCAGATGCCCACAGTTTTCTGACACAACAGGGATAACATATAAGACACTAGAACTGTGAAGAAGAGTACTTTTCTCGATGGCATTTGAAGGCTGATAAAATTATACTGGTATATCTGAAATGGCACCAAACATATAGGATTGGTTTTAAAGGGATCTTCATATCTAACTTTTTATTAACCTACTGTCTTGGTCTTTTATTTTAATGTTTTGATTGACGGGAAAGTTAATAGCTAGATGGCAGTAAAATTTTTGTTGTTTATCCAGAAGCAGCTCTGTACTTAGGACCTCACTGTGGGAAAAAAAATGCCTGAGCCATGAGGGTCAACCAAAAAGTTCCTTTGTGATCTTACCCATATCTAATCCTCTTTTCAAGAGGGACCTGCAGAAATTGTCTATATGGGGGTAGGTGGGGGACTGGAAAGTTCTTTCAAAGGAAAGTTCTTTCTTTCCTTTGACCTTAATCTCTTTTCATAACTCTTCCTTTGAATGCTATCTTATTAGGAACTCATTTGTATGTAGCAGAAGAAAATTATTGAAATATGTTTTATCCTTCCTTTAGAATTTTATATATATACATCTATGTATACATATATGTATACACACACACACACACACACACACATATATATATATATATATATATATATATATAGTGGAAGTGTGTGATGATGGAGGACCACAGCATCACCTGACTTTAACTGAACAGCAATTTGCTGCTCAGCAGAGATTGATAATCTCCTGGGATCCATACCAGCCAAAAGTGCTAAGGGTAGGAATAGGTAAGGAAGTGCTAATGCAGTACTAAATTAGATCCACTAAAATCTCATACATATCAGCAGGATATTTTAATGATTACTTTGGACTTGCAATTATATGAATGCAGATATTTAGGTTTTTCTTTCCTTCAGGTTGCACCTCAACAGATCAAGATTTTTCCTGCCCAGCTTTTGAGCAAGAACAAGATTGCATTGGTTTGAAATAGATACTGCAAATGTAACCTTTGCTGGCAATGACAAGGCTTCTTTCCTGGAGATATTCTTGTTAGCTGTGCTTATCTGAATGTGTTAGCAGTTGACTCATGGAAAAATACTTATTGTTGGCTGCAAAGTAGTTTTCAAAATTGAACATATAACTCCTAAGGATTTTCTGCCTAAAGGCAAAGGTCATAAAAAGGTCTGTGAGCCCTGAAATCTCTTTTTACTGCCTCAGAATAGGAAGTCACAGAAATATTGATCTTGGATTTGCAGTGAGATTTCACTCTTTACTGAAATGAACTTAATTCCAGTTCAGAATCTCCCTATGATTTTACAGCATAACCATACAAGTAATTAAAAGAATGAATTGTGAGTGTTGCTGACTCTTCAGGTAGGTTTAGATCATCTAACCGTGTAGCAGGTTGGAGAAAATTATGAAAGTGCTTTGGAATGGAAAGCTGCATAAACATCCTGATTTATTAGAGACAAAGAAAACTCCTCTGGCAATTTAATTTAAGATACATCAATAGTCCTTGGTGTGTGGACAGGTAGCATGTACTGATATCTCCAAGGATCTGCTTCATATCTCCAAGAAACTGCTCTCAGCATAGGTTATAATTTCCTTGTACTTTCATTCTCTTCTGGATGAGTCTTGCATTCTCTGCTGCAATTACTCCAAAATACTTTATTTTTTTCTGTAGTGAGCTGAATTTATAATAGACTGATTTATGTTTTTAGAGGTTATTTACAATTCTCTATCAATCTGCCCCTGCACCTGAGTCGCCAGCCTTTTAAGAATTGTTGTAGTATTGAATTCAAGATAAACTGTGACTATTAAATATTGAAATATCATTGCAAAGAGTAGAATTCCTCTAAGTACTCACATTTCCCAGCTGAAATATATCTGCACCAATGTACACGGTATGGGTAACAGGAGAAGCTGGAAGCTGTGGTGCAGCAACGAAGCTGTGGTGTATGTGCCATCATGGAGACATGGTGTGATGACTTCCATGACTGGAATTCTGCAAATAAGCTCCTCAGAAAGGACAGGTGAGGTAGGAAGGAAGACTCTGTACATTAGGGAGTTTTGGCTGTAGAGGACAAGGAGATTAGGACAAATTGAATCGAGGAAAACTAGGTTTTGGTTGAGCTGGATTTATGATAAAATGATGAACCACAGCTGTTTGTTCATATTATCTGTCATTAATGTGAGGTCTGTTGCATTTACCTTGTGTAGACTTCTTACTAAGTAAGGCTCCATGACACAGGATGTATTTCAACTAGAGAAATGCTGTCTGAAATGTATTCTCTGAAGACTACATAGACAAGAACTTCAAGATACGGAAAGAGAGCAAAGTGGCATGGTCTCCTTAGATTTTTCTTTTCTTTGAGTTATATGTTTGTTTTTTTCCTTCTATTATTTGGCTATGAAATTAGTTTCATATGTGAAATAGTTTATGTTTCAGTTTTTCAAGACTTCACTGTTTCTCACTTTAAAGAATCCTTATGGAAATCACTGTAAATAAGGTGGCTGACTTTAGGTGGCAAATATTGAGTTTCACTTCTTGAAATATAGTTCTGCGTAGTAACTGAAAATCAATTCACTTGGTTTCCTCAGTTTTAGTTATAAATCTAATCAGTAACATGAATAATATATTGCTTTTGATCACTTCTATGTATTGAATCTTATGTGAACATCCCTTTTGTCAAAACACAGGATACTTGACACAAGTACCAGATGTTTATCATCTGGTATGCTTACAAATAAAATTTGCTGAAGGTACATGGTCAAACAACTCAGCTGAACATAGGCTGGTTTTCAGTCTGCGTTCTACTTCTGTGAGGAAACTTATAAATAACAAGCCTGCATCAACATTACAGCATGTATAAAACATATCCATAGTTGCTATGTTTCAAATCCTGACACATTTTTTGGTAGTGCTTACTATGTGTGCCTGCTTCCATGCTATACTCCTTGGATTCCATCAGTGAAGGGCACAGCTGTTGTTGCCTTACCTCATTAGCATGCAGTTATTATTTGTTTTCTGTGTAATTACAATCCTGGAACAGTACAAAATTACATTAGAAGTTAGAATTCTAGGTGTCAAGATAAAAACTACAGCTTATTTATTCTTCCGCAGTAGTTGACGTTTTCATTGCCTGTCACCTGGATCTGCTGGATAAACTGGATTATAAGGCTCCTTATGGCAAGGACAAATATTTTTCAAGATCTTAAAAGAAAAGGGATCTTGCCCCGTTCTATTTATTTCTCAGATTTGTTTTCCTGGTGCATATAAGTTCTGACTATGTGTGGTTTTGAAGAAATTAATTTCACCTTGGATATTCTTAAGTTTTTATTCAATTTGGTGTTAAAGTATGGTTTGAATTGGTGCTTGAATATCTACTTTTAGACCAAAGGTAGAAATTTGAATTTGAATCTTACAAATGTATGGGTAAGTATAATGTCACAAACATTTGAATATTTTTTATATTATTGGAAAAGACTTCAGATTTTAATCAGATCTTTTGGGGGGGGTTGGGGTGCAGTCATGTTCTGATATAACTGCGTTATAGTGTCATAGCTGTAGAAGCAGAGTAAAATGGTTATAAAAAGTGAGAGGTCTATTTTATGTCAGAAAATTCAAAATTGTGCCCATAGATAATCGAAGGAACATAAATTATGGTAAGTTATATTTGAAATAACATCTAAATAGGCAAGTAGTGAAGATTTTTGAATAATTAATTGCTCTAAGCTTAAAAATATGTAATAAAATATTTTCAAACATATAAAAAACTGGAAGCCTGCACTTTACTCCATAAGGCTGATAGATGTCTGGCATATGAAAATGAGAATTGAGGTTAATACTGATAAAATCTAAATGTTTTCTTTATATTTGTGCTTATTAGTCTTAAATAGGCATATCATTGGAAAAAAAATTTGAGCAAAATATGAGAGTAATGAATTTTCAGAGCAGAAGGTTTCACCCAAGGAGTCTAGAGATAGTCATTACCAACTTTATTATATAAAAGTTGTTGCTTGAATCCTGAAGAGAGTAAGGAAGCAAATGAGAACAAGTCTTTGAGAAGGGCTTCAAAAAGCTATCTGGGGATCTACAGACCATTACATCTTACTTTTATATCAGTCACACTGGCAGAAACTATAAGAAAGGATAGACTTAGTTAGTCAACTGGGAAATAAATGTGGCAAGTGACACCTTGCATTTTTGCTGCTGAGCTTTAAGTCACACCATCAAACAAAGATGAGGCCAGCTGCTAACAGGACATTGGATTTGCAAAAAAATCATGATTAATTGCTGAGTTAAAAGAAGGAAAATAAGTGATAAGTTTCCACTTTGAATGTATACTGTCAGTGGTATTTCTTGATTATGTCTACAGACAACAGTACTATTTGATGCTTGTCTTCAGAAAGCTTCCAGAAATGGGGTGATCAATGAGATAGCAAGGCTTCAACATTACAACTCTACTCAAGGTAGGGAAGAATTGCAAAAGATTGTCAATAAACAAGTGAATAATGAAGTGCTAGCTAATATCTAAAGTCAATAAATATGAAGCAACACAGATGCCAAGACAATCTTGACTGCACACACAATTAATTGCCTTGAAATTAGTAGTCCCCCATTCCTGAATCAATATTTGAAATAACTGTGAACAGCACTCTGAAGCACTTATTTCATGTCTTCACAGCAGTGAGAAAGGTACATGAGGTGTTTACAGCAGAGTGGAAATGGAGAACAAAACAATGTGGCATCGCACAACTAGTGCATAGTCTACAGACATTTTAAAATGAGCATACAACAAGAAATTCAGTCTTAGAAACATTTTAATGGATGTAGGGACACTAGAGAATGAAATGGGAATGATAAAAAGTAATCAGATACTTACTTGACAGAGAAAGGAAAAGAGTCCAAGTTTTTTCACTACAGAAAAGAGATTATGGCAGGTGATTTGTGCAGATGTTCATGTAATCACAAATTGTATGGTCAGAGTGAACAGGGAGTTATTGCTCACTGTTTTTCATTACAACATATATGCAACATCCAGTGTAGCTACTTTGAATGAAATAAAAAATAAACGGAAGTAATGCTACTGAAGTGTGGAATTAATTGCTAAATAAGAGCCTATAAACAGATTTAAAAAGTCATAAGGATAATTTGTGAAAGAAAATGTCAGTCCAAAGGATTGTAAGCTCTAGCTGATGTTTCAAACAGATGATTGAAATAGAGAGGATGATGTCAATATAATATAAACATCACCTATCTTTCCCCTAATTTTTTATGTGCTGCTATTATTATAAGATAATAATGAAATTACTGTTCTTAATGTATTAAAACCTTGTTTTAATATTATTATTGTTGCTGTTGTTGTTAATTATTATTATTACAAGAAGACAGAAAGTGCCTTGATACTAAATAAAGTGTCAGAATATGGTTAGCTGAAGCCTTATATAATAATTATACTCTTTATCTCTCTGTTGAGTAGTTAAAACCACAACTCAAGAGTTGCTGGTGTACCTGTGTGTTGCAGACTTATTATTATTTAAACATTCACCAAGGTCGGGAAGTGTCTGAAACATTTCCACAGAATTTGTTAAATACTGCTCAATATTGTATCATAGTAAGAATCCTTTGAGTCTGAAGAAGTTGCATTCCTCTTCTTCCATATTATTGCCAGGAAGCAGCCAAATTCTACATTTGAAGGGAGTTTTTGTGTTATCTGAGATTTGTAGATTTTTGGTTGGGACTAACACTATATGATGAAATTTAACATAACCCCTAGCACTCCATCTTGCTGTGTATGACTAGGTTTTTGAACATTACATAATACATATTCCAAAATACCCTTGGGATATTATATATTCTCAATTTAAATATTTCCAGGTATTTCAATTAAAATTTTCAACACTACCAAACTTTATTAAAGTTATTCTAGTGCCACAGTGAAATTTAAAAATAATTTTGATAATGAAAAATTCTCCCACAGTTTTAGCATCACTATGAACAATATGTTATAATAAATGCATTCTTAAAGCAGGTGAAAATATGGGTTTGAAGTGAACATTTTTTTTAGTTGAATGGAAAAAATTGGCCTTCTCTTATGCCAGCCTTATAGAAGAATCTTCTGCCTAAGTGGGTGTAAACCACCTTGAACTCTACCCTGCTTGCAAAAGTTACCGTCTGGAGAAGTTACTAGATAGAGACGGGTGGGTCATACTGTTTTTGGTGTTGAAGACTATTGAGACCAGCCTGATTCTTCAATCCCAAATTTATACCTTCTGAGGAAGTGAACAACAAAGTTTCCTGACAGAATGTGGCACATGTGGCAGATGAAGTACTTCATAAAGGAACCATCTCTCGATAGTAACTGATACCTTATCTGAAGTGGTGACTGAAAGGCTGCTGAGCTGACAGAGCTGGCTTAGAAACCTATGACTCACCATCAATCCCAGCGCTACTTTTTAAGAGCAAGATCTTCTAATACACTCTCTTCTAGGGAGATTTTTCCTTGGAGGAGGATCTTAAAGTTACTCCTTGAGTAAGAGCTATTTTCCCATGGCCATTGGTATGGGTGAGTTACATCTATCTCTACTCAACAATGACTTTGTTTTAATATTACTTTAAAAAATGTGCATTCAATTACACCTATACATAAACTTGTAGACATAAATCTGATGAGGTCTGGGGCTAGGATTAGATCCAGCTGCACCTAGACTCCTCTCTGAGAAGAAGTGTAGAAAACACAGTGATCCTTTCTACACCTCATGACTCAAAGGGAGAATCTCCCTTATAAAATTTGTCCAAAATTTCAATTTTGTCTGCAACAAGGCCCTTATAGAAAACAATAGATGGTAAATGTAGGTCAAGGATACTCTTTTAAATTTATGTTGAAAATATGCTAGCAATGAAATTTTCCCAGGAAAGCCCACTGGCTTATAAACATGGATTTCTGTGTCTGTTCTGACGGTCTGCTGTGTGTTCATTTTCTCATATGCCACGGATTTATGTCATAGAGGCAAGAGGCACCTGTACCGCCACTCTATGTATGAGTCAGTCTAGTGGATTGAATGTAGTCGTGGTCTGGAGGGTGATTGAGGCTCCCAGCCCCAAACAAGCAATATTTGGTACAAGCTCCAAAGAAGGTAAAGACCTGCACAGTTACAGGAAGAAAAGGAAAGAAACTAAATTTTGAGGAACAGATGGACATAATGTTCATGGAAGCCCTGTACCTGCATAAGCTCATGCAAATTAGGAAATTTATAGTGTCTCCAGAGGACTGGGATATTTGGGGTGGTCTTAATGACTATGATGGTCTTAATGACTATGATGAAGGAAAAGAAACCTCTTGTTTTCCCTCACGTTCCTCTGAATATGGGTATAGACCCATCATTAAAGCAGATACACTTAGATTCCTGTTGGTCACCAATGCAAATTGATAAAATTTCTGTGGTAGTGTGTTGTTAAGTTTCTTGTGTTATTCCCCCATTTTATGTATTGTTCTCCCCTATTATGTGTAAAATGGTTTCGTTCCCCCAGTTTTTCCCGCCACTGCTAGCCTGTCAGCTAAGTTGCTATAGTAACCGCTATTCATAGTTGCCGATATGTAATTGCTCTTCCCCTGGCTTCCCTTATAAGTGAAAGTTGTTTCCTCCCTGTCCAGTTAATCACTCCCTTTCTCCTCCCAGGTTTCGAGAACCTTCTCCTCTCTGGAGATGGTGGTTGGCTGGGGTCCCAGGACACCTCCTTTACCTTTTGATTATTGGTCTCCATTGAGTGTCAGTTCTGTGAAGTTCATCCCCTCACCTTTCCCGATTGGCTCCGCCTGTACCCACCCCCCTCCTTTATAATCCTGTTTTCACCCCCTATGAAAAAAACTTTTTCCCGGTTGGTTTCTGCGCGTTTAGATCCCGCAACACCTTCAATAAACCAATGTTTAACCCCCGAGAAATGGTCAGCTCCGTTCCTCTCCTATACCAGCGGTGTACGCCAGTCCGCAGCCAGCACAGCCTGAGGCCATCAGACGCCGAAGGGTGCTGGCCAGGAATTGCAGAGGGGCGTCGGCCTTTCGCCCTCAGCTAGTCGGACTCTAAACTTCGGGCCACATATGCCCTCCTCTGCAAATTTCCAATACATACAGGTGCACAATATTCAAACCCAGCACATGGTACTGAAAAGATGGTGGTGTGACCCAAACAGAAGGGAATTAAAGTCATTGAAGTAAATGGAGCATGTGTTATTCACCAAACCACAGAAGTTAATTTATGGCTCTGGAGACAGAAGCACAAACTCTCTATTTGCTTTGTAGTTAAAGAGCATAACAAAAATATTTGGGGGCTTGATGTTTTGACTTGGTGCTTTCCAGATGGCACCACGTGGTTCCTCAGTACAAGTGCCAGCCACAGCCCTGGAAGAAACTGTGAGGCTACAGTGCAGATACTCCAACCACCTTCTGCACTGTTGATTAAAAAATTATCTATGTTCCATAGTATATTATTCCTGCCATCTGTGCTGTGGAACAAAATGGATTTTCTGATGTAATAGTAACCTTAGAAAAACAGCACAATATTTCTATAACCCACTTCCCATACATTTCATGGCCAGTCGAAAATTCTTATGGGTGACAGCACCTAACAAGCGATCAGTGCCTTGATGCCATACAGTTCCAGTAATGGCTGCAGTACCCCACATTGCATCTTACAGCCACACTACAGAAATTGCCCTTTCATCCATTAGAAACAGCCTGTGCAAATTAGAGGACCAGTTAATTTCGTAGAAGCATTCCTAGAGAGGAATTGCTGCTCCAGAAGGAGTTGCACAAATACCTTTGGTCAGAAAATGAACTGCTTACCTGACAATTAACCAGAGAACATACAAGAGCTTCCAAATCACAGATGACTTTGAATTCAAATTTATTGGCACTACAACAACTTCATAAATTGTAACCAGTTTTAAATGCATCTCTCCTCACCAAAGAAACACCACAGTAAGATATTTGATTCACTGACGCCTCAGGAAAAGGGCAACATAAGGTTAGTGCATGAATCAGTGCAGCTGGCAAACAAAAAAATAGGATGTGGTGGATGTAGCACATAAGTAGGAGTATAGGGATCATTGTTTTGCAGCACCAAATGGAGCAAAAATTAAATATGGGAAGTTCTGCTATGGATGGGTTCGTGCCACACAATGACAATGGGAGTCACTGAACTGAGAAGGAAAGTGATGTCCAGTTTGGAGAAATAAAGCTCGGCAATTGTTACCAAATGTACCTAGGAAAGCACCAATCAAGATGAGATATGTGAAAATTCATGGGAAAGAAAATAAAACAGGCTAAAAATAGAACAAAATATAGGTGAATTTCCTAAAATTGCAAAAATAAAAATAGGAACTCCTTAAACCCCAAGTGGAATCAGCTGGGATAATGGCTACACCAAAATTTGTGTCACGCAGTTGAAAAAAACTATATTATTTTGTTGCACAGAGCAATGTTTTGCCAAGACACAGTTGCTGCATAGTGGATTTTTCCTTCTTCCTAATAGGGTGACTGGCTAGGACTTTCCGCTACAAACAAGCCTTATTTTCCCTTGTAACATTCTAGAGGATGGCAGGCAAAAGTTCTGTGTTCATGTTAGACAAAAGCCTGACAATGCTGCTTCTCCAAACCACTGATTGAGGAACCCTAGAGTGACTATGATCTAAAGCTCATATTAGGTGCACTGGGAGTGTTGGAACACACTCTGATGGGAGAACTATCAATATTAATCAATATTTCTGCAATTAAGTCTACCTGCTCAATATTCCTGAATTCATGTTATACAGGATGGTTAGCGGGATACATGGACAAACCCTGTCCTGTCCAAAATTATCCAGGAGAGATGTTTCGACAGTACATAGTGCTTCAGTATACACCATATGCCCTATAATTATGCTGGGATAAAATCATTATGAAAATGTCCTCTATCCATTAGTACATAGATTATGAGCCAAACTAAATGGGACAAATTAAATGAGACAAACTAAATGGGACAAACTCTTGCTGTTGATGCCTGGGTTGAGCGTGAACAACAGGGATTTATTTGTGAAAATAGTACCACTAAGTCCCAAGACATTTGTCTTGACACTGAACAATGTATTTGTCACTTTAAAATACATCCTTATGAAACCCCTGAGACTGTAGTTGTATATACTGGAAATGGATGTGTTTGTCTGAGAACCTTTAGTGAATCTATATTTGCAGACAGCATCACTGTAGAAATGTGTAATCACTGTACCCATAATTGTAATCTTACTGAAATTGTGGGATGTGACTAACTATTGAGCTCCTGTCACAATCTACCAATAGCTATAATCTAACTATAGATTGGTTAAAATGTTCCTATCTTCCTCCATTTTAATGAAACTCACTTTTGTAAGAATACAATTGCAATATGATCACTTGAGGACATTGCTGAAGAGAATCCAGAGCAGCAAAGTATCCTGATTAACATCTATCTTCATAAAGTAAAGATACACCATGTCCTAGCAAGACTGGAATGGGATAGAGAACATAATTGGTGGGACATCAGCAACAGGAACTTTGAATCTAAAGCTTCATCCAATTGTGGTGTTGCTAGCTTTAACACTATGCTATTGCTTAAAATAATTTTACATGCAAAAGTCTGGTAAATCATGAAGCAAATGCTCCTTCTTCATTATGACAAATTCCCCTATAATATAATTAATCGTAATATTTTATACTTAGAGCTATTCATTTACTTTGGGTCTGTAAGTGTGCAAGCATAGTATGTAATTAACATTAATTTTGGCACTTAAATGAAACAGTTTATCAAATAATTGGACTCTCACCACTGATCTGCCATGTACCTATGGTATAGAGGTAAGATGTAACTGTACAATGCCTTTATTAATCAATTAAGTAGATTGACTGTATTTGTGGGGTGGTCTGTGACTTATGGGCCCCACTTCTTAATCAAACTCAAAATAGTTTGTAATGGCTCCAACAGAGATACAGTCCTGAGTTGCAGCTGGTCCAATAAGGCCTCAAAGAAACATAAAGAGGAACACAGTGACTTTATGAACATCAATGCACATGAGAATGGAACACCAATCATACAGTTAAGGGGTGGTTTTTCCAAGATTCCTTTATAAAGAAACAAAAAAATAATTGCAGGAGTTTTATTCATACCCTTCCCATTGTAAGCAATTTCACCATGAGCCAGACATTTTATCCCATAAATAAAATGACCTAAGTGAACCTTCTTTGAGCTCCACTTGCTTGTCACTGTGGCTGGATAGTGGTGGTCTCCCCTGGAGATGGGACAACTCTCAAGGTTGCTCCTCAAGGTGGAGACAGCTTTTGCCAATGATAGATCTTTGGGTGAGCCCAGTCTGAGTTCTCCCCAAACTGCAACTGGACTGCACTTCACGTGACTCTGCTTGAGCCTCAGAACAAGAGATGAGGAAAGGGAAATATATTTCAGGCTACATCTCACCTGTTGTCACTGGGTGACTGAATAGCACTAGCCCCAGAGAACTGACTTCTTCAGTAGTTTTGTGGGGTTTTTTTTCTGCCTGAAAGCCATCCTAGGATTTTACAGTATGGGCAGGTTATAAAATACTCAATGAAACCAGGTTCTGAAATCACAGACTTCAGCAACTGGCAAATTCAGGTAACAAACAAATGAAATATGTTGGAAATAGCTCAGAACCGAACAGATTTATAATTGAACTTTAACATGAATGAATAAACAGTTAATTTAGATCAATAGCATGCCAATGAATTTAAGGGCAGTACTGCAAAGAGAAGTCTGTAGGAATCAAATGTCATGTTTTTCAACAAGCTACCTCATTAAGTTTATTGAATAGACATATTGGGAACATACATTAAAAACTCCTGCAAGTCAGATATTTGTTTCACCCCAAGAATGAGATTACTTTCATGGTTTTAGTTATATTTTCTCATCATTTGTCACTGTGCTGCATGCAGTATATTAAAATTCATACTACAAGCTCCATAAGATTTTTGTGTTCTAGGCCTATATACTTGTTATATTCACTAAAACCTGAATACTTGCTTTTCTTTTTGCAGTTGTATGAAATACAGCCTCAGATTTATCTCTGTCATGATCTTCAAGTATCAAGGCCATGTTCTCTTTGCATGAACAAATAGTTCAACACCCTGAAAATAAAACTAGACCAACTTATATTTTTTGTGCTTGATTATGATAACAAAAAGTTGGCAGTGTTAAGAGCATGGGTTTCTGAGCAGGGAGGATGTCATAGGAAGGAGACCAGGACACCATATGGTTCATCACAGGCCCAGTCCAGTTTATTGAAGAAAGTATCAAACACTTATACAGCAAATAAAAAGCTTATGAAGATTCTGTAAGCCAAGCAATCTATTGCTTAAACTATACCATGAACTCTACCTCATTCCTTAGGGGTTACATCTCTCTTTTCTCATGTCTCTTTCACTGTTTGTTATTATACTACAGCTAGGCTCAAGGACACACTATCTATGCAGGTGCAGGACTTGGAATTAGCCACGGTTTTGTACTTTTCCAGTCTCTCTAGTCAGCTAAATTCCCAACAAGAGGAGAAATGGTTTGAGCCTCTTCTGAGTTCCTGGGAAACATCTCAATGATAAAATTTATTGCATTTTTCTTTCCAAAAGGATGTATGCTGATGCGTTTTTCTTCTCTTCCAGGGCTTGTGAATAGCTGTAGAGGTCTATGACAAATGAAAGTCAATTTATCTAGTTGCTGTGTTACTTGTCAAAGTAACTTAAAGAAATGAAAAGTAGGTTTAAGACAAATAGAATAAGACTGAGATGCTTAAATTGATGTGATTTTTGAAAAGTGCTGCACTTGTACAGCTTTTATGGAAGTCTTCAGACATACATATCATTATTTCTGTTTCTTGGATAAAACTGAATGTACACTTTCCTACATTTTTTATTGCTTTCATATTTCTAGCACATAAAGTATATTGGAAGAAAAGTAATATTAATTTTTCTGAGATTTTTTTCCAGATACACAGTATTTTTTTTCTATATTAGAGTTTCTTTTTATTTTTTTATGAATTGGTCAGAGGAAGTTAGAAGTCTTTCATGTACATCTACAATGAGAGGAAGACTCTCTGGAAGCACAGACACAAAGACACAACCATGATGCAGCAGATTGTTTTCTGCCCAGCCAGCACAGAGTGATAGTATCTTCAGGTAAGTGCTGATGACAACCAGTTTGAAAATAACCGCCTAACTCATTGGGGTGGTTTAATGTAGGTTTGGTTTCCAGCTGGGGGAGAGGGGTCCACAACCTGTGGAAGTGGTTCCCTGTGGAGACTTGGTGGAATCAATCAACTGGTTAATATTAAAGACTGACACCTAAAAGAGCAGGATATACCTCAGTGAAAACACACTAAAGGACAGGCAGGCCCGTGGAAAGCTCTCTTGCCTCTGGCTTTTGAGTGGGTAACGGGGCGGTGGCTGGGCCGGCCCCACACGGCCCGTGTGTCCTGGCGGGGCTTGGCCCGGAAGGCTCTCCTCGGAGAGCTGGCTCCTTCCCAGGAAGCCTGCTGTATCCCATCTTGGCAGGGTGGGACCTTTTCCCAGTGCGGCTGGGCTCCTTCCTGATGGACCCTGTCCTTGGGAGCAACCATGCTGCCGGGACCAGTGCCAGGAGTGGCCCCACGACCAGCGTTGGAGGTGGCCCCAAGGCTGGCATGGGCCGGGACTGCTTAGCCAAATTTGGCATGGCAGGGGAAGCGTTGCACAACCATGGCTAGCTTGGTATGTCTCACAATGGATTTTGTTTGCTTAGCCAGCTGTGGAAACGCAGGGCACCGGGACTATTTCTCTGTCTGCTCTGGGGTGCCCTGACCCCCAGGAGAGCATTTACTTTGGCCCTCATTCATGGAGAAAGTTTTCTAGAGCTCAAGATAGACTAGAATCCACAAAAGTGTGAAATAGATTATAGAAAGTAGTGTAGGTGTATCACTTATGTGAGAAATTTAGGTTTTGGGATTTTTAGTTATGTTGCGGATGGAAGCAGGATGGAGGGCACAGGGTGTCATCCTGAGTTTCTTCTTCATACTTCTTCTTCCTTCTTCTTCATGGATTTGGGTGGCATTTTGTAATTGGACAGAAAAGTCTGCATTGTGTGCTTCCAGGGATCAGTTATTTGTTTTAAAGGGAAAGTAATCTAGGTGTCCTTTCTTAATTGGATAGTTCAGTCTTTAAAAGATCTTGTAACAAGAGATTGTTAGCCATTTTGTGCCTTGCTGCCGAACTCATGGTTGTGAGACTGTTTTACTGATAAGAAATAATAAACACCTGAGTCTGAGAATGAACCACCGTCTCATGTGCCTTCAATTCAGACTCAGAGAAACAGATAGCCAGCCATGCTATGGACAGCAAACAAAAGCATTGGCAGCTTTTCTTTCTTTTTAGTGCCCTGCATGAAGAGAAGGCAGGGTGGCACCGACAGCCAGTGCAACTTCACAGTGTTGGTGAGACCACGTAATGAACAGAGAGGCGCGGTGAGTGATTTCCCTGGTTCAGAGCCTAGATGAGATCAACCTTTCAGTGCTGTAGACCTCTCTAAAAACTGTTTCAATTGATAAAGCTTGAGAATAAATGAACCTACCAATTGTCTCATGAATCTGGAAAAATAAAAGGGTGAAGACATGTAAAGAAAAAAACAACATGAGACAATTGAGGTCAGTAAAGAAAGAGTCAAATTCTAGATGGGGAAGATTGAAGAGATGCCTTAGTCTTGGGCTGAAATTCTCTTGTAAGACTATAATGAAGATATAATTGATATATCAGACTTTTTTCCCTGTAATTAATGGAATGCATTGGGGGGATGTAGCATTCTGACTACAGCTGTGAGCAGAAGTACCAGTGTTAAAATAAGCAGATGTTGCAGTAGCTGTGATCATAAGAAGCTTGAACAGACAGTGATGAGAAAGATGAGAAACTTTGCCCCAGAGATAGAAGAAGAAAACCTTTGCTCCCAGAGATAAAAGGGAGCTTGTGATTCTATAATAGAACAGCTCATCCTTAAAATTGTACCCCAGTAAACTAAAATGGCCCATGGTGCTAGTTATGAGAAAAACTACCAAAATGTATTAAGGCCTTCACAATTGCAGATTTCCTGGTGGCTGCTGATTTGCTGTGACATTAAAGCCATGAGAGAACTGTTTTGTGAAGATGTCTCCCTGGCATGGGCAAGAGAGATTTCTCTCCCTAAGAGAACTGAAGAAAGACTATTTTAGAAGTGGTAAACTGACTGAAAGTCCCAAGTTTTACCTCTTTATGTTGTCAGTGGGAAAGAAAAGAGGGTGTGAGGGGAGGAGAAGTGTTCTGATGATTTAATCTGTTTTTCTTATTATTCTTCTTTAATTCTGTTAATAAAGTTTTCTTTATACCCTTTAAAGTTTGAGCCTACTTTGCTCCTCCTCCTAATCCTTATCTCTCAGCAGAAAATGAGTAAAAAATTCTAGTAGGTGCATTAGCATTTGGCCAGTGCTAGACCCACTACATTAATTAGTGTGTTGGCCAGGAAACTCAGATCAGTGAACCAAAACCACTACACTTAATTAGTGTTTCTGCCTGGTTCTGAAACCGCTACACTCAGGTGTGAGAGTTGGTATTGATGGTGTTGTTTTCTTCCCATGAACAGTTGAAGGACCTATGCTTCTTAATCAGGTCCATGAAGTTAATTACAAGTTTACATATGTGGTGAGCATTTAATAATGAGAGTTACAAAATGGATTTGGTCCGTGTGAGGAATTACAACTGCTCCTGAAATTTCAGCCATGGTACAGCTTAATACAATGTGAGTGGTAAGATAGAAATTCATGAAAAGGCTGAAGAAAATACAGCTACCTAATGTGACATCTTTCGAAAGGGCTAATAAAAGGAAGTGGCATTACTGCTGAGTTTAAAATTCAATGCTCCGTTAATCTAATTATCTCCAGGTAGTGAAGAATGTAGGACAAATCAAAATTTAAATGAATATTATCTAACAGTTTGTGGAGTTGTCTACAAGCCTCACTTCTATTTCATTTAAAATATTGAGGCATTATTAATGTTTTTCCTGCAAGCTGGTGCTAAATCAAAATTCATTCTGATGTGTGCTTGGTGCTTCACCAAAAATGGCTGGCCATGTCCCAGCAAGTTTACAGGGAAATCAATGAGATGAAGGTGTTGGGAGGAATATTGTTTTTCACAAGCGTGAAACTATGCCACAAAAGGATAAGACTATTCTCTTAAGTTTTGGAAATCTCTGTCCCAGAGGGAATTCACACATTCCCAGGTATGAATTTATAGGTCTGAAGTGTATTCTAGTGCTTGGAACTCTTTCTTCTTGGCACACCGTATTAAAATTTTGTTGAAGAAATGAACAAATTCCTTAAAACAAGAAAAATTTCCCCTTGGGAACATTTTACTGTGTGTAATCTATCAGATTTCCTGTCCTTCAGAGAAATCATCTAAATAAAGAAGCCTGGACTTCAGAAAGGTCAAGTATTTAGTGGTCCCATGAAAACCTACAGAAATCAGACTTCAAGAAATCAGAGTTCAAAAATGGTCTGAAAAACACTCAAAAAATTAGTGCAGAACCTGAAATTAGTTGAAAAATAGAGGGAAGAGAAAGGAGGATGATAATGATGATGAACCAAGAAAAACTTGTGATGTTTCTGTTGGTACATACACGTTAATGGTGCAAGGTCTGTTAATTTTAAGATAGTAGTGGGTTTCTCCCCTAGGATTTCTGAATCCAAAGAAAAATTTTTCTCTTGGGGTTGTTGGGCCATAACTTTCCTGCAGGCATGGAATGCATAACCACGTTTTAGCAGGACAGGTTCCTTGTAAGTTGTTTGAAAACAAGTTTTAATTTGACTTGTATCCAGGGTTTTTGCATGAAAAACGCAGTGTTGTGATCACCGCTGCCTTTCCGAAAAAGCTCCTTCAGAAGCCAAAGTAAATGTTTTGAAAAAAGACTATTATCATGCCATTGTTGGAAAATATGTTAAATTTCAAAATCTACTAGGGATTTATTTTGTGTGCACATGTGTGTGTATTTGTTTTGGTTTGGGTTTCTTTGGTTTGATTTGGGTTATTTTTTTGACTTGGCTTTGTTGGTTTTAATTTTTGTTGTTTTTTTTTTTCTAAATAACCTTTAAGTTTTTTAAAAAATAAGAATATTTAAACAATTCTAATGTTTTGGTTTGTTTGGTTGTTTTTTTTTTTTTTTTTCTAATTAGTGTTTCTTTGTGAAGAAAATGGCCTGATTCTTTCCAAAAGGTGATTTATTATATGGAATAGAACCTCAGTATTTCTGCAAGGACATGACTGATTGTTTTCTTCTCCAACTCATGTGCTGTAACAACAAGTTTAATGATACCATTTAATTTAGAGTTATTGTGCTACACATGTTTAACAAGCCCATTTGCTCGTGACAGGGAGAACATTGCTTTCATCAGATCTCTAAAATATACATTGTGTCAAAGAACTGTAATTAATCTCTGCCATTGGCTCTGTATCATCAAAACCATATTTTAGGTCTCTGTGATCCAAAAGAAATCCAGTTTCAATTTACTGGGATCAGTTAAAATTAAGGCTATCACAATGCTTTGTCTGCCCCAGGAAATCTCAGTTTATTCCATGATGAAAAGTTAAATTTATCTGTGTTTTTAGGCAAACCTTATGAATCTTATCCATCCCATTTGTTTGGTTTGCTTTTTTTTTTTTTTTTTTTTTTTTTCCCCTTGTGGCTATTTTATATACTGCCTTTTTACAGCAGCCATGCAAGGGCAGTGTGTGCTATGGAGGTTGGGTGCTGGAAGTTGTTGGTTCAACCCTTGCTTTATTCCGGTCACGTGAACATAAGTGGTTGTCCAGAATTAACACCACTCTCATTTTGTTCTCAAGACTTACATGAGGGCATATGTCATTCAAGAGTGGCTAACATGAAGCAGATTTGTATACTGATTGCTGCAGCACTTAAATGTAAATATTCGTTTATTTAAATATAATGAATATTTAAATTTAAGATGCATTTATAAAATATTCAATTAGAAGATGTGCAAAATACATGGACTACATGAATTCTACAATTATTCATATTTCATATGTTAAAAATGCAATCCTGTACATCAGAATAGGTTTCAGTATGAAGTAAGTATCAAATGTGCACATTTTTGTATATTTAACTAACAGAACATAATATCTCTAACACCAGACCTGTGCAAATTACTTTGACAGGATATTTCTATAGCTGTAATGTTGCTTTTGTGTACTTTGTGTTATTCACTATAAACCTCCTAACTGCTAACTAAAAAGCTTTTGTGACAACATCCTTTATTCTTAAAAGATAAATCCGGGTTCTGATATTTAAAGTAGAATAAATATAAAACAGGCATTTGCACAACGTACAGCTTCCTTTTAGCTGCTTCACATGCAAATGATTCCTGTGCAAATGCACCTGTAGAACATCTGTGCAATATGTATTTTACCAGGTAGAAGGAAATCCCATGTTTTCCAGACTTTTTGAAGTGTCTATGAATGTGTCATGCGTACTTCAAACTCTGAAATTCTCATGGGTAAGGGGATTGTGAGGAGTGACCACTTGGGCATTTGTTATTAATGAATACTGCTATAGTACTAATAGTACTATAAACAGAGTAGTGAAGAAAAGATGTAGTGAGGCCTCTGCTATGCAATTGTTTTTCATACAAATTTACATAATTTACATCAACAAGGATCTTTGTGGCACAATAGAGCTGAGGATTTATTTTCTTCCTAGCTGCCTGTAGGAGCTGACCAAGTGCAAACCTTCAGTAACATTTTAGAGGTGATTGTGTCACCTAAGAATATTTCTTAAAATTACACTTTCAGATGCTTTACTTGTAAATAATATTACATTTGTTGACTGTGGACAACATCAATATGATATTTATTTATGCTTCCCACCCAATAAGTCTACTACATCATAAAACTTTATTGCCAAAGCACAAATACATTAATAATTGAATGCCAGAGAAGGAAAAAAGGGACTATAGTTTCTGTCATTAATATCAGAGTTCAGGGTGTTGTGTAAAGAAGCACCAATTATATATATTTCTCTTATATGTGGCTTGTGACAATCACAGTTCTAAAACTGGAAATTAACGACTTTTATCAGTACTGGCAATTAATAACTGAGCATAAAATTGAGTCACTGGTAACTGAAACCATGAAACCTGTAATGTTTTATGTTCTATCTGTTTTTCCCTCTGGAATATATCTTGCCTGGTTGTGTTTCCTTTAACAAGTGATGCACTCTTCCCAAAATCTGTTTTTTAGGAGTATTTAATAACTTAACTCCTTTTTCCTTTTACAGGTGTTTTGATACTTCTGTGGTTAAAAATTTTATCTTTCTTTCAGTAAGAGCCCTTTTCATTAATCTTTTGAAGCCATTGAGCTTCAGTTCCTAAAGTGTTCTTCAAAATTGCAAACCATACAAGTTTCAAGCATCTGCTAGCCTGAAGATAGACTATTAAGACATATGTGAATTCTTTCCTGCCCTGACCCTTCTCCACTTAAAGAATATTATCTTGCATTTCGTCTTGTGCACCTCAGTGTAAGAGAGGTAACAGGACACGTGGCAACCCTTAGTGCATTAGCAGTATTGATGCCAAGATAATTTTTGATCCTTTCTTTTATATACCTTTTCTACAACTTTTATGAATCTTCAGTATCCTTAGCATGCCTACTTGTAATTCCTTAAGTCTGATAACTTAGCATAGCACTGGTATTCTGTTAGGCCAGGACACCAAACTTCCTAGAGGCCTCGTAGTAGGAGGCCAGAAAACCCTACGCTATCTTGAGAAGCCAAGGCCCCGTCTAGAACATATCCTGTATATCAGAGATTTGGCCCATCCAGGGGGGAATTCCTCCAATGAGGGAATATCAACATTCATCCAGGCCTCCCTGTGGACATCCTTGTTAGATATGCTAATTTGTAAGGTCTATAAATTGTGTATGTGATCTATTGTGTGTGTGCATTGCAGCGCATCCCACCTTGGTGAAACGGCACACCATAAGGATCGGATCCTTATTAAAATACCAAGGTAAAAACCCCTTATCCCTTATGTCTGTGTCTGGCTGTCAGCTTTTTAAGACCAGGAAAGGTATGAGCGTCAAAAGTTTTAAATATTTTGTTTCTTCTGCTATGATATGCAGTTTGCCCAAGTTTTCAGGATTTCTCCAGGTGGACTGCTGCCTCACTCAGTCACTTAGAAAAGTTGGCATGAGCTGCCTTTACCTGCCTGACATATTTCTATTTGTAGCAAAGCTGTACTTTTTGGGAAATGCACCATCTAAGAAGGAACATGAATAAGTCTGGATTTACCTCATCAGTGCTGGTAGACAATAAAATTAGCATGACCCTATTTATGTTTATCCATGTCCCTGCAGCATTGCTGAAATAAAGTAGCAACATTCAGATATATACAAGCAGAACATAGTGAGAAACAGGCAAACAGCAAAATGACAGAGTTGTGTTTTATCAAGACTCAGTGGTGTACTCGGATGCTACATTCTTTTTTATTGTTTACTTTGCTCATTATTTTACTGCCCCCATCCCCTTTAATTTAAACCCCTGATTCCTTTAGAGAAGAAGTAGCATATTTTTTTTGTTATTAATGGTCTGTGGTTCAAGCTTTTCTGTGTCTCTATTATATAAAGGGCAACCGTAGCCAGCAAATGCATGCTCACCCATCACTTTAGTTTCATCTTTGAGATCTTGATCTGCTGTTCTCTTTGTTTGTCACATACACCTGTCCTCATTACAGCTGATTGGAGTCAGTAGTGCCGAAATCTGAAATTTTATCTCTACCAGCTATCTTATATGCCAAGCTAACATCACAGCATTTGAGATCCCACAGTGCAAGCTCATGGGGTCAAAGAAAAATCAGCATTATCCTGGTTTAAGATTCCTATAAGGACCTATAAAGAGATTTTCTTGTATTTGAGCATACAGATATTCTGAGGTAACAGACAAAAAACCCACCTCAAATATAATTAAATGCGTATTCACCAGTAAATGACACATGAAGCATAGATATTTGGAGACAGAATGACCATCTGTGTAAAACTAATAGAAAATAGCCTATGTGTTCACCTTGAGGTGTTAATTCCATTTGGGTTTGGTTTTTTAAATTTTTTTTCAATTCCTTATGAGGATTTATTAACAGTCAGTCATGCTTGGTGCCAGACTCTGATAAGCTCTTGCCCACACTGTAGTGAATTCAGATGATCACTGGAATAAATTATAGTTTGATTTTCATTCTCTGAGCAGCTCAGTATTTTGTGAGCAGATTTACAGTGAAATGATTATATTAGAAAATTTAGCAGTCTCATGAATGCAAAGCTAAGTTCCACAGGGTGATACTAAATACATGCTGTGGGTGAGCTGCCAGGGAAACACTGCTTTTGGGCAAAGAAGGATTATTTTGAATAATGGCATTGAGAAATTTCTTTTAATGGTCAGGAATAGTGATGGAAAAGGTGTAAGCTGTGTTTCTTAAAATGCCTTTGGAGATCAGCTGAAAATGGTCTCTAAAAATTGTCGACATCTCTTTTCCTATTAGTCTCTTTCGGGTTCTCTTTGTACATTGACTCCATTCTACAACTAAAGGTATCAGCAAAACTTTAGGTCCTCTGTGATGAAGCAAGGATTAAGATTGAGTATACTTGTTACATTCAAAATTACAGATAAAAACCAATTTCCAAACACAAATAAGCATGTCTCTCATGCTTGTGCCTTGTCAAGGATCTTTATAGCACCTATTAAATCATCTTTCTCTTTCAACTGTGTTGTAATTATGAATAAGTTCACAGTGAATTCTCAATTCTGATCATGTAAATCATGCCACATATCATTATCTGATAGAATTGAGTAAGGCACGCATGGCTGCTGAGGTGCTAAAATATCAGGCCAGGCAGTCAGCTGTATCTCTTAGCAATAACTGCTGTGTGTTACAGACTAACAGAGAGGCAATGAATAAAAAATTCAAAATTTCTCTGAAATCTGGAGCAATACCAAAGATGAGTAATGATTTGCTTGAAGTCTACTTAAATGCAGATGAGAGTGAAAAAGGAAAAAAGAAATCTCAGCAAAGGGGTAAAGCATCCAATTAATTGTAGACAAAGTCTATTTGTGACTGACTAATATGACTGACTTACTCCTTCTTTTGATGATTAACTTTGATACTACTTTTCTCCATTACCCTTCTATTACTTATTTTAAGAAGATGCAGCTTTAAAGGATGAATTCAGTATGTTTTATCACTAGAGGAGTAGTACCTGATGAGATTGACTCTATCAGTGATATAAGCTCCTTGTGGGTGGAAGCATGCTGGGAGAGGAGAAACCTCCTTGTGTGTCTGGTAACCAATGCTCCTTAACAATATGGACTGTTTTATATTAGCTTTCTTTTTTTTAATTGAAATTAATTTACTGCTTATCAGTAAAGCTGTGGAAAGTGCACTTTTTGGTGCAGTCCTTTTAATTCCTTATGGGTTGCAAAACAACGAGCCACTTTTATACTTTCTGTGGGAATTATTTTCTTCCTTAGCACTCCAAAAATATATGTGTGTAGCAGCTGAATTAATGTTCCTTTAATGAGAAGGAAAAGCTAACTGACTGGAGTTTATAGAAAAATAATTTTTATTTCACTTGAGTGCTGCTTTTTGTGCCCAGATTGTGTTTTAATTAACTATGACACAGAGACTTAGCTGGTAAAATTTATTCAGATGAACCGCAGCATACAATGAAAATGGCAGGATTGAGAGTAACACCACACTTTTCTGGTTTTCCCCTCCCCCAAATTTCCCCTAACTATTGTGTTCCTCCATGAAACCAATATTAGGAAAAAAATTATGAAGACAGAAGATGTGAGCTTTTCCATGAAGAGAAAAATATTGTTGATTCTGCTGGCAGAGTAATTCACCAGCTCATTTCCATCAGCTTTTATTTCATGGCAATTGTAAAATAAACCACTCGTAGCACATGCTGTTAATCTCTAGTCCCTGGGGTGTAACTGCTGTTACACAGTGTGGGTCATGTGCTAGCTAAAATGTGCATTAAAAAGGTAGAAATTAATAGTAGTAGATCTGATTCCAAGCTAAATGGTATTCAATGGACAAGGTAATTTCCTTGATGGCTGCCACCAATAGATTGTCATGTATGTTTCTTTTTTTTTTATTCCTGATTTCCTCCATTTACAGAGGAAAAAGCAAAAAAATCTGCTATCACAGCAAAGTCTGAAGAAAATTCACTCAAGACAAAGCCTGTGTGTTCCTGTGATGTTCATCTGTCCTCAGTTTCTTCCCTGGCTCATCTTGTGCAACTGCAAAAATTTACCACTAGTGTTAATATTTCGGTATTATATTTTCTGTGTGGTTGGTGACATCACCTGGCTTCTCCTACCAGTCTCAAAACTTTGGCATTAGATTATATGTCTATTCAGTGGCTCTCTCATAAAGTATATTGTAAGGAAGAATATCAGGGTTTTTTTCTTTCTATAAAATTGTTCTCCTATAAAATAAGCATTGACCCAGTTTCAATACATACAGAAACTTTTGTACTTCTGAATTCTTATTCCATTTTTTTTTATGAGAGTACTTTAATTTTAAGGAACAATGAAGCCCTTGAGAAAAACTGTAAAGTAGGAAATAGAGACAAAAAAATATATCTGCAAAGCTGCATTTCTCATTGCACATGTATAAATAAATTAAAACTCAAATCTGAGTTTGGAGGACATTTAGTCTTGGTAGCACTTTGCATATCTTTGAGAATATTGTGGTTTCAGGGATTTGTGTTTTGTTACGAGAATATCTTCAAACTTCCTTTCCCAGAGCATGAAACATCCAATCTGGTTCTTAGTGAAGTGAGTAGAAAAACAGGCATTGATTTCCATGTGGGAGAGGAAAGATTGGTCCCCAAATGAATTTACCACTTAGTGCTAGCTTTATGCATTGTAATACAGGATAAAATGTTCTGAATAAAATAACTCTCTCCTTCTTGCCTACTGCACATCTCATGGTACTGCTGAGCTGGCGTGTAAGGAAGGAGCGATAAAGAGGAATAATCAACTACTAGCCTACATTTACATTGACAAAAGCAGACTATTTCCCTCCTGAGGCAAAGGAAGCAGCAAAGAAAAATGTGTAGTTCTTAACTAGACTGTTTCAGCAGCTGCTCTGTCTCTCTGCAAGGAAGATTAAGTCATCATGAACCCTTACCTTCTATAAGGAGTGACTGTTAAGGAACAATAGAGAACTTCAGATGGAAAACCCTCCTAAAATAACCATTAAACCCTAAATTTATAATCAGCAATCACCTTTTTTTTTTTTTCCCCTGCCTAGTCTGTGATAGAATCTCATTGCCATGCCTTTCTAACAATTATTAGTTTATTCTTGGTGCCTCCTTGATAAATATAAACTTTATATGTGGTGATGTGTGTTTGTGTTTTATTTTGTAGCTTTCTCATTCTGCATCAAAAATAAGGTATCTGGAAGGAAATAATGCGGTACTAGGTGTTCCTTAATATTGGAAATACATGGTACTCTCTCTTTTTTGAATTATAACTGTTACAGAGCTGCCTTTAAAAAAATCTAAAATATTGGAAATTTATCATCCTAAATCTTAACATCATAAGAGTATTTTTCTTATTTCTTAAACCATATAGGAAAAATATCTGGCATACTATTATTACATTCATCTACTGCTATTAAACACTTATATAAAGAGTAAATAGATAGGTTAAGAGAAAAGGGATACTTTATATTCAACAGAAGACTGTATTAGTTAATAATTTTTGAAGTGCTGAGTGTTTTCAGACAGTTGAAGGTCTATAATTTTACTATGTATTTGTTTGAAATCTTGCTGTCATCTTTTAGTTGACCTGCTTTACTTAAACAGTACTCAAGCAATTCAAGAGCTATGTTTTATAAATACAAAGATGTTTGATTTCTCATAAGAAAACACTTTTGCCCTCTACCTCTAGTTTGAGTTGGTTTTTTTCTTTAATATGCAGGCTCTGTTTCTGTGTGACTGGAGAAATGTCAATGTTTCTTGACCCGAGAGAAGCCTTCTAAAATGATTTTTCCTTTTAAGGCAATAGTGTAACTAAGAATTCACACAGCTGTTTTTGCAGGACTATGTCAGACCAAGGTTATAGAAACTTGCTTGTGTTTGGATATTACATAAATAAGTCTTTAAAAACCTTGATTACCATGAGTTTGCAGGCCAAACTGTGGTACTTCATTCCATTGTGCTGGTCTTTTCAAGTCAGCATACAAGTAAAATACAAGGGGAACTTGTTGAATGAGCTATGTAATTGAAATATATCTGCTTTCCCACCACTAGTCTTTGTCTTGGCTTAAATGCTGAGTTGTATGAGCAGCTGTAACCTCTTGCTAGTTGGATTGAATTTATTAGGAGTTCCAGGTGTTTGGCTTTTCATAGGAGTTAGAACTTTAAAAAAAATATTTTTCTAATGAAGCTGAGTATGGGGAGGGCAAAAGAAAGCAAGGGTACTAAAATATCACATGGAGAGGTTTCCTAATGAAATCAAATACTTGAAATCTGTTTCTTCAGCACCCTAGATATGCTTTACCTAAAGAGTCCCTTGTTCCTCGGGCTCAGTATCAAATTACTCACACCACGAGTCTGAGGTGTCAACTGGCACCAATCCACAGGCAAAACATTCACCAGAGGGAAGAGTTCAAAAGGCCAGTTCTGCCTTCTTCCGGGGCTATGATGCTTTCTAATGTATCTCTCTACTTTATGACAGAGTGGTTGCAGGATCAAACCACTAGTGGCAGAGATTAAAAGATTCTTTCTGTTCTAAATGTATTCTGCATTTCTAGCAACAGCATACTTGAAATATTCACATATCTCATTTCAGTGTTACTTGTTTAAAGGAACTCAGCTGCCAGACCAGTGGGCATGGTCCCACAGCCCATGCTGGGAGTGAAGGAGAATAGAGAAGGTGGAGAAAAATATCACTATTATGTATTTGACACCCAGAAATTAATAGTATACTTCTTGCACTGTGCATGCTCTGTAACACCTGGAGATTACATGTAGCTCAATAGAGTTTTGAATAAGAACTGATTTCTCCATAGGTACTTTTTTCAAAGAATTAAAAAATGTGACTACCATATGCATTCAATATTTGACAATTAAAATCCTCAATGTTATACATTCCAGTTACAATATTTTTAAGAGAATGCTTTATTTTGTGTGAGGACTACTTAAACATTTGACAGATAAGTCGTAGCTATTTATGTCAAGCATATTCCAGTGTAAATTTTCCCATATTATTTATATTTATGTCTATTTTTTTCAAAAGGAGTCCCTTCATTTCTGTTTTTAACACCTTGATTGATTTTTATGGTTTCTTATCTATGTTTCAAAATACAGTAGTAACATTTCTGTGTCTTTTTATTTCCTTGGCAAATATTTGGTTTCTGCATGGAAAATGGAAAGATACTCTCAGGATGTTTCTGGCATGATTTAAAAGAAAACTGGAAGTTATACCATAAACAATCTGCTCTGTGAAATGAAGAACACAGTGAAAATATGGTAAAGAATGGCAACGCAGAATGCTGATGGAGAGTAAAGAGCCAGACAAATCTTCTAAACTTTTTATTCTCACTGTAGTCTCAGATGTTCCTAAATCCTTCCCACCATTAATATACCATAGCTTCACCCAATTTCTTTATTAGGCTTGTAATTACTTTTCTAATAAAAAGAAGTAATTTATGGTTAGCAAGTAATGAGTGACAGCTATGTTGGTAAAGACTAATTCAGAATCTGCTTCGGACTCTTACAGATTCATACTCTATGTACCTGAATGTAGTTTTCAAATAGCATCCAACTGTTTATCATTATATTTTCTAGAAAAAAGAAGTGCTCCTCAAAAAAAACCAAAACAAACCCCTTCATTTTCTCGCTTGTCTACAACATTTATCCATCAATTTGGTGTTAACTTTTTAGTACTGAAAGCAGTCCATCATCAAATGGGCTCAACTGATTACAACATTTAGACTGTAGAATTGTTTCTGCTAAACCCTGTTATCCTCAATAATATTAATAATGAAAAAGCTCAGATATATGTATATAAATAATGCATATTGTACAAGCTTCAGAGGCAGCATCACTCTGAGCTGACAAGTTTTTTTAAAATGCTGTTAGAGAATGTGACTTGTGTTATTAATCCTTTATCTTTTTCTGCTAACTCCCTTAATAAAAAACGATTGTTTCCAAGTATGTTTGAAATTGCTAGCACCACATGCTAACACAAGTGGTGCCTAAGAACATCAGATGGTAAATCCAAGCATATTAATTACATCATTAAACTAACATTTGGTATACCACTGAGATACATTACAATAACAATAACCTTCATGTGTAATAAGATGCACAGGCAGCATATAATGTGGGAACTATGTACAACTGAGAGAGTCTATTCTATACTTGCATGGGGTAATTGAATTGATACAAAAATAAGAAAGAACATACTGCATTAAAACTACCACTGCTCTGATTTTCATGTAAGTCTCTATATTTTTAAGGGGTTATGTGCATTTGTGTCTGAGTATTGTCACACTGTGAAAGCCAGATAAACTATTTCAGAGAAGTCAGTTGCTTGGTTGCATCTGTTGAAAACAGTCTGTTCTGTGTATGAGACCTCATTTCAGTACAGTAATTACCATAGCTGAGACAAAACCTGTGCTAAATGCCATTTTCAGCTGACAAACACATGAAACTAAGCACCACTAAATGATTTGGTTGTTCTGAGAGTGCTTAGCTGTGTGTCTGGGATAAAATAATTTTTCCTGACTGCAAAATAAATAAACAAAAGCAAAAACAGAACAGAAAGAGACAGCTTAGACCAGGGGGTGGAAAAAAGTCAGTTATTGTACCTAATGAAGTGGAGAGAGAAGTTTGAGAAATATATAGCAGCAACCCTTAACAATTTTTTTAAACACTTTCTCTTTTGCTACAAATTGCTTAAAGATCATCAGGATGCAAATTTTCACCATGTAAGCAAGTAACCAGAAGAATGTTCTTCCTTAATTTGATAGCAGTCTAAATGTGTTAAAAGCATCATTTTTAACAGATTGCCAAAAGACGAGGCATGCACGTATTACAAAGAGTGGGGTGTTGAGAAGTTATACATCATTGCTTAAATATTACTAAGTATAGAAAATAAAAGAAGGAAGTAGTTTTCCATAGCCTTTTGCATTAAAAATAACCGGGTTTTAAAAATGTAAGAAAAAAAATGGGGTGTGGGGGGGGATGGTGGGGGAAGTCAAATGTCTTTCCTCAAAAAAAGGAACTGTTATCTCCAAGCAACATTTTTTCACACTGGAATAATGTTGGACAATTCCCATTGAGCTAGAAAAAGGTTTATTGACTTCAAAGGTTACTGATGCCACATGACATTTGCTAAATATTTTATGTTGGAGGAGAGGAATGTGGTGTAGCTGTCTCTGAAATACAGTCACAAGCTAAGAAGTTACTCTAGCTCATGACACAGTGTGACACAATACAGACAAATGAGCTTGGCTTCCAAAACCTGAGTAAAAGGACTAATATGATATCATGTTAAAAGTAAAATGTCGTTCCTTCGCACTGTTTGTGCTCTGTTCTTCATCTAGATGTGATCCACAGTGATTAAAACTGGCAAAGGTGGTGTGTGCATCATCTGTAGGATTTCCTGCATTGTACTTCCAGACCCAGCTGCAGAGCTCTTGCTGGCCAAATGCTTGGCAGAAGCCTAAACTCAGCATCGATTTAATTTTATTTCATGTCTTTGAAATCCAGGCTTTATTTTTTTGTTTCAGCTTTATTGTAAAAAGGAAAAAAAAGTTCTGCTTCTCGTTCACCTTTTTGTGTCATAGTCAGGACAGGAGGTGTTTTCCCTCTCTGAGGACTTTACAGTGTATTTCTTTCAAACACCTGGCCATTTACAGTCCCTGAGTGCTGACTGTCATGTAAACAATATGTAATACCATGCTGTTACATGAGGAAGGATACTAGAGCTGAATGGTGTGCTGTTAGTACCAGGAGAACTTCAGTAAGGAGGGAATGTGTGGAAAAAGTCATTCAATAAAGGTAAGGACAAGAGCTATTAGCATCTAAGATAGAAACTAGACAAAACCTCTTTTTAAATGTATTTTTTTGTCTTTCTAAACATTTTATCTGTTAATGAATGAAGAATGAATGCACTGCAACTTGTGTCACTCATATTTTCCGTCAGTGAGAGAGATACATGTATAAATAATTTATAGTAAATATATGATAAGATGATTAACTGAATTAAAAATTGACCTCAAATCTTGCCTGTATGCAAATTAGACTTGGAAAGGAGCAGATCAAGAACATGAAACACAAAATACACAAAAGATTACAGGATGATGTTTTAAAGCAATAACAAATACTGTTTTCACACAAGATTACATTATTATTTTCCAGACGCTGCTTTTGTCAAACATGTGATATATGAACTATCAAAAAGTAGTAAATATGCTGTTTTCTTTGCATTGTAGAAAACCTCTCATTGTTCAAGTAAAATATATTACTCTTATAGTTTAAATTTTAAAAATTATATTTTTGAAGAAAGGGAGAACTCCCACGTAATAATGAGTTAGGATATTGAGAGAAATTGTTGATTTTTTTCTTTATCAAATGTTTTAATAAAATTTTGTGTATATAGGGCTCTTATTTTTCAGCAGTCTGTAGCAAACTGTTTCAGATGAGAGTACGTGCAGTGGGGTTGGTATCTGAGAGGCCTGACCCCATGGCAAGAATATCTAATACCACTCTATCCTGTTTTCAGGCAGCAGCCTGTGCAAGTTGCACCGGTAAATTTGGCTCACTGCTGGGTATGCCCATTATAGGATTTTTCTTTAACATATCATGGGGTTTTTTTGGGAAGTCATTCTAAAGCAGGCTGCTGTTCTGGTATCTGAACTGTGCAAGTTCTGGGTGAAGTGTGCAAGTTCTCCATAGAATCATATGCCTTGTTTAGGGACACCCCTCACAGATTGCCTGGTTTCAACCCTCACACCACAGGGACAGCACCTACTAGAGCAGGCTGCTCAGGGCACCATTCAGCCTTGCCTTGAGCACTTTGAGAGTGCCCACTGCCTCTCTGGGCAACCTGTTCCAGTGCCTCAACAACACCCTCACTGTAAAGAATTTCTTCACAGTATCTGATCTAAACCTGTTGTCTTTCAGTTTGAATCTGTCCCCTTTGTCCTGCCACTTCAGGCTCTGGTAAATAATCTATCTTCACATTTCTTGTAAAGTCTCATCAGGTACTGGAAGGCCTCAATTAGGTTCAAAGCCTTCTCTTTTCCAGGCTGAGCAATTGCAATTCTCTCATCCTTTCCTCACGGGAGAGGTTCTCCCTCCCTCTGATCTTCATGTCCCAACTGTGGACTTGCTCCAACAGGTCGATGCCCCTCCTGTGCTGGGGAATGGAGAGCAGTACTCCAGGTGGGTCTCAGGAGAGTGGAATTCTTCACCTGATACTCTATGGATGGTTTTCTCTAGGCATGAAAGCAGAATTTCAGATTCTGCTGCTAGATAGGATGATGATGATGTAGCACTGTCAAGAGAAGCAGAGGCTTGTAAAAGTGCCATTGTCCTGTGACAGCTTTGAAGGTCATCAGGTGCACACTGCTGGCAAGCTCTTGCTGAAATTTGAAGAGGAGCACAAGCATCTGCCCTGCCAGTAGCATCAGGAGTGGGAGTAAAAAGAGGAAAATGTGAATTGACATTTCCTTGGATCAGATTTGTACTCTGATAAGTCATTTCTGGCCTTCTGCAGTACATGCTGACTAATGAGAAGAGATTGAGCTAGAGGGTTTTGCTGACCAGTACTGGCTGCTAAATACTATGATGGCAAGCGACACTTTTCTGGGATGTGTGCAGAGCTTGGCTTCTGCGACGGCATTTTGACAGCAGAAGGGATTTTTTGCTCAGTTTGTTTACCCAGATGATTGATTTTAGGTAGGCTCTGCTGTTAAAATAATGTTTCTCAGCCCAGCAGTGGGGAGTGTTAGCCATAGATATGCATGTGGAATGAGACTTATGGAAACATTTTCAGTCCTTCTGCAGTGGGCCTTACACTGACTGGGTGGAAAGAAATATTTCAGTGCAATGTTTCAGCATTGACAGGTCTATCATTTTCAAGATAAAAAGATATGAAAAGATGTATTATAACTGGGAAAGCTATTTAAATACTGGACAGTTTAAGAGACACTAGTTTTCATTAGTTATAAACGTGAGTTCCAGGACTGAAATGTCTTCTCTTTATATGGGTCCTTGGTTATCATATCTGGCTGTATTTGAACTCAGAATGATGATTTTGCCTTATGATAAAGTTAGGGACTCCTTTATTTTACAGATGCATGGTGTTCGCACATTACCTAATCTGTCTCAGATTAGCATTTTCTGATTATGTGAAAGCAGCTGGTAAAACAACACACACAAAAAATGTGTTCTGCTGACATGTGACCAGGTTGAATCTTTATTTTGATTTCAAGATTAAAAGCTTCTATGCTAAAACTAAAACCAAGTTAATTCCATAAAGATTTGATTTGGTGTTATGTACAGGCATTCAGAAGCACAAAAATATTTTGTGAAATTACCTGAAATATAAATGAAATTTAATAATTCATTAGCACTCATATAATTCTCCAGCAATATTTCATGCAAAATTGAGAAAACTCATGAAATCATACTGCCCCTTATAAAATATTTATGAAATTGCAGTATTTTCAGAAACTCTCCTTCCTCATTTAAGAAACATTGTTTTAATAAAGTTACCCTTTTCTTTAATTGTGTTTTACATTATTAAATAATATATTTTAAAAAATTAGTTTTAATTTTTAAATAGGAGGGGAAATTTTATCAAGTTCTGCCAAATCGTGATATTTGAATTAGCAACAAGAAAAGTGCAGAAACAGAGCTCAATGCACTGAAGTAGTGTTGTAAGGCAAATCAACAAATAATCATGACTGCCCAACTCTTTTCTAACAGTGCAGTGTGCAACTTTTTTTGAATTTCAGTTTAAAACTGTGTATAAATTCAGTCTCTCGGACTTGCCTATTGCCCGACTGCAAACTGTAGTTTTTCATGCTCAAGCTCTTTAGGGACAAGAACAACTCTTCTCCAGCATGTTTTCGAGTAAAAAAGTCTGGCTGTCCATGAGCTTTGCATTTCCTGGTTCTTCATTTAACTTGCAGTGAAGCAGTGAAGTCCTGTCCTTCCTCTTGTAAATACAAGAATTTTTTTTTCTTTTTTTTTTGTGAAGACTGCTCAGCATTTTCTGAAGGTATCTTCTTTACTGCTTTTTTTTTTTTCCTTTCCCTTCTTCTGTTGCATTTGCCAGGCACCAGGAAATAGATAAAGCTCCAATCCTTAAAAGCAAGTCAGCCCAGTTGCATTGAATCTGGGAGGTGAGGAGAGGAGCAGGCAATTACTGGGTTTTGTTCAGTTGCCATGGTACCAAATGGAAAATATTTTCCATTTCAGTTTCGAGTTCCTGTCATTTGAGACTCTTCCCAGTGTTGGCAAGTGATAGCCTATGCCTTGGAGACCCTTCTCTTTTATTTTCTGTAGCTCTGGGAGGATTTGCTTATTATCAGTGTACAGTGGTATGTGATTGCTTTGCAAGTCTGAGGATCAGGATGTTGTATGTGGCTTTAGGAGAACACAGGAGTCAGTGCGGGTGGAGGGAGAGGGATAAAGAAGACCAGGAGAACTACTCAGGGAGAACAGCAGCAGGTTAGCACTGCTGGTACTTGTTACACTACAGGATGTATCACTCCTTTGCTTGTATGGAAAATAAATGTGTCCATTTGTGAAAGCAGAGGCCAGCCTGGAGAGCCTGGAAACCCATTAATAACATTATTTCAGATGAAACAATAACCAGAACAGTCCCCTGTGAGATGTGGCAGAACTGAAGGAAAATAGCTCCCTGTGCAGAAAGGAGATAGAGCAGTCTGGCCCTTCAAATATTAGAGCACAAACAGAACACTTTTTTGTCATAAAGTTTTTTTTATATCCATTGTAAGTGTGTAAAAAGATAACTGTGAATATTTTGCAAAGATTGTTTGGAATTTTCAGCAACATTCTGAGTTTATCATCTCACTGGTGGCATATTATCCCCATGAAGCTTCATGTGATACACCTGTTTATCCCAAGAAAATATTTACTCAGAAGAATTGTATTCTCTTCTGCTGTACTTCTGTCTATTGCTATGTCAATAAAATAATAAAAGTAATAAAATCTCTTCCAGCATTTTAAGACATAGCTTAACTCTCCCTTGTCCCAAAGCACAGCTAAACAAATTCAAACCTAGTGTTTTAAAATTTTGGGTTTTTACAGTAATATTGCTCAGACCTTGAGATTTGGTAACATAGATAGTGTACGGCTTACACAGTATTCAATAAACATATAAAAACAATAGATCTTGTTACTTGATATTGCTCTGGCAAACAGCAGTATGGGATAAATACTTTAAGTGTGTGTCATGACACTTTTTCGAATTTCACTTGTAGTTTTATACTCTATTGATCAAAAAACGAGTGTAGGTGGTAGCCTGGCTGGCAAAAGAATTCATACAGAGTTCTAAAGAAGCCATGCACGTTATAATTTTTCATCTAGCTTTCTAATTCACAATTATAATGAGGGTGTGAAAGAAAGAATTAGGGAATGATATCTCAGTCTGGTAAATTATTGACAACAAAATAAATGCCCCATATTGATTACTGAGCACTAATCATTAAATTATTTAGTCACAGTGAAAGTAGCTTAGGCTATGGTTTTTCTTCAGGATTTTCAGATGATCAGATGATGCATGCATTTCAAACATGTGGACCATTTACAGCTTTTATAATTGCAAGGGAACTTATTTTCAGAACAGACCTTTTCACATGAGTTCTTTTCACAGTTTTGCTCCTGGTTCTCTGTGGTGAATATCAGAGGTCTGAAACAAGATTCTTCTGTCATGCTTTGAGTCTGCATGGCCAAAAAATGGCACGGCACAGCTAAGAAATATCTTCTTTTACTTTCCTTCAAGGCTTATTTCAGTGTCTTCCTGGGTATTCAGTCCAACCAAGTGTGATCTATTTTTACCCTTTATTTGGAATTTGTTTCACCCCATGGTTTATTCTGGTTGTTCATCATGGGTACTTCTTGCACATTCACTTAGTGGGGCACAGACTTTTATCAGATAATAGCTCCTAAGTGAGTTTGTAACTACAGAGTAGCAGGATGGATGCAACAAGGATGGCTGGAAACAGAATTATGCAGATTCATAGTGATGAATGTAAAGTGCAATGTAAAGCAGAAGACCTTCTGCATAAACTTTTCTCCTCAGAATTTATTGCACATTATACTTTGCTGGTTATCAGGCAATGTATGTCAGAGAACTGTCAAAACAATGTGTTTATCCAATGATTAGGCTATTGTGGTTCACTTCAGAATACAAATTAAACTTAAGAGTTACTGAAAGAGGACAAATCTTAGGTGAAAAGATTTTCTAGACTCCAGTTTACATTGTTTAGTCTTCAAAACTGAGCCTTTATCACTTACACCAAATGCTGTGGAGCTGAATGCAGAAAACAGGCACATTGAACTGCTGTGTTTTCAGATCGTATGCTAGCAGGCACCTAAACCAAGACATCATGCACAACAGTTTAAAAATGCAGCAAGCTCAGCTGTTGTCTGTTATGAGACAATGCTCTAGGAATGATTACAAAATAAGTTGTTTGCCAATTTACTGAAACTGTTTGGAATTTCATGCCAGATTTCTGATCTCTGTTTCATGATGGATGTTTGATGACAGTTAACGGATTTAATTTTGGGAGAGTAAGCAGGGGGAAAAAAAGCTGATATGAAGGCCAAAGCACAAACAGACAATGATACAATTGCAGAATTGGTGGTTGGTAATACACAGCATATTTATTCTCCAAACCCAGAGATTTCTTAGTAAAACTCATTTTCATAAGGCTCCTTTTTACCTGCCGTACGATTTCCCATAGCATATAGGATTAATGGCAACTGCTAACATTTCACATTTGTCTTGCCGATAGTAGTCCATAATTCTAAGTTCATCTCTTTTCCAACATGATGTGATTACAAATTAAATAACAAATTTATTTTCTTAAAATAGAATGACATAAAATACTGCAATGAGTATAACCAAAATGCTAATGCAAAAAATGCAAGAAAGAGGTAGAAATTAAACTAAACCTAACAATAGTTTGGTGTTGTAGACCTAGAGTTGTAAAACTACTGTTTTGGGAAAGAAGATAGGTGAGACTGGAAATATGATATACTACTTTTCTGAATTTAAATCCAGTGCATAAAGAAAGGAGTCTACAAGTAATTCCATTCTCTCTGTCTTCCAGATACCTGTAAAAAAGACAACAGAGCTCACAGCAGATCATTAGGTGGTCCTTTTTTCAACCTAGTTGATTCTGTGGTTTTGCGATCAGAGATGTTGGTGGAAAGGAGAGGTAGAGGCTGTGCCCCTGGTCCCCTTCACCAGTGTAGTCCCTGTCACTTAGGCATGCCAACAGCAGCTGCTGCTCTGGATATCATCATCATTTTGCCATCTGATGTCTCCTGCTGCTGAGGGTATGAAGCAGGCAGCTTGCACAGCAGAGGGAACCCTATGGAGACACATGAAATGCCTCCATCTCCTGCCTTCCTCTCCTTCCTTCTCTTGCCGCCTTCCTTTCACAGACCCCTGAGACTGAGCTGCCAAAGACCACAGCATCTAATGGGACGGAGAACAGCAAATTGCCTAATCTGCAAAAACACCAGTGCACCTGGTCTGGTCAAACCAGCCAGATCATCCTTCTCTTTACCGTAATGCCTTGGTTTCAGACCCCATTTATCAAAGTCAGGAAAAGCTTCTTTCAGTATGTGCAGGTTTGATGAGGAAGTAGGAATTCTGGGATGCTGTAGTCAAACCAATGGGTGCTCAGATTCTGATATTGGCACCTGATGTGGCCAGTGAGGTTTGGACAGACCTCTGAGAACACACAGGAGTTAAAAGCAGAGCTTGGACCCTGGGAGTTTCTCTTGGGGCTTCGAGGGACAGAGGTTGGATCTCCCTGCCCCGTCCAGCTGCTGCTGCTGGGCCGGGGAGGGGCAGCCCTGCGGTAGGCCTGGGACTGGACAGAGATGGGGGGTGAGGAGGCCCTTGAGGATGGAAGGGTGGAGGAGCACCAAGAGGCATCGGGCAGCAACCCCCCAACTCAGGAGAGAGAAGAAGGTGCCCGGCAGGGCAGCGTGGGAGTTCCAGTGCTCTGGGACCGACAGAGACTGAAATTTTTAACCCTTTTTTTACATGATTGAGACCTTGCCAAATGCTGATCCTCCTGGAGCTGAATAAGAAGAGCGATAAGAGATGAGATAACAAGGACTAGGCCAGAGGGAAGTGGAGAAGACTGGCTGAGTGTGGGGACAGATGACGGAATGGCCTTTTGGCTGGACTTTTCTTGTGTGGCCATAGACTGAACCATTTTTTTCCCTGTGACACAGAGACTGCATTTAGGGGGAGGCAGTGCCTCAGAACCAGGAGGGTTCAGTGTGGGTACCCCTCGGCCCCAGGGGGTGCAAAAAATTTGGGAGGGACAGATGTGCCCTTTTTGGAGTGAGACAAGGCATCCTTGAAAGACAGCCCTAGAAGCAGCTCTGGTCCATGCACGATGGTGAGAGCACTGGGCATGGAAGGAAGGTGTCTCCATGGCAAAGGACTTTCCAGGCAGTGCTGAGTGACATGGAAGCACACGAGGTTACAACGGTGTTTCCAGGGGAAGCCTATGGTGCGAGAAGGACTTCTCTCTTCCTCATGAACTGAAGATTGAGTATTCTAAATGGTGGTGCTGGACTGAGAGTTGGTGATGTGGGGGAATGTATTGCATTGGAAAATTTGGTGGGGAAGGAGGAGGAAAATGCTTTTGTAAGGTTTTCATTTTCCATGTGTTTTTTTTTTTTTCTTTTCTTGTAGTTTAGTTAATAAAGTTTTCTTTCTTTCTAAGCTGGATCCTTCTTTGCTTATTCCTGGTCACATCTCACAGCAGACACCAGGGAGAGGGTATTCTCATGGGTGCACTGGCTTTGTGCTAAACCATGACACAGTCTTACATATGAAGTAGTCAGCAGAGCCAGCTCTTTCTGCCTCAGTAAAACAACTGCTTGACAGGATAAAACACTTTGAGATCTCCATTAAAAAGGGACATTGATAAGTTTTGTTAAAGTTTGTGTTGCTTAATATTAAAATACTCTGTCATGTTGTGATTCTCATTCTTTGTCTAAGTCATGCAAACTAAGTCATGCAAAAGCTAACCCATCCAAACTTTGGCATGAATCTCTTGGAGTGTTTCTTTCAAAAACCCCAAGTGTGCTGAGGTCTTGGTAGTGAAAATCAAACCTTGGGAGTGAAACACCTCTAACTGAATGTCCTAATTACTCTGTCAAAAATCAACACTGACATGACCCTGCCAATGTTGGTGCCTTGTTTTGTTTTATTTTTAATTTCTGATAAAACCTGGTATTCTGTTTTTTCTCTTTTTAAATGTAGCGTATTCCACTTTCAAAAAAAAAAAAAAAATCACACACGTGTAAACTGTTCCCATCTTTATCAGTTCTAAACATTATTTGTATGTGAAAACAGGTGCACATCCTGTGGCTGTAGTGTAGCATAAAGGTTGCTCAAGTATAACATACTCAGAGACACAGATCCCAGCCTTGTCAGAGGATTGGCAGAAATTCAATAAAGAGACAACTTAGGGAGAGTCCTGATGTCCTTGGGATAGCAGGCAGTGGTTATAAATTGAAGGTGATATGCTTGGCCAACAAGAAAGAGAACAGATAACTCTTGGAGGAGAGCCCAGAGAGAACTTCCCCATCTGGTTTATACATAGGATAACAGCAGGGACAGAGCAGTAGGACTTAGTGGGCAATTTCATTATTATGTGAAAATGTTATTGATAGCAAAATATTTTTTAGTAAGCAGTAACACAAAAAAGAATGTCAGAGGAATTTGATCACAAAATATTTATGTAAGGAATAGAAAGTAAGCTGTATTTTTTATGGAGTAAAAACAATCACAAGCTAGGTGTACTTAAAATAACAAAAAACGCTGAAGATATCTGACTGAGGAGGAAACAAAATAAAGAATGCAAAGTAGCTATTTCTTGATGTATTTTTCACATTTCAACACCAGGCAGGTATATCTTGATATTTTATGTTGCATTGTTTTCACCTTTTTTACGTTATTAAGCAATTTTTAATAGAAAAGTTAACAAATACTAGAGCAGACACGATTCCCTGTCCCACTGCCTGTGAGGCTTCAGGTCAACATTGGGTGCATTTGTGAGAAATTGCTATAGTTGGACCCAGGGTACTGAGTTTACACAGGAGCAATTTTTTAAATCTGGAGATGGTGATATCAGATAACCTATTTATCACAACTCTGTTGGTTGCCTAGCAAATTTTGTTGGCCTCTTTCTCACACTTTTGTTGACTGATAAAAAACTGTGTTAGGTGACCCTGCCTTGGCAAGGGGGTTGGCCTAGATGATCTCCAGAGGTCCCTTCAAACCCAACAATTCTCTGATTCCTTCTGTAACGCTTTTCACTAAAGAACAGTTGTCAGGAACTCAGATTCCTGGATCTTGATGTTTAAATGCCAAATTATGGTTTAATACACTTGCTATCCAAAAGCTGTAATTTAAAAAAGTGAGAAAATACGCACTTAGGGATCTTAAGGATATACTTCCCAGCTATCCTAATTGCATAGACTCCTTTCATGTGTTTTTTAAAACAAAACAATAATTTTCATTATTGTAAGTGCCCTGAAAAATGCTTAGGTTTGCCTCCAGGGCCTACATACTAGCAGGGCTGAGTAGTGAATAACTTGCCTGATCAGACATCCCATCACAACCTGATTATGGCTGAGCCTTTCAATGGGCTTGATCTGATAAGATTTCTTGGAGTGCCACTGTGCAGGTGACACCATCAATAAATCATAAATGTGTTACCAGAGACAATGACTCTCCTTCTGCAGTGTCTAGTGGTAGACAAAGTGTATTCCCCAAAAAAGAAAAGACATAACCCTCTCCCAGGCATTTTCAGGGAGCAGAATTCTTCTCCTCATCTGGGTATGGTTTACAGGTGTCGGGCCTCTAAGTGTCACCTGTAAATAATTTTTCTTATTTCCTCTTTGAGTCCATCTTTTTCACAAGGCGCATTAAGAGCAAGGTAAAGAGGGCAATTGCCCTGCTCACGCATAGCACTCGGTCACTGTCCAGTCTTTACAGGGACAAGCTGCCACCTTGACACCACCTCTACAGGAGCACAGGGTAATACAGCAGCAGCTCACAAAGACAGTCCTAGCTTTGCAACAGGAGCTCTGGCTCCCACCTGGAGCCCCTCTGACAGGCAAAAAATGAATGCAGAGCATCTGCTTCACTGGTGCATCTCTAACCCTATGTCTGAGGAACTGTTTCCTAAAAGATGAGAATTTCCTCTCCTCTTGCCTCCTGGGAAAGTGAAACAGCAGCTCTTGCTTAATTCTTTGAAAGTGAGGTGATGGCAGTCACAGTTATAGAGGGGTTTTGGCAATTGAACACAAGGGATCTTCATCTGTAAGGGGGGCCCTTGAAGTGCAGGGGTTCAAGACTTAGTTCTAGGCCTCTCTTTTTAAGCTTTACCAAGCTGGAGGCAACATCACTTTAGGAACCAGGTGTTCTGGAACCATTTTTGAGGGAATAAGATCGTATTGAACAGTATTGAACTGTATTGAACAGTGCACCTTTTTTAGGCAACTAGAAACCATTCATAAGCATGCATTAAAAAGTATGTTTTGGCAAGCTAGGGCTGGACTCATTGAGAAGTTAACAGTGGTGAAAAGGGTCCTAGAAGATGTATGATCTGCCCTAATATACTAAGAGGAATACTCTTTCTAGGCAATCATCCTCAGCTGGAAAATACTCAGTAATATTTTTCCTCCTATTTAATTTTTTCACATTCTTCAGTTTAGAGAAAGAAATATGAAGATGGGAAAAATAAAGATTATTAGATGGAGGAAAAAAACCTTGCTATTAAGAAACCTAAGCACTCTGCTTCTCTGCCCAGGAAGCATGTAGAAGACTAGTCCTGCAAAATGGCCAACTCTGAGCCCTTCAGATGGGTAGCAGGTGCTGTAATGACCAACAAGAAATGTAAAAGTAACAGGAGTTGTTTGACAAACTACTTCTGAGGAGGGACTGAATGAGCTAAAAAAAAAACAGAAGAAATCTGGAAGGAAACAGAAAGGAAAAATTGTAATATGGTTCTCTCATTCTTTCATTAGCTTACAGAGATCTTTCCTGGTCATGGAGATGGGGAAAACACAGAATGTGTTCCCTGGTGTGAGTGCTGAATAGCAACACCTTACTTGAGAATTACCCTCAGATGTATATCTATAGAGAGAGAATTATATATATAGGGAGAATTATATATCTATATATCTATATATCTATATATCTATATATCTATATATCTATATATCTATATATCTATATATCTATATATCTATATATCTATATATCTATATAGAGAGAGAGAATTATATATATACATATATATATATATATATATATATACATATATATATACTAGAGAAGTACGCTCAGATATATACACTCAGGTATATTGTGTTAGGTAAATCATATTACAAAGATGTGTAAACATGGGCTTTTTGACATATCAGGAGAAAAGTAACACAGAATATCTTTCAAGAGTCAGAAAACAAGTTTTTGAAAGAGTTGATTCCAGACTTTTTTCCTGCATTGTGGCATGTTTCTCTTCTCATGTCGTCTTTGGTTTCTGGAAAATTTCTGAGGACCACTACAGCTTTAAGGAAACAACCTTAAACTGAGATTAAGTTTGACTTCTTTTGGTGGAATTTCTCTTAGACTGCTGCAGTATAGGAATACTGTTTTGTTTTCTTTTCTATGGACTGGTGCAGTTTTACATCTTTCTGTAATAAAGTCAAAAATACCAAGCCTTCTGCACCTGTCAGTCTATAAGTCATATATATTTTTATTTATTTGATTTATTTATATATTAGCTTTAGAAATATTGCAAGTGGTAACTGGTTTGGATATAGGTGTCAGAGCTGCTGCAGATTATCTGTTTCCAGTTAAAATCCAATGCCTTATGACTTTTGGCAATACAATAAATACACAAGTATCTTAGCAGACTACAGTTTTGACTATATCTAGCAATTCCAAACTCCTGTGCTTTACTCACCTTAAATTTTAGATGAAAATAATGATTTTTTTACTATTTCTGTTTTACTCAAATGATGAAGTAGTTTCTAGGTAACTGGTACTTTCATCATACAGCTTACTTCACATTTTGAAATAAGTTCTGTTGTATGCATAGTATCTGTTGGTAACATTGTCCTTCTTTCTATCTTGTGACTGTTTATGCATTTCATTTTTATAATACTGGGTAATAGCAAAATAATATTTTCAACTTAAAAAATGTAGCTGTAAAAAATGAGAATCCATCTCTCCTAAAAGTGGTAGTTAGCATTATCTATCAAATGATGGACATGTCCACTACAGTAAGAATTTAGAAAATAGAGGTTTTGCTAGCCAGCTCAAAATACAGAGAAATAGTTTAAAATAGCCTGATATTACAATAAAGTGGCTGGTACTACAAAGCACAGTGATTTACTATAGTATAGAAAGAGAGATCTGTTCTTATTCCAGATACATTGATTTTTTTGTTGAGATGGCTTGTGAAAACAGGAGATTTATGTTTATTTCCTGATTCAATTTTCTGGATGGCACTAAGTATGTCCATCATGTATTAATTCGTTTCATTCATTCATTCGTTCATTCATTCACTCAGAGACACTGTCAACATATTTCAGGGGCAACAGGTAATTATAGTAGTGAATGTCAAACCAAATTTCTATCTACATATTCAGTTTTTCTCATCTATGTGTACATCACAATGCTTGAGATTTTATTGTGGACAAAGATGTGCTTGTGATCAAGTGAGTGCAGATCCTTGCATAGGTCACAGGTACAACAGTGAGTATTCTTCAATATCCTTAATGCTTCTGATAAAGAGACTGGTCTCACAGGAAAACAAATATCTTCTCAGAACCTGAACTTCAGAGTTAACTGTTGATTGATTAAGTAATTCTCAAATGTTTTGATGTCTCTGCTGTATGAAGAATTTCAGCATGAGTTGATGTTTGAAGGTAGGAGGATGAATGTAAAAGGAATTTTTAGGGACACTGGAAGTGTTTCATAAGGAGAATCCATTGCATACAATTGAAAATATCCAAATCTAGAAACTTTATGACACTGCACATCACTGATTACTACACACACTTTGTCACATTTCCAGTGGTGGTGAGGCTTTTGTTTTCTATGATACATACGTTAGTTGGCATTGCACACACACAGAGCTACACTGCACACAAAATTCAAGGCATGGTAAACCTTGCCAGAATATATTATGTTTAGTAAGGCAATGAAGTTGGTCAAGTTTCAGGTCACCCTCCTCCTGGTTTTGTGTCAAAGACTTTTGTATTTACAGCGGTTTTCTTTCAACAAACAAAATCCTGTATATCAGCAAAAAGGTTCTCTACAGTTGCAATTCTCATGAAAATGTGTGTTTTAGAGCTGAGGCGAGCAACAATTACAAGTGTATGTCAGCCCGAGCAATGGCATCGCACCCTGTTAGCAAGTTTGTGGCTGAGTTATTGGGAATTCCAGAAACACTTATAGGAGACTTTGAGGATTTCAGATGTGACAGGTCTATGCTAGACTTCAGATAGTCAAGGAGGAGCAAATAAGTTGAAATGACTCAACAGTTCATTAAGATCTTGCTGCCAACCAAATGTGTTTTCTGTTATCTGCTCCCATCCAAAAGACAGGCTTATCCTTTGTCATGGTTTGCAAAGGAAAACTTTGCATTTAAAGGCTGTTTGGTACCAAGCTGTTTGTGTTGCTTAGTGATGGCAGGACTCACTTCATTGCCTTTCATAATTATATAAGTTCAATGAATATTTTCTAATATTAGTTTATTTCTTTGTGCTGATTATTTGGAAACTCATATCCTAGATTCTGATCTTCTGCAGAGGAGGAAGAATAATGTATATGTCTTAAGCATGCACAAAAGAGTGGTGAAACTGGTAGAAATTGATTTCTTACTGTTGTGAAATCAGGCTAAGAAAGAAGCCTGGACTTGTATTTTGTCCTCATATTTTCTTGAGGAAATGATCCACTCTGAAAGGGATAGAGAGGGAGGGGAGAGGACTTTTTGTCTAACTCATCTTTAATCTCTCATCCCCATGTTCTTGGGTTGTTTCTCAGTGACTCATAGAAGGGAAAGTGATTCACCAAGTCTTTCACCAAAAGTAGAATTTCAGCCACAATATCTGAGCAACTTTGAGATATTCAGAAAGCTGTGCAGCAGCCAACAACTATTTAATCAGGAAATAATATTTTTTGTATGAATTACAGAAAACTAAAAAATTCTCATATGACCCTTTTGAATTGTTGTTTAACTGTAATTTCAGTGCTAATAATTAAAAAATCTGATTCTAGTTGCCTTCAAATGGCTTACTACTGTTTCTCTATTCCAACATTTTGTGAAACTACATTTATAAGCAAAAGACATTTTAATCTAGCCTGATTATGTCCATAACTTGAAATAACAAAAAAGTACCGAGCTAAAATTTCAATGTGGCTATTTTGGTATGGTGCATTTTTCTTTACAAAACAGACTGCACTTGCTGTGCAGTCATTGGTCAGTAAATATGCAACAACTCAACATTTCACACAATTAAGCTCTGTCTCAACATAATTAAATTACCCAGTATTGCAGGTCTTTAGAAAGAGTAAAGAAGAATATTTCTTATCCTAGAACAGGCTCATCAGCTTAGGCAATTCTGGACACAAGACAAAATTCTTTATCTACACAGTTTTCCTGCCGTTTGCTCTGAAATTGCCTACTATTTGCACTGAAATTAGATTGGGGAGGAGGGTGTTGCATTAGCATTCCACTTCTGAGATTCATATATGTCACTGAACAACTTTAAAGTAAAATGACAGAAGGCCATCACCTTAAGCTGTTTAATTAAATCTGGAAAATTAATGAAAAAATTGTGTGGAATTATGTTGGGAAGTATATAATATGAATATTGTATTGTAATACCTTTTTTCTGCAGAAAGCTCCTATGACAGATTTTTTGCATCAGAGAACATCTGAGAAAATGAATACATTGTCAACAAATGACTTCTTCGCATTCTTTTGGGAAAGGTGTTTCTTGTGTAAAATTTAGTGAGTATTATTTAAGGTATTTATAAAATAAAATGCTGCAATAGAACAACAGAGGCCTGTAAAGTTATGGCACATTCAGTATCAGCAGCACAAAAATGAGAGCAAGCCTAATTCCAGCAGTCCAAGTCACTGGCTTTCCCAGACAGAGTGATCTTAATAATATATTTGCAGTATCTGGCTCTAAATAATCATGTAGCTGGAAGTAAATGCCAGAAAAATAAAATTTACTTGCATCTAATGTTATCAGTATACAAGTTAACTTATTGTGATATACATCAAACAGGTCAGTTTACCTACCTTTTTTTTAATTTATAGCTACGCAATTGGCTCTAACTAGTATGATTTATAACAGGTGCTTAATCACATGGGAGTATACCTGCCACTGAAATAATAGCATTAGCACCTGCTGGTGGCTTCTTTTGCGGTGACATGCATTACATTCTGCAATTTACCTACTGGTCCTTTGCCATAATCCTTCAGAACTTCTGGTAGATTTGCTGCAAGTCTACTCCTTCTTTTTTTTTTGACTCTCAGTTTTTTGACTGTGGAATTTGTCCTAAATTTCCAGAAATAAACATACTTAGTCAAAAGAATTTAGACTAATAATTTAGTCTAAACTAAGAGTTTAATTAATAATTTTTAAATTATTCATAGTTCCTAATTTTACAGCACCTTGAAATACTGTGTGCAACATCTGAACCACTCAAACAGAACAATGCATGTCTTGGTTTATTTTGTAATTTATTCTATTGCATTAAATGGTAGACTTATACTGTAACTAGTTACTCTAGTGGTGATAAGGTTAAATAATTAACTGATCTTGCTTGAAGTCCAAACAGTTATTTATTCTTATAAGTTTGCTACGAAAAGTCACATGTAAAACTTAAAGAAACTAATTTTTAATGATGTGTGTCCGGTTTTCGGCTGTTTGGAGGGCCTGGAAGGGCCCGGGGTGGCCTTGGGGCAGCCCGCGTATCAAAGGACGAGAAGAGGCTTCAGTTCTTCTTTCGGTCTTTATGTTTATTAATTGTTTATCTAAAAGATTTTCTTTCGGCCCGACAGAGGTCTGCTCAGCAGCCAGCCATGAGCACACTGTCCTGCCCTCCAGACAGTCACCTATCTTTATACCCATAGTTACGTGTACAATATTTTTCATTTTTCCCCAATCCTTTTTATTCTTATTGTCCGGTGCACTTTCAGTAATGACCAATCCCAAAGTGCCACCATCACCACAGAAGATGGAGGAGAAGAAGAAGAAGAAGAAGGACAGGACACGCCCCAATTCCTCCATCTTACTTCTCTAAACCCCCCTGTACATAAATCCTAAACCCTGTGTCTCACCCTCTAATTAACTAATCCCTTCACCATTCACCCCGGTGAAGTCCTCCTATCCTCATACAGGTGTCGTCTCCCGTGTAGGATCAAAGTCCAGCCACCAGACACTTCTGGCAACATTCCAGGACTCCTGAGCCCCCCAAGGGTGGTCTCGGTGACTCGGCACCTCAGTCCTGAGATGCTGAGATCCCACAGATGTGTACAGCAAAACATTTGACTCTAAAACTTTCAACCTTATGCAGGATTGGCAGTCAATTTTTGGAGGAACTACACCACATCAATGTCCAAAAAGCAAAGTTTATTTTTCAGAAGGGCAATTCCCAATGAATGTAACAGGTTTTAGTCACCAGTGGGAATGAGCATCTTCTTGAAGAGGGATGAAGCAGAAAGCTGAGCAGAAGACAGAATGTAAGTTTATTTCCTGTGACTGTGTCTGGTAATACTATCCTGATGCTGTAGATGAATGAGCTATGCTCAACACGTAGTTAAGCACAACACATAGCTCAGTGGGTAATATCCATGGCAGTCTACAAAGCAGGATATATCAGAAACAGAAGCTAAAAATAATTTGAAGAAAGGATAGGGTTCATAATGCTGCATGCCTGGGACACTGCCAAGACACCAGGTCTCAGTATAGCAATACAAAATGGAATAGAATAGCTGTGGTGGAAGGAAGTTGTTTCCCTCCTTCAAAGGTAAAGTACTTTAAATCATAGGAATTACACCAAATATGTCAGTTTATATTCAAAAGGTCCTTTGGCGATGAGGCCCAGACTTAGTGGAAATGTTCTAATGAATTAAACACATTTTCAACTTCCTTTCGAGAAATAAGGGATATTGGAACAAGACCATGGAAATGCATGGAGGTGCTTTTGTCAAGATCTTTACCTGATTGCAAGGGAGAAGGGGTGGTGTGGTGTGATTGCACAATCAGCTCTGCCCAAAGTGGTGGCTGAAGCCATAGGAAACCATTCCTACTGAGCAGTTGGCACCTCTCTATCATGAAAAGGGACTGAGCAGTATTAGTTGTTTCATCATGCCAATTCCTCTATTAAAATCTGAGTTCTTCCTCAAATGGCAGACAATGGGGAACTCCGAAGGCAAAGGGTGAATACAGTAATAAATGCAATGAAGTTATTTTGACATCTCTAGTGAGAAGTGATTATGACTACACTGTCCAGATTAAAAAAGGGATTATTCCACTTGCCTATACAATACCACCACAGGAGGGATATATCTCTCTTCAATATCCAAATGTGAGTGGAAATCATTGCACTTAGATTATCCTGGATTAACATTGTTGACAATTGTTGACATAATCATTTGGGAATAAATGAAGCTTTGCAGAAAAACTAATATGAGTGAGATGAAATCAATAAAATTCTCTCAAATAAAAAAAGACTTCTGAGGAACTAAAGCACTTTGAAGGAGGATTGAGAATCATAGTACTTGCAACAATTACACCCTTTAAATCCAGCTGCTGATTTTAAACAGAATCATCAACTGTTCCAAAGACTCTCAGTTTCTTGTGCAAAGCCATGTAAAAGATATTAAAGAGGGTAGCCCAAGAAAATATTAGATAATGGAATTTAAAATAACCAGATGCAGCTCACACAATAGAAGGAGGGGAATCCAACCAGAGGGGAATGGGCCTATAGCAATCTCATGAAATTCCACGAATCATGGTGCAAGGTGCTGCACCTGGATTAGGGCATCTCATAAGTGCAGACCGTGAGAAGTCACTAAGAACAGCCCTGAGGATAAAATCCCAGAGGTTCTGGAGGATGACAGAACCTGATAGGTCCTGAGCCAACGCTGTGCACTCACAGCCCAGAAAGCCAAATGTATCCTGGGCTGCATCAAAGCAACACAGCCAGGAGGCTGAAGGAGGGGATTCTGTCCCTCTGCTCTGCTCTGGTGAGATCCCAGTGGAGTGTTGCATCCAGCTCTGGAATCCCTGACATAATAAAGATGTAAAACTGTTAGAATGTTGTAGGGTGTAAAACTGTTAGAGGGTCATGAAGATCACCAGAGGTCTGGGAAACCTCTCCTGTGAAGACAGACTGAGAGATGGGTTTGTTCAGGCTGGAGAAGTATTGGAATATGATCCCAATATTACCAGGTAGATTGTGCCTGGGCTGGTCTGACCCTTGCTGCTGGGCCAAAGGCGGCAACTGTGGTATTTCACCTCAGAGACACTTTTGGCTGGCTGTATGTTGCAGCTGGGCACTGAAACAAGTCCAGGCTTGTAGAAACACAGTTTACCTTGTAGAAACTCAGGTGGAAGGGCTTCAGGCTAGGGTGAAGAGGAAAAGGAGACGGATTCTGTCGGAGGGTTAATATCCAGAGTTTTATTCCATGGTCACAGAGGTCTGAATCTTGGTAACAGCTCCAACAGAATGCTGACCATGTGGTCCTGGCTCAATTTAAGCTCAGGGACAGGGGGAGGGGAAGGGGCAGGTGAGCACCAACCAGGTGGGAGGAGGAAGGTCCCAGGGCACAAAGGACACCTAGACAGGCCAGTGACCCCCAGGCCTGGATTGCATCCTTTGAACTTGACCAACCACACGATGGCCTTGCTGGAATGTTAAAACTGATTGACAGCACTCACTCAGCAAGGGGGCGAGGGGGAAGGGGAAGAGAGGTATGGCCACACCTGGGAAGGGACTGGGAAGTAAAACAGGAAATTGCAACACACTGCAACAGAGAAGAAAGGATCCAAGGAGAGCTTACAGTATGAAAAGAAGGCTTATAGAATTTTGCACAGGTATATAGTGATAGGACAAGTGGGAGAGCTTTTAAACTCAAAACCGGGAGTATTAGATATTAGGGAGAAATTCTTCACAGTGAGAATGGTGAGACACTGGTTGCCCAGACAAGTTTTGAGTACCCTGTCCCTGGAACTGTTTGAGGCCAGGTTAGTGGGCCCTTGAGCAACCAGATCTGGTGGGTGGCATCCATGCCCATGGAGGGGGGACTGGAGGTAGATGATCTCCAAGGTCCCTTCCAACCCAAACTGTTCTACAATTCAATGTCCAGTTGATGTTCCTTGCTTTCATCAAAGATGTACAGAATCAGCTTGAATGTGTTCCTTTGAAAGATTTTTAAAGGGACTGTTTATTTATTCATTGGGTGAACCTTAGGTACAAAATATCTTCTAGGTCTGAACTGTGCTAGTGACAGTAACTTCAGGAATTCATAAACTTTATGATTTTTTTAATACTTTTCTGAACTATTACAATCTCAGGAGGGTGATCAATGAGACTGTATACAAAGTACCAAGACATGAATCACTTTTTGATGATTTCTTTCTTTACAGAGCATATCTGCTTATGAGTGCCAATGAGTAAATGCTCAACAGCTATGCCTCATTAACATTTAACCCCCAAGTAAGTGTGATCTCAGAGCTAAAGAAGCCTGTACTACTATTCTAATCTGTTTTAAAATACAGCCTGAACAAGAGTGAGTGTGGTATCTTAGGATTATACCCCTTGTGCTCTGAGGAATAAAATGCGTCTGGGAGTTGTTTCTCCCATTTGATGGAAAGAAAATATTAATGAGTAGGTCAGAGTCTCTGACAAATTGATTCCATTTAGCTGGCCTAAAGCAGATAGCACTTTAGCAAAGTGTTACATTAATAATCTATCCTTTTAGCCTTCCTGCTTTCTTGTGGAGGCAGGTGCCACTCTTTCCCTATTACTTTAAACAAATGTAATTAAGAAATGGTTCAGTGATTCGACTTCATGAGCTAGACTTTGATTTTCTTTCTGTGCTGAATCTGCTAAGTTGCTAAGCTTTTTTTGTTTCTTAAAACAAGATCAGGATCTAGCTTCATGTGTCTCAACCTTCTCAGTGATGAAAGCAGAGAATTGCTATTTGTTTTTAGATGCCTCTTCAGTAAAAAACTGCCTAATAGCTTGACAGTTCTCATTATCTAGGCATCTATATGAGTAAATTAACATCTCTTGCAAATGACAGGTTTTACTTGTTGGGAAATACATGAAGACTTACAGCTGGACTGTAGTTGAGAAGGTTATTCATGGATCCACAGTTTTATTGAAAATTATTTCACTGCCTCGTCTACATTTTACTGCCTTTTTCTGGACCATGTATTTCAATAGATACCTAGAAAAGCACAGCTATTGTGGTAGAAGAAAGTTCACTGAATACCACCCCAGCTACAGGAAGACTGATGTTAGGCCTGAGCTGCATGGTTATCCCAGCAGGCATTCCTGTGCAGGCACCTTGACTCTGCCTGTGTCCTGAGAGTAAAGCCTCGGGGAGATGTTTGGCTCTGCATCCACCTCACAGTATAAGCAAAACCCCAAAGTTTCAGAACTGGATAGGGATCCTTGCAAATTTTTCCTTACCCAGAGAACAACACTTTTATTGGTCTATGGGGAGCACTGGAATTGGTCTAAGGGGCAAGTTGTCAGAAGGAAGTATAAGGAAGTAATACAAAACTTCATAGGAGCCCGGACAGGCAAAAGAATGTGCTAAAGCTATGGAGAGATGCAGGGTAGGGGGGCTGCAACACAGGAAAAAGTGTTCCTTCAGCTGAAAGGAGTGACTAGATGTTCTTATGCTCTTGACTATAGATCTAGAGGTTTTACCTAGTTTGGTGATAGAAAAAGCTACAAAACTCAGTGACAGTCCCTTCTGTCCCTCCTTTGCTAATTGATTTAACAGTGAAAGAGTCTCCCACTGAGGCAGCTGTGTCATTAGTTCAGACTACTGATCTGCTGGAATTAACAGTTTAAACATCCTGAAGCTCTGTATGGGTTCCTGCATTGAAAATTTATTTTTAAATGTAGGAGAAAGAGAAGAAATTATAAGGGCTATTAGGGGTGAAAAGGCTAACACTTCAAAACTAGAATTACCAGTATTTGAGGCAATAGCAAGTCATAATGTAGTAGGTAATCATGAAGATTGTATCAAAATACATATGCACAAGGGAGCCAATTAGGTTTGCTTAAGCAACTTTGCACACTGTGATTTTTTCCTGAGTAGAGCACTGAGTTTTGAAACCTGAAGGATTTTTAAATGTAGGCAATCATAACCAATATTATAGTAATGCCTAATCTTGGCATCCTGCTAAGTTACCTGCTAAGATACTAATTCCTAGTGATATGTTCTATCAACAATTTCTGCCTTTCTGGAGTTTTGTTAAAATATTGTTTCCTTTTATCAATTTAAAATGTTCTGCCTTTCACTGTCTTCTTTACATCTTTGTTCTTATGAAGAATGCCAGGCAGGAGCTGCTTGATGTATGTTTTTCTGTTACAGATATGCTTTTATATACATCTATCTTATTTTGAATCTATACAACTCCAGCTTTCTCAGTTTCTCATGTGTTTTTATGAGCTGACATCCCTAGGAGGTAAATAAAGCTTTTTTGCAGTCTTTATGCCTTTCCAGAAAACTTAAAATTATGTTCAACACTGAAAATTGATGAACTGGTGAGGATGTCACAGAAGAAAACCAAATAGATGTAGGAAAAAGAAAAAGACAGATACAAGAATTGCTGGATACAAGGGCAATTTTCTCTGTTTCTGAAAAAGAGTTGGGAAAGGCATGGTTTACAATGTCAAAATATAACGGGCAGTGACTGGAAATGTTAAATATTTAGCCACATGAATGTCTCAGAGTTCTCACAGCATGTTCACATGTTTCTGTTCTTCCACCTGCCTTTCCATGGAGATAATTTATAACTGGATGACAGTCACTTTCATTGGTCCAAGCTGGCACAGTATTGAATGACATTCAGTCTCACAGCTACAGCTACTGTGGGTTTTGGTGTACAGAAGCATTAACAGAATTGCAGCCAGTGGGTTCAGCGAGACAATTCCTGCTGTGTGTTCACTGCTCATGGAACCGCACCTGGAGTGCTGTGGGAGGGTCCAGTGGACGTCCTGCAGAAAAGGGGCTGACTGGAGCATGTGGTACATGGAAAAAGACTGAGGAATCTGGGTTTGTTCAGGCTCAGAAATGAGATTGAAGTGAAACCATTTTGCAACTAAAAGCTTATCAAATTGGAGGAAATAGGGAAAATGCAGTCAGACCTGGAGGTGCAGAGTGGTAGGAAAGAGACTCAGAAGCTGGAAAACAGAAAGTTCTGACTATATCAGAGGAAAATATTCACCATGGGGACAGCTAAATACTGGAGCAGATTAACTGGTAAGGTTGTGGGATCTACGTCTTGGGAGAATTTCAAATCCTAACTTGATGAAGCCCTGAGCAGCCTGACTTAGTTGACTTTAAGCAAGGTTTGAACTACCCATTTCCTCTTCAAATTCAACTATTCCACAGATATGTGTGGGATCAAATAGACTCCAGTGGTCAAGAAAAAAAAATATTTCTTAAGATTTACATTTAAAAATCTTAAAAGTTCATATACTAGGTTATTTTTATTCACTTAAAATAGGACTGAATGGAAAATGTGTAATCAAATGAAATATATTAATTTTTTGTTTTCATATCAAAATCTTTTGCAGGAACAACCAACATTTGCTTGTAACATATTTTAAGATTATTTTGTCAGCATGCCTTCTTGTTATGAAATCTTTTTGTATCATCTAAAGATGCAATTCTTGATATTTAGAGCTTTTATTTCTGGTCCATGTTGAGGGCATATTAATCCGTCCTAATACCAAATGTAGAAAATAAATATTTTTGATAATATCCTGACTCAGAGATTTTGTCTGTTAAATACTTTTTGTGTGTGTGGTCTTGTATGTCTGGTGATTTGTTTCTTTGGAATCATACAGTATGTTCCCAAAGTACACCATAAAAATAATATAATCATGATGTTATCTGTTACATTGCAAAATATATGACAATATTGTGTCTATTGTTAAATACAGCCTCAAGGACCTCATGACAGTGCCAAACAAGTAAGTTGCTTTCAATTAAGGACAATGTCTCAGTGCTCAGTAAACACAGAAGATTATTTATGTATGAGCTTGATGTTGTTAGAAAATGTGTAGCAGAATCATGTAGTTCAGCTTTTATTTGGATGGAACTAAAAGCAACAAAGACTAAGCACAACTATAGAAAAAAATCATGCCTACAATGAACCTAGATCATAGATGGTTAGTTCATTTTTTCAAGTATTGCTTGTAATTTATGGGTACCCCTAATGATTCCATTAGAGCTCAAATAACAGAATTCAGCACAAATGTATTTCTACTGAGCAGTGGAAACACAATTTCTCTCGAACTGCAGCTGCTGTAGTTGAAGATTAGTCTCTTACTATCCCTTAGGGAGATGACTGTCTCTGCCAGCTGACTTAGTTTTTATACTGCCAGCGATTTATTAGATTGCTTTGCTCTTAAGTGTGATAATAGGCCTTATGCTTAGCAAGGTTTAGAGACTTCCAGTGCATTAATATTTTATGGCAATGACAGTCAAGACACATTTTGTTTACCTAACAAGACAAGCCAAGCTACAGATGATGTGTACTGGAGATTAGATTTAACTGGTAGGAACTCTGCCAATTATGTCTTTAATGCTTTGAAATTATTTTTATAATTGTAATCTAATCATTTACATATTTGATGCATCAACATTTTGTTGCACTACTGTTTTGTGTGACTCAAGTGCTACAGAAACATTCGTCTGTAGCCATTTCACTCTGTTTTTGGTATCTATATATTTTCTTTAGATAGTTTATTCAATTAGATAAACAATATTTGGAAGCCGGGAAAACTCCCAGCTAGGGTCCCATATAAACCTGCTTGGGGGATTCCTCAGTTTACAACGAAATTGACTGAATTTTTCAATCTTGTAGACACACACCCCAGTTGCTGTGTTTGTTCTGTATAATGGTCAAAATAGTACCCTAGTTTGCTGTCACTCAGTTTCAGTGACAGTGATAGCTTTTGCTGCCCAAATAAATATTGCACATGAAGGAGTCCTGTCCTGATTTCTTTTTTGCTTCTTCTCAACAAAGCAGATTTATCAGCTATTAGTGGTAGAAGACAGAGAGTGAAGATCAGTGGGTCAGGTGTCTGGCATTGATTCACTGTTATCTGCAAAAAAGCTCCAGGGACAGGATGAGCATATTTACCAAGTAATTGCATATGGAAGGGTTTGATGCCTCAATTACTTAGGCACAAGTATATCAGAAGGTGTTAGATGTAGGTTCAGCAAGTACTGATATTAGCAGTTGCATGGTTTCAGCTGCAAATGCGTGGCGCTTGAGGCAAGAGGTAGAAAAAAGACAGGGAAGAAAAATTCAGCTTTTGTTATGAAATGTGCTGGTCCGTGGTTTTAAACACTTAACTTCTCTTTGCATTAGGCTTTAAACAGACCTTGTAGGATTTGAGTTCATACTATTCTTCAAAATCATCTAAAAGAATAATTTCCTGTAGAAGTTCAAGGTAACCCATAGGTTAACAACACATTTGTTTTTCTCCATGTCCATAAACACGATGAAAGTAAGAAGTTGCAACAGATCTATATTGTTTCTGAGGATTATTTTTAATTGACTGATGGCCTGAGTTGGCTTGGTTTCTTTCTTTTTTAATACCTCTATTGAATATAATGATTTTTTATTTTAATGATCCAGAAACTGAGACCTGATCTTTGAGTTTACATATTCATAATAATGTAGAGGGCAAATGAGACTTCCACTCTGCAGCCCAGTGATGGCTGGTGAGCTGAGCACTGCAGTTTCTCAGTTGTAATGACTTGCAAAATGTGCAATGTGCTACTGCCTCTTCCCAGACACCCTTGTAGTTGAAGCTGTGGTAAGCTGTGATCTCAACCCCAGAGAGTCCCAGTGAAGCTCCCTGTGTGCTGGTCAAGAGAAAATTGATCACATACAAACAGGCACACATTTTACAGAGTAATAGTAAGGGTGGGTATGTGCACATGGAGGCATAAGACAAATTTCAGGTAAAGTGAAAATAATAGAAACAATAATTTTCTCTGCTAAAGTAATTCTTTTCTCTCAGTGAAGTTTGGCTTCAACATTAAATGTTGTTTTGGCAAACCTCTTGGGATGCACAGGCAGAGTAACAGATATGATCAGTCACAGGAATAATTATGAAGTCTGCCTGTCATTCAGCAAACCTAACAACACAATCAAGAACCATCTCATTTGTGAATAGCAGGGAGCTAGGTAGGATTTTCATTTTCATAGCAAGTTAAAAAAAGGAGTAGACCCAAGAAGCTGCAGTAGGCTGCCAAAATTATGGTTGCAGGATCAAATTTTTATCAAAACTCTGTCTTGACAATGGTCAGTGGGGTTGAAAACTCCAGGTTTTCTACCTCATTTGCCACCTGTTTGTGTGCACAATTTGCTAAGGATGGTTAGATGTCTGCTCCCCTGTGTTTCTGGCACTGTGGAGGTTTATGGCCTGCAGGATGCTCAAATATAGCCTGTGGGAGTGCAGTGTAGCAGTGGGGGTAGAAGCAAACCATGGGTTTTCAGTGAATTTAAACAGTCAGGATTATCTTGTCAGTGGTACTAGCCTAAGCAATTGTCATGGTTGTGTGTATGCTTATATTTTCCTGGGATGAAAATGTATGTAGATGTGAATGTCAATTAGGAATGGCCCTCAGGCTCTTGGCAAGAGGCCAGTGTGGCCACTGATGGCAAAAGATATGTGTTTCTCCTGTGGCGAATATTGAAGTGATTTTGGCTTGAGTGGCTTCAGGGACATCACTGTGTGTAGCCTTTACCCAGATTAAACAAAAGAATGGTGAAAAGAGAAGGCATCAAATAATAGCTAAAAAGCTTTTAGATGGATGCTCCAGTTTCTGGTTTTTGCCTTTATGGAGTGTCTGTAGCACACCATTTGATCTTCTCTGTACTGGTGGTCTCTCCATGTGCTCTTCAGGAATTTTCTAATGAGTCATCCTGCATTAGGTTTATTTTAACAGGAAAGTATACCTTGTGCATATTTTAAGAAAGTACGTGCTAACATTTATTTGACTAACAGTACAGATTTATGCCCTGCAGCCTACATTTATGCACCCACTTCAAACATTCAGATGAGCAAGTTTTTGTTTACTCAGTGTGTGTGGAAAGAATGTATCATAAGGATAGAGGAGCCTAGCTCATGTAAATTGTTCATTCTGAAAACGCTTTGTAAAAGTATCCTGAAAGTTTTTCTGTGTGTTCTGCCAAATTGGTATAGGGAAGAATACCATATTATTTAGCTAATCATCTATTTAGACAAATATCATAATCACAGCAAATCATAGGTTAGCAGTAACCTTTGAAAACACAGAAAACCTCTGAACAGCATAGTCTACAGGCACCATTCTGAAAAGCAATTACACTTTGAAAATTAACATCTCTTTTTATACAATTTGAACAGAGATTAGCAAATAAAAAATTTGCCTTCAGTAGTTCCTGAAATCTAATTTGGCATGAATATTGTGAAAACTAGCAATTGAATTTATTTACTGTTAAAGTGGATTGATTATCCTTTCACTTAGACTGAAATATAGTCTAAAGCAACAGTTTCCTTCCATTCTAATTAGTTTCTTTTCCTGATTACCTCTAAGAATGAAATGAAAACAGTCAAAGATTGGAATAATTCCTATATTTTATTTTGTTATTTAGACTTATCTTGCTTGATACTTAACCACTGTTTTGCATCTAATTGTCAAAACATGAGGGATAATTAGTCCAAATATATGTGCCCTTTACTTGAAAATATTTGCAAACTGCATCATCTAAATGTATATATGATACGAATTGAAAAGTGAGGAAAATACAATCAATTACTCTGTTTTACAGAAAAGAAAATTCCCCTAGAGATCTGAAAAATAATACCATTCATTATAGAAGGGAACTTTTAAAAAATGCATAACTTTATATAAAGTGTACCTTTAAAATCTATTACATGACTAGAAAAACAAAAAGTCATGTCAGAAAAACTTTAAAAAGTTGTAGCACGTATTTATTTTTCAGGAAAATTTCCAAAGTATACAGGAAATAGAAATCTTGCTCAGAGTATTTTAGTTTATTGAGTTCTCTCTGCCTTGAAAATCATAGCAGAAATCTCCAAGGACTCCTATAAAGATGTATTACATCATAAAGCAAACTAAGGATAGCAACCCATGTTATTAAACTGTCAACATACATTATACTGCAATCTATCCTCAATCCAACTCAACTTAAAGCCTCACTTTTGGCAGAAAGTTTAAAACATAAGACTACTCTCTAATCATCTAAAGCCCATGGTACTTTGGAAAAAATGTTGTAATAATAGCTCCACTACTCCTTTACAGTATGTGTGAATTTCATTGGTTTAATACTGCAAATGCTCAACCATTACAAGGAAGGGTTCTGAAGGATTACCACTTAAAAGGTTTTATTAGTGATGCTGTAGATTTCTTATTTCACAGAATGTTAGTAGAGGTTTGGCATCACAGACAAAATGAAAAATAAATCTTAAAGTCCAGTGCTTAAACCTTGCTTAATTTCCCCATTAATATTTAATAACAATCCAGACAAAATTACATTGATATAAAGTCTGCCTTCTCAACTAAAGAAAATAGGGGTATTGCTTTGAATGATGAAATACTGAAGATCAGTGTTACTTGGCAGGAATTATGATAACTGAAAATTTCATATCTGCTGATAACATATATTGAGAGAAGGGAGTCCAGCTCTAAATATTAATCTACATGATCATTGTTAGTTTCCATTTTAGCATTCCCAAGGAATTTTGAGGTTTGTTCTAGGTATTCTTAACCCATAATTTATCATAGGAGGTGTAACATATAAAGGGTTATGGACACAGAACAGAAAGATAATTTAGCCAAGTAGCTGCCAAGGAGAGGTCAGTTTTGAAGTCTTTGTGAAGTTTTAGTGTGAAATATTTTGTCCTCTTCTGCAGAATGGAAGTGATTGGTACTTTCTTTTTTGCATTCTTTATTTTGTTCCCCCCGTCCCTCAGGTGCCTTAGAAAAGGAGAAGAGGAAAAAGAAATGGATGGAATGGGAAAGGAAAGAGGAAAACAAGAGACACTAGCTGACTAGCAGGGGTAATTGGGATGGGTGGGGACTGTAAGGGGCATCTGCTTGGATGGCTAGATCTTGAGGTGATGGTCATAGATGTGAAGATATCAGAACAGCTATGCTAATATATTAATAATGAAGATTTTTGTCTCTTCATAACAAATAAATTGTGAAACCACTTGCCCTAAAATGCCAAACAATGCAATTACGTTATCAAGAAAAATATGTGAACCTGTTGAAATAACTCCTCTGAGTTATTTTATTTAGTTTAAATATGTATTTCTAAGTTGAAACATCAGAATCTAAAATAATTTAGCCTCTAGGTTGTTAGAGATTAGAAGTGGTCAGAAACACGAGTAAAGACAAGAATATTGGAAATGGTAGGAACTTAAACTCTATGTTGTACCAATCTGCCCACAATCCACATGCAATTAAACATTCCTGCTAGAAATTCAAGAATTAAATAAATAGGTAAGAGACTTGATATGAATTCTTAACCAACATCATGTCAGCAATAGTGCAGTAGAAATGGAATATTTGTAAAACTCCTTTTAAATCTAAAGTTTCACCTCATTGAACTGTCTAAAAGTATATTTACCTGTCTCACTCACAGTGGCAAACTATCATTCAAACTACAAGGTATGATATTATTTTGAAACCACAATTTCTCATTATAGCTACAATTAGATTTAGCCAATATTTTTTTATGGGAAATAAGTTAAGGTGGTATTCTGCTTTCTTGGACATATTTCTGTCCAACAGTTCCCACAGCAGGGAGCCATATTAGGAACATGTGAAAATAACAGAGAAACAAAATGTCTAATGTAAAATTTATTTACAGTTTTCCTGAGCTAGACTGTGGTTGAGGGTTTTGTTGCTAATGAGAAATTGCAGTATGCAGCACAATCCTGCCAAAGAAAGCATCCGTGCAGACCCTGTAGTGTGCATCTGAAGACTAACATTTCCTGAATATATGAGTAATTATGTCTTACCTCACAGAGGTTAGTGGTTGTCCCTGGCTGAAGTGACAACCCCAACATGCATGTTTGTGGGCTTGCCTGCTTTTCTACTTTCTGATTGGAAAGTGGATTTTCAGACAAGGTACTCCACAGGGAAGAAGCCCTTGTAGCATGCAGAAACCCTTGTTACTGAGAGTGTCATCTAGGATGGGGCTAAGAAAAATTCATCTAATTATCCACAGATGTGCAGAATTCACTAAAGAGGGGTTTTAATTCATGATGATGCTCCCATTCTACAGGCATTTGGCCAAAACTGAAAGATTGCTAATGACCTGGGGAAAAAACAAATCCTTCAAAAAGCTAAAACTGCTGAATTTGAAATAATGAAATGGAAAAAAATATTAAATTGAGTATTAAAATAGTCAAGACATTGACTTCTCTTTGTTACTCCTGTATTTAGAGTTGATGCTCTGTGGCTACTGAGACAGAAAGAGTTTCCATGGTGTTCTTGCCCTGTGTCTAGATTGTTATTGCATCACAGACAAAGAAATACCAAGCCATGTCAGATATTCTATGTCCATGCTTGAGTAAAAACAATTATAGTAAATAGCTAAGTGTTTTTTAAAAGCTAAAGAGAAGGTGTGCTTAATTTTTATTACAACTTTAATTTCCCTATTTCAATGTGACAGCAGAATTTTACTTTGCAAAAATATGAAGGGGTATTCCTAATACCTTGATTTAATTTTGTCTGCACTGTGGGGATGGTTTATATCAGAGGCATTTCTTGAGATGTTGTTGTAACTAGGTGCTTCTCAACAATGCCAAGAGCATTCATGTGTGTGGGATTACCTCCAAATACTGGGATAGAAATACACACGTCTGCTGAGATAAGCAGCGGTCAAAGGACCACAATATACTCTTTTTAAACTGTATTTCAAGATGTTTATGACTTACTCATTTCAAAGTCATCTGTCACGGTGAATCTAGCAATATCTAGGGGGTGAGCTGATAAATGTTGTGTGCTCAATTAACACACAGTCTAACAAGAGAGACTCTCTGCTCACCTCACCCATTTCTATGCTCCATGCACAAAGGGAAGAGAGGTCATTCCAATACATTTGTTGAAAACTTAGAAAAAGAAATCAAATCTTACCTGTAGTACTTTAATGTGAGTATTAAATAAAAATGTCAATAGCTTTAGTGAAAACCATAGTGAACCAGTAGTAGATATGTAAGCAGTGAGTACTTACATGCTCTGCAGGAGCAAGGGCTATATAGCAAGCAAATGGCTAAGATTTTAATTTCCTTTTTTAAGCAAATGTAGTATGCAAAATGAGCTTTTCATCTTGCAAAATTCAGCCAGTTGTCAAAAATCAATTTGAGCAAAATGTTTTGCCCATCATAAACATATAATCCCACAGAATTTGTACTTTTCTTTGCCAGCTAATTAAACCAAAAGGCATCTGGGGTACATAACTTGGTATTGTTCAGTTCTGTGGCAGATTAGGATTCAGACATAAAATTAGTGTGGGAGGTGTTTCCCACAGTCGTCTGCTCAGCACATGAAGGCCAAAAAGAACCTTGCAGCTGTGAATGCATATTTTTATATTTGACTTAATTTTTCCAAGATCTGAATTTACTGTAGCATGTTTCTTTACCCAGAGAAATCAGATGGGAATGAATAGTAATGTGGAAATTTCTATTTTGACTTCCTCTTCTCCATTCTCTTCCACATACAGTTTCTCAGTTGCTCTGCCATATCCTTTGGTGATGTAGTGTTATGGCTGTTCACAAGTTGGTCATAACCTTCAATTAGGGCATGGACACCAGATGAACAAGAATTTAAATGTCTAGCCTTAGACATGAAAAAAGGGCTTATTTTCTTGCAGAAAGATATTGCTACAATCATAATTTTGTTCTAATTGGTCATCCCTGCTCTATACACATACCTTTATCTCATTTGTTCCACTTCCTTCCTTGTCTCGTTAATTTCAGTGCAAGTATACAGGCATCTGGGTCTGCTATTAAAATTGGCTGCATGCCAGTTGTGGGAGAACCTCAAGCTCTGCTTTTTATTTTTTTACTCCAGGCATTTTGGAAAAGACAGTGCTCAGTGATGTCTCATTTACTGGACAATAGTTCCCTGTGCTACACAGTAAGGCCTGGGAGAATTTCAGAAGTGGTTTTCAGAAATGCCAAGCAGGGAGGAAGAAGCAATGCTGGCAGCATCCACATCAGAGATATCCCTTGATGTCTCCATATGGCCTAAGCCTTGCATTTTTGGCAGGTTCTTTCCTCCCTTCACTTCTGCTTCTCACTGACTGTGTGGATTCATTACAATTATAACCGAGTATGAAGTTCAAAACAAATGCTTACTTAAAACAATAAGCCAAAGATATCTTTTGCAATAAAAAGTTTTGAAAATTAACTGAAAAATAGCTAACAAAATCAGCAGCTGGTCACAGCTTGTGACTGGAACAAAGAGCAAGAACAAATAATTAATTCCTTGAGACTGGGTACAAATATGCTCAGCTCAAAATAGACTTTGTTTAAGATTAAAACTTTCAATCATTTTTCCACCATCATGTAATATTGGTACACGTGATGCTGGTACCCCTTGCAGAGACCAAACAATTCTTTTGCTCCATCAGTTCAAGTGGAAATTGATTCTTTCCACTGGTATGAATAGATCAATTCCTGCCAGTACTTACTGTGGGCTTTGCTACAGAGCAGTGTAACAATTTGGGAGACTTCTGCAATCCTGGCTTTGCTTTTAAGCCCTGCAAAGTCTGTGTTCTGAAGTTGCAGTCTTTGATTCAAAGATGGGTGAAATGTAGGTTAATAATGAAAATATTTGAATGTGGAGTAGTCTGATCTTGAACAGGTTTTTCAAGATCTGGCTCAGCAGAGCATTGCTGAATGAAAAAACTTCTGCTACTTAAAGCGTACCATATTTTTTCTCTACGTTCTAACTCTGACAGATGGAAAAAGTTCAATGCACTGACATGACAGCAAACAACCAGCAGCAAAAGTGAGGAGGGACTGGTTTCTCTACATTGGAAAAGATTTGGCTTTGTGAATAATTCCAATGATATCAGAAGAGGATTTGTTTCTGAAGTATTGTATAGTCTGTGTTTTGCTTGCTTTTGGTACTACAAGTCCTGTGCCCAAGAATTCCTTTAAATACAGATCTTTGGGAAACACTGTTTGTTGCTAGTAGTCATAATCAATTTGTCCAATCTTTGCCCTGCTTTATTGCATGTATGTTCCTGTGCTCTGTTTATTTTTCATTCTGAACATTTAAAAACTGACTTCTTCCGCTTCAACTTGTTTTCTGTTTGGCCTTACTTTCAAAATGAGTTTCAGACTTTCTATCAGGACATATGCTCAAAAGTCTTCATGTCTTTCTGCTTCTGCAGGGATCAATATTAAAGTTCTCATATGTTTCAGTGGTGCTGGATCAAGCCTAATGCTACAAACATCAAAGGTAATGTGTTATAATGAGCATTTGTATTTGTGGAAGTGTAGCACATGTTGTGTACAGTATGGACATTTCTGTAGCAATCAATTTACATTTAAGAGGCATCTTTAAATCTGTGGCTAGATGCTTATTAGCAAAAATATAACTTTATAACTAATTAATAGATCTGAAAAGCTATACAGAATCTTATAATAATTACCTTTTCCTTTTTGTTCTGCCCTCATTTTAAATGTGTGTGCCAAATATTTTACAAGCAAAACCCGTCAAATTTTAGGACCTAAATCAACATTAGAACTGATTGCAACTTGTCAGGGACTACTTCAGGGATTTGATGCACCTCTTTCATTAATGAACTGCCATTTACATGTTGAGGATGAAAAACAAGGGAAAAAAAGGGTCTCCTTATAATGACAACATCTGTTTAAAAGCAAGTATTCTTTTCAATTTCCAGGTTATTCATCAGAACTTAACTATTAAACACACCTCATTAATCTGTTCATACTGTAGCTGAAATAATCAAGGATGTTGATGGACGGTATTAGTTTTTACAGCATTTAAAACAAAAGATAAACCCATTGCCAAATGGGCAGGGACACGAATGTTAAGGAGAGATATTTTGCATCAGACTGAAACATGACATGAAAAGCAATAAATAGCAACTGTACTGAAGTGACTGGATGACGTCCTCAAAAATTTGAAACTATTTTCAAAATAGAATAATAGAAAATAGAATAAAACATGAGAGAAAACAGTTATAAGGATTCCATGCCTTTTTTTAAGGAAATCTCCAGTAATCACTGTAGTAAATTTCAATATATAGCATATTAACATTTTCCCCTTTATCTTTGTTTACTGGATGATCTGAGTGTTAGTTATTAAGTTATTCAAAGGCCATACAAAAGTTCATCTCAAAGTTGTGTATTTCAAGACTGGCATCTGACAGTAGTTTAAACAAAGATTTATACCTGGTATCTCCTGTTTTGTGTGATGGCATTTAGGTATTAATCACTAGCCCAGATAAAAAAAATGTGTGTAAGTTTCTATGTATTTTTGGTTTGAGATTTTTTAGGACAATATTTCTGACTAACTGAAAAAAATGTTTAGAAAGAGAACTTTTAAAGATTTTTTTAAACCTGAAATTACTTTTCAAATATTTCTACTAATATAGGCATGCCAAGCAGTGACATATATAGTACAGCCATATATATTATATATAATGTAACTTTTGCATTATGAAGCAGAGCAGATGTGGCATAGGAAAAAAAAAAGGATATTAATATCATCCTAGATAATTGTCACTGATGTGCATACAGCTCTTGGAAAATCTGGTACTTAACAGCTGTGCCACTGCTCAGAGTTAGGGCAGCTGTCAGGTCTAAGGCTTCCCTAGTGTAACTTGCTGTGCAGAGGTGGGAGGTGCAGCAGAGTGCAAAAGTTCTCTCATGTTGATCTCTGTATGCAGCTTTAAGATGTCCAGACTGTTTCCACAATGTTACAGAAAGCTGTTACCAAAATGATCTGTGCAATTTTCTAAGATACTGCTGTTAGAAAAATAAGAAAAAACCTTGGTACTGATGACAGCCATCAGGTAAAAGACAAATGGTGCACTCTCTGTGTGTGGAAAAAACAGGAGGGCTTCCATGGGGGAAGGAGGAATAGTATGAAGAAATTATTTTCCATAATTCACTGCCTAAATATTTTTGTATTAAAAAAAGTAGAAAGTAGTTTATAATTCTGTACTGTACAGTTATAATAAAATATATGTTAATGAAACACTTTTGTGGAAAATAGGGTGTCCTAGGTCTGTGGGTGGTTGCTTTTCTGCTATGATGGGTTTTATTTCCTCTCCTTCCTCCACTACGCCAGACCACAATTTGCCAAGAGCTACCACACTGGTGATTTCATTTGAAGTGGTTTTTCTCTAAGCAAACTGTGAGACAATTTTATCACAGGCAGAGACTGCACCTTTTCCTGGCAGCCAGGGTTTTCTTGAACTACACTACTCATCTTCTCATGTGAACTTGGACTTAAACAGCACAGATTCCTCCTGTCAGGAGCAGTTTTACACCCAAGTGAGCAGCTGTGTCTGCCAGCAGCCAGAAAGCCAATACAAACGAGAGGGGGCGGGGAGGGCTGTGTTTGCTTATTGCGAGGGAGGGAGGAAGGGTAAGAGAACTGTTGCTAGGCAATATGTTTCTGGATGACAGATCCTCTGCTTTGCTAAGTGACCAGAGTAATTATTTTTGGCAAATCTATGCAGTGTTCTGCAGGCTGTCATTGGCCTGTAAAGAAAGAAATGGGAGTGTATAAATATACAAAATGTATTTGATCCTTTTATAAAATTGGAGGTTTGCAAGAATTAGTCATCTGGCACACATGCACTTTCCTTTGCCTGTCTGTTTCTTCTTTCCTCTTTCTGAATTGGTTACCTTGGTGTGAATCAAGGTTGTTCTGATCCTCCTCTAAGATCTCCAGCTGCTGTTGAAGCATTTGGTCCATGCCAGTCAGAACGATGGAAACCCAATGAGCCAGCACTGCTCTTGGATAAGCTGCAGCAGCAGCAGGTGCTAACAGGGTGAATTGATAACAGCCACTTAAAAACCCAGTGTCCTTGCCAGTTTTATCCCAAGCAGAATTGTGCTGTGCTTGCTGCTGGCTGCAAGGAGTTCTTCCAATCAACACTGAAATGAGAGATGGAGATAAATAGCTCTGACCTTTACTGATAGTGTGCGAGTTAAATGAAGAAGCCCAAAAATACACTTTGAAATTTTTTGGTAGCGTTTCCAACAGCCATTGAAAGCTGATTTGGACCCTGAAGATGAAGACTTTGCTTGCTTGGTAATCCTGCTGAAGGATCTGCAGAGCATGCCCTTTAAACCCTATGCCAGAGATATAAACTCTTGTTCTCAGACTCCAGAGACTCAGTGACATTTTCTGAGTTGAAAAGAATTCTGAAGTAAAAATTCTATAAACTTTCTCATACTGATGATGTTTTTCATCAGAAGGGTGACAAGACATATTGTAAATTAATGTGCTTACTTATTATCTTGGGGTTCAATATAAACCTGTGACTACCACTTATACTGAAACCTTAAAAATACCTTAAACATAGCTTGTTTTTGCATTCAGCCACAGACTTGAAACTTAGCTTGGGTTCAGGGAAGGGGTGGTGTGGTAAATTTTTTTTTCCCTTGAACCAATTTTTTTTTCCCCCATAAGGCTTTTTGAGAAACCTGGAAGTCATTTTGAGGTTTAACATTCAAAACCCAGAGAAACACAGCCATTCTACTTTCCTTTGTGGGAATATTTTTAAATGCTTCATTTGAGCTTGAAAGTGAACCCAAACCTCAGGAAAAAATTTTCCCAAACATTAGAAGTGGAGAAGGTTTATGTAAACATCTGACAAGCAAAACAGCTAATTTTACTCAGCCTGTGCATTTGCATATCTGCGTGAGATGCTATTCTCTCCTTCTGAGTTCCATCCCCATCTTGCCTGTTTAAGCAGGATATCGGCACTGCCAATCCCAAATCCTTCTGGAAAAAAATCCCAATCCAATTTGTGGCAACTTGCAAGTGACATGGTTAGGGAAATGAAGTGAGAAAATGGTGCCAGGAAGGGCCAAGTCACCACTAGGGTGTCTGGGAGTGGTGCTGCCACAGGACATCAGCCTTGGGTAATTTGTCACAAGGTGTGATCCTTGCAGAAAGAATGGCAGAGAGTGGAGGAGAGAGGCCTCTTTTCCTTGATTGAAATTCATGCTTGGTCATTTAGGTCGATGTTGTGGTGCAGTTTCCCTTGCTAAGGGAAGGAAATCAATCCCAAGTATCTTAAATAAAGATAGGAGGATGCAGCACACTGTAATTACCTTTGAAGCATGTATTTTTTCCTGCTGCAGGTTGCTGCTGGTACAGCTCTGACTAAAAGAGCTTGCCTGGAGCATCAGCACTTCTTTTTCATCTGCTGCTTTGTTCTCAGGGGGCTGTCTGTAGTTGCCAGCCTTAGTGATAGAAGATCAAATAGCTCTGGCAGCAAGGTAGGATGTCATTTAAATAAAATGATGCACATGTATGGTGTAAGCCAGCCTCCCTGCTGAGAGGGCATAACAAACAATTAAAGAGCAGTTTCCTCTGGGGATGAATGGCTTTTGGGGAACTATTTCAGTTATATGTGAATTATATATGTATTACTAGGGACAAGTGATCTTGTAAAGTGAAACAGCTGAGAAAATCCTCTGACAACACTGTGTGTAGTCACAAGGGAGCTTCCCTGTGTTTGCTGAAGATGGGGAGAACTTTGAGACGATTGCAGTCAATAAAATAAATTTAAAAAACCAGAATAATCATAACTCCTAGTTATCAGCAGAATATGAACTGATGAATTAAAGTAAAATAAACAGTTTAATTCTAGCTTGAAGATCAGAGCAGATTGCACCCAGTTTATTGTCTGCCATGCTGCTGTCTGAATGGAATGTGCATCAAAGCCAAAATCCAATATTAGATGGAATTACATGGAAACATCACAGAGTAAAGGAGTGTGTCTCTTATTTACTGGATAAAGGACTAAAATGAGGGAAAAGGGAACAAAATAGAAAACTACTGTAATTGGCACTCATATTCTTGTAAAGAAGGAAATTTTCCATAGGTGACTTGAGGAGCTGCTACATAGTGTTGGGTCACGGCCTTATATATATTGCACAGGAAAGGCAATGAGGTTTTATGCTTACAACAGCTGATGGCTGCTAATGTGGTGACTGTGAGAACTGCTCAGTAGTATAGCTACTGAATTAACAAACAGCAGGAGTCCTCTAAAGAGGTTTTAACGTCTTTTGGTAAAGAGCTCTGGTATTGGTTGCTATCAGAGATGTGCAGAAAAATTGAAAGGGAGGTCCCTCCAAAAAAACTTTTAGAAAAATACAAACCCTGCAAAACCTTTTCTGAAGTACTCTTTGAAGTTGCATCTGTGGGAACAACAGAAGAAAGGGGACATTTACTCCAGACTCGAACTGTAGATGAAAGGAAATTGAAAAGTAGTTTGACATTTTTAAGAGATGAGTAATATTAAGAAGCTTGACCCTGTAAAACAGGAAAGCTGCTGTTTCTGGAATTGAAGACTCAAAATTGAAACAGATAAATGGAACCACTTTTTATACAGAGCTTAGCTCAGTACAGTGCATTAACTTGTGTAATTCTTTATTATGTGAAGGGCTCTACAGGACTCTGAGAGGAACACATTATGTGAACAAATATATATCCAGTGGCATAAGTATTTTCATAGAAAGGGATATAATTTCCTGTAATTTGTGGCTCAAGGCTATTATTTTGAGAAAATAGCAGAATTGTGTTGTGTGTTATACAATTCTCTAGGTCTTTACAGCATACTTTACTGGATCTTTACTGAATGCTTTTGTTCACTGCCAGCTCTGGGTTAGGTTACACTGTCAAGTACCTTCTAGAAGGTAAGAAAAAAGGTTTCTAGAAGCTAAGAAAAAAATGACAGTTCAACTGTCTAAGCCGAATGGCCTTCTCTGAGAAACACAACGTGACTGAACAATTAGTTTATCCGTCTGTCCTTTCTCTTTTTTTTTTGATTGCTTAAAAGGATTCTTCAGAAGTTTCCACATGACCTTCATGTTTGCAGTCTGATATGCAAACATTGCATGTTAATTCATTGCTTCACTTTTTATAAAGATTGAATCACGAAGGATTGCCTAGATACAGCATTTATTGCTGATACATGATAATTAATTATGATGCTATTTTGGCATTAGTGTTTAATCCCATCTGCCTGCCTGAAATTTAGCTGCTTATGGGAGCAATCGACCAGCATTTCATTCTTACAATTTTGATATAGAAAGGAATACAAGTCACAATATATAAACACAAATACGTGCACTCTCAGATCTGACTTTAAAGTCTAAAGCTTTCATCTACCAGAGAGCACTGTAGTCTTGCTACTGTTGCCCTTTCACTGAACTCTTAGAGATGTTTTATTTTATGGAAAGCTACTTGGCACAACTTGCTTCAATGTGCTCTTATTTGCTTTCTTCTGATCAGCACACTCTATGACTCGTAGCGCTTTGAAGTAAGAGCATTTCAGCTCTTTCACTGTTAATGTTAACTTATCATTGTTTCCAGGTTTTTTTAGCAAGCACAGTCTTATGTTGTTTTTTCTGCTGTACCCAATGTTTGAAGACTTCCATTGGTAAAAACCCAATCTGAACAGACTCCTGCAAAACACCTGAAAGACCCTTTTTTTGTAAAGTTTATTTTATACCTTTATGTTGTACATATGCAGCAATATCTACACTGTGACCATCTCTTATGCCTGTACTGAATCTTTATGAGTATTTTGTTTTGAGACACATTTCCTTCTGTTATTGATAGAAGAGACTGAGAAATTATGTCCTAAAGATGTACAAAGGTACATAGAAGTTCTAAAAATCTCTAATGGGGTTACATTTAATCACAACTGTGAACAACCCAGAAAAACACAGACTTATTCTTGTATTATTCTCACAATTTTTTATATGAAGCTTGAGCTGAATTTTTTTTATTCATGGAATCAATGTTTACCTAGTGTTTACTAAAAAATTAAGGTGTACATGAGGAAGGCTAATTTTGAACATGATTAAAGATTCATAATATGGGCTCATAAAAATATTCTTACATAATCTCTGTATTTTTATGTAGGTAGTTTGATTTGTTTTTATTCCTGGGATAATATAAATCAGCCTTCTTCAAAAATTTAAATTATTATTCTGTCACTTAAAAGTCTTTTTTACAGACTTGGAGTGAAAAATATTTTTAATATAAGAAATGAAGTTAGATTTTTGAGCATGCCCATGCATAGTAATTTACAATTATTGAAGCAGTTTGATTTAATAGGCTGTATCTCTCTAAGAATAAGAAGCACTTACATTACAATGCACAAGCTCACAAGTCAGAACTCGATTACTTTTAAACAGAAAAGCTTATAAAAAATGTGAAGTACTCTAATAATTTTAAATTACTCTATATTGCACATTTTCAGGTCTCTGATCACCTCCAAATTCAAGTGCTTATAAAACTGCTCCAATAATTTTAAATTGCTATGTGCTGAGTGATTTAAAATTGTTAAAGTGCTTCAAAGTTTTTTAATAATTGCTTTAATTTAGAAGTGAGTTGAGCAATACTCCAGTATAACTTCAAGAGGTTATTAAATTGATGTAAAAATTTACCATCTGGAAGGAAAATTAAAGTATTTCTTTTAAAAAATGTAAAAGAAGTGGGGGGAGCAAGAGAGAGGGCAGAGGTGCAGGTGTAAGAGATTGTAACATGTGAGTGGTGAAGAATACAAGGATGAGAAGGAAAAAAAAAAAAATAAGCCCAAACCTCACAGAGTAACAGGTTTGTTTGTTGTGTGAGAGACAGGACTCTGAAACTTGGAGCAGCTGCCTAAACACAGCCATAAAGCTCTCCCTAAAGTTATTGCAGCACCACCCAGAGGGCTGGATCGGGGTAATAGGGACAGAGGAAAAAGGTCTTTGTGGTTTAGGAAGAGCACACCTGACAGATGCTGCTGCACCTCTTAGGCTTTCAACACCTACGCTGCTGACTGGGCTGGAATGCAGATGCACGTTTTTCCTTATCATTCCTTATGCTTGTGAAGTTGGGTGGCACACTTAAGCTGCAATTATTTGTGTGAAATAGACAACTGGTGTATTAACTGATATCTGAAGCAACAGTTCTAAGAAGAGCATTTCTGCTTAATAAAACACTCTTCCCATAATGACCTTCCCTGCTTTTGTTGTGTCCCAACCCATCATGTTACTTGATTTTTCTGCTAGAAATTTTTAACAAAGATACAAACTTATTAAACACAGCAAATATTTAATTGCCATAGAAGTAATGAAATTTGCACTTCAGATGTTTCTTCAGCTGATGTAACACTTTTTTATTTTTAATCATTTGATTTGAAAGTTGACATATTAATGATATGCTTAGCAGGGAGAGACCTCTCTATAGAAAATAAGAGAGCTGAATTATCAGACCATCTACTTGTAAACAACCAAACAAACATACAGCTATCAGTTTCATATGAAATTCTCATCCAAGTAGGAGTGTTGATATGATAGCCTCAGCTGAATCACCTTGTATGAATACGTATGTTTCCTGGATGTATCCTTTCTATCAATCCTCAGAGCCTGGTCCAGGCAGTTTTGACAAATACAGCCTGTGTTCAGATTTCTGAAATACAAGAAAAAATATCCAGATTTTTCTTCTTGGGAGATATCCAAGCAGGAACTGGGGTCAGTTGGCTGCACTGATCCAGGAGGAGCTGGCAGGGGCACAGAAAGGACGAGGACCATGTTGGCAGCTGGGGCTTAGAAGGCAGAAAGGATGAGACAAGCTGCTATTTCTCCCTCTGTTCTCATTTTCTTTTTGCTATGGGAAGGACAGTGCTTTGTTTAGTGGGAGTGTACACAGTTCTTTCAGTACTTGCTTTGACCTTTAATCAATACTGATTGATTTTGTGAAGACCTGAAGTCTCTGACCTCTGTTTGGCTTTGCAGAAGTAAAGTTAAAAGGTGCTAATATCTTTTAGTTACTGAAAATGCCATAAATACATCAGGGACAAAACCAAACACTCCTTTCAAGCCCATAGGATAACTCTAGCATTATTTAAAATGGGTGCCTAAATGAAACTTTTAATTTTCAAACTCAAGATAAGGAAGTGTGACATTGAATGTAGGTTGAAGAGGGACCTGGCATCACCTCAGAAAACTATAAACTCTTTCATAGACAGTAAACAATTACACAGTTCCCAAGGGTCAGAGATCATCAACATGCCTTCATAGGCTCATTTTAAATTGGTCTAAAGAAAAAATTGAAATCAGGCCATATCTCCTTTATCATAGTGTGGACCTATCTTTATTTCTTATAAACTCTTGAGAGAACTAATTCAAGAATCATGTTGGCTGTCCCTTTTTCTACAGGAAGCAATTATTTAGAATTAAAAAAATCTTTCCTTATGGTCATGAAATAAAGAGCACTGCAAAAACTACTTGAACGGTTAGTCATACATTTGGCCTTTAAAGAACTGAACAAAAAGATCAATAACCTGATTTCCTTTTCATCTGCCTGGACTGTGAAGCATAGACCTCTTGCTTTGTTTATTGTGTAATGAAGGAGGTAAGGCAGTGTTAGCAGAAAGAAAAGATTATCTCCCTCTGGTAAATATATTGATGTTACAGACAGAGGCACAGTACAGCACAGAGAGTAATGAGAAATTTGACTGCTTTTCTTCCTTTCCTTCCTTTCCAGCTTAGCACTGCATCCCAATGAATTAGCTGCTACAAAGAGAAGGAACTCTTTAAAGACTGGCAACTGAGAGCATTTACAATTAGTTGAATTGATTAACCTTTACAAATGCTGTTGCTCTACAAGGTGCTTTTTCTTCCACACTAGTGTAACAATATGCCTTATTGATTAAACATACTTCTTTATGGGAGCACTGATTTGTCTATGGCTTCTCCAGTCATAAAGCTGCCTCTGTAATAGCTGCTGCCCATTCCTGTGCAGGTCTTAACACTGGAGACTGATTGGCATTTGACTGAAAAATGGAGAGTGATCAAACACTGGAACAGGCTTCCCAGGGAAGTGGTTGCATCACCGTTCCTGGAGATATTTAAAAGATGGGTTTCATGGGCAGCTAAAGGATATGGTACACTAGTGGCCTTGGCGTTGCAGGCTTAACAGTGAGACTCAGTCTAGAAGGTTTTTACCAACTTAAATGATCTTATGATTCTGTGACTCTGTGATTATGTAAATAGCTCTCCATGTCTTTAGTATCAGGAATCACACTGCAAAAGCAAAAGAGGGAAATTTGCATTCCAGCTGCTCCTCTAAAGTCAGGGCTTGCTGAAACAAAGGGAGTTATCCTTTCTATTATATGTCACCTACCCTGCACAAAACACATTTTTCGTCTAGCTGGGAAAACTGACAGCTAAACATAAATAAGTAAGGAACATTATTTGTAGCAACATTTATGGCTTAGATTACAGTATTTCTTTGTGTGTACATCACATGGGAATTAGGCAATGACAAGATTCTGCTTTTTGGTGATATGTGTTTTTAAATCTCTTTGAGAGCTTTTTTTGTTGGGGGTGTGATTGGTAGTGGATTGGCCTCCCTAAAAGAAAGAGCTCTGAGAGATCAAGATCTCTTAGAAGGTGTATCTGGTGCCAAGTGAGTATCTTCTAACCTTGCAACCTGTGAAGTTTCACGAGGCTGTGTGCAAAATACCACTTGAAGTTTCATTCTCATTTTTGGAGAAGGGGTGTGTGTGTGGGACTCTCATGATTACGAAGGCTGATGACAGCAAAGGCTGTTTCTCTAGGAGTTCATCATGCCCTGCCCAGTGTTAGTGCTTGCTATACCTGGGAGGACTCTGCTTTAAGAAAGGAAGAGTAGAAATTTAATTTCCCTGCCAGTTCAAGCTGAGGCTTCTTCTGTACAGTCTTTGATGTATTATGAATCATGCTGAATTACACATGTTGTTCCACAATTTGCTTTTCAGCTCAGCAGGGACTGAACAGAGAACGCCAAACTCATTTCACTGAGGACTGTATGTGGGTTCAATGAAATATCCTTCAATGTGTAAAAAAGACATCAGGCTTTATTTATGTATATGAATCACAAGGACTCAGGATTTTAGCAGCACTCTCCCAGATTTTCAACAGAAAAATGGCTTGCCAGTAAAAATTGAGGACACACAGAACATGAAGGGTTTTAAATTAGATATTCTTTCAAATGTAGATAAACTGGTTTGAAGGGATGTATATTCTAATGAATTTTCATAGGGAAGGTGTAAATATCACACATATATACAGTTTGTATATTAAGATATTTACATGGTAGCATGTACATGTAATATATTAAACATATATCATCAAGTATTTAATGGTTAATACGAGGAAACTGATGTCATTCTATGGATCAGAGGAACAATGATGGCACTCAGCCATTTCTTTCCTGAATAGCTGCTGTGTTTTTAAAAATAAAAAATCAGGGAGCTGCTGTAGCATAGTCTGTAGCATTCACAGCATGACAAACAAATTAGAAAACAGCAGATGCAGCACAAATTAAGATGTATTTAGCACAGCAGCCCATCAGATGTGTGAAAGTCTTTTGTATATCAGCTTTGCAAGGTTGATGTATTGCACTTTAGACAGCTGATAATGAACCCTTCTAGCAATTAGAGGTGGAAATACTGAGGATTTGAAATTGTGCTGTTCCCAGTGGGGGCAGGGGGGAAGGGGGAAAACCCTTAGTGAGAAATTTACTGCTTTGTGTGTGTGCACTGATCAAGACAAAGCAAATGTTTCAGTTTATGCACATGTAGATTTTGAATTTCTCGTTTATATTTTTTACATTTAATAGTCATGTAATAATTATTTCATTATTTTGTAATTTAAAAAATGTGTATTTCTTTGTTGAAATTACGAGTTTTATTGCTGGTACAATCTCTCTTGGTTTATGTGGGGCTTTATTTAGTCATCTGATATCAGGACAATAATCTCACTAATCTAGTCTTCAAACTGCCATAACCCTTTTAATGTTTAAGTAATTTACATATTTGCAATTCTATTGAATTTTGCTTTATTTTTTTTTCTCCAGTGCTTCTGTTTCCTCCAGTGTTCCTCTTTCTACCTCGTTTTCCATAGCCAAAATCACAGTTTAAAAACCATGATGGAAGCTTTGCATAAGTAAAGGTTGTGAGATTGAAGCCCAGAATCTGTTCCGTGCCTGATCCTCCTAGGTGCTGAGTGCTCTCAGCTGCAAGGAGTTGCAATGGAAATGGAGAGTACTTAGCAGCTCACATGCCTGAGCCCCCTGAGAACAGCATATTACAGCAGAGCTGGGATCTATCTGCTGTATAGATAATAATAGTTTCCACTTATATAGGGTCTTTCATCTGAGAATCTCAAAATGCACTACAGATTATGGATGTGCTACAGCAGTGATTTTGTTATGGCTGTACAGAGATTTGAAACTGAGGCAGGCATTAAAGCTCTTTGTTACTTGTGAACAAAAGAATGTGTCTTAGTGCCCCCTCACCGGGCTTATTTTGACTAGGCTTTATAAAAAGTAACAAATGCTTTTTCTGTGAACTAACATATCTATTTAAATTGAATTATGGTTGCTTAAAAATGTATTTGTGCTGGTGTGTGTGGCTATTATTTTATTATTATTAGACATGGTATTTGTAACTCCCCACTCTCAGCTGCCATGCTGCTTGAAGGTGAGTGCCTTTTGAGAAAACACAACACTAGAATAAAATGGGGCAGCAGGGAAGCTCAGGCTGAAAGTACAGCCTCGTCACAACCCTCTGCATAGCAGTGTTGATGGCAATCACTATTTCCCACAGAAAGAGCAGCAGCTGATCTCACCACTGATACATGCAGAACAGTGGTATTGTGAAAATGTTTCAAGGGTCTCAGTCCCTGTATTACTGTTATGCAATCAGAAGACTCAGCCTAAATTACATGAACTATGCAGACCTCTGCAGAATGAGGGTTTTCATGAAAACTCTTCTTTTACACTGCAGAGAGTGGATACTGCCAGGATACTGCACTTGGAGACTGTGGGGAAACCATGGGGGATCTCAGGCAGGAATGACAGGGACCCTTTCTTGCCATTCAGCATTGCCCCTGCATCCATAATTAAAACTTGCAGCTGATGACAAAATGAACAAAAACTGTGTTTTGACTTCTACTTATGTTTATTGATTGTAGGAGAAACTTTCCATCTTTGCTTTGTGTCATGAAAGAGAAAAGGATGAGAACTGCTGGCATATGGGTGGTGCGAAACCTGTCTGTCTAATGTGATACTAGGCTGGTCCACTGCCCTAGAAAACTAGGTCTGATTGGTTGAACTAGGGGTGGTATCTCCTCTACTTTTCTTTTACTTAGTGTTCTTTTGGCTCCTGGGTGCTAGTTCTTTGCATTTTCAGTGGAAATGCACTTGAACAATACTTTTCCCTTGCCCATAGTAGGCTTGAGGACAGCTGGGTATACATACAATTTTGATGTACTCTTTCACAAATTCTGATAGGGAATGAGTCATTCTATGTAGCTACAGTAGGAAATTCTGTTAAATTCCATAAGCAGTATAATCTGAGATTCTGCAAGTAGAAAGGCTGTGAAACCATATTGTTCCACTGCACTTTTGCTAGTGGTTTTTTTTGAGGGGTGAATAAAATATCTGCTATGCACATTTGTCATAAGGACCATTTGGATTGTATATCAGGGCTCTGAGCAAAGAGTAAGGAATTCTTTCTAACAGCAACTGTAATCCTGTCTTGGCTTTCAAACCATAGCTTTTGACCTTCATTTCAAAGCTGTATAATACTAGTAGTTATTAACAGTGATCACTTGGTATGATAGTTTTTAAATTAGACCAGATTGCCAGCAAAAGCACTCTGATTGCATTTAATCAGGAAATGAAGATGATTCTCTCTGGGCAAATGAGTTACCTTTACATCACTAAAAAAAATTAAACAGCAATCAGGCAAGATTCAGTCATTTCCAGTTCTTTATTGAGATCCAGAATAACAGTAATGTCCAATACATAAAACATTGCCTAACTCTTTTGATTTTATGAAGCCATGGTACAGAATTATATCCCAATGCAGGTTAAATATCACTGTGACAGAGACCAAAAAGGTTATTTTCTGGGTCATACATAGTTCAATTTTTATACTTAGGGTTTTTTTTTCTACTGACTATGCTCTGAGTGATGGCCTTAATTTTCAGCTTTTATTGCACAGATGTAAATAAGCCATGGCAGTTGATTGTATACTAGTGTATTCAATGTTAGAAGTTTTAATAATGGTATAATTCCTAAAGTACTTATAACTATTATTGAGTTTTAACAAGCATGTACATATGGTAAAAACGGTTCATGCTTGTCATGAGTAAGTTTTCTGCATGCATAAAAGGGAAATTTATTATTTTGGAGGTTTTTTTCCCCCATCATTCTGTTTTACTGTATCTTGAGATTGAGATTCTTGTCTTTGCAAGAATGCAAGACATTGCTGGTAAACCACCCCTGCCCCTGCCCAGGATTTTCAGTAAATGGCTGTAGAAAACATGAAACATGGAGTTAGGCATATGATAGACCAGGTTATCAGAGTAAGCAGTAAGTATTTTGCTTTTGCTATTTTGTTCTTGTTCTAAGATGAGGCTGGAGAATAACTCAGGGTCACATGAAATTGCTAAGATTCTTGACGAAGTATCAAGTACTTGTAGATTTATAAGTCAAGCTTTTTTCAGCTCTTTACATTCCTCTCTGAACCTGAGAAACAAAATGACAATTTTTGCAACTCTCCCTTTTTCATATCCATTGCATCAACGTAGGAACATTTTCCTTTTTATCATTACCAGTATTAGCTCCCAAAATGTGTGAATAATTTTAATTAAAATATGGCAAGTTTTAATCTGAGCGGTTCACGTACTTAAATTGTGTTTGTAACAGGGAAGGTAGAGAAGGTTTGTGTTTTGTGAAGGGTGCTCAACAGCATACTTTCTGGTACAAGATGTCACAAGAAGGCCCATTCTGTAACATTTCTAATGCACAGCCTCTTTCCTACTTAGCCAATGATAAGCCTTTGGAAGGGCCATTGCTTCCTGTGAAGAAAACTCAACAGCCCATCCTCTCATCCTGATGAAAATGCAGACACTTAACATACTTTATCCTCCACAATTGCAAATAGCTAATCATTAATTAGGAATCCTGCTGCTGGGAAAACTGCTCACCGTGGCACTAAAAAAACAACCCACCGAAGTTGTAATTTTCCTTTCTTGTATTCTTCAATTCTTTCTAAAGCTAAGTGTATACACAGTTTGCCTGAAAGTAATATATGGACTCCTGCAGAAAAGACTCTTCCATTGACCTGTCTGTGCTCCCAACTCAATACATTTTCTGCTTTCTCACTGTAAAAGAAGGACTAATTGCATGTAATTCATTCTCCATTCTTTGCTCTGTAGGATGTGCCTTGGCATGAGACTAGAGCATGCATTTATTTCACTTTTTTTTAATTTCTGTATAAAATGCCCTGATTGGTTCTGCTTACCTGAAAATTATATCTCTGTAAGCAGAATCTTCTAGTTAAAAGTACATCAGTATTGAAGAAATAATGATTGAGTTGTTTAGAAAGGATTCATGATCACTGGAAATATAATAGTTTGTAACATAGTCGAGGACAATTCACTCCTGCTGGGCAGTAAGTCTTACAAAATTCCCTGTGTGCCAATTCTAATGTAGTTACAACGTAAGCAAATATAAAACATTCCTTTCAATATTTTCCTCATTTCCCATGTTTTCAGTTACAAGTCATGGAAATCTGTCTTGGTATCTTATCTATGTTGCATACTAGAGACCTGTGCCCCACACATTGGCCTGTCAAATTATGTACCTCCAATCAGTCTGCAAGTGTGTGAACTCTGAGGCAGACATGTGCCCTAAGTCTTAAGGAGAGTGTTTGCTGCACTTTGAACCTGTTCATCAAAATTTATAACAAACCCATCTTTTGAATTTAGACCATTTTGGGGACGTAAGCAGGATGCAAGTGCCAGCTTGCCTTGTTTTCATGTTCCTGGTGAAAGATGATTCTTTACTGGGGGAGGGGACACAATAAACTGAATGATGCAATTTTTTTCCTGCTATCTGCATTCCTGTGACATTCTACTGAATTTGATTGGCATGCCATTAGCTTTACATTATTTAAAAGAAATTCCTGCAGTATTTCCAGCGCAACCAAATAATTGAAAGACATGTCATGCAACATCTTGGTTTAATGACATACATCACCATTCAGTACCATTGTAATGACATCTCTGCCACTTAAGATGTCTAAACCAATATCTGTGGTTTTCCAGTTACCCTGTATATCAGTATACAGAACCAAAGTTTTTAAAATTTTGTGGGTTTTGTTTTTTTTTGTTTTTGTGGGAGGAGGAGATAAGGAAGTTAAATATAACCCTTCAAAACTAAACCAGGTCATAGAAAATGGCAGTGTCAAGGAATTTTGACAAGGAATTTTGATCACCAAGGTGATCAAAACAGGAGGACAGTTTAGCTCTATTAATTTACTACATGAGATCTGAATTCTGAGATTTCCCATGAGCTGGAAAACATGGTAGTTGCCTCCTCAGACTGAATCACAGAACCTACTAGGTTGGAAAAGACCTCTGAGATCATCGAGTCCAATTTATGACCTAACAGCACCTTGCCAACTAGACCATGGCACTGAGTGTCACATCCAGTCTTAAACATCTCTACAGATGGTGGCTCCAGCACCTCCCTGGGCAGTCCATTCCAAAGTCCAATCACTCTTTCTGTGAAGAACTTGTTCCCGATGTCCAGCCTAAACCTCCTCTGGCACAGCTGAAGAGATTCTGTCCTCTCATCCTGTCACTGGTGGCCTGGGAGAAGAGGCTGATCCCCACCTGGCAAAACCTTCCTTTCAGGGAGCTGCCGAGAGTGACAGGGTCTGGCCTGAGTGAGACAGGATCAACACCCCCAGCTCCCTCAGCTGCTCCTCCCAGTGTTTATGCTCCAGGCCCCTCACCAGCCTTGCTGCCCTTCTCTGGACACACTCCAGCATCTCAACATCCCTCCTGAACTGCGGGGCTCAGCACAGCACACAGCACTCAAGTTGTGGCCTCACCAGTGCTGAGTACAGGGGGAGAATGACCTCCCTGGTTCTGCTTTCAAAACATTTTTTTCCATAATTTTTTCCAAATTTTTACTTCTGACTTCAAGTGTCCATTTTTGGCTCACAATATTTAGATGGGGAAAACAACGTAGACATGTACACACTGTATGATACATATACCTTCACAAAGTCTCACCTCTATATCAGGTAAACAGATGATTTTTTTGACAAAAACAGAAAGACTAGAAGAGAGAAAATGCAAATTCACAGAAGAGGTCTTTGTGTATAAATATTCCTGATACTTTATGAATAAAACTTATCTTAAAAACCTAAAGCAACAAAAATTCTTGCTTCAAGAACAGAATTTTATGAGCTGACACTTGTCTCACAGATTTATTAGTGTTCTGTGCTAGAACTTCTACTGTAAGGGAAAAAAGAAATGCACCACTATTTAAATTTAATTTTTAAAGAAATTTTGTTGGTTTTAGATCCTGTTAGGCTTCAATATTTTGCTAAAAAGATTTTGCAAAACATATCATGTTCTTATGAAGAAAAGCACCATGGAATTTAGGGAGTTGAATAAATGTGTTCTTTGAAGTGCGTACTTGAAAAATTTAAAATATTTGTATTTTGGGTGGTTTTAGATTTGGGTTTATTGTTGTTTTTATTTTCAGGTGCAATTAGCTAAATGGAGAATTCCTTTCAAAATATTGTTTACTAAGAAATTTTAACCTGGGCAAAGTGTGATCAGAAGCAAAGCAAATTGGAAGGAATACCAGTAAACTCCTTAACTGTTGTTTGTAATGTGTGTCTTGTTCAATGTTGTGCTTTTCAGGGCGTAGTAAAAGAATTAGTAAAATACTCTGTTAAAACACTCTGATGTGACAGGATGGTGTTTGCATTGCCATGATGTTTTCTTACACCCATTTCATATTGAAAGTGTCATCAAATTTTATTTTCCATTAAAGCGTAAGAAATTGAAAATCCAATTTCTGATAACATTGTCATATGCAGTTCTGCCTCCTGTGCAGAGCAGTGGAACTTGGCTGTTATGGGAATTCACTCTAGTGAATGACACAGGTATGTATCTTTTAGTATGAGCTTCCAGGTTTACATCTCAGATTTAACTAAAACAAGCATAAAGATAAAATGTACCTGGATAGTTCCCTACTGGCTGTGCTTATGAGGACACAAAAGTATGTACATTATTTCTTTTACTCTTCACTGTAGTTTGTGCACATTAGGCCTTCCTTACATGCTTTTTATTTATCGAAGCATTTTTTAGAAAAATTATCATTTTGGAGAGTCTTGTTAGGTTTCAAGATACTCACAATATCATGGAATGAGATTTTTAGGAGACTGAATACTGGCATACTCAGCAAAAAATTAAAGTCAGCATATATTCTGTGAGTATTTCCTTTATTTATGAATTAATTTTCAGTGGTCTGTGCTTTGCAGGCCAGAGTTGCATTGTTTCATTGTAAATGCATAAACACATATTTGTCACTTTTTCCTCATATTTTTAAGGAAACTGGTCAAAGTCTAAGGTCTTAGGACTGATATAAAATGTCTAATGTTAACAGCCAACAATGCCAACCTCATTGAAATTATTCTGAAATTCTACTTTTCAAGAGATTTAGGTATGTTTAAATCCAGCAAACTGTCTTCAGCCATGCACTATGGAGTGAAGCATCCACCTGTATTCCCTCTCCCTCTGATTTCACAAATATTGCATAAACTGCATAAACCAGCATATTCCCATTATTTGGACAGCCAGCCAGGTATATGTGTGCTATGCATTTAAATTCTTCATGCTGAAGTGACAAATTTTGGTCTCCTGTTTCTTGGGTGAGATTTTGAGTGTTAAAATAATAGCAGTAACGTGAATGTGGAAGAAAACTTTGCTTTTATGGCAGTGACATCAGTGTTTGGGTTGAACCTGGCTGTCATTGAAGGGAAAGAGATGAACTGTGGAATGTATAAAAACGGGACACCTAATTTGTACACATATGACACATAATTTGTGAGTCCAAAATAACATTGAAAGAGGAAAAAAGTGCTCAAAATATCTGCTTTATAATAGATGGATTAGTCTTTTCTGGAGTGGGTGAAGGCAAGGATCCCAACTAAAAACCCTTCTCCAAATCAGAGATGGGGTAACCTCTAAATTGGAGAGAGATGGATTTGATGAGTAGACTGTTAGATGAATAGGAAGATGGTGGGATATTCACATCCAAAGGGCAGTGGTCAATGACTCAGAATCCCAATGGAAAAGTGCATTGACAAATGACAAGTGTTGACCTCAGGGGTCAATTTTGAGACTACTGTTACCAAATATCCCCTTTAATTGAATGGATTAAGGTATTGAGTGCACTCTCAGCAAATTTGCAGAAGACATCAAGCTGAATGGTGCAGCTGACACATTTAAAGGGCAGGATGCCATCCAGAGGGGCCTGGAGGCTCCAGAAGTGGAGATAGGGGAACATAATGTCATTTAACAACACCAAGTGCAAGGTGCTTCACCTGTGTTAGGGCAATCCCTGGATCGACACAGTCTGAGGGATGAACAGATGGAGAGCAGCCCTGCTGGAAGGACTTAGGGTGATGGAGGATGAGAGTCATAACATGACACAGCCATGGGCACTCACAGCCCAGAAAGCCAAACGTGTCCTGGCCTGCACCCAAAGCAGCGTGGGCAGCAAGGTGGGGAGGGCATGGGGGTTTGGTCAGTTTGTCACCTGTGATTTTCTTCCACAGCGCAGGGAGAGAAGTAGTTTGGGTCCCTTCGCATGGGAGAGAGTTCTCTGCGAACCTCTCTGATGTGGGTCCAATCTCACGAGCAGCAGTCCTCCCAAAACTGCTGCAGCATGGGTTACTTTTTCCATGCAGTGTAGTCTTCCAAGGACAGGCTGCTTCTGTCTGGAACGAGGACCCTCTCTCTCCACAAGGTCTCCCACTGGATCACAGCCTCCTCCAGGTACCCACCCACTCCAGTCTGGGCACCTTCCCCACAGGCTGTGGGGGGATCTCTGCTTTCCACATGGATCCCCATGGGCTGCAGGGGCACAGCTGCCTCACCACGGCCTGTAGAGGGATTTCAGCTCTGGTGCCTGGAGCACCTCCTCCCCTCTTTCTGTACTGGCCTGGGTGTCTCCATCTTGTTTCCCTCATGTGTTCTCTGGCTGGAATTAAAACTGCACCACCACTTTTGCTTTGATTTTCTTCTTAAATATGTTATCACAGAGGTGTTGACAAAGCCACTAATTGGCCCAGCTTTGGCCAGCAGTATGTCCATCTTCAGAGCCATCAGTGATAGACTGTGCCAGACAGGGTGGAAGCTTCTAGCAGCTTCTCACAGGAGCCACTTCTGTGGATTTCCCTCCTCCCTGGCCACCAAAAGGAGGTTGTGCAAAACCAACACAGGAGCACTCGCCAAGGACACACCAAACACTGTCAAATGACTACAGGAGGCCACACACTGGTGAGAATCTGCCTGGTCAGGACATGCAATAAAAGTGTGCCTGGAATCTGGAAGTATAATTTAAGAAAAGCTCATGCTCTGGCTACTTCTGCTTCCCTAACCTTATGGTTGGTAGAAATTAGTAGAAGCAGAGGCAATTGTAATTGCTCTCACCTAAGCTGGTCTTTAAGTAATATATATATTAAGAACTTTTATATGTCTGAAATTGTGAAGCTGTCTGCTAGCTTTCCAATCAGCTTTTTGAAGCAGAATTTGCATCATAATACAGGTGTTAGAAGTGGTACTATAAATGAGCTTTAGGGCTATCAGTAGCTCCTATTACCCTCTTTCTCTTTTTTTTTTTGCTTGCTTGCTTCTTGCTTGTACAGTATACTTTTTGCACATAATATAAAGAAATTTTATAAACTTTTAAATACTTATAAACTTAAAATGTTTATAAACTTCACGATATTTGTAGGCAGGTGAGCATAATGTGAAAGGACTTAGAGAAATCAAATTTGAAGAAGGAGTGTCAGATAGAAAAATATTCAGCATTAGGAAGATATGGATTAAGGAGTGTCACAAGGCTGCTTGTGAGAAAGAGGAGAGGAACTCTTAAAAACAATGCCAGAATGTGAAGATCTGCACTAGAAAATTGTACTGTCCATCAGACAAGGAGTGACAGAGACAGCTAAAATATTTTCTACAATTCTGTGGTCAGTGTGGAGCACTATAGTTCCTGATACTGAAAGAAAATAGGCTTGTCAGAGGAAAGTATTTGAGGAAATTCCATAGGGGCAATCCAAACTCAGCTAAACTACAAGTCTGCTTCATATGTCTGCTATAATTTAATGCATTTTGAGACTGGAGAATGGAAATATGTGAAAAGTGTGTGTGCTGCTCCCTAATTTACTTTCATTCCTGAATTACAGAAGAAAAAGATGCCTCCAACACAGCTTTTCTAAAATTCAGACTCAGGAAAGTATGTTATCACTACAGAAAACTAGGTAATGGCTTTCAATTCTGAAGGAAACTCTTGCAGTTTCAAAAGTTCAACAATTTAAGCATATTTAAGCATAAGCATATTTCCCCACCCAGAAGTTTTTTAGCCTCAAACCCAATAATTTCCATAATATTCAACTTTATTATCATAAACTCCTGTTTGTTTGGGGTTTTGTTTACTTTTATAATGCTGATTTGTTTTCATGTTTAATTTCTATTTTGTCTTTTGTGTCTTGGCAGCATTAGGACACAAAAGGCTTGATCTTGGAATGATTGTTCATATTATTGTGCAGATGAAGAAAGCCAAGTGAAGAAAAGGTCACTTTAAACTTTTCCTTGTCAGGTTTACAAATATTCCAAGTAACATATTTGTAACTTCAAGTGTAAGTATTTGCATCTTTGCATTTTTAGTAACTATATAAACACTAAAACCTGAATACAAGTGTAATCTGAATATGAGATATCTATGTCTGAAGTTTTTCAGACCATATAGCTTTAGGACTCTTTCTCTAGTCCCTGTCAAGCAGCTGTTTGGAGCAGGGACCAAGGCATTGTCATTACTCTGCCAAAGGGTTTCATTGCCACCATTCACTGGAGCTGACACTTCTGCTTGCTTCGGTCTGGTCCACACAACTTAAGGATGTGAAATCCCACTCTGTGCTGTTGAGAGATGCTGGCTACAATGAGAAGGGAAAGGGCTTCAAAATAAAGATTTTATATCCCAAATATTTTGTACCCCAAAGACTTTATAACAGCAAAGATCAGAAGTTATAGAGGGAAAAAATTTAAGAGAGTGTAGTTCAGTTGTGATAATAATTTCTGCAAGCATCTGTAATATGTAAGAAATTTGTAAGAAGCATTGATTTGCTTCTTTGCAAGAGGAAAAAAAAACCTGTCAAAGCAATGCAAGTTGAATTCTTCTGGTTATTGCATTCAAACTTATAATTATAATCCTAAATTTACCTCAACCCAAACCATCTGACTGAATTATATTCTAATTCACAGTATGCAGGTATGAATGAGAAAAGTGATGAAATCTCAGCATTAAATTTCCTAACTGGCAGGTCTGTCTCTAAAATGTAAAGCCAGTTTTGAAATATTGGTATTTGTAAGGACTGGTCCTCAGCAGATTTAGTCAGAATTTATTCTTCGAAGTGAAATGGTGAGGGGGTTTTATTAATACTCCTTTCAGGTGGTGATAGCTGACATGTGATGGTCCAGTTTGCTTGCAATCCTGATTTCCTAGAACAGTGTGGTTGATGAAAGTGAACGAGGAAATCTGAGCACTTGTGGCACAACTGTTAATTGCTTTCTGGTTGTTACTGTCATATTGTAATATTTTCATCACGCTTAGCTGTTGAATAGAACAGCAGATTTTTTTCTTAAATAATTGTTTTTTCTGGTTTTATATGTTGAGATAGAACATTCAAGGCTGGCCATTTAATAAGCCAGTGTTAATATTTTCCACTGAATTATACTTTTTGTATAATTCTCTATTTCCTAGTAATATTATATATATAGTATAATATATATATATATATATATATATATATACACTTTAATATTTTTTATATATTTATATATACTATAATATTATTCTCTATTTCCTAGTAAAATATATACATTGTTATGAAATCTCTTTTCTTGAGATACTGAATACTGATTTATCCATAACAGTTCTTTTCTGTATCAGAAAAAACCTTTGTGATAAACTGCTTCAAGCCAGACAATGTAGAGTTAGTAAGTAAGTAAGTAAGTAAAAAGGTATCAAAATTATGACCCTACTTTATTGTTTGCCGCATTTTATTTCATTGTTCACAAATGGGGAGTCTAAAATATCTTTATTGAGCAAAGAAGAGGAGTAATTAATCTTTCAGCCCTCAGATATTATTCATTCATTTTTCACAGCATTTTATCAAGGTCATCATAACTCCATATTGTAGGTGTTAATACTTATAACTTGTGGGTTTTGTGAATTTTAAAGGTGTGTAAAAAAGATGAGTATTTTAATTGCTTGTCAGTCAGCAAAATTGCAGATGAAATTACAGGCTAGCAGAAGATGATGATGGTGATAAGTCCTGAGTGAATAAAAGTTCTTGCAGATGTGAGTCTCATAATATTATTTCCTTAAACCTCAGTGGAAAAAAAAAGGAGCATGAAAAAACAAATCTTCTGCAATGAATTAATTTTCTTTGGTCCATTGCAAAAATATGGGAAGCAGTCTTGTGTTCAGTGATCTATAGAATCAGGAAGAGCTGAATTTTGTGGATTATCATAGGTATCATGAAACTCATACTGCTAAAAAAAGTCTTGTGTTGAGAATGAATCTAAGACCATTTTTATATTTTGAGTTGCATAGAGTCCATCAGTGAAAGGAAACTTATGACAGCCAGGAATTTTTCCATACCTAAGGTGGTTTCTTTTTGGTATTTGTCTACTAATACCATTTCCATCTTGCTTGTGTTTGTCTTCATCCACATGTTAATCAATAAATTTGTCTTCTACTGCTGATGAAAATAGGCTGACTAATAGACAGTACTGGCCTGTGGCAAACATGAACCTGAATATTGGACTCATGCTTAAGTTTGTCTGATTGCTGCCTATAAGTCTTGATTAGGATCAGATGAAACTAAACATTATGCATCTGTGCATGAGGAGATTCTGTTACAGATCTGTCATCAACCTCTAGTCACCCTGCATGAACTGTTAAGATAAATAGTGTGTCAGAAAATAATATCTAAATCCTTGCATGCCATCACTCTCAAGCGCACTTTCTAACGGAGGCAGGGTGTCTTAAAAGGCTTTATTCTCACCTAGTTTGGAGACATTGCATATACTACAGACCTTGGAGGTTGTCACTTAGTGACTAAAGGTCACTTCACTCACTCTTCTTATTTCTATCATAAGAATTTTTTCCATCTCCTCACTGACTTCTTGTTTTTTGTGGTTTATTCCCAGTCAGTAACTAAGCCCTACCCACCACTTCCTCACTTCCCCACAGTAGGATGGAAGAGAGAAAAAGAAGAGAGAGAGTGAAAAAACTTGAGGCTTAAGATAAAGACAGTTCAATATGTAATAAAAAAAGCAGTGCAAAAAGGTGAAGCAAAACAAAGAATTCATTCTCCTCTTCCCATGGGCAGGCAGGTGCTCACCCACCTCCAGGAAATCTGGGCTCCATCATGTGTAATGCTTACTCAGGAAGACAAACACCATCACAGAGTGTCCCCTCCTTTCCTCTTCTCTCCTCAGCTTTATATGCTGAGCATTGTTTATCTGGTCTGGAACATGCCCTTGGCTAAGCTGGAGACAGCTGTCCCCTCCCGGGTGAGTCCCTTCTCAACTCCTCGTGCATCCACAGCGTGGCTGCTTGTGGGGTGGGCTGAGGAGCAGAAAAGGCCTTGGCTCTGCAAAGCCCTGCTCAGCAGCAATAAAAACATCCCTGTTTTAGCAACACTATTTCCAGCACAAATACAAACCATAGCCCCACACAAGCTACTGTGATGAAAACAACTCTATGCCAGCTAAAACCAGCACATCATTTCATGATATATGTAATGATGTTTATGGCTATCAGTTCTTGGATAAAGGAGATCTTGGTTCCAAGGAGGATTAAGTTCAAAGCTTGCCTGATTGCAAGGGAAAATCTGTATTGCTGAGAGGAGAGTAGCAAGATCATAGATTCATCAAATCAAAACTGGTTCAGATAGAAGGGACCTTAAACACCGCCACATATGTGGTTCCAAGCCCCACGCCATGGGTACAGAGACCTCCCACAACACCTAGTTGATTGTAATCTTATAGCCTGAATACCTCCAGGGATGGAGCATCAACAATTTCTATGGGCAACAATTTCTATGGTTCAGTGCCTCACTACTCTCTGGGCTGGATCAACACATACATTTGCCTTTTTAAACTATTTTTATTATATGCTTTTAGCATGTCTTTCTATATGCACAAAACCATTCAGAAAGGAGAATAGAAATGCACCAGCAGATGAACTAGCTCTGAGATAATCTTGCATTTGTTACCTTTAAAAGAGAAGAAAAATTCTTTGTCAGTTTTGCTATGGAAATTGTTTGATAAACAACAGTTTATATTGAGATAGCTAGAAAACTTGAACTAATACTGTTCAAATATGAGCTTAACTACTTTAGTTTTGAAATGGGAAATGACATATATACATCAAAGCTAGTCCCAACAGTAAATTAAATTGCCATGCCTTACAACTCTAAATTACTCACATAATGCAAGAAACAGTAATCCTAAATAAATTCAAGAAATAGAATTGAAAAAGAAGTATTTCTGCCTGAAGAGATATGGAATTCCTTAAAATGGAGGAATACTTACATTGCATCAGCTCTGGGACAAAAAATTGCATCAGAATGTTTTTATCTGATACATAGTGTCTGATACTTGGGATATTAAGTGGCATTGTTCAATAACTCAGTTCAAATTGTCAATTAAGGTTCTTGCTAATAGAATTGTAAAATCCCTTTGACTGTGATTTAATGCAAAATCCACCTGGATTATGTAGTTAATACTGTATGCAAGCATTTATTGCACATTGCCAGTTCACATCATACAGCCGGGGTTACCAACCCAAATAAAGCTGAAGCAGTTTATAGAATCACAGAAGAGTTTGGATTGAAAGGGACCTTTAAAGGTCATCCAGTCCTACCCCATTCTGGGCAGAGTCATCTTTCACTAGATCAAGTTTCTCAAAGCCCTGTACAGCCTGGCCTTTAATGTTCCCAATGATGGGCCATACACAGCTTCTCTTGGAAACCTGTTCTAGTGCCTCACCAAACTCTTTGTTAAAACTCCTTTCCTCATTTCCAATCTAAACCTATCGTTTTTCAATTTAAGACTTGACCTTTATCTTGTCACTATAGGTCTTTGTGAATAGTCACCCTCCACCTTTCTTACGGACCCTGTTTATAATGGAAAGATTGCAGTAACACTCCCTGGAGTCTTCTCCAGTTCTTTCAGACTTTTATTAAAGAAGAGACATTTTTTTGCGGGCGTCCTCTGGATTAATTACAAGAGGTCCACATCTGTCTTGTGCTGAGGGCCCCAGAGCTGAACACAGCACTCCAGGTGGGGTCTCACCAGAGCCAAAGGGCAGAGCCCCCTCCCTCGCCCTGCTGGCTACACTGCTTTGGTTGCAGCCCAGATTTGGGCTGGCTTTCTGGGCTGCCAGTGTCCAGTCATGTCCAATTTTTCATTCACCAGTGTATTGGGTGTGTGTGAGGTGGAGTTAATCAGGAAGAACATTGTGGGTGAGCATTGTGAAAGGCCTTACAGAAGCACAGATAGATGACATCTTTAGTTGTTCCCTGGGATTCTTGTCATGGTTTGGGCGTGGAACAGAGCCAGTGCCCCCATGAAAACACTCTCTCCCTGGTGTCTGCTGTGAGATGTGACCAGGAACAAGCAAAACAGGCTCCAGCTTAAACATAAAGAAAACTTTATTACCTAAACTACATGAAAATAGGAAAAACTATAAGGAAAAAAAACTGAAAACCTTACAAAAAACACTTTCCTCCTCGCCACCACCAAAATTTCCCAATCCGATACATTCTCCCAAATCACCAACTGCCCAGCCTGACACCACCCTTTAGAATACTCAAACTTCAGTTCATGAAGAGGAGAGGAGTCCTTCTTGTTCCTTCGACTTCACCTGGAAACACACTGAAACCTCGTGTGTTTCCATGTCAGTTTGGCACCGCCCAGAAAAAGTCCTTTTGCCGCTTGTGACATCTTCCTTCCATGCCCAGTGCTCTCACCACTGTGCATGGACCAGAGCTGCTTCTAGGGCTGTCTTTCAAGGATGCCTTGTCTCACTCCAAAAAGGCACAGTCTCTGCTTTGGGACATCTGTCCCCCCCATATTTTTCCAAGCCCCTGGGGCCGAGGGGTCCCCACGATGAACCCTCCTGGTTCTGAGGCACTGCTTCCCCGCAAGTGCAGTCTCTGTGTCACAGGAACAAACTGAGTCCATGGCCACACAAGAAAAGTCCAGCCAAAAGGCCACTCCAATCATCTCTCCCCACTCAGTCAATCGTCTCCACGTCCTTCAGGCCAGGTCCTTGTCTCATGTCATCTCTTATCTCCCTTCTTATTCAGCTCTGAGGAGGATCAGCATATTTGCGAGGTCCCAATCATGAAAGAAAATGGGTTAAAACTTCAGTCTCTGTCTGTCCCGGAGCTTCGGCACTCCCACATCGCTGCTGCTGCTCTGGCCAGTACTCTTCCCCCCCTTCTCCTCCTGGGCCGGCTGCTATCACATTCAGACGCCGACTCTCCTCTCTCTCCCTCCTGGGGGGGGAATGGCTGCTCGATGTCTCTTGGGGCTCCTCCACCCTTCCATCCTCAAGAGCCTCCTCACCTCCCATCTCTGTCCAGCCCCAGGCCTACTGCAGGGCTGCCCCTCCTCTGCCCAGCAGCAGCGGCTGGACAGGGGAGGGAGATCCGACCTCTTCGCCTCGAAGTCCCAAGAGGCCTCTCAGGGCCAATACTCTGCTTTTTAACCCCTGTGTATTCTCGGAGGTGTGTCCAGACCCCACTGGCCACACCAGGTGACAATATCAAACTCCAAGCATCCACTGGTTTGACCACAGCCTCCCAGAACTCCCACTTCTTCCTGGTCAAACCACCACAATTCTGATGCAGTCACTCCATGACAGAAAGTCGCCAGAGTGTGTTATGTATTTATGTGCAATGTAGCCTGTTACATTTATTGCATAAATACACATGTATTTATGTAGAAGTGGGATGTGATTTATTACTGAGGAAATCCATACATACCACTATTGTTTTGCACACCATTTTAACGATAAGCTTTGTGATATCTATAGGACCAGACTGTGCATTCCTGATGGGATGGGCAGCATCCTCTGCATATTCTTCCATGTTCTCTCTCTATGCTTGGGGAAAGGCTGAAAAGCAGTATCATATCTCCAGAATCAACTCTGATTCACTGTGGTTATGCATGTTGTTTGGGGTTGAATAGGCAGGAAATATAAGAACAAAACTGGTAAATCAAGGACAGAAACATGGCAAGGAAGTATAATTTAAGTTTAACAATTACCTCTAGTGTTTCAAGATTTTGAGACTTCCCCCTTCCACCCCCCCTGAAAAAAAAAAAAAAAAAAGGGAGAGAATTTCACAATGTGTTTTGGTCAGAAAACAACTTATTTTTTTGATATGTGGACATTTAATAAATTTGTAACCCAATTTGTACTCTAAGGACAACAGGTTGTGGAAGTGGTTTGTGGAGTGTTTTCAGAGTGTGGTGTTCCATTTCTCACAAAAACTTTCTCCATTTATACTTGCCTCCATCAGAATCTCCCAATATCCACATAATTCCAGACTTATGGAATGTATTTTATGCTTCATATTGCTTACTTAGAAGTGAGGAACATTAGCTTAATTGCAGATATTCATTGGTGTCTGAAGATACTGTCCATTTTAACACAATCTCTTGTCTTTTAACATGTTCACTTTTCCATTAAGTTGAAATACTGTAAATAGATTTTTACATGTTTTTCTTAAATGAGAAAGAAAATAATTCATAGACATATAATTTTTTATAAAAAATACAGACCCTGGATTGAGATTTGATGGCCTAGTCATGAGTCATATACAATAACATTGTAAATGAGATAAATGCATTATTATATTCTCTGGGCAGACTTAACAGATTCAGTAGAACTCAAGGAAGACTTTGTAGCTAAACTTTCCTTATTTCTTTCAGAAAAGCCTTTAAAAATCCTCAGTTTGCATATTGGACCTGATTAAGTCCCAGTAGAGAAAATCCTAGATTTAGTGGTTTTAATTTCCTAAGTTATGGAGTAGGAACCAAACTTTATAACTATTGCCAAATTTTACTAAGATACTCTATCAACTTTCTTTCTTATTCACTGACAAAACATTTCCTAATAAAAGAAACCTACCAATATTCCTAACAAATGTTAACTTACAATGTCACCAAAACATTATGCAAAGGTGGCCTGATTATTTTATGTTTTCTATTTATTATTATGTGATCCTTGACAATGCCTTAATGTGGAATTCTCTTTATTTCTCAATTAATTTTATAGAAAATAATTATTTATGTATAGAATATATGTTTTTGACAATTTCCCCAGCCTCTTGCCTATCAGTGCAAATGTCTCAAACTGTACTAATGTCCTTGAAGGTCTCCTGTTGACTCAGGCTGTTATTAAACATTGGTACACAATGCTCTCTATTGAATTTTGGATGTCTGCTAAAGGAAAGACGGTGCCTAGAGATGAAATATCCAGGTAGATTTAAACAGTGACCACATAGGATACTGCACGAATGTCAACTTGCAGAAGTTTACCATCTTTATTTAAGAAAGCCCTTTTTACTTCACAGAAAACAGAAGTGCTCCAGTGGTGCAACCTCATGTGCAGAGATGTTTTCCTCTTCAGTGCACATAATTGTGGTATCTTCTATAAGATTGCATAGCAATGTGTTTTTCTTGGGTGATTCTTGCACCCCATTGCTTTGTCTAGGTTTACGTTACTTAAGAGAGTGGAACAGAAATATTTCTAGGAAAAACATCCCCATAAAGTCAAGAAATTTAACCATTTAAAATATTATATAGAATTTCATAAATTTCCTCTGTTAATTTATTTTTAGCTTCGGATTGGCATTCAGTTCTGGGGCACCTATTAGACATTTCAGGAGACCTAATTTTTTCTGACTACATTTGCTGTTTTATAAGCAGTCTACTTCATCATAGGGAAATATTTAAAGCTAACTGCATTTTTGACACAAAGGTAATCTGTCCTTTTGAAATATTTCACATACAAATATTAATAAATTACACATGTTGCTATAGCAACTATGAATCAAAGTATAGTAAGTCTAGACAGTGCTATTCATGTCCTTTAATAAGAAAATCAAATACAAATATGAAGTTTTTGATTCATGCTGTCTAGAATAATTTAGTAAAAATTAAAACAATATTGATTTGTTTTACCCTGGTCTGTCTGCTTGTAGAATTAATTTTAAAGGCTCATGTTTAAACACCTATGTTTTTTCCTGTGTATGTTAACGTGTTATGCTTTCAGATTTTTTATTGTAGATGTCCCTTATAGGCCATTTTAAAATATAAAAAAAATTCTAATTCAACACTGACATGAAAAAAATCATTAGTATAATGATATACTATTTCTTAATCAATAATAGACACAAGTGACTTTCATTTACCTATGGGACAGGTGAATGCAAAATGTCCTTGAAAATAAATTGGCTCCCTTTATTACGTTAATAATGGTATAGAAAATCTAGGATTAAAATCTGTGCTTTAAAGTCAGCTCTCTAGCCTCAAATGATGGTGATGACTCAGTCAAAGAGAAGGATTGACCGGGTAAAAATATGATGGGTCATGTACCACTTCTCTTTTACAGCTCACTAGGTGTGCTTTTTTGCATTTGCAAAATAAAAAGGCAAATGTTTTTAAAACTGTTTACAATTAATTTATACTATTTTTGTGAAGAGTGTGGCAAGAGGGATAGGTTCTAGTGAAATAGACCAAAATATGAGGAAGTGTCAGTCATAATTTTGAGTGGTACTTGGTATATATTTGTTGCATCCACAATGGGAATGAAATTTTTTCCCAATGAGAACTATAACTCCTAAGTTTAGAAATAATCTCTGCCCAGGGAATGAGTGACAGTGAAGAGATTACAACATAATATTCACTCATGAGCGGCATGGAAAAAGTGAATGAGGAATTACTATTTCTTCTCGCAGTGTGGAAACAAGGGAGCATCACATGAAATAGCAAGACAGTATTTTCAAAATAAAAATGAAATTGTTTTTCAGTAAATGTGTAAAGTTCTTTCCACACAGCACATGTATGCCTGAAAATTAAAAAGATTACAAAGATTGCCTGAAGATGTTCAAAGCAATTGAAAAATGAATTGGCAAAAATTGAGAGTGCTTGGTTAAACGCAGAGATGATTCATTTGGGTCAGGAGGTCCTGCAGTTAAAATCATGGAAACTGAAAGGGATTTTGGAGAAGTTTTGTTTTGTAATAATTCTGTTTCTTATGCTTCTCTTAGGTGGTCCCGGTTAACCATTCTTAGAGAAAGCTTACTCTGCATTATAGATAATAGTTGTGTCCCTGTAAGGCATTTTTTAATCTGTTTATTATGTGAAGCAGTGATAACAAAGTTGAGAGAAGAGAATAAAAGAGAAGAGGGATTTAGAAGTATTTTTAAAAAAAGATTGGGCATTCTAGCAGCACCTTATCCAGTCAAATTAGTATGCTTTTTAATGTACTTTTCTCCAAGAGCTTGTGTTTTGTGGTTTTAATTTCCATAAAGCCAAGAATAGAATCCGTGCGCCTCTAAAATTAGAAGGGGGCTTAAGACTTTTTCCCTCAGAAATATTGGATCCAATTTTCTATGTCCAGCATACCTTATCACTGTAATGTTTGGGAAAATGACATTTTTGCAAAATGTATTCAGTGTTATGTTCTTAATCTGTTTCTTCTGTAAAGGAGAGATGTAGTCAAAATTCAGTTGAAAATTTGGAATATATGGTCAAAATATAGGGCACTTTCTAGCATCTGATACACAGCTAGTCTGTGAGTAATTGATAGCTAGACCCACATATCTCTTATATGATGAATTTTGTTAGCTGGAAACTAACAAAATTATGAGACTTCCAAGGAGCACAGAATCTATAAGCTAAGACCTATAGTTTAGTACTTTGCCTTGCCTTACATTAGCCATTTGTTCTGTTCTGCCTTGACAAAAATGAGACTGAAAAAATGATGATGAAAAATGAGATTTCAATAAAAAAATCTTCCAGGGTTTGGTTTCTTTTAAGACCAAGTTACTTGAATACAGAATGAGAACTTACATAGTAATAGTTGCCTCCCTGCTCATATTTTTTGTCCAATTTGTAAGATGTAAATATAGTAATATAAGTACATTATTCACATGGAATTTAGCAAGAATTAATTTGTCCTCATAAATGTTTGACTAATCCTATTGACAGAAATACATTATGGAATAAGAGAATTCTCTCTACATGTATATGCGTGTTCATATGAATAAACAAATGAAAAAATTATATGGGATAGAAAAAAAGAGGCAATAAATTAAAAGCCCTGGGCTGCCCATATAGATGAAAGTATCAAAGATGTTTTCTTCAGATGACATATCATTTTCTAGGAGCAACTAAGAACTCTTCTGCATTTTCCAAATATGTATGGGCTGGCACACTGGCCTTGAAAAGGCCCATCCATGAATTCCCCTTGTAAATGTATCCCAGATGAGTAAGAGATCTGCCTAGGCAGAAAGGGGAGGGTGGGGATGGTGTTTCCCTGCTCAGAGCCTAACACCAGTCTCAGAATCAACAGTCCCAGCCATCGGGCACTGTGCAACTTCCAGCTCTCAATTAAGTGAATGAATTTCAGATATTTTCTGGGAATAGAGCTCTTCTATGATTTATGTGTTTGTCCTGGGGAATCTGGTGTCCACTGAATCATTTTGTTTCATAGATAGAAAGAAACAAGACTGTGGCACCAGCGACAGTTCTGTGATCTCTATGTCCTATCAGGATTTTTCACAACACGCTACAATGCAGCATGTATCAACAGAACAAAGTGTCCTGGTTTGTAGATGTTTCAAGGCCATTTTAAGATTTCTTAAGTATGTTGGATGACAGGAACATAAGAAAAATCTTTATCTCAAATTTCTACCTGTGAATCAAACACCCAAACTCTCTTTTCTTCCTGATCAGGGAACTCAGCTGTATCTGGCCTCTGCAAGGACTCTGCTGTCAAAAAAGCTAGACTCATTTTTACCAGATCCTTGCTGAATCTGTACAGCTACTGTTTGAGGTTTGAAACGAAAATTTCTTAAGGTAAGCGCTGCACCTGGCATTGTGGCAATTCTGTTTGGATTCTTGAAGCAATTTATCATCTAAACAATTTTTAGCACATGGATAATATAATTTGAGGAAGGGGAGTATTTTTCATTCACATTGCTCAAATATGCATTGTAGATTTACCAGATACTTTTGCTTTGTTTGACATTGTATTTCTAGTAGAGGAAGGCACACAGATATCCTGTATCACTGCAGCAGCCTCACTAATGTCATATACTTTATGGAAAAGGTTGCTATGCCCACTAAGAAGGAAAGCATTGTCTCTTCAGGACAAGAGACAATGTTATTGTGTACCTATCAAATGTTGAAATTACCTCCAAAAATCATCTGACATACATTAGATTTTTTCCTTGTAGTACTTGTTTTTGAATTTAAGCAACGTCGTGAAATCCTTCTGGCTGTTTTGAATTACCTCCCTGCCACCCTCCATGTGTCATCCATAGGAGGGATCTTCCCAGATACCAGAGGTGAGGTTGACAGGTCAGTAATTCCGAGGTCCTCTTTTCTACCATTTTTAACAATGGGTGAAATATTTCCCTTTTTCCAGCCAGCTGGAACTTTGCCTGTCTGCCATGAGTTTTTGAATATCAGGGAGAGTGGCTTGGCACTCTCCAATCAGCCAGTTCCCTTAGGACTTTGAGGTCCATGGATTTATGTGTGTAGACTTGAGTGTCTAAAAGTGGCCTATTTTAGAGAGAAAAGGATGAATCCTCTGCTGTGTATTTGTGTCAAGAGTCATCACAGAAATGTCAGAAAGGATCCCAAGAAAATACCTTCTAAGCGAGGGTGCCTGTAGAAAAAACAGCAAAAAGTGAAATGGAGGTTTTTTAATGGGAATTTTGGTCAATATTCAGTGGAGTTTTTTGATATGTAAAAGGAATAGATGGTCGATTTAGGATTTTTATTCTTATTAATGTAGTTCTATACATTCCTGTGTATTCCTGTATCGGATTGCACAAAAAGAGTTTCCTCCCTCAGAATTCTGATTCCGCCTTTCTAGTGAGACAATACAATGATAGATTGCAAAAAAGGGAATTGCATCACATTCCAGGGAAAAATGGTTAACCACAAAACCCATGGAGGTCTGTAGCTGGAATGGTTGTGTAACCTATGGATTAATATGAATAAACATGAATCAACATGGATATGGGGACATGTTTCCCCCCTTTTACATGTAGGGATCAATCTGACAAATATCTAAACTGAAAACTTATGGCAGGTCCTAGACATTGGTAGAAAAAGGGTAAAGATGACTTTTGAGGTCCCTTCTGATGCCTCTATACTTACATAATGGTCATAGCAGACCTTGGATCTGGGAAAAGTATAACTATTAGACTATTACAGGATAATTTAAAGTTAAAAATTGTCTCTAGAGGTCTGCTGATCCAAAATTCCTCTTCAAGGGTAGACCAGATTGATCAGGGCTATGTCCAGATGAGTTTGTATGTCTCTAAGCTGGAATCTAAGCTTTCTCCAAACCACCTGTTTAGGTGTTTATTCTCCACTTATTGTCATGGGAGAAAAACCCACTTTATTCTTTTAGTCGGTTTGATACTAACTCCTGCTGCTGCATATTGACACCGCCTTCTCTGATTATTTTTCTGTGCATGACAGAGCAGGCCCTGGTTCTGTAAATTCCCCTGTAGGTAGATGAAGACTGTCATTAGATAGACTTCTCCAGTGTTAGAATATCCAGCTCTCTCTAACTTTCCTTCTATGAAACTCACTGGAGTGACAAGTGTGTGTTTGGTACCAAGAGCACTCTAGCTATAAATTAACTCTCCAACTTTCAGTCTGGGCAAGAGATAGCTGGGTGTCTTTGATAGCTGTCTTCTGTGACCTTTCCTTTTAACATCTTTCTTTGAATGCATAAACTAGGAAAAGGAAACATTGCATCAGGAATAAAAAGTAATTTTAAAAAATACCCCAGGGAGAAGAGTAGAACAATTAAAAGCTCTGTCAGAGCTGATACTCCTTGGAAATGCAAAAGGCAATTGAAAGAATTTTCCCAAAGGGAATTTCATATAGTTCCTGTCCTATATCTACTAGCAACATGAGTCAGTAAATGGAAGATAATCTGAAGGCTGCCACCTTTGGCATTTGCCTTATTTTGCTCTGTGCAGAATGTGATATATTCAGCAGTTTTGAATTAAACAGATGAAGCTGAATGCAGTACCATAATCCAGGAACCTGGGAGCATTACTGTGAGAATTATATAATGTTAACACATATTTTCAGGGACTTCAAGACACTACTGACGAGAGGCAGGGAAGCCAAATCTTGCAGAGAGTGAAGAGCCAAGTTGCTGATAAAAGGATAACAAAAAAAAGAAAAAAAATATTGGTGACTCAGTGTGGGACAGGAAAAATAGAGATTTACAGGACTATAATAAGCAAAACAAGCTGGATTTGCTCTGCAAAGAATATTTTAATCTGAAGTGTTTGGACTACACTTTGGTGGTAGCTAATAATACAAAAGAGCACAAACAATAGAAAACAGAACTGCAAACAGAACTTCATTACTGCACAAGCAATCTAAAAAGTGAGGTTATTTCTTACAACTTTAAATAAGTGGTTTAACCCCTGATTTTGTCGTAATACCTCCTTTTTTATGAACAATTAGAGAAGAGGGAATCTTCTAGAGAGAAGCTTGAGGACGCTTTCCAAGGGTAAGAAAGTTCTCAGAAAAGTAGATACTAGAGCAATAAGGGCTCAGTTATTTGCTTATGAGTTCAGCAAACATCTTTCCACAAGATCACACATCCATCTGATGGTTGTTATTAAAGCAGTCTGATCCCATTTATGACTCGGCTTTTGAAAATGCTGTGTTACTAAGTGTATGCTTGCACCTTATTACTTTATTTTAATGCTTTAACTTGCTTTGGTGTGTATAGATAGGAGTTGCATACCAGAGATATATTTCTTACACCTCCTTCTCCTATTTTTTCTCCTGTTCACAACATTCCGTACATTGTTGCCTGTACTTTCCAGTGTATATTGGGTTTTGGTTTTAGAGGCTTTTCCCTGTTAGGGAGGTTGGGGTTTTTAATTTGCTTGGTTTGGTTTGATTTGGGTTGTTTGTTTGTTTGTTTTTGTTTGCCTGTTTGGGTTTTGTGGATTTTGTTTGTTTGATTGTTTGGGGGTTTTGTGCATTTGTTTTGTTTTGTGTATGTAGGTTTTTTTGTTAGCTGCTTTGATTTTTTATTATGTGTGTATACTCTGTAATGGGTCCTCCTCTCAAATGTGTCTTCTGAAGCTTCTCCCAGTGGCAGTGATTTGTTGTTGCATCCAAGACCATAATTTAGACCACTGTGTGCACAGAGACCTAAGAGAGGTCTCTCTGTCCTTTAGGAGACATTTCATTGGAGCAAAATATTAACCATAGGAGGTATCTTGTTGTCTTCTCACTGAAGTAGGCTGTGATTAGATTCAGTAGATGGAGATAGCCTTGGAAGCACACATTAGCATTAGAACTGTCCTTTTGTGAGTGTGCAGAGAGGTCAATAAGTACATGAATAAATCAGCTTGGTGGACTAGTGTGGCCATTAGCTGGGTCGAGTATTCCTTTTCCATATAATTGTTCGGTGCACCTGAATTAATTTGAGTGTCTAAATCCTGCATATTAATTCTGTGCTACAGTATGTAAAGCTTTAGACTAATCCCTTTAATACTTTTCAGTATAAACACCTTAATCAAGCAACAACTTTATAATTAGTTCTACTTTTAAACTGGATATTGTTTACTTTTTTATTGCTCATAACTTATTCCAACTTTTAATTGCAATGATTAGACCGACTTCAGAATGTAAGCTTAAATGGTCTCTTGCAGAAAGCAGGATAGATGCAAAAGACAGAATTGCAACAATCCAAATGTTAGAGAAAAAAAATTCTCCTCCATTTTTGTTTTCTGAGATGTTACTAAAAATATACCTTAATTTCACCATTGAGTCATAAGATTAAAATCATATTCTCAAAATCATAGGAGTGAATGTAGGAGCTGAATTGATTGATTGATTTAGGAGCATGATTCAAGTAAGATTATATTTATTTATTCTGTTGGGTGTAAAAAAAGTGCTAACATGATTACAATAATCCCCATATGCAATGAAGCTCCTGGTATGTAAACAGTGATTTAGCTTCTCAAGGACTGATCTATTTTCCTTAATATCTATTTTACCAATGAATGTTTGGAAGAAGAAATAATCTTCACAATAACATTTTAGTGGTCAGGATGTATTGTTTTGAAGGCAGCATTTTAAAATGAGACTAAATTTGACATCTAAATTAAATGTGTTATGACAGTTGTTGTGTTAAATGCATATGGACTTGTGGATTATTTGTTCAGCTTAGGAAAGGTGAACAAATTTGTTCAGCTGTTGGAGAGGAACCTTGTGTAGGAAACATAACATTTTAAAATATTAATGAATACACTCTTACTAATAAATTGAACCATCAATTGAATCAATTGAGCAATGTACACATTTTTGATGTAGTGAGTGTTTTATTAAATTGAAGTATAATGACTTTTGAAACACTGGATCCAGAGAAGATGTTTTGAATTAGTCCAGTGATTAGAAAATGGTTATAAAAATAGTTGTTATTGACTCGTTTTCTGGTATTCTTTCCCCCTAAGCTTATTAATAAGTCAGTTTTTGCTCCATATTTTTTTCCTTACATGTCACGAACTTATTCTCTACTCAGCCATTGTGGCTGAAACCACATTACATAGTCTAGGCATGTAGTTTCTTCCACCTGATATGCTGATAACTGTGGAAAAGCTAAAAGGTTAAACAACTTTTAACCATTTCAACAAAACTACTCTTGCTTACACATATAAATTTCATTTAAGTGATAATAAAAGAATTTTGTTATTTAAGGAAAGCACTCATTGAAAAATTATTACTAAAATGAATGTATGTAATGGGCCTTCATTGTAAGGAAACTATATTCCATTTTAGTTGCTGGCCCAGCAATTTTTTCAGTTTGTCCATATGTCCATCTTCCATGCGTTCATGTCCATATGGATGCTGATTCAGTTTGCCCACAGACATTCATTCCTTTGGAGACAATGGAAGGACTCGTAGGCTGCAGAGGGTCCTCTTGGCCAGCACATGGTTTTGTTGTGTGAGGGGTGCCCTGGGGAGCACTGGTGTCTGAGAAGGAGAGCGCAGGGGCAGCCAGCCACGCAGGATGGTGGGGCGTGTAGTGAATCCCTTCTGCACTGACCGCAGGCTGAGCCCCAGAAGTTCTGCACCTGGCATGGTGTTTGCCCTGCCTCAAAGCTCTGAAAACACTGATATCTAGAGATTTGTGATGTGTCTCTGATCAAATATTAAAACTAGGACAAAGCCAGATCTATCTTGTATGTAGTTACAACTCTATTCCCACAAATATGATTTCTGTAATTTTTTGCCATTAATGTCCCTAATAAGTTGAAACTTCCTCTCAGGAAAGTGGTTTAACAATTCCCTACACATAAGGAACGATTCTTCCTCTGAGTAATATAAGTTTCTAAAGAGAGGGAGGTGTAGGAGCTTTATAAGTGACAGAGAAGAAAAAGTAGATGATGCCAGAACTGGTGAGGTAATAAGAACAGTTCCCTTGCCCACTTGGAGACAGGGAATGTTCTTAGTTCTACATTCCCATGTGCTTTTTCTTGCAAAAGTCCAGGAGTGCAGCCCTTGGAGGGTGTGATCTATTCTGTTCCTCCTGATTAGCCAGGGTGTATGTCTGTGCACGATGCCTGGCAGCCCTCACACATTTACACCCTGAGCTGAGCACCTCTGCCTGCCAGCAGTGGCCAGCAGGTACCAGAGAGAGCAGCCTGCCATTGCCTGTGTCTGTGCTGAACGAGGCGTTTGAACCACAGCTCCTCCCGTGCCACGGGAACCTGAACTTGCACCGAGCCTTTGAATCTCTGTCTTCTCTTTATGGCCCCTCACCTGCCATAAGGCGTTTGAATAAAACAGAATCGCCACTGATCCAGAGTGAGAGGATCAGGATCACCTTTAAATGTTATTGTCTCTGAAAGCAATGGGAACTGAATTATCAGAGGCTGAGGGGCAGAATATTTAATTAGGAGTATCCAACATTTCCCATTCACCAACTTATTAGTTTCATAAAAATCTTAATTTTTCTAATTACTGGCAAAATGTAATATAGTTATTTCTTTCTATTTTATCTTTTCCATACATGACTGAATATGGGATGAGGGTAAAAGGGGAACATTCCTTGAAATTCTGCTTTTACCTAGTTTGATTTTCTAATTGGTGCAGTGTTAACCAGTTAAAGAGACTTCCTCCAGCAGCCTTTTGGGAAGTGTTCTTTGTTAAAGAAAGGCTTTTATTTCATTCTGCCAAGGAAATGAACCAATTTGATAGGATCCTTTTATCCCAGAGAAAGGGCACCACTTCTTTATTTTCAAGGTTGTGCATTTTTGCAACTGTAAAACATACTCCACTACTGAAGCCACAGTTATATGCACTTGTCAATCAATCCCAACCTACTACTGTATGGTTATAGCATTTTCTATAAAAAGTGGGGGATTAAAGGCTCTGACAAAATGAAAGGTACACACAGAAGACAAAGTACAATACATGTTATTAGGCTGTGAGAGAAGTAGGCGTAGGAGAAAAGGATATACCAATATTTGATTTTTCAAAGACATTAAAGTATTATTTAAGGATTTCTGCAAAACATTTAGGAAGTGACATTTTGCTTCCATTTTTCTTCTTATAACAAACACTTGCAGAGTACAGTTTATAAGGTGGTTTTATAGTGTATCTACTATATGATATTAGGAAACTATATCTAAAATTTTTTAACTGAACGAAGTAGGGAAAATAATGCCATGACAGATATCCTAAGGTAGAAATACCTTAAGTATTATAAGGTAGAAATCTTTCACAATGTAGAAGGACTACATGTTCACAGTTTTGACTATCAGTTTCAAAATTTTAGAATTTGAAATCTAAAAGCAAAACAACATCATCAATTTTTATATCATCAACTAGGAAATAAAATATTAAAAAAATCAGTTTTTTTTCTTAGTTGGCTTTTTCCAAGGACATTGGAGAGGTGTGCTAGAACAGACATAGCAGAAAGAGAAAACCCACTTAAATCAGATAATAGGAGCGTATTTGTAAAATATCATTTGTAAGTTTGGTAAAGGAGTTCTGTAAGAACTTGTGCAGCCTTCATAGGGGCCCACAAGAACCTGAAGTGCCAGAGTGTGTGTTTGACCATCCTGTAGCCTGGTTAGTTGAGGAAAAGCTAAGCTTGCTGGAGGTCTGTGCACTGCCTAGCCTGTTGGTGTGCTGTCTCTGTGCTTTTCGTGTGGGAGATGAGTCAGAAAGGGGTGAAATTCTTGCTCATCCCTAATTTTCAGCACTGTGGAATACAGTGTCACTGAAGTGGCTGAGGAGCAGAAGTCCATAGCCTTTTCCACAGGGCTGACAGAAGGTGTGTGGACCGGAGCAGTAGGATCTGAGGACACAATGGAGGCAGTGGCTTTGGGAACCTGCCCTGAGGTTACTGTTGGAACCCAGAAAAATTCTAGTATTTATGTCCAAATTTCTATTGCATATAAACACATAGGATTTTACCGTCTTCAATGACGACAATTGTATATTGCTCCTGTACTCTGAGTGAAGAAGGAAAAGCATTACTCACAGATTCTAATTTTCAGCAGCAGTAATTCTTGTTTGGAAGCTTGGCCTGCAATCATTTGGAAAACTTGAGGAAATAGGATGTTTAACTGCTAGACCTTCCTATTTTTTCTGCTGCTTCCTATTTTTTCGGCTGCTGCCTCAGCCTTTTTGCGTGTTTCAAGAATTATCCTCTACCTTCCTCTTGTTCCATCCTCTCACTGTCAAAGTGAAAAGCATTGCTCCTAAAAGAAGGAAGCTTTTCAGTATTTCTAAACTTCCCGATTCAAAAAATTCCCAATTTCACAACAAAACATTTGTTTTCTGCATCCTCCTGACCATCCTACATGCTTTCTGCATCAGGATAAGTGACCTGAATAAACAGGTGTATTCAGAGGGAAGAATTAAACTGCTTTGCTTACAAAAGTTTGTAACGTTTTCCTTAGCAGCTCATGGTATTTGAAAGTTTTCTTTCCTCTGTGTGTCTCATAAATTTTTTTTTTAGTAAAATGAACTTTCACTTATATTATAAAAGAGATACAATTAAAGTACTGCTTTTCTACGGCTTATGTCAACACCTCAATACATTCTTGCCTAGAGCATTAGTGAGGGTTCATTGGTTATTCTTTACCCTGTGTATCCCTCACTCCAAAATGGGAAAATGATGTTCTAATTTAAAATTTAAAATAGGATTTAAAAGCTTAGAGGATAGGTCTTATATACTTAATATTTTGAATCTACAAATATCAAACATGAGTGTTTGATAAAAAAAATAAAACCATGAAATTTTAAGTGCATTCAAATAATAGATAACTTGTGGAAAGGGAAAAATAATAGTAATAGCAGATGTGATTTTAAGATCAAATTTTGAGTGAGGAATCTGAGGAACTATATAAAACTTTAATGAATAGGTTAAGTGTATCTTTGTTTTCCTTTCTTTTTACATTTTGTTAGAATTCAGCATTAAAATTTATGGACACAATTTTTTATAAGCAGTGGCATAAAATCAGTCTTTGTTAAAGTACTCTCAAAGGCAAATTCATAATGCTCTTTTGCTTTTATATTTTAAAGATACCCCAAAATCTCACATACCTTGTTCTTTCTCTTAGGAAAACCAACAGACTTTATAACACACAAATATATACTGTCACCCTAAAGAATCATACAGTTATATTTGGGTCTATTGAAGTTATAATTTTAGAGCACAAACAGAGTAACTTTTATGTAGCGATTAAGTCCTGGTATGGCTGGAAAGAATGGTAGAATGCCCACTATCTCTTTGGGAAACAGTATTCCCTACATTAAGAAAAAAAAGCTTAACTAAACTAAAAGTGACAAAAAACCCCTGAAGCAACCTATTTTTTTTTCTTTTTTTCCCCTTTTTTTCCCCCCTGAACTTCTAAATTAAATGTGTAAAAGAGTTGAAGTCTCACAATCACATGAGTTTTTGTTGGAGTGTCATCAGGTATCTCTGGCTGGTGGGACTGTTGAAGCGGAGAGTAAGGGAGAGGAAAGAGGAGAATGTTTTTGTTAATCTGCTCAGAAAACTTACCCACTCCTGAGGCTTTATCCTAGAATGAGCCCTGGCTCTGAATGCCTTCATGCCTTCTGCTGAGTGCAAGAGCATGACTTTTCCTTACAGAACTCTCTGGTGAAGAAGGCACAGCAGAAAATTGAACTAGGGTTTCTTATGTCCCATGCAAACTTTTAAAGATATTTTCATACCTCCTTGGTTTGAAAGTCTTGGGGCAGTCAAGTCTTTCAGTGAAAAATTTTCAAAGAACTTTAGTTTGTTTCAAACAACAGCTGAAACAAGATGAAAACCCAAAAGATGCAATAGAATGAAGTCAGGAGAATCTCAGCATTACCTGCTATTATATTTTTGGTATTTTCAGAGATCTAACTTAAGAAATCAGAAAATTTCAAATTAGGAAATTAATTAAATGTGGTCAATTCAGTTGCCAAATGTCTCTAGACTCTAGTTACACTTGACTTTGGTGGGTAGGGCAGGGCTAATATTTAATTTTATCCTAGTTTAGCTGATCAACTTCAAGACTACTAGCAATCAGGCTGGCATTCAGCCTGGAAACCAAACTTTCCAGCTCTCTTAAACTGTGATGACATCCTCTTACAATGAAAGGCAAAAATTTGGCTTGTATTTAAACCTCTCTTTCCCATAGAACATCCTAAAAAGATATATGTCCATTGAAGCAGTATTTCAAGAATATTTACAGCACCCTGCTGGTGTTCACAGGATTCAGCATAATAGGATTGCTTTTCCATCTCCTTTACTTTATGGAAAGCCTTGGTTGATCCTTTAGTACAGCATGGTTTGCTGCTTTTCATCTCCCAGGCAACAATAACCTCTCATCATGATTACAGAGCTTCCTGCAGACAGATGGGCCTTATCCCAGTGCTCCAACAATTTAGTAATCTATTCCAATCAGGACTTGATGGATTTGATAGGCCATCTGTAGCCAAGTGAGACAGATTCAAGACAGGTCAAAAACTGGGAGGCTTTCAGAAAAGCTTTCTGCTGTTTCACACAGACAATCACGCTAACAAGAAGAAAAGAGAAAAATGGGGAAAAAACCACCAAGGAAACTCATTCCCTGCTTTTAGTTCTTTAGAATATAATTCTATTGTAATTACCACTACTGAATATGACTCAGAAGACTGAATGAAACCCTTCATATGAGACTTTATGAATTGAAAGGAACCAAAGAAGTTAAATGCAAATATTATTAAATTAAGGTGAATACAGTTAGTTGAATAATTGCGGAAGGGAGGAAAAAAATCTGAAATATTTTTGAGGAGAGTATAAATTATAATAAGACTCAACAGAACTGCTTGCCATTTAGATGAAACAGAACATTTTTAATGCACAGGATTAAAATTTTATTATATTATTTTATTGAGGTAGAGTTGGAAAAAACATGTTTTGAGTTGACAGGAAGATGACTCTTGGATTATACCCATTTTCATTTTGAGCAAAATAATCCATAATAGCTTGCTGCACAAACATCAGTATTAGCAACAGCCAATTGCATGCATACACTTTGAAGAACACTTAGTTTCTAGAGTCTGCCTCTTAACTCTGGTCTTGACTTTGCAAAAAATTTATGTTTTAATACATTATCTTGTCCATACAGTTTTGTTGTCTTTGTTGGGAGTTTGAGGTTGACAGGTGTGTTGGCAAGATCACCCTAGCTTCATTACAATCACCATCAGCCAAGAGTGCACAAGTGATTGTAGTAACCTTTATGTGCAATGAATATTGAATTAAAGAGGTTTTCAAAAGCATAGACCATAATTATTCCTTTGGTGTTTATCAGAAAGAGCAAAAGCGTGAAACAGTAACGATTTTCTTTCTTTCTTTTTTCTTTCTTTTTTTTTTTTTTCTTAAATTTAGCTGGAACAGATATCTGGAACAAAAAGAAAGCTGACATCTTTTTTTATTTTTTTCTCTTTCTGTAGGACATATAAGTTTATTCAATATTTAAGCATCACAGTTCTCTTTACACATTTTACTGCTTTTTATAGCTCACATTTCTTAATCTGATTTAACTGCATGCAAAAATGTTAGAAATACCTTAAATGGTTACAGTAAAATCAGTCAATATGACATTATATCTGTTTTTTAAGCAAGGGGAGTTATGTGACAGAATATGATGTTGTGATGCCAATCTAAAGCTGTTGCAGTTAAGCTCTTAGGATATTCTTTATCTTTCAACAGCTCTCTTCAGCTACAGGAATGAAATGAAATTTCCCTAATCTTTCTAGCTCCTCTTATAGGGCTAAACTGGTAGGTTTTTTTTTCCTAGGATTTCAAGCAGGCTGATGAAGAATTTTGTAATAACATTTAAGAATGGGCATAGGAGCCTGGAATTTCCTATTTGCTCTTGTGCTGAAAATCACTGATTCATAGAGCAGCTTGGGTTGGGAGGGACCTCAAGGATCACCTGGTTACCACTGCCTTGCTATGGGCACCTCTCGCTGGACCAGGCTGCTCACAGCCCCATCCAACCTGGACACTTCCAGGCACGGGGCATCCACAGCTTCTCTGCACAACCTGTTCCAGAGCCTTAACACTCTCACAGTAAAAAAATCTTCTGTAAAAAATATTTCTTCATTATATATCGCCTACAGATTTCAGCTCTCCCTGTCATCCTGTCACTACGGGCCCCTGTAAAAAGACCAGTCTTCATGTAAGCACCCTTCAGGTACTGGGAGGTGCTAAATGATGTGCCAGGAAACTTTTCTCCAGGTTTAAGTAGCCCAAATTCTCTCAGCCTGTCTTAGGAGGAGAGATGCTCTTTCCCTGTAAAAATCAAGTAAAATGTTTCTACAATCTCATTAGTAGGGGAGTTTTTTTGGTGTTTTCTGTTTGTTTGTTTGTTGGTTTGGGTTTGTTTTTTTTTTTTCTTGTTCTACTAAACTTTCAGGAATGTTATAAACATAGTCTGGGAAGCTTTTAGTGAATACAAGTACTTATAGCAAACAAAGGTAGCAATTTTGAAATTTGATTTGCATTAGCATGGTACTTGTGAGCTTTTCCTCGCCAGTTGCTTGTGACATAACCACATCAAACCACAATCTAATGCCTTCCTTGAGTGACTGCTTAGCCTGAAATTTTTGGGTGCGTTTTTTGTCTTATCATAGGTTTTGCAATCTAATCTCTGCTGTGTGTGGCTGAATTCTCCATTGGGAATTAATACCTTGTTAAAACAGGGTGTGAAAAAAGCCAAAGGAAAAGACAGCCTTTAATAAATATAAAAGATGCCTCTCCAACTCTAATTTTAAATTCAAGGATGCCTCTACATGAATAGATTCAAAGACAGAGAAACACACAATAACAGGTCTGGTTATACGGTTTGTTAAACACAAAATAGAGCTTTACAGCATAGCCTGTGTTTCTGTCATGACTGAAAAGGTAATAACATGTTCAGAAAAGAACACTGTTTAATGAAGATGCATCTGATGCAGGGAAAGAAAGGAAAGAAATTCTTCTATCTAGGATGCCATAACAGACTCTATGAAAACATCCATACTCTTTTTATGTAGACTGAAGAGGAAAAAATAGTCAAGGCCTAATTAATTTTATAAGCCTACTGCAAGTGGAAATTTCTCCTCTGTTAGACTCTGACCACTTCACAGGAATCTCCTCCCTGGTAAAATATTCCGTGGGAAATCTGGTTTGTGTTTCTTTGTTCAGGGTGAGATGTGAGATAACTTAAATTCAAATTGTATCCAGCTTACTGGGGAACAGGAGAAGTTTTCTTGGAATGAGAGAGGAAGGGAAAAAAGAAGAATCTAGGTAAAAATCACATATATATGCAACAGACCAACCATTTCTTATTATAGTGGCGATGAAAGTAACTATTGTATGCACCAGGGACTCATGCACTGTTCAATTTTCCCTTGTATTTTGGTAGAATTTAGGGTAGCAAAATACTAACATATATTTTAAATGCATATTGCTTACATAAATGTAAAATATATAAAATAAGCATCACTATCTACAAATCAATTTGCGCTCAGTACACTCCTTATGACTTTTAAAACTGTTTTAGACTATTTGGATAGCAGAGAGATTGGAGTCTGGAAAGTGTCAAGAGCAAGAAATTTCTTTTGTAAGAAGAGTGTGATAAGAAAGGACAACTGAAAGCAACGGTGTATCAGAAACTTCAAAGGTTTATGCCTTAGCAAAGGCATTTCCTACTGTGTTTTCTTACTTGCCAACACTTCCTTCTGAACCCCCAGGCAGAGTAACTGATGTAAGCTTAAATACGTTGGTGAGTCAGGCAAGTACTTTGAAGAGTACTTTGAAATCAAAAGAATAAAGGTGGTTTAAATGAGAGGATTTATTCTGTCTTGCTGCCTGTTGTAAAGGACCAGTATAAGAGGGGGAATGTTTGAGCTGTTAAATGGAAGTGGAGTGCAAGGGAAGAAGTGCGTTTGCTGCATTGTCAGCTGTGTGTTAAATTTTCCATTGCCAATGATGAAACATTTTTACTGCCTTGGTGCAGCTATTGCCGGTTGTTTGAAAACAAGTATAGGAATATAAGCATATTTTGAACCTCTATTTATTGGACAGTCATTTTAAACTCTACATTAAATATCTTCAGTTTGACTTAGGATAACTTTCAAAATATTCACATGAAACCTTTCTAAACTTTGTAAAAAATGGAAAAACACCCAGAAATATATTTTTACAAGTGTGAAACATGCCATTTGAGTAAAAACTATATATAGCATGTGTCACAGGTATCAAATTGTCTTCTGTCCTCCTAATAGCATCTTTTTTGACTGTCCGGTCTAACAAAAACCCCCAATTCTTTCTTTTTCTTTTGATGCTGTGGTGAATTGTCAATTTGTATGCAATGCTTTGGGAAAAGGAATGAAATGAAGGTGAGTAAAGGTCATCATGCACACTTGATGTATGAGGGTGGGAGAAAACTAGGAGAAGCTGGGTTAAGAGAAGTATTTTCCTTCTCCTTGTGAGGTAATGTTGGGCTATAAGCATAATGTTGGAGCCTGAGAGAAAGTTCTAGGAAGCTGGTTGTTTTTATGAATCAGGTTTAGCACTCCTTCAGCCTGAAAAGCAATGCCCTCAACAAGGATGTGCATGATGTGCAAAGCTATAGAGGTGTTCTTAAAGCCAAAATGCAGCAGACATAGGGGTGGGGGCAGGAAAAAGGAAACATAGCATCATTTGAAGAATCAAAGACATTCCCTCTTTTATGAATTTTCCTTTCCCAAAATAAAGCTGAAAATTTTTCTTTCCTTGTCTCCACTTTGCATGCAGCTGCTAGATCCTAATATCTTCTCCCATGAACTCCTCTCCTAGTAAAAATCCTTCTAAATGCAGTCACAAGATATTAGAGTAAAAATGATGCTTATCTACTAGGAGACATTTCTTATTTATTTAGAAAGTTTAATTGCAAAAATGCTTTCTGAGAAATAGGCAGTCTGCTCTTTAAAGAAAATCTTTATTAAAGAAACTGTCAGTGATTTGAAATTAGGTATGCAGCCAAGGTTTCCAAAGATAACATGAACAATTTATGTAATGTAATATTGGAAATCTTGCCTAAAAAATTTTTATGAAAAGTCTGAACAGTTACCTTTAATTGAATAAAAGTAGACTATTCATCTTGAAATTAAATGTTTTTTAAGAGAGTTGTAGTATTAAGGGCAGCCAAAAGCAGGCAATACCAACCTTTTCTTCTACGGTGATGAAACTGAGTACCACCTTTCAGTGAGGATGAGAGAAGCTGCTGCATTTATGAAGGAAAATGTGGTTTCAGTGTACAAAGGCCTTAGAGGTACTGTATTACTTCCTTAAGTCACAATCTATGACAGAATGAGACACTGAAAAATATGTCAATCTATAAAATAAATTAAATGTAATTAAAATGGGTAATGGGGCATGTATAATGTGCACTTTTAAAAATATTGATGATTCATATTTAAAATTGCCCTTCCACAAAGTACTTTAGTCATGGGATCACAAATGAATGAATCTTCATTCCATTTCTAACTGGCATTCAGTTTAGCCCTCTCCATCGGGAAAGCAGGCATGAATAGTGGATGATCTCTGAACATTTCAAGACATTTCTCACATTAGAATAATATATTTTGATTTTTACATTGGACTACATTTTTGTAAGGCATTTTGGGTTACTTAATACGTGGCTGAATAGGGCAATTGTGAGAACTATAATCCCACCTCTACATGAACAGAGAATCATTGTAATTTTGTGATAGTGACAAGAAATTGTGATGCTAGAGTTTAAAATGGTGTGTAACTCCAAAATAATTTAGGGAATAACCTGAATTGTTTCACAGGTTTTTCTGAAATAAGCTAGTTGAAACAATTACATTTTTATCCAAATTGTGTGTCTTTTTAGAATAAAGTTCTAATTTTCTCTACAAAGTTTAATGGAGGATTTAGGCATGCAGTAATGTCAGAATGATTTCTTAAGTACGAGTGATCAATGAGACGACCTTGGCAAGCAGGTAGGAAAAAGGTAGGAATCACTAGTTCCAGGCATTAAAGTTAAAATAAAATTTTGAGATGCACCTACGTGGATGTATAAAATACATTCTGAAAATAATAATTATATTTTTGACGTATCGCTGACGCATGGGAGACCTTTGAGTGTGTGTGTCTGGAATCAGATTGAGATACACCACTAAAGCTGATGGTAGGCAGCAAGAATGTCTTTGTGGAAACAGTTTTCTAAGCAATTATTTAGGCTGAGGATCCTCCCCTAAAGAGCGTTCAGTTTGCTTTATGTGACATTCATTACAGACAATTTTCCCGTAATGAAGAATAAATTACTGTAACAGTCAAATTCTGCCTTTTTGCAAAAATATATACAAAACATGTGTCTTTGGCTCAGTCTACACTGTGTAAGATTGTTTAAACCTAATTTTATGCTGTCCTTGTGCTTTATTGCTGTGGGCTTCTGTTACTTAGTTTCTGTATGTATAAAAATATAACTAAAAATATGACTAAAATGTAAAATGGGTCTTAATTATATTGCACAATTTCCAATTTTCCTGCTTGATTCTTATGTAGCTTTTTTTTTTTTCTTTTTTCTTCTTTTTTTTTTTTTTAATGGGCTGTTTATGTCCTTGTCTGCATAGAGGAAGAATTTTGGTTTTGTCATAGTGGATGAACAGAATAACATAAATGTACCTGTGAATAATTCGTATCTAATTACCTTCGTCTGGAGAAAAACAAAAAGCTGTGAAGCCTTTATACAATGGCATAGTGGCTGGAAAAACGTGAGGTTCTTTGAAAGCTGTCAGACACAAGCAAAAATGTGTATAAATATATTACTGGACAGAAGATAGAGTGGGATTTGTAAACACACAGATCCAGTTTTCACCCAGGCATTATTTACATGACGGTCCCATATTTTCTTAAGCTGTGTGCCTGGGTAGTCTGTGACCACTGAATGATTCAACTTTTCTGTAGCTACTGCATGCAAGTCATCTCCAGTATGAACTATGGATCCCAGTCTATGCTCAAGATGTCACATGACACCAAAATGCTGCTTGGATACTCTGGCACAGCTGAGGCTTAGGGCATGGCATCTTCAAAAGAGCGCTGATGAATAATGCTGCATGCTTAGACATTCACCAAATTCTAGCCTTCACAATATCAGAAATTAAGCAATGATTCCTGTTTGAGCAACTTTATTAAAATTCTAAGTAGGATTTCACAGAATCACAGAGTCACAGAATGGCTATTTTTGAAGGAAGCACAGTGTGTCATCTGGCCCAAGCTCCCTGCTCAAGCAGGGTCATCCTAGAGCACGTTGCACAGGACTGTGTCCAGATGGTTCTAAGTATATATATTTTTGTTTGTTTGACAGCATACTTAGAATTTTTTCTGAAAAATCTTGACCTAGTCTTATTTTTCAATTTAAGTTTTGCTCATTAAAGAAGCCTATTTTAATTATCTTAATAATAATTTTGAATAATTTAAGTGACAGACTGCTATTCAAGCCCCTCCTACTTCCAGTGTAAAACAACGATGGAACTCTATCAAATGTGATCTCTCTGGTGTTGGGGGGAGGGGAGAGAGATTTACAGATGAGCAATTCCCTGCACTTGTTTTGTACCTTAACTTTTCATAAGATTTGCTTTACTGGCAAACATTAGCAGTGAGAAAGCACTCTAATCACATAGAACATCTGTTGTACATTTAGTTGCTTATAGAATTTAGCAGCACTAGAGGAGCAGAGGATGTTAGATTTTTTCCTTATACACTCATTATTGACATTTGGCTTGAGCTGCATTATAAAATCAGTGTTGAGTATGGGTCTGTTGGTCTTAGCTCAGTCTCTCATGAATTGCAAGCATGACTTGAATAATAAGAGGGGAGTAAAATGTGAGCTGCGTGTTTAGAACTGAATTGCATAACAGCCATCCGAAACGGCTACTTTTCCATGCAGGCAGCACAGGCAGAGCAAAGTACCTTGTAGGCTACTACACTTATTGTTATTGCTAAATGGCTGTAATTAATTTAGAAGAATGTTGACCCTAGCAGATGATTCAGTATAACATGGCAGTGGCTGTTACACATGAATGAACTTGTGTATTCAATGCATTACTGTATAATTGTCCTTTTTGCTTATTACAAAGTCAGAAGATGTAGCATTATTTATGAGAATGTTTCAACAAAGGCTCTACTGAAAAATGTTTTCTGTGTAAAAAATGTTATTGACCTTAAAAAATGAAATTTTTCTATGTAAAATATAAATTATATCTGAGATGCTACAGCTATGAAAAAAAAAATTGTGTCAGCATTTAATTACAAGTCTCCATTCTGGCTATCTCGGCATCTGATTTCCAGGTTACAGATATATCAGCAATAACTGAATCATTGAAAGTTCTCTGAGGTTTGCAGCATTAAGAGAAAAGACAAACAAACTAGTTTTCAGATGCAAACATTTAATTTCTGACATGATATAGTAAATTTCAGCAAATGCTTTGATACATACTTACGCCATATTGGTATATGTAGCAAACCACATTTTGCTTTCTAGCTCAGTGTCTCAGTTACATGTGCCTTGTTTAATTAAGTATGGCTAATGATTATCAGTCCTAGCTTATGCCTTGAATTTAAACTGGGCAACAAGACCGGTCATTTTATAATGATTCAATTAATTTTATTTTAAGTTCAAAAGAATATTTTATTCAGGTGTAAAAAATACTTGAAGAAGTACTATGTTTTATATCTACCACTGTCCTGTAAAAAAAAAAAAAAAAGAGAAGCTGAAAAAGTAAGCATATGTATTAAAAGTGACAAAGATAGATGAGATTAGCTTAGCTTTTTGCTTGACAGGATTTTCCCACGACATATGTTCAGTGCTACCAGGGTTATTACAGAGAGCACTGACTAATCAGGGAGACAGATTCACAAACAGTGACTGCAACACATGGTGGCCTCTCAGTGTTAAAAAAGACCACTGCAGTCATTTGTAAACATGGTCAGATAATGTGCGTATTTATAATTTTGATTGCTTCAGCCACAGTCATCAAACCCAGAGGTCTTTTGCTTAACACTTCAATGGTTTGAAAGAAAAAGATCTTCTAAGTTAGCAGTGTCTGCTGCTGAACCAAAGTGGTGAGGGAAAATTCTGATAGCTTTTAATGGGCCTTATCTTGATTAAGTGTATTAAAAGCACTACTTTTAAGAGTAATCAGTAACTGTGTTTTTAATGACACACTGACATTAATTATGGCTGGCTATTTTAAGCCATGTTAACACCAAACCTCTTATTTATCAAATGCTGCTTCTACATGAAGAAGCTGAGTAAATCAGATTTGTGGCAAGAGGCAGCTGAAGTTCTGCGTGACTGATGTAGCTTGTCATGAGTGCTCGGCTGACCTAATTTTACAGCTGCTCAGAGACGACATTTGTAAATGGGCTTGTGATTGAATCTATAGCAGTCACATGCAGTGAATACAATATCTTTTATTACAAGAGATTTCTGCCGCATGTGCACAAGCTATTAGAACCAGTCAAAACACTATTTAGTGGAGGAGTCTGAATCTTATACTTGTACGGGTAGAGGGCAATACTTTATGTTACAGACATCAGTATTTTTTTAGGAATCTTGTAGATAAATATTGTTAGATTTCTGGAAAGTCAAGCTAGTGGTAGCAAACCCTATCAGATTTGAAGGACAAAATTATGAAGTTATTTTACATTTTTGGTATAAATGGATTCCACGAAAAATATCTGTCCCTTTTTTTGTCTCCCTTATTTTCCATGAACTTTTTTTAAAAGAGTCTGTTTACCTCCCAAACACATGTTACCATAGGATTTATTTTTCCAGTTTCAAATTCCCCAATGTGTGAGGTACAGACACAAAATTAAAAACTTCTGGTATGGGGTTTAAAATCTTAAGCAGAAGGATCCCAGCCATGTCCTGTCCAGAGAAATGAATCTGCCTTAACTGGATTCAGAAGCAATTTTCTAGTGATGTCAGTGGAGATATACTCTGTTTTGTCCAGCCCAAATGCTCTTTCTTCCATAGAGTTTTTCTTGATATTCGTCTTAAAATCCATCCCAAATTTAAACTGCTAATTGTTCTTTATCAAAGATACTTTCAGACAATGTCCTTAATACCATAATGTAATGTTTTCAGCCTTGAATTGATCAGACAATTGAACTACATGATTACTGTAGGTCTGTTCCAATGAAAAGTATTCTATTCTATTATTTTTTTCATATTATTTTTGTTATATTTTAGTTTTATGTTCTAATATTTTCAGTTAGCTAACAAGTAGGGATTCTGTCATTGTATATGTCCCCTAGGCTGCCATGTAGAGAAGCTTTGCTTTCTCTGAGATGAAATATGCAAGTGCATATTTTAAAACATTACATACACTTTTAGTGTCTAATGGTCAATAATCTTTCATAAATCAGAATCTAGAGGACTATATTAATTATTTTCATGGTTCTTAGAAGTCACAAAAATATTTCTGCAGTAAAATTAGTTCAAACCAGTACTTCAAAAAATTTTTATTTTTAACATAGTCCAATGAAAATATTTATTACAGCAAACCCCTGCTTCTAATGTCCCCATCGTCCCTTTGTGCCCTGCTGAGGAGAGCCCAGCTCCAGCTCCCCAACCAAGCATTGTGTGCACTGTGGATCCTTGTACGTGCCCCTGGAGCTGCCCCTTCTCCAGACTGAGCCAGGCCTGGTTCTCCTGCCTCTCCTCACAGGGCAAGTGCCTTGCCCCCAGCCACCTCAGTGCCTTTCTGCTAAGATAACTCTGGTTTATTGGCATTTTTTTTCCCTGCAGAAGAGTCAAAAACTGAACACAGCATCTGTGTGATTGTATTGAAGATTTTAGAACAAGTTCCAGAACTTATCAAGTTTTTTCAAGTAATTCAAAAGGCTCTCACCCTCACCAAGGGACTTTGAAGGTAAGCACTAAGGGAGGCTGTGTTACTCAGCAGTAAGTTCTTGTCTGTATTCTTGTGTCAAAGTGGAGCCTGGGTCAAAGTGGAGAATTTTTTCACAGCTATGAAATTCAATGCTGGAACCCCTGCAAGATGGATTTGTGACAACCAGTAGATTAGTTGGGAACTTGCACTGAAGGAAAGACTGCATGTACTCTTCCAGACAACTAAAATTGTGAAGAAATCATAATCTGAGCTCATGTGCCTTAAGAAGTGACTTTTCTAAATAATTCAAGTAGGAGGGAAGATTGAGCAGCGAAAGGAAGCTGTCTACCTTTTACAACTCAGATGAATTTTTCAGCTGGACTAGTGAAATATGAAATTAATTGTAAATGTGTGTTCTGCCACTAAAGTTGTTAAGTTCATTTTGAATATGAAATACAAGCATGTACTCGAGATACCAGGTGTGCCTGGTAAATTAATTCAGGTAATGGCATTGGAAACTGAAAAGGTTGTATTTATTAGCTAGGATATTTGTATTTCTTAAATACTTAAAAGATTTCTTATAACTTTAAAATATTGCGGAAATATTTCTATACATTTTAATTAAATCTTTGCAAGCAAAGAATAAAAACACGGCAAAGGTTCCAACATACCCTGTGTTTTCCCAGCTGTACATGATCTCCTTATGTTTTACTGGTTTACAAGGTTCTGTATGCCAGTATTTAATAAGAAGCTACATTTTATATCATTACTAATCATCATGCTGATTTTTGCCAAACAGGTCTTTTTTGCTCTTTTCAACTTGAGTGATTTGTGTGTCTGCTGTGTATGTATCTGTGTGTGCCCATGCACAGAGAGGACACATAACAGCTGCTGTTGTAATTGAATACACTTTATTTTTTTAAATATGCAGTTCTAGCCAGTCATGTAAAGCATGTTGTACCAAAAGTAATTTTGCATGTAGTTTTAAAGGTGGAATTAATTGTGCCGGCTGCACTGGGAAATTAATTATTAAGGTGCAAAAAATTGGGAAAAATATTTTTGTCTGAGCACCAAAGGAACCCTTTCCTGTGAACGCAGAGAGAGTTTTCAGTTTCTTTTAGTTACAGATAAAATTCCATTTAGGACTAAGATATAAATTTCTCCCTAATTATGATATTGGGACCTGTTATATAGACATCTCTGCAGTCTAATACAATTATTTTATATCAGAATAAGACTTTCATTCGCTGACTTCAATCAGGTTCACACTTTCAACTTGCTTTTTCTTCCATATGTTTATTTTCTTTGTCCCTGTTTTGTCTGGTGTGCTTCATTAGATTGCTGCTTTTCTGTTACTTAACATAATGGTAAAAATGGCAAAGGTTTTAGAAAACATTTTTTATTTTGTGGAAAAATGGGTGTACTCATGAAAGAATTAATTCATTATCAAAATCTGGAAAGAGAAGAATTGTAACTTAAGCATGTCCACTGTGCGTTTAGCCATACTGTGTTTTTAAAACAATGACAGTGACTGAAATTCTGTACATATGCAAGGCTATAACATTAGTTTTCTTCTGTAAAAAGAGATACATCCCTTTTAAGGTTTAGAAGAGTCCCCTTAAAGCCTTCACTTTAGTATGATTTCAGTAGTATTTTAATAGATTTCATATACTATATAAATATGGTAGCAATTTCACAATTACATAATTTTCAATACCATTATTAATATTGTTATTGAAATTTTCTAAGTAAACATTTTCCTGTGTACAAACAGCTGGAAGAAGACTAATAACATCAATCAATTTAGGTTTACTTGCAGTGCAACTGAAAGGCCCTGTAGGGCTCATTGATATCATTCAGCTTTGGATGTATCCTGGTGTCAGCATCTGCACACTTAGTGGTGTTATTCTGCTGTCAACACTGCAAAGACTGCTTCTAGAAAATATATGGTTTTATTATAAAATGTCATAGAACTGGGTAGAATTTGAATTTTCTGTTGCGTCATTCTTGAAAAAAGTAGAAAGTTTTCAAAGCTTCGTGTAACACTCCTGACTATAAAGATTCCCATTTTCTCTTCCAGCGCTACTGCACTCAAGTAACAGATAAAATATGTGGATTTAGTTCTGGGCTTGTTCTGGCACTTGGCTCTTTCCCACTGCTCTTAAAAGGAGTGAGCTTTTGTGGCTTCACTGGGAGTTGGTTACACAGGGAATATGGAATAGCCCTGTCCCATCACTAGAAATATTAATACACCAATAGGGATGTAAACTCCAGAGTTACATTAATTTGAAGAACCAGTTGAAACCATTAGGTCAGGAATGTTGCCAAATCCTGTTTAGGTTTAATTATATCATATCAAAATGAGTGGAAACTAGTTCTTTGTTTAGTGAATGTGATAAATGTGTCACTGTGTAAAAAGACCTTTAGTCTTATTTATGGACTCCTAAGTTATAAGAAATAACTTGAAAATAAAAAGAAATAACTTGAGATACAATGTGAAATTTCTTAATAGAAGAAATAATGCACACATCTTTTCAACAAGACTAGTTCATACCTACTTACAGCTTCTTAGTGTTCTTTTTTTCTTTTTGTTTTTTTTCTGAACAATGTATTTTTATACAGTCCCCATTTTGCAGATTCACAGGGCTGTTATGGAGGCATAGTAGCACTGGGGGAGTATGTTACCAATTTTGTGTTAATCTTGAGGGACATGAAATAACCCAATGATTTCGACCAGTACCTTCAAAAGATTTTCTGTTTACTCTCACCTTTTCCTTCATTTCAGAAAACAAAATAGATTTTTCACTGCTGAGAGGACTGAGCTTTGGCCAACAGCGTTGTGTATGCCAGCCCTGTTCAGCTCATCCATGGAGAGACTGTGACCACCGCTTGGTGAGTCCATGCTTTGGGAGGTGTCCCCACAGAAAGCCCCATAGAGATGTCTCAAACAGGTAATTCTTTTTCAGTCAATATTCAAGATTTTCAGTGCTTATCCCTTGAAAATTTTCTGTATTATCATAATATATTCAATAAATTGATTTTAACCAACTTTTTGTTTAACATATGGAATTTAGTAGAATTTTAGAGAATTTTCCTCCCTTCTTGAGCAAAACTTACTCTATATCTTCTTTCCAGCTTCTGTTTAGGACTTAAGTGAGGCTAATTTTTCCCAGGCCTTTACTTTCAGGTGCTACTTTATGAACTGCGAATAAAAATTCATTAAAATGGAAATGACTTCTGATTTCATTTTTTAAAAATATTTTGTTGTTTCATAACAGCAGAATGGAAGTTACAACAGGATTATCCATCAAATTAAATGTAAATGTGTATTTAAATTTCAAGGTTTTCTTAGTTTTATGTTCAGGTGAACTATTGAAGCAAAAATGAAAATGCAAGCAACATTTGTAAGTGACATCACTCTGGCAATGCTGTGTATTTAGTTAATTATACTGCAGTATTCACAGCACTGACTCTGAAACTGTAAAAATACCTATTAATGTTGACTTAGTTTGTGTTACTATTCAAAGAGAGCTTCATCCTAAATGTATATTAAAACAGGGATTTGAACCCCTAAGTTTAATTGATGATGCCACTGCTATGTTATCTCTTGAGAAAGGAATGGCTTGCATTTTGGACAATTATTCTTGTAAAAATTTCTGGACAATTATTCTTGTAAGAATAAAGGTGAATCTGCAGATTCACTACCTTTTGGCTGTGGCCAGATCGTTATTGAGCAATTACCAATTTTATCAAGGATTTATTTTACCTTTGGTAACAATGCAAAGCAAATTCTTATTCCATACACCCTTGATTGCAATTGAGAAGGCATTTATTATATTAATAATAAATCTATGTTTTTACTTGCCCTGCTGTGAGGACACCATGTAGTGTAAAGCATCATGTATATGAATTTAAAAAGTCTAATGCAGTGTGTCATTTTCTATTCAGCAGGTTAAAATTATGAACTGATAATTTAGCTACTATTGACTGTGAGTTTTTTAATCTGTCTGGACATATGAATGGTGCATTTGTTTTTCTGTTTACAACACGGAAAGAGGAAACTCCCATGAGAATCTAAAAGATATATGCTTACACAAAAATGACTGTACCTCACCCTGTGAATCAGTCTGCAATGAATTGAAGATGGTGTAAGTAATTTCTTCAAAATCAAAGAATCAACAAGCAATAATGACCAACAGTCATCACTTTGGGCAGATAAAGAAGCTTTTATTCATTGCTCTATACTGGAGCTCTATATTTTTATCAATCTTTGCTGTTTTTTACCTACACAATTTTTTGTCTCACATGTAAGTCCTTCAGGGCACAAAGCATGTGTCTGTATGCTTTGGTGTAAGATAACAGTAATAATTTCACTTGACATTTATTACAATAAAGTATGTAGCAATGTATTTAGAACAAAACCATGTGCTGATGTTTCACAGCAATGACAGATAAAACTGATTAAGATTCTAATCACACTATTAACTGTGATTCTTTTTCACATGGGTTTCAATTTTAGCAATGAAGAATCAGTATTAGATGATTTTATTTAAGTTAGTGGGTATGTTAATTGTCTGAATGAGAAAGATAAACAGAATTTTGCTAAAGAGAAGAAATAATTGAACCTCTGTTACATTACAAGTTGGATGCACTGCTACACATCTTCACACAGCTTAAGATCAAGTGGTTCACCTATTCTAACTTCTTGGCTAAGGTCAGATAATCCATTAGATTTCTTCCAGGACCCAAGGAGCATGTGTATTCTTAATGCGTATTTTACAAATAAACTGCTACTAGTGGTTTTAGACCTTCATTTTTCCTGCTTGAGTAGTCAATCAATCCCATAAGCAGGAGCTACAAGCCAAGACAGATCAAGGTTCAGAAAAAAGATTTCAGCAAAAATAAAGCGCTCCAAAATCAGGATTTTAAAACTTCTTTACGGAATGGTTAGGCATGGCATATGGTTAATGGAAGAAATAAGAGATAAATATAAGTTTAATATATTTTTAAAATTTAGCAGGAATTAAAAAAATACTTTGTTGAAATTGTTCCAAAATTTGAGATGTTAGGAACACAAATAGTGATCAAAGCACTAGGAGTAAAGAGTTATCCTAGATGTCAGACACTAGGCTGTAAGAAATGAGTGTTTCATCGTATTTGCAAGAGAGAGCTTGTACATAAGCATAAAGTGAAGTAATTGAATTTATTCTCTCGTTTGTAGGCATTTCTCATTTTTTCTCAGTTTTAAGCTTCAAGCTTTTTTTATGTCTTGTGGCTGTTTTGTCCCGAGGGCAAAACTGTCCACAATTTTGTCCTAAGATAGGTCTTAATGTGTTAGTGACAGAATCACAGAATCTGCCAAGTTGGAAGGGATTCACATCAAGTCCAAGTCCCGGCCCTGCACAGCCCCATCTGCAAGAGTCACACCATGTGCCTGAGAGCGCTGTTCGAGTCTCTCTTGAGCTCCATCAGGCTGATGCTGTGCCCACTTCCCTGGGGAGCTGTTCCAGTGCCCAGGCACCCTCTGGGTGAGGAACTTTTCCTGAACACCAGCCTAAATCTCCCCTGACAAAGCTTCAGACCAATCCCTTGTGTTCTGTCACTGTCACCACAAAGAAGAGATCAGTGCCTGCCCCTCCTCTTCCCCTCACAAGGAAGCTGCACCTGCAGTGAGGTCTCCCCTCAGTGTCCCCTTCTCCAGCCTGAACAGACAAAGGGACCTCAGCCACTCCTCACACGGCTTCACCCCATGGTCCCTCACCATCCTTGTGGCCTTCTTTGGACACTCTCTAACAGCTTAATCTTATTGCAGACCAATGAAGTCACCATTTCCTTTAATTCTTGCTTTATTTTCCCTAATTTTTTTGGTTGTTTTAGGTACTATTCTTTTAAAATTTCATGAAAAATTAAAAATATATCAAATCTTTTAGAATAGATAAACCTTTCTTCACAATGTCCTGAAATAGCATATTAGTGTCCTTGCTAATACTTTTCATCCTGTCTATAGTGTATGTGTTGAGATACCTATGGACATATCCATCCATATATTTATGTGTGTATTTATATATATATACACACACTCTTATATATGCTTACATATGTGAAGTGTGTGTGTGTGTGTCTGTGTATCTAATGTATGTATTATACATATGTCCTCTTTTATTCCCAGCAAATTCTCTTTCTCTAGTCCATCATTAGAGATTCATCAACAGTGATGTGAAGTAACAGATACTATTTTTTTCACTAAACATTCTTCTCCTTCACTCTCCATTATAACTGCGATATTTTTTTGTTGTTGATCAAGTCTTCTTTCCAAAGATTTTTACAGCTTCTGATCACTATCTTCAATTATCTTCCCCCTGCAATATCATGTCTTTGAGCCTTAGTGCCATTTAATATCAGCCAACTTCTAGGAATACAGTATTTCCTATTGTCTGGAAGGTGTCCTTAAACTTTTCCGCACTTGTTTTGGTCCCCTGCTCCTGACCAGATTGCATCTAAATTCTGACATTGATTCCTACATTCCTGGCCACAGAAAACTGACATAGTTTAGTGTTGGTTTTGGCCAGAAGGCTTTTCTCATGTCTTCCCAGGCTCTCTGTACTCATTTAGTTGTTTTCTGAATCTCTTGTGTTTTTATGCTTTAATTCTCTGATGGTGGCAAATAGTTAAGTGGAAATGTGGCTTTGTGCTAACTTGTTTAGGTAGTTCTACTTTGCTTATGGAACTTGCAGTTTGTTGTGTTTCTTCCTCTCATCAGAAATACCAAGTTATTTTTCAAGATCGGAATGGAAAGGCCTACATATTTGAATCTCATATTAGTTTATGGCTCTGACAAATAACTAATTAATGCAAAATTATTTTGTTGACTTTAAGTTCTTCACTAAATACCATTATTTTTGATATGCTCATGCAGAACCATTAGTATGCAAATCATAATATGGAGTATAATGCATTAATGGATCCAGTGACTGCAATGTTTTCATTGTGCAAAATACGCCTTCCTCATTCATGCAAATGGTTAATCTGATTATTTTAACCATTTGTATATTTATTAGACAACTTAAGTACAGTCTAGATAATTCTGTTGTAAATTCAAATTAATTTCATTGTACATATATGAAATGCCTAATTGTGATAGTAGTAAAGAATTAGTTTCTGAATTAATTAAGTGTATTCTAGAAGCCCAGGGGCTTTTGAGGGTATGAAGACACAGTCAGAAAGTGGAGATATATAAGCTATGGCTTATGCTGTTCTTTTATATACATCAGAACAGCAAACCAGGCCTATATCTGTTTGAGACAAAGTGGTTAAAAATCATTTTGCCAAATGAGGTCATTGCTGTAAAAACTTTGTATATGAAAATCAAAGTCACGTTTCAGCTAGCCATGATCTTGGAGATAACTGGAAAATAAACGGTTGAAAAATTTCCTTCTAAGCCTCCAAAAAGCACTGTGGGATTGATAACCAAGATGGAAATTTGAGTTGAACCTTGCAAAATGCTGAACACCTGGGAGGTGTTGAATGAAGCAAGAGACATTGTCCCATATATAGTAACTGCAGGGCAATATGGTGCAGACAATTTTTTTTCTGCAGTACCTCTCAGAACTTCTTGATGCTGCATGACTTACCCAAAGGCTCATACCTGTAGGAACTCAGCACATCACTCTGGATGTCCAGAGTTACCAAGACAACCCTTGGGGGGCTCGGAAATCCTGGAATGTTGCCAGAAGCGCCTGGATTTTGATTTTGACCCTGCAAGGGATGTGCCACCTGTTTGAGGACAAGAGAGTCACTCGGGGACGAATGGTGTAAGAATTAAGTATTTACAGGGTGGAAATATAGATTTTAGGATTTTGGTACAGGGAGTTTGTGGAGACAAGATGGAGGGATCAGGGCGTGTCTTGTCCTTCTTTCTTCTTCTTGTCATCCATTTTCATCCATTTGTCATCCAAATGTTGGCACTTTGGGATTGGTTCTTGGTGAAGGTGCACTTGCTAATATGGGTGAAAGGTATTGGGAAATAAAAGTAAATATGATGTATGTAATTTTTAGTATAAAAATAGATGACTGCCCAGTGGGAGGTGAGAGTGCCCTTGGCTGACTTGCTGGTCAGGACCTCTGTCGGGCTGAAAGAAAATTTTGTAGATAAGCAATAATAAACAATATTGAAGACTGAAAATCGGAAGAGTCCAGACCCGTCCTTTGAAGCGCGGGCTGTCCCAAGGCCATCCTGTGCGTGACCATGCTGAGACGAACAGCCGGAGTGGTCACATACTCAAAAGTGACACTCAATATTGTATTAATGTAATCAGTATTAGTTGGCTCAGTACTTCCTACTGTCGGCCTGACACTCAGGCAGGCTGCCCTTCCAGGTAACTCGCCCCAGTCTGCACAGTGCACATGACGTTCTGTGGTGTGAAATAACCATGTGGTCATCTTGGGTCACCTGTCCCAGCTAAGATCCCTCCATTTCTTTCTTGTACCTTCTCACTGACAGAGCAGGAGGCACACACACACTCACACACACACAAACACACACACTCACAAAAAGACTTAGAGCAAGCATGACTTAGATAAACCCAAGATACCACCCAATGATGCGTTTTCAACTTTGTTCTCATTCTGAATTCAAAATACAGCGCTATAACAGTTGCTGGAGAAGCCAAAACCAGGATAGGCTGTAAGTTGTAGCCAGCAAATCATCTCTGTTTTCAGTGAAACTCTACCCTTTTAGTAAGTCAAATACTTTTCCGCAATGTGTTTTTTGATGCTAATGGGAGCACAAAATTGAAGTGTGCGGTGGGTTTTTTTGTCAAGGATGCCAATTAGATAAGCATAAGTGAATAGCAAATTTTGCAGAAAACAAGTATAAGACAGTTTTTTAAAACTTTTTTTAAAATATGACCTTTTCTTTATCTTTTCTGCAGTTACAGTGACTTGTGAAGCATGGAAATACATGATATATAATCCCAGAATGTAATCTGATGATATTTGAAAATGGAGAGAATATTTTGAGATAGATTTAGAAAATTTCATATTGGAAGATGTTTTTGTTCCCATGTACATCAGTATATCCTGTATTCCTGTTTAACAATGTCAATGAGTGACTTGTTTATGGCTGAAATAAGTGACTAATTTAGAGAAATTGTCTTATTTATAGCCACATGTTTCTAGAAGTTATAATAACATATAAGTATTATTGAAAGAATATGTTTTTAGAATGTTTTAGGATGTTTCTGTAAAACACATTTTTCCCTGGTACATTCCAAGAAGCCAGGATTTTTTAAGACAGAACATATTTGCAATATGATTTGTCTGGTTCTGTGGTAAAGTCTTGCGGGGGGGGCGTATGTGGCCCGAAGTTCGAAGTCCAGCTAGCTGAGGGCGAAAGGCCGACGCCCCTCTGCAATTCCTGGCCAGCACCCCTCGGCGTCTGATGGCCTCGGGCTGCGCTGGCTGCGGACTGGCTTACACCGCTGGTATTGGCAAGGAATGGAGCTGACCACTTCACCGGGGGTTAAAAGTCAGTTTATTGAAGGTGTTGCGGGATCCAAACGCGGGGAAACCAACCGGGAAAAAGTTCCCAAATAGGGGCAGAAACAGGATTAAAAAGGAGGGGGGTGGGTACAGGCGGAACCAATCGGGAAAGGTGAGGGGATGAACTTCACAGAACTGACACTCCATGGAGACCAATAATCAAAAGGTAAGGGAGGTGTCCTGGGACCCCAGCCAGCCACCATCTCCAGAGAGGAGAAGGTTCTCGAAACCTGGGAGGAGAAGGGGGTGATTGACTGGGCCCAGGGAGGAGACAACTTTCACTTATAAGGGAAAATAGGGGAGAAGCAGTTACATATCGGCAACTAAAAATAGCGAGGTTACCATAACAACTTAACTGACAGGGTAGCAGTGGCGGGAAAAACTGGGGGAACAAAACCATTTTACACATAATAGGGGGGAACAATGCATAAATTGGGGGAATAACACAAGAAACAACAACACACTACAACAGTAAAGTTTGAATACATTGTTATCACCTTAATATTTTTTAATTAGACTTAAGAGTACTGCAACAAACACTCTTGTTTCTGATGGGTTTTTGAATATTGTTGGAGTTAGAATTCAACAGTAAAGTACTGTTGACATTGTTGATATTGTGGTTTATAAAGATATGTGAGAGTCTGATTGATTAGTTTATCAATACATTCACAGTGCTAATTGAGAATTTTCCACAATCAGTGTCTATTTATTGTGGACCATATCCATCAATGGCATATGAATAACTGTTTTCAACTTAAATATTCAGCTGGGTTATTTATAAGAAAAGAGATTTATTTCCTCACGGCTTGATTTAAAAAACAAAGCCTTTTCATTGGAGTTTTAAGGGTGTGATATGTATTTCAGAAATGGACCAGGAAAAAAGATTCCTAGGAAATGTTTGTTCGCCTATGCTATGCATGAATTAATATGCTGAAGCGAATTTTGGTACCTCTTCTTAGTTTCCCTAATCAGCTTTCCTTTTTTGTTTGTAGCATGAAGAAAGGGACAAGCAGTTTGTAGGCTTGAATAAAATCTTTGAGTCAGTATCACATGAATTTCAGGTGCTTGTGTTTCTGATGTAAATTCTATGTCCTGCAGTAGCTGTTTATCTTCTAATAATTTTTAGAGGTTTCTTCTTTGCATGAATATTTCTGAGTTCTATTTGTTTCCATTTGATAGTACCAGTTAAAAGTGGTACATGACTTTCCTTTTCCCTTAATTTTACAACTTTGTCCTTGATGTCAGAAATTTGGCCCTGCCCAAAAGATTGTAAGAAATTGCTCTAATCTAATCTAATCTAATCTAATCTAATCTAATCTAATCTAATCTAGTCTATTATAAGAAATACAACCTTTGTCAAGACCTTAGGCAATGTGCATGGTAGGGTTGTCTTGCTCATATACCACATTTTGTGTGAAGCTGCCTATGCTGTGGGGACAGTAACTTCTATTACTTTCTAAAAGTATTTCTGGGATGAGGCAGAATCCTTAAAAGTATCTGCTTCCAGGCAGGTTCATTTAGAAATCTTCCTCATCCTCTTTTGACAAAGAAAATATTTTTTCTAAGTCTGATTAGGAGTATGTTTTGCTACAAGGACACAGAGGTGATCTAATCCTTAAAAATTTACTTGTATTGGATTAATTGTTTTCCCCATTTGCTTCTAATTTCTGAAATAGAACATTTGAATTTTTTTTTCCTAATTTTTTTCTAATAGCGTCTCTGTAATTTCCTGGTTTGACCAAGGGTTTCTCTTCAGAGAGTTAATCCACAATGGAAAGAATTTGTTTAGTGCCACTGACTTTTGCTTCTCCTGCCTCAGAAAGCAGTCCTCTTTCCACTAAAACTACTGCCTGCAGAGAACAACCTCCTTTGCCATAATTTCAGCTTCATTGCCTAGAAAGCATTGAGAGAGCTCACTATAAACTGAAACTGACCCCAGGGTAACAGAGTGATTTTTTTCACACATGATTTAGTCCATGACAAGATTTCATACAGATTTCCAACAAGGCAAAACCATTATTTGTCTTGAATTGCATGTCACAGAGGCAGAATAATACTATTTTTTTGTTTGTTTGTTTTTTTTAATGTTGCAATGAAAGAGACTTAATTTAAAAATGTTTGGATTTTTTGATTGCTTATAGTTTCTAAAGCTTTCAAATGGGGCCTGTCTCTACAAAAGCCTCAAGTCTCAAAACAGAGCATAGCTTTCTGAAACACCATCACGTCTTCATCTTCCTTTTCAATAGATGGTGGTCCTGCCCCTTACCTCAAAGAATCTGAGAAGGAGCACAGCATTTTCAAAGACATTATGTTTAATTAAACTAGCTGTTTAATTAAAACAGCTGCATGTGGCAAATGATAATTTTTAAAGGTTTGTACATCTGATGAGACAGGCACCAAGACAATAGCACCAATATCACTAGATACGTTAAGAAAAGCATTAAAAGCAAAAAACATCCGATATCACCTGAGCTGTGATTATCTATACCACCTGCAGTTGTTCTGTTGTTTTATTGTGTTATTATGGATTTTTAAAGACATCTTATGACCAGGAACTTCAGTACAGAGAATACTAAGCTTCTCTGCAAAATGATGAAGTATTGAGCTGTTGTTCTTTTCCCAATTTTTCCATTACCCTGAGGTAGGCCAAGTCGCTGCAACCTTTCTTAGGGTAAATTACCCTTCATGTTAGCTGACCTCTGAGCTCATTGCTCTCAGAGCCCTTGTTATTGACAATGCTATTCAGATCACACGCAGTGTCTGGATGTGCCTTAAAAGTACTTTTTCACTTGAATAACTATCCAGAATCTCAAGTAAAACAGTACTTTTTGGGGGAGAGGAAGGAGTGATAAGACAGAAAAAAATTCTGAATATGCAAAGTTGATTTGAAAAAGCAAAACAAATTCAGCATAAAAAAAATTACATTCCACTTCTTGAAGAAATAAGGAATCAATAACATAAAGTGTTTTCCTTAGCACTTCAGACCAGATTGTTTTGTCTCCAAATCATCCTCAAAATAGTGTTCCAATACTTTGCTTAGTCCTTTGTCATATAACTGCATAATTCAGTCTCTTTTTCATGAGGTATCACTTTCTATCTTGGAATAAATAACACTTTCTTGAGCATTGGTGGTTTGGATTGATATTTTTTCACATTCCAGCTATTTCTGTGCTATCTTAATACAGAAACTGAGAAAAAAAGCATTATAATCTCACCTTCATCTTTCATATTCAATTAACTGTAGTCCAACACATAATAGTAATGAAAATATGTTGACAAATGTTACTTATTTCTATGACAATGCTATTAATTCTTTGTTTGAAGTTTTTAGTTTACCTAAAATGAAATTCTTCCTATGTTTTAAAATGGTATGAGAAAATATATTCAATTAATTTTACTTTAAGGATGAAAACAGTATTTTTTTTTAAAGGGAAAACACAATGTTCAAACTTTTCATCCACTTTATCATCATCTTTTTATGTCAGAGGAGATGGGAAGGAAAGCTGCTCATACTTTCAATTGCCAACACTTCAGTTTCAGAAATCTATTAATCTGCAGTTTTACGTCACAATCATAATTGTATACCAGAGGACTAAATTATTAGCTTATGGACGAGAGTTCTGGTGTTGGTGTTGCCTGTCTTACAAGCCGTCCATTTTTTACATAAATCAAGTCCAACTACAATCACTGATACAGAAAAGAAGATACATTTTGGATGTATGTTTATCAGGGAATGACATGGAAATTTGTCAAGGACTACTTGTTTTATGGCCATTCTTTTATCATGGTGTCTATCTGTGGTAGGATTAACCTGTTTTTTATTGGAATTTTATTATGTGTATTTTGAGAAGGAAGTGGTGTCCCTGAATTACTTCTGAGCCATAGAACAGCATCACTAAAGATGTTTTTCCAAACATCGATCATCTTTGGTACCTCTTGGTTGCATCTGCACAAAAACAATATTCCCGCTCTTAATTAATACAGTTCTGTTTCTCCACTGGTGGAAATATTCTCATCCAAACCGAACGCAAACAAAACCCACTTGGCAAGTCTGAGCCTGCTCGTGCCTTGGACATACACAAAAGAAGGCATAAGAACAAAAAGCAGGTATAAAAGAATTGAAAAACTACTTGAAAAGAGTGGTAAAAAAAAAAGTGAATATTATTATCAGGCTAGCATAAATTCAAGAAGTGATAACCTAAGCCACATTAATACAAATACTAGGTACTTTGAGTGTAAGCTTCGTTGTAGAGAAAGAAACCACAAAAACTGTCAAAACCAATCACTTTATTATGATTTTACTGCATGACCCCGAATTGTAAATTTGATACTGTGCTGTGCAGTATACTTGTAGATGTTTCTAATAAAGCTCAAGCAAGACTTACAAGGTTGTTGTGAAAGCAAATGAGAGTTTGCACTGTGCTTCCAACCCAACAGCATACCATAAAATTCCCAGGATGTTTTCAGGTCAAAACAGCAAAGATGCACCAGAGCAAAGATGTACCAAAGATGTACTGAATACTTTCAGCACAATGAATACCATAGAGTTCTACTTAACTTCCTAAATTATAATTATCAGAGGCATACACTGCAGGCAGAGAAAGAAATTTTTCAATACACAGAATTAGAAAGTACCCTTGCCTTTGAGTTTAATCAGGATTTTAATATGTTTGCCAGAATGGGTAAGAAACGAAAATAGTGTTATCCTTGACTGGAAAGTTCCTGGCTGTTCATTAATATTTTACTTCTCTAAAATAAGCTTCTCATCCTACATTTAAAAAGTGTTATTGGTAACCAATATGACTCCACAGCAGATAAATAAAATAACCTAGTCTCTGTCATAAGGATACTGTATGCTAAACAGAAAAAAAAGGCATGGACATTAAAAAAAATTATAAAGAAAAGTAAGAGGAAATATCACAGACTATCCAGACTGATATTGTATGGTAGTGACCATTTTGTGTGGTCATTTTTTTGTACTCTTTTTTTTAAGAATTTTGTGTGGATTTCATTTTTAGGATCATTTTGAAGAGAAAAAGTTTAGCACTCTTGAAATTATGGAGACTCTAATAAAATATGTGGATTGAATTGGATGTATGGCCTCTAAAACTATAAGAACATTGACAGGCTGTTTAAACTGGTTATTCCCAGTGAAGGTGTTGGTTTTGATGATATTTCTTGCAGATATGGAAGTAATGGTTGTTCTTTCTGATCCTTCAGTGTATGCCAGGATATTTCTGATGTTTTTTAGCTTTCAGATTTTATATATTCCATGTAGTGGAATGAAACCTAGATTTTCTGATGTTTTCCTAAGGTATCCTGTAATTCTTCCTCTTTTTTTAGACCGCTATAAGATGTTAAATTAAAATTTTTCTCATAAAAAATTCAATATTTTTCAGAACTTAATTTTCTTCTGGCAGATTAGTAGGAAAATTCCAGTTATTAAGAAAATTCCAGTTTGATTGTATCATCATCAACAGATCTAAGGTCCTAGTAAAGCCACAAAGTCATAGGGTGTTACAAAAGAAACTTATTTTGGAAACTTGTCATATTGGATAGCAGTTTTGTTAGTGCTAGATAGCATTGCAACCTATCTCACAACCTACATTCTTCCCCATTTTTCAATCTGTTTGACACGTGTGGGAAAAGTAGGATTGTTCCACAGGAAAAAAAAAAAAATTAAGCATACCTGTCCAAGTTTTTGCTTTCCACTTGTGTTTTGGTGATATAAATATGAATTTATTTGAAATCTGCATTTCTTCTGGTGCTTTATGGTTAAATCTAGAAGTCAAATAGTGAATCTGAAGTAAACTGAAATAATTTTAAAGGAGTTAAAACTATCATTTTTATTGATCTTAATAGCCTCCATATTGTACCCATTAGAAAGGTTTAACATGTCTTAGTAATTTTTCTCAGAGACCTTAGATTTCAAAATAAATGTCTGTTAGGGAAAAAAAAAAAGCTAAGGGTAAATAGAGGAGTGTATCTTTTTATTCAAAAGGTTTCTCATTTAAACTTCCATGTCACAGACACATTATGAACAATATTGATTTTCTTGACCTCAGCTGAGCAACATGAAGACTTAGCCTACATTCATTCTTATTTTAAATTTATCATAAATCTCATATGTGCCAATATTCTATATTTCAACGTTTTGTGCACATTAGCTATATTGTAAAAATCATATTGTATTAAGTGACACAGCACTAAATTTACTACAAAACAGGTTAATCTTAGCGCTTCATGCATTGTGAATAATAAACCAGTTATTGATCCTAATGAAATATTAGTATAACTTTTTTTTTCATTGTGGAGGGTATTTGCCCAATTGATATTGTACAGATATTTGCTAAAACAGCAGAGCCACAGGAAGCTTTCCTTATTGTATAACAAGGTTGTTCATCATAATTATGTTGTGTCAGCACACCCATATAGGTCAACTTGAGTTCAGAAAGATAGGATTATATTTTGTTCTGAGTGCAAGCATGTGTTTAAATACTTCCCTCCATTTAAAAATAATCATAGTTGTACAACACTATAAATAATGGCTAATCTATGCGTTATTTCATCCCATAATCTAGAAAACAAGAACTGTCACAGAAAGCAATGAGTATAATGTTAAGAAAACCACATTGTTTCAGTGACAGTATTTAGTCTTAAAAATGAATAGGAAATATATTTTACTATAATACTTTGGTATCTATTTACATGTATTTCCTGTTATGAGTCATTAGCATCAGTAAGCTTTTGTTGAAGTGCTACAAATTTGTTGTAAAGAACTGAAGTATTTTCAAAAGACTCAGGAAAAAAATGTCTTTTTCTGCATATCATCTTCAGTCTTTCTCTTAATTAATTTGGATATATTCAATTTCTTCTGGCTAAAAGCTAAGAGGAGCTATTTTCAATTCAGCAGAAATTGTATTTTTGCATATTATTGTCATTACCACTGAATATAGTCTTCCTTCCTTGCTAGGGAAAAAAAAACGTTTTCAGGAAGTGTTTTGTCAGAAATTTCTTTGTGTTGAATTATCCAGTGTTCATGTATGCTAGGACTTGTCTGGTTGTATGTAGTAATCTGTTTAATTTGTGTACATTCTCCTCATCCCTTTCCTTTTTAAGAGTAGTTAAATTTCACAATAAGTTAAAAAAGAGAGATGGAAAATGAGCCTAAAAAGTGATTGTGATCTAAAGCATATGCTTTAGTAAAAAGAACCTTCAGTATTGTTACTCATTGGAAGAGGACATGGAAACAATATAAGGAAAATTTAAGTTTCTGCAGTAATTATGAAAATGAAGCCTTTTTAAGCCATGAAAATCTCTGTGCACTTCTTTAAAACAGCCAATTAACTTACATTGCATACTGGCTTCAACAAGCTGATCAAACACAGTAGCACTCCATCAGTCTTCATCTTGAACTCCAGTTCTCTAAAGGTTAATGTATCATCCTCTTTCATTGATTTCAATCCTTTCAGTTGTTGATATGTTAATATATGTATTGGCAGTAGATTTTAATTTCTTTCTCATTTCTGTATGATGCAAAAGGCATAATACTCTTCATGAAAAAGAATCAAAGAATAATTATAGAATGATTACTCCTTCTTCCCTGCATTTTTTTCTTTCTCCCTACAGTAAATAAAAAAATAAAATTGAAGAAATAAATAAAAAGGAACAGAAAAAGACTAATCTAGGACAAAAATCACAGGCAAGCCCATATTGTACCACTTCTCTTTTAGCTCATCAAAATTGATTAAAAAAAATATTAACACATACTGCATTTGAAAAGATGAGTGTTATTTCAAGCTATAGAAATACACTGAATGGAAATTTCATTTTAATTAGTCTGTATTTTCCACTAGCAGAGCTTGCAATTCTCATCACTCCCCAGTCTTTTTCAGCTAGGACAGCTTTCACATTCCAAACTTACTCTGATGAAATGCTCTATTTATCCTAATGGTAGCAAGTATTGGGGTTCCTGTGCATATAGGTCTCATATAGTGGTCTATACTGATGAATGTCATTTTGAATGACATGTTGCAGCTCTCAGGTTGATTGGATGTGAGCCCAAGGGCATAGGTAGCCGGCAAAGATGATTTTACAAGGACAGTTTGCATAACAAGCAACTGTCATCTCATTAGCAAGCATAGGCATTTTTGCCACATGCTGTTTAACACATCATCACACCTGTTCACACTTCATTGTCCCAAGAATTCAGTTAGGCAGCTTGTTGTTGGCTTTATTTTTTCATTTCTTACTGAGAGTTGGTTATTTGGTGCCAGAATCAGAGGTGGGAGATAGGTGCAGTTTAGAGTTTAAAGTATGATGTCCTGTGAATACTGCTCTGAAGGGTGGTAAAGACCAGGATTACAATTTGAATAACAACTACCATCAGTGAGTGTTTTATAGTTTTATAGTTCTTCCTGCTACCCGCTGTTCTTTTGGAAACTGAATTAGCTATCCTCATAGCCTATAAAACTGACCATTTAACCAATGTTTGGTTTGATATGTAATCTGTCTTCTTTTCCTCTTTTTGCTATAAAATGAAGCCCCGGAGCAAGATTTTTCTACAATAGAGAAGTGAAGGTGCCATCACTTTTTGGATGAGTCATTCCTGTGTCCTGGCAGATCCTGGTGTACTTTTCAATGGTAGCTCAGACCCTGCACCAGCTTCAGCCCCAGGCTCCATGCTGGTGGAAGTCTGTCACCAGCAGACTGGGGGTTTGGAGCACTGGTGGCTAAAATACTTCTGAGGTGTCTGGATAGCCAAAGAGGGCACCCAAGGCTTGCCTGATCCCCTAACTTTGCTGCTGGGTGGAGAAGCATTCTCCTTTTTAAGTCCTAAAACCAAGGAAGAAAATGAGGCAGTACAGATTAGATGAACTGGATCCAGTTCATCTAATCCAGAACTGGGTGGCTGGTAGGAAGGAAAACATGAGAAAGGGATTGCTGCAGCTGCAGATTTGGAGAAGGTGGAAAGGAGGGTGATGAGGAGACCTGGGGGAAGGTTGACTTCACTAATAAAATAGATGGAGGAGTGCATTGAAGAAAAGAAGTGGGAGCAGACGAAGCCAGCTTTGATAAATTGGAATTGCTCATAGCCCACCGACTCGGTCAAATTGTCCAACTCACCCTTTTCATTTGCTGATGACTGAAATTGTGGAGGAAGTTGCATACACCTTCGTTTGCTCAGAATAAGCATGTTAGCCAGAGAAGGAGAGAGGAAAAATGGTCTGCAATTCCATTGCTACATCAGTGGAAGTATTTATCTCAGGTTTTTTATGGTGTATGAGAAAAAGCTAAATATCATCTATACATATATGGATCTTGCAGTGTTATGCCAATGTAAAAATATTGCTTTATTCAGTTCAATTGACCCTTTCCTGTCTCCTGTTGAATGCACAGTACTCTGCAAGTGCTACAGTATCTATGAATTTTGTCATATCTTATTGATAAATCAATCATAAACAAAAAGCTTTAACATTGGAGTTCAGTGAATGAACCCTAATCTTCCATTGCTCTTCTATAGAGAGTGTGCTGTGTGCTGGTGCCTACCAAATCTACTTTGGCCCCCTCTCAGTATGTCTGTATTATCAAATAGAAAACATAAGTATATAACGGCAAGTGACTTATATTTGAGCTACATAAAAATCTGGCATTCTTTACCCTCTTGGCAAGCATCTGGCCCCTGATTTTTTTTATATAGATCTCAAAAACAATGAGTCATTTGCTGTCACTGTGGCAATACATTTATCATTTCCCAAACAGTGCCAGACACATGCATGTTTATTTCATAACGAGCCATACTTTATATTGTTTCACTGCCATCTTGATGAATATTTGCAAATTTTTCCTTGAAATTATTTCTGGATGAATGGGGTTTAATTGTAAATGAAGTACCTGTGAGGTATCCTATGCCCTCAACCAGGAATGATTTGGAGAACTCAGCTCCTCTGTCTCTTTCAGTTTCTTTTCATATGTTTTTCATTACAGAAAACTCAGAGATAACCTATCAACGCAGATCAAGGGACCCACTTATTGATCATATGTTGTGCAACACAGACTCCTCTAGCACATTTTCAGATGGAAGCTTTGTGGCTTTTCTCTTGCAGTTAAGACTAGCATTTCTGAAATTCTCCAAAAGCACGTGACATTTTTTGTTCAGTTGTCTTCATATTGGATCAGCAGGAGGCTGGTACTTGTAGGATGAGGGTATAAGACTGAGATTCAATTACTGACTGTGGTCCCCATTTAGAAGGAACTGAGCTGCTGCCAGAACTTCAAAACAAATAAAAGATAAATAGAGGATCCAGACTGTTTTCTGCTTACTGCAGGGTTCACACAGTGCTGCTGCCTGCTGCTTCACAATGCTCTGCAAAGTCTTCTGTTCTCCCTAAGGAGGATGTAGCTTACTGTGTTACAAAAAAAAAAAAAAATCTCCTCAAGTACAAAATATGATTCTGCACACAGCAAGATGCTCTGCTTAGAATAGGGTAAAATAACTCAAACAATGCCTTTTTGCAATGCTACCGATGGTGAATGTAGAAGGAGACATCATGTTGCTTTTGGAGTTGAATAATGCTGAAATCAATCTGACTCATCAATCCCAAAGTTAAACCTCCTGATAGTGAGGTGAAGATGTGGTAGATATGGTAAAGTACATGGACCAAGGAAGAAATAAGAGATACATTAATAACTTATCTAAAGCTTCTGAGCTGGCACAGCTGGCCTGGAGACATCTGACTGGCTGATACTCAATCACTTTATACTATAAAAGCTCAATCTCACCTTTTAAAGGCAGGATTTTCTAACCGAGCTCTTGGAGTGTGTCTGCAGATTCCTTCCTTGAGTGGGGATAACCTTCAAGATTATTTCTTGTGACTTGCCCACAGTCATTAGTATATGCATAACATCAATCTCTACTTTAAAATATTATTTTTTTTCTAGCTTTAATAAAATTGCTTTAATATAATTGTTTCAATACTGCTTCAAAATGGTACATGATATGATACTGGTAGATACAGCTCTTACACTCTGCAGTAAATAATTCTGATTATGATATTTTTGTCAAATCACTATCACAATAAATATTTATGTAAATATATCCAGGTTGCCATCTTTAATCCTGTGGGAGAAAGCTGTAGAAAGGTTCAAACACATGTCTGGAATTCCTTAGACTTAAGACATTGAGAGTTTGGGGCTAAGATTAGATCCAGGAACACCAACATTTCTCTCTGAGAAGGATTATAGAAAGTAAGGGAGTTCTTTCTGCACCTTTCTTTCTGTATCTCAGCAGAAAGGTTTTTCTGATAAAGTTTGTCTGAAACTCCCATTCGGCTCATGACACTGCATAAAGTGGATGAGCATTGTCCTTCCTACCCCTAGTGTGCTGTATATATGGCTTTCAGGACTTGATCTCAGAGAAGAAAATTCATCATTCCATTTTTTATTAGGAAAACATGAATACTTCAGGAAAGGTTCACCCAACTAATTTTTCTTACCAATATCCTGCTATTTAAGACAACAAAGATAGTTGTTAAACTATTGCATCCAAACTCATACATCCTCTAATGTGTCACAGTGTTATGCCTTTGGGACTGACCATGAGACTTTTCCACTTTCCGTTTCTTTGACCCTAGGTTGTTCCCTGATCTATTCAGCCCTTTGCTCTTACCTGCTGGCCAATCCTTATGAATCTCAGCTTCTCTTTCACCCCATGTACATAGCATTAGCTTTGATTCTCTCTTTCATAATCCATATATAACATAGGAACAATAGAAATTCTGCTAGTTGTGAAGACAGTGTAGAATTTTTTGTGAAAAGGCAAAGTCCACAACACATTATAAATTATATGCATGGTCATTGTGTGATTATCGTAGCCTCTCCAGAAAGGAGCTACACCATATGAACCCTTGTTGATGTCACTGCTTTGGAAATATCCCTCAAAATTGCACTTGGTGCCTATTTATGTGCATCTGGGTTGACTCCACTAAGCCATCTTTAAGAATTAAGCTATGTTGATGGGAGTTGATTATATTGCACATTGCAAAAATACAGAAGACAAATATGTCTAAATATGACATCTGCTTATGTGGAAAATTCAGGGGAGGTTTTAAGTAATATACATTGTTCCCTTCCCTTTTTCTAGAGTGTCACTTTAAAGCACTATCTTAAGAATTAACTGCCATTAATTTTTTCTACTACTTCCAGAAGTATTGTCAGATCATAACTGTCCTCTGCAGCAGCCATCACATTCTCTGTTTCACACTTCTTGGGAGTCAGTGTGGCTCAGAAGTTTATTGACAGCTATGGAGAAGGAAAATTGCATCTCATGGAGATCAGATTCTCTTAGGGGATCAAATGTTAGAAAACAGCCAACTGAGAAGTCACACATGCAGAAGCAAAGACTATGGGATATTTTTATAAAGTGTAAATATAGTACTTAGTAAGTATTTCTGATAGGGGTCTCAATGCTATACTACTGCCAAAATAATTTCTTTTTCTTGGGAGCAAGTGAGAGGAGAAATGTGTTTTTATCTGCAAGGAACACTGCAAGTGAAACTCCTCTTAAAACATAGTGCCCAATTTGATCATGTATGTTTTAGAAGAGTTCTTTAAATATTGAAAAATGTGAAAAGAGGCAGTAAAAATATTTTTGGGGAATAAAGATTCATGTGATAATTCACCACAAGGAGATTGAGAGATGACCTGATGATGCAGCTTAAGTACTCTAAGTGAGGGGGAAAACTAAGTTTTATGTTTTGTTTCATCTATCAGAGAAGACAGCAAGGATCAGTGGCTGAAAGTCAAAGACAGATTAGTTAAATTTTTGAATAAGTGAGATCTAGTTTTCTGTTTTTAAAAGTGAGGCTATTAAACTTTTTGGAACATTCATGAACTGTCAACATTACTATATGCACCGTGAAAACTTACTAGGAAACACAGTTAGAACAAACATAAATTATGCTCTAACCAAATGTAAGTTAATGGGCTCAATTCAAAACTAAGTAGAAGAAATTTAAGACGTTCAAATGATCCCTCTGGCCTCCAATCTCTGTAAATTTTGAGTGCTAATTAAGTAACCATTTTTCCTGTGTACAGACTTCAACATCTAACCATAAAGTAAGAACACACAATTTCTTATGGTTCTCAAAAAAGATATTTGTCTGATATGGGTAACTGTATGCTAGAATGCTAGAGAATTTGCATAGCTGTTCAACACACAAAGTCCATGTGAGAACATCTCTCTTCTAAGAAATAAAATGAAAAGCACTTGCCAATTGAAAATTGTAAGAATCTGATTTGAATGCCATTGGGGGATTTTCTCTCACATTTTATATTACAGGAGTCTAATGTGTAGCCCAGGAACTGTGCTTGTGTTATGGTTGGTTTAGGAAACCGAACATAGATCCCTCAGGCACTGTTTTTTCAGGCGATCCCATGTGAGACAGAGCAGAGGTGGAAAAGCAAAGCAAAAGGTCTCTCTGACAGATCCTCTCCAGACAAGTTTTTTCAACTGATAGGAAAAAAGGAGAGTCTATGTTTAGCTTCCAACCACAAATCCAACTGCTCTGTAGTTTTCAGGCTGTTTGGCTAGGCCACTTTCTTTCCCACTGAGAAACACTCATAAAACTCATGTGGTTTATTTGAAGAGTAGTGTGGAAAACATTGAACATCTGTCTCCTATCTTCTGACAGGCTGTGTAAAGATGTATTTCAACAAAGTGGATTGCAAAACTCATGATCTCAACTTATTTTATGCTGGCTGAATCTTTGCAGAGAGGAATAAGTATGAGAGATGAATAATTTTATTTTTAAATTATGTTACTTTCAATTAGGCTTTGGGAGACCTCCCCTGTATACTGACATCAGTGTTTTTTCCTAACATGTCAAAATTATTCACTGCATTGAAAAGAAAACAGGAATACAAGCAGAGGGGAGACATAGTCTTGAAAAGATCCACAATAAAGGGAGCTTAAGGAGGACACCTCCATGGAAAAATGAGGATAATTTTGCTGGAAAATGAGGACAATTCCTCATTTTGAGTAAAAATCCTCAGTCTGAAATACCATGAAAAGAGATTTTTTTGTAGGTCATTAATATTTTCCTCTATTTTTTTTTTTTCGCTTTCTCTTATTAGGTTACTCTGTACCTTTAAAGGATGAGTTCAGATTTATCAGCTTCAAATCATGGAAGAAAGAAAAAATCCAGATGTGGAAATGCCACTTCTATTTGACTTTATGCTTTCTCCCCACTTTCATATTTTCCCCTTCTTCTTTTTATCCCCTGCGTCCCACGTCTGGAATTTCAAATATTTTGATCGTTAGGTACTTCTTATTTTGTGCATGATGTTAGAGTCTTTCTGGGAGAACTGTGTGTAGTCTCAGAACCAACACAGCACCCTTTGTCTTAACACATTTTATTGCTCCGGATATATCCAGAAGCTCTCCCTCAAATTCTTATCCTTGTGTACTCTCCGTCTCTGTCAAGGCTTTGAAGATATCCTAGTAAGAATCACTATTTAACCTTTAGGGTTACACCTTCTGTTTCCATTTACTGAACTTTAAATCTCCTTGGATGCCTTAATCCTATGACTGAAACAAAAAATATGTCAAGCTTGGGAAGGCATAAGGTAGTGCAGAAGAAGACATAAGTATGAGGGATTTCCCTCTTCAGGATATTCACATTTTTTTTAGAAAAGATTCCTAAAGCAATTTTTAAAAGTTGATATTCCTGGCACTTCACTCACAGTTTTCATTTTTTTCATTCATGTATTTCTTTTTTCTTGGGATGTCTTAGAGATAGGGATGTGAATAGGTATTTCTGAATAGAGTGCTTTGGTACTATTTATTGGTTTTTCCAGTGTTAAATAGGACTAGTTCCCACCTTGCTAATGTTCATTTACCCTGTGACAGTATCCTTTCAGTGATGCAACTGTGTGACGGAAGGACCAGGGGAGGGTTGGAACTTAAGTCAATGTGGTTGTTAAGTCACTCCACACACAGACTGTATACAAAGACATGTTTATGACCACTTATCAGCTATTGGGTCACTGGTGTGCCTTGTATTACAGTTCAGTGGTGCATTTTAAGACCTAAATTGGGATTTTTTGGATGAGATTCCCAATTTAGACTCTTTATTCAAGACAGCATAGAATGAAATTTTAAGGCAGCATGAAGTTCAACTTACTGCAGTAACGATCATCTGAAAATGTGTAAATCAAATTCCTTTTTATTTTTGGAAATCTTAATACCACTGTCATTGTAAAAGTAAAGATTGAATCTACCTCTGCAGGAATAAGTTGTACTTTCTTCTGCTAATAAGATTCCTTCTCCCACTAAATTCTCAAAGTGGGATTATTTTTTCTACTGGCGTGATGACAGCTGAGAGATGGTGGCTTCAGTTCAATATTGAAAATAGTAGAAAATATATCCCTGATTCTATACACATGTTGGAAGATCCAATTCCACAGGAGCATCCAATCATTTGGTGTATTTGTGGATCTGCTAAGTGATGAGAAGAAGGTGTGAATTTTTATGACTTGCATTATTTCTTCTTCTTTTGTCCACTGGGTGCTAGAGGCAAGTCAATCTTTAGCCCCTATGTTTTTTTGTAAACACATATGGTTTTCATAGTGATATTTTAGAATGAGATCATCTTAATGGCAAAAGCATTGCACAAAATCTTCCTTGTCACTAAACATACTATAAAATGTAGATGATTTCAGAGTAGGCAAGCAATTAAAGGAAAAAATGGCGAGCTATTTTTAAATGTCTGGATTTTAATTTTCTTGTCTGCTATTTTAGCAGCCAAGACTGGAAGATAGCAATTGCAATGCTCGTTTAAATGATGTGCTTTAAAACAGCTGGCAATTGACTTTAACTGTAATTACTGGCTTCTTACCAGTATTTGCAGCTGTATAGTTAAGATTGGTGCTTTGAACCTCATTTTTGGCATTTATCTATATTGTTATATTGCTTCCCTAATTACCTTTTCATCAGTTTTATTTAAATCTTGCACTGAGCTATAATTACTTGAACCCAAAAATTTTCTATAGATTGATTTCCATAAATTACAAACGTGTCATATGTTATTTTACCAGACAAAAGATCAGCAAGACAATTTTGGCAATTTTTTTCTACTACTAGAGAATTTGCTAGAGATTATACAATGACCCTCTGCAAAAATCTGGCTTTGCTGCTGTAAATCTTGTCTTCTATTCTAGGTAGAATAATGCTTTGGCTGATTGTGGAACACAACCAAAAACCCTGTCAAAAAAGCATTCAAAGTTTTCCAGCAGTTCCTAGTGGACATGCTGTGAATGACTAACCTTTGCAATAACTGCTGAAATAGAAGCACAAACACAATTGTTTTGAGAGATCAGTTGCGCAGATTGATAATCCTATTTTAAAACATTTTAAATCTGCTCTGTTATTACTCTGTTGTTATCTGCTGAAAGCTTGTATGCACTGGAAGGAAATCAGTCATGTGAGTGAAGAATTCAGGATCAGACCCTGTAGAGACAGAAAATTATTTTGCTCTCAGCTGATTAAAATATCTTTGTGTACAAGGACTAGGTTGAGAGGATATGAGTTTAGAAAGAATAAATTTGTTGCTCAGGCACTGGAATGGGATTCAATTTCCCATTCTGCCACTCAGCACCTCTGTTCCTTGGCTCTCCTACTGTTGAATAGATAATAGCACACATTCATCCCTACATTTAGTACGTGCATGTACCTTGCCATGCACAGTGTGCTGCTGATCTTGTCAGCTGAATGCGTTGATATAATACAAGTGACAGCACTGATAGCAATAATAGTCGGGAATCGGGCTGACAGACCTCGTGAGGAGCAGAGCCCCAGAGGCAGGGGTCCCCTCTAGCAGGTTGCCCTTTGCTCTGTACCAGCAAGAGATGGGCAGCAATGTCAGGGGTGGATGAGGACAGGGTGGAGGTAGCCTGTGAAGGCTCCCAAGGTGAATATCTGTGTCTCCCCAGGGCCTAGGTGTGATGCAACCACATGCAAATTCAGCGTTCAGCTCCTCCACCTTTAACAGGCTTGTGCTCCTTGTCCATGTTACCTCCTGTGCTGAGCTGCAGCATCAGAGTCACAATGTCAAGGTAAAATGCCCATGCAGATCACAGACAGATGAAGAATGAGGCATGGTGTTTGTGCCATTAAAATGATTTTTCTTTTAAAATTCAGCTTAAAATATAGTGCATTGTTCACAGAAGGATTTGTGCTATTTCTCTCATCAGCCCTTTGGCACTTAAAAGCCTCCTTTGTTTCATAAAAAACCCAGATACTGAATCAAAATTACAATATTAATTGGTGTAATAGCTGGATGGTAAAATTCTGTGTAACTGACAATCCTGTCTCCATGGCTTGAGTTCTGAGCTTAGAGTCCTGCAGTGCAGATCAAAGTGCCAAAATGAGCCCAGTGGTGGAGCAGCTCCTAGTTGGAGTGCTTTAAAAACCTTGTCTTGCTCTGAGTGACAACTGATAAAAATGTTTTCTCATGCCCCAGAAGCCTGACATTGTCAGAGGTCTAAAGGATGGTGCTGTGTTAGTGTTACAGACCTGAGTTTGGCCCTGCAATTGCTGCTGTAACAAGCAAGCTGTGAGGCTGCCCCTGACGCCTCTTTGTCTTCCCTGCTCTGGTGAATCTTTCATGTGCTTTTCTCCCTGATTTTCCTCCCTCCTTACTGCTTTACTAATTAAAATTCTAATCACTCTGACAGCCAGAGCTAGGGGGAAAAAAAATCATTCTTCCGTGCTGCAGAAGGTAATTTCAAGGTGTTTTAGCTGCCAAAGAAATGAATGGAAATTAGACAAAGAAACTGGTTGTCAGAAGGGGGTGAGTTAGCTGCTGTGCACCCTTCTACTGTAATAAAATATTAAACTTCTAAAGAAAAAAAGTAAAACAGGATCCATCCTATACATTACTGCCATATATTTAGAGACAATATAACCTAATTTACCTTTCTGAATAGGGAAAGCTTTTGGTGTGTTTATTAACATTGGAATGATTTACTTACCTTGTAGTGAATGCAATGTCAAACATTTAACTTGGTTTGATGTGTGATTGGTGATGATATGTGCTACTTGTTTTTGCAAGCTGTGGTTAAGAATATTCATTTAAAATGTATAGCTGCCTGCAGACACTTATTTAAAATGATAAATAGTTCTTGTTGCGGTGCTGTGTGGTTCATGCTGTAGATATTGTGCTATTAGAATTTAAAAATGTAGAATATTATCATGGTCAAATCTCACCATCTGCTTTTTCAGGCATTTTTCTGGCTTCATAGAGGTAATTTTTAGACCTACGTATTTCCTCAGAGTGTACGCTTTTGTAATGCAGTATAATAACACACTGTTGTTTTAAGATGCAAAAACACTCCCCGGTGGTCTCTATTGTACAAATATATGGGCTGAATATAACATATCAAGAGTTTGCAGCAATTCAGTTTAAATAAACACTGCATCAGCTTTTAGCTACTGCTCAAACTAAATCCAAAGCTTACTGAGATATCAACAAATACATGGCTCATTTCTGTTGCTACTGTTTTGCTTCAGCCCTGATAGTGTAGAGTTAGAGGGTTTGACAGATAGTCAAATCTCGTGGTATTTAAAGCCAGATTATTTTAACATGTTTGAACCTTTTAATTCAGCTTCAGGATAAAATGGGACAAGGAGATGATCATACTTTGAGTATTAGGATTGTATTGTGCTCTGCTCTTTGTGTCAGAGCCAGTTATGGACAATGTGGAAATGCTTCTGCAGCCTCAGCCTTGTAACCAGAAGAGTTACAGAGTTTTGCCTTTCTGCCTTGCATCTGTAAATGCTTGCAAGGGTGGATGTTTCAGGAAATGCATATCCTCTTCCTCAGCATCTTCCCAACCTTTTCATAAACATACCATGACAGAATTGTAACACTTCTGCTATTTTGACAAGTCTTCACCAGCTTTGCTAGAGTCTATCATTTGTCTTTTATTGATGGATGAAGAGGATCCTCTACTCAAAGCTATTTCCTTTTTCTTGTCACTCCCACAATACTTTTTTCATTTGCAAGAACAATTGTGGCTCCTAGTTTTATCTTGGAAATGGCAACCGACTACTGGACCTTTCTTTTCTGGCACAGACACTGTGTGATTGAGGTAATAGATGCTTGCTAAAATCACTTTTAGAAAGCCCTCATGAGACTTTTGTCCAAATCCAGCTACTAGGGCCAGATGAAATTTTACCACAGCTACACGGTTGAACTTATTTTTAATAGCAGCAGTCACTGAATGTACAACATACAGTGGTACTGAAAAAGCAATTGTCCTTCATTCTGCACAATAAAAATTATTTATTTCTGAAGTTCTTTCATTTTCACTGAAAAGAAAAAGGAGGAAAATAAGAAAAAATTTTGTGGAATACTTTACTCCCCCCATGGGTGAAATGAAGTCATACCTGGGAAAATGAAAGGCAGAGGTAGGTTTGGGGGTTTTTTACACCTATTTATAAACAAGTTTATACTTTTTCTTCATCTTACTTAATTTTCCCCAACACAACATATCCAAAAATGGGCATAAATATGCGTACAGAAGAGGAACTGGGAAACTGAAACAACTTAGTTATGTGAATCACTTGTTTTTAAATAAAAGCACTAACATTGACATAGGACTTTTTTCACTTGGAGAGTTGCTGATCCTGCCCTTACATTAAAATTTTACAGAATGAACGTGTGCAGTTATCTTTGAAAATGTCACTTAATAGCCAGTGTTCAAACTGTGTGGGAAGTGTTTAGATCATACATTTATCAAGGACTCAGCACTATAAGTTAATCAAAAATCTCTTGGTGGGAGGAGGTGATGTGTCTTAAGCTGAAAATTACTGAAGTTAAAAAAAAAGAACACTAGAAACTAATAATGATCCAGGAAGATGTTTATTTTGACTGATCTGATTCATGTATAATGACTAAAATTTTTGCTTACATTAAAATAAGAAGCAAGACTAACAGCCATTATGTTGTGGCCACCTGGATATTACAGGTATCCTTCTAACTATAAACTATTTCATGTTTGCCTCTGAAATCAAATAATGAATCCTACTTAAACAGTGTTGATGTTTATTGTGCAAAAAAAAAATATTTTTAAGAGAATAATTATTTACCAGAATTATCTTCTTGAAACTGTCATCAAAATGATATAGATGGCATGGACAGCTGATGTCAACTACAAATTTTTTTTACATCAGGTTTGTAGACGGTTTAAATCTGACATTGAAATTCTTTTCATGTATCAAATATTAGATGGGTATATATAATTTGTCTTTTAGAGATCAAAACCATATTGTGCTAAACCTTTAAACAATAGCTATGTGTTAAATGTTTATTGAGTAGAAGTCATGGCAATGCTACGTGTTGGAAAAGGAGGGTTCAGATTCACTGAATTCCTAACTCAGAGAGAAAAATGGGTGGAAAAATAGCCCAGGAAAGTTCTAGAGAAAGCATTTAAGATGAAATTTTGAGGTACCAGCAGAGAAATATTTCAAAAATGTCAGTCAGCTTGGCATTTCCAGGTGAAGGCACACAGAAGGCCTAGGGATCCTGGGGACCTCAGGTGGTCATCTTTCCCAGCCTGATACAAATAGCTGGGAAAGGTGAGACAAGATTCAGCAAGTCAACCATGGCCTTATCTAGTGAAGCCTTGGAAGCTTTAAGAGGGGGGCTTTCACCTCCTCTGTGCCTCAAAACTCTATCTGAGCTTGCAGTTCCTTGTAGGTGTGCCTGAACTGCATTGTTATGGGATGCTCTGGCTAGTGCTCCCTTTGTCTGGAGACCTTCCCCCTTTGCATAAAATGGGGAAATATTCACTGAATTATAAGGAGGAAATTAATCTCTGTGGTGGTGGCGGCTGGGTCCTCAGTCTAATGAGTATTTAATTTTTTTTATACACAAGGAGAGAACACTGACACCATGACTTGAAAGGCTTCTCCCCTTTGAATACCCTTGTGGTTTCTTAGAACAGAGGGATATAAATGCCTTCAGGCAGGGTTGAGATTGAATCCATCCAGGACAGAAGTCCTAATCACTGAACTATTAAGTAAAACAGACCTACTACATTTCCCTCCCATTCTTGGAAACTATGTCATTTAATTGCCATTTCTTTTCTTACAAATTGGCCAGAAATTTTAAGTTTCCCTGAGGGTAAAATATATTGTGAGCATGGAGATGTATGGGAGGAGTGGGAGCAGAGGAACAGATTTTCAGGATAGAAAACAAAGTAAAAATAGTACATAATTTTATGTGAATGTATCAAATCCTTTTTTTTTTTTTTTTTTTTTTTGTGGGTTTTTTTTTCCCATTCATTGTTTGGCCACCCATCTGAAAAACCAATTTTTGCACAGTCATAATCAGGGTTACTACTATATCCATATCCTCATAAAAAGAGACAGTTGCATAATGAGTATTCAAAATCTGCCTTTTTAAATATCATCTGTAAGTATGCCACAGTATCTGAAGGGATGGAGAAAGAAATCTCCAGATTTGTGTCAAGCGGCAACTGCAAGAAAGGATTTTGGCAGCATTTCATGCAGCAGTTTCTGAATTCTCCTTCCCTTCATTTCCTCTCTCAGCAGCCAACAAAATGAGTTGACACAAGGCAAATGCCTGCCAAAGAACTTTAACAGGAGGCAGTTTTTAATTAACAGGGGCCAAAGAAGGTGATAACCCCAAGGGTAGTGAGGAGAAATTAACATGGAAAAGCAGTTCCACGCTTCCGTGGGTCCCAAAAGGCCATTCGTATTAGTGGTGTCTGTTCTGATTGAACCTTTTCCATGTCTTTTTATTGATTCCCTTGTCAGAGTCCAACAAAAACACTGCTGGCCGTCAGTTGTTTGTTCGTGGTGGCAGCTTATGGCTCCAAACAGCTTCCTTGTAAAACATTCAGCATGGCAAGGTCTGTCATTGCGGTTAGCATTTCCCAGAAATGATTAATTTTCTTAAACCTAGAACAAAACCCAACAAAATTAAAGATAAAGCCTACTGAAATGAAAGAAATTCAGTTCACAGTTTCTGTCCAAGTTACTATTTCATCCTATTAACTGCTTGCCTAGCTTGGAGTAAAATGTTTTAATTATTAACCTTTTTAAAGTGAGATTTCGGAGCAGATAATCATGCTGGCTGTTTCAGAAAGGATTTAGCCATTTAGCATATCTGGCACTCACGGAAAGTATTTTTAAAAAATAATATCCTGTGGATAAATATTTCAAGTTTCTCTTTCTGTGATGAAAATGAATAATAAATAAAGCTTGTAAGAGCTTGAGGAAAAACCTGCCTAGCAAGCAAATATAAAGAAGTAAAAAAAGAAATGCAATAAATAAATGAAAAGCTGGCACCTTTAGGTGTATCAGTGCCTGATCCAAATTCAACTAATGTCAAAAGGAAGACCATTCTTTACAACATCTCAGGAATATCCATGCTTATTTTTATATATTTCTACTGCATAGTCAACTCCAGATAATAAAGACCATAATTCAATAATGTTTGAAAAACTTTATAGAGAAGTGCCAATGTCTACCTTCCTGCTTCTTAGAGACATAGAAAAAGGGTGTCATTATATGAAATGGAAGCACTGTTCCTATTTTCTTCTTCAGAGTTAGTGCCTAAATGTTGATGTTCATTTGGTTAGCTGACTTACTCAAAGAAAGCATGGTTATCCCATTTCACTTGAAAGAGTGTCAGCCCTCCAGACGCATTAGATATTTGCGTACACAGACTTTGTCCTTGGAAAAGCATGCACAGCTCCCACTGACTTCAGTGGCAATGACACCTTCTTCAGGGTACAAAGCTGGACCATATATCACATCCTACTTTGCTTTCAGCCCTCTTTACAAGAAGATTGGAGACTGATTTTTGTTTACTTACACCAAGTGTTTCCAAAGTTTTCAGAGTGAATATTACCAGGCGTGTACATTAGTGCCAAAAAATAGGGAAAAAATCTAGTCTGAGTTCAAACACTCCATCACACTGTGCATGAATATATTTGAAACAAGTGAGAGTGGGAAAAATGCCAGTAAACTTGCTGGGGAGAAATTCAGTGCACACAGGAGACAATATGACAACCTCTATTTAATGAGACATGTACTCATATATATATATATATATACACAACAGGTCTAAGTGTTTCATGTAATGATGCCAAAATGATAACGTTTTTTGCAATGGGCTAGAAATGTAAGACATTTAAGTATTTTATCTTCCCTCTCTCTTTAAAACATTATGGGAGTCACAAATAATTTAATCTATGTTTCTTTGGCTGACTGCAGACATGCACTGGATAGTAAGATCTCTGTAAAGATATGTGATCTGCTCTGTAAGACTACGTGCTAGATACAGTTCCTTTTGGTTGCTCATGTTATATTAGCTGATAATGTTCTCCTCTCTGACTGTTTGACTAAAAAGTCAAAGTGGAAGGAACACAATAGATAGTAAACCATAAATAATTAATCTTTCAGATTGATTTTCATTGTATAATCATTACCAGGGTGATATATTCTATTTTCAGGAGCTAGAAAGAATGGCAACTTTGTGCTCATTCTTTCATTATTTACCAGGTTTACATACGTAAACATTTTTACAGGAGATTTCATGTTGTGCAAGAACATAATTTTGTATAAAAACATATTCAAAAGCAGCTTTGGCTTTTGAGTATTGAAATGTTATGCATTAGTGAAAAGGGGAGCTGGGGGAGCTGGGCCATCCTCAGACATCTGCAAGTAACCTTTTTGACCAGCCTGAAGTCCTTTAGTAACCAGGCGAAAGAGCCAGTGGATGAGGAAATCCACCAGGCACTAATCTGTCTGGACTTCAGCTAGGCCTTCAATGCTGCCACCCACAACCTTCTCCTGAGAAAGCTGTAAATCCACAACTGGGACAGGCACACACCTCACTGGGTTAAGGATGGGCTGGATGGCCATGGCCAGGGTCCAGTGGTGTCAAATGGAGTTGCAGCCAGGTGGTGCCCAGTCATGAGGGATGTTCTCCAAGGCTGTCTCCCCAGTACTGGGGACAGCCCTGTCTTAATCAACAACTGATGAGGGGATCAGGTGCACTATTAGTGAGTTCACAGATGACTCTAAGTTGAGAGGAAGTGTTGGTCTGCTAGACAGAGGGAAAATTTGACAGAGGGTTGTGGAAAGCTTAATTGTTGGGCTGAGGTCAATTGAATAAGGCTCAATAAGGCAAAGGGGCTGAGTCCTGCCTTAAGGTCTCAAAAACCTCATGCAGAGCTACAGGCTTGAAGGCAGAGTGGCTGGAAAACTGCCTGGTGGAAAAGGACTTGTGGGTGCTGGTTCACAGTGGCTGAACATGAGCCAGCTGTGCCCAGGTGGCCAAGAATGCCAGTGGCATCCTGGCCTGTGTTAGCAATGTTGTGGCCAGCAGGCAGTGACTGTCCCCCTGTACCGGGCATTGGTAAAGCCAGATCTTGAATTCTCTCTTGAGTTTTGGGCCCCTCACTGTGAGAAAGATGTTGAGGGAGCAACTCCAAAGAAGGGCAGTAGAGGATGGGTCTCAAGCACAAGTCTGATGAGGGGCAGCAGAGAGAGTAGGGAGAGTTTAAGCTGGAGAAAAGAATGCTCAGGGGACACTTTATAACTCTCTACAACCGCCTCAAAGGAGGCTGCTGCCAGGTGGGAATTAGCCTCTTTTCGCAGGCATCTAGTGACAGGGTAAGACAACAGAGCCTCAGGCTGTGCCAGGGAAGGTTCAGTTTGGAAGAATTTCTCCACAGAAAGGGTGTGTAAGCATTGGAATGGACTGCCCAGGGAAATGGTAGAGTCACTGCACCTGGTAGTGTTCAAGAAACAAATGTTTTATGGTTATGGCACTATGTTTTATGGTTTGGTTGATACGGTGGTGTGCTGGTTTGACCAGGAAGTAGGAATTCTGGGATGCTGTGGTCAAACCAATGGGTGCTCAGATTCTTGGCACCTGATGTGGCCAGTGAGGTTTGGACACACCTCTGAGAACACACAGGGATTAAAAGCAGAGCTTCGGATCTGGGAGTTTTCTCTTGGGACTTCGAGGGAAAGAGGTCGGATCTCCCTCCCCCGTTCAGCTGCTGCTGCTGGGCCGGGGAGGGGCAGCCCTGTGGTAGGCCTGGGCTTGGACAGAGATGGGGGGTGAGGAGGCCCTTGAGGATGGAAGGGTGGAGGAGCACCAAGAGACATCGGGCAGCCACCCCCCACCTCCATGAGAGAGAGAGGGAGAGCAGCAACAGAATGTGATAGCGGCCGGCCCAGGAGGAGAAAGGGGGAGTGTGGTGAGAAGGTGCCCGGCAGGGCAGCGTGGGAGTGCCGGAGCTTTGGACAGGCAAAGACTGAGATATTTAACCCTTTCCTTGCATGATAGAAACCTTGCAAATGCTGATCCTCCTGGAGCTGAATGAGAAGAGAGATAAGAGATGAGATAACAAGGACTAGGCCAGAGGGAAGTGGAGAAGACTGGCTGAGTGTGGGGAGATATGATGGAGTGGCTTTTTGGCTGGACTTTTCTTGTGTGGCCATAGACTGAACCATTTTTTTCCCTGTGACACAGAGACTGCATTTAGGGGGAGGCAGTGCCTCAGAACCAGGAGGGTTCAGTGTGGGTACCCCTCGGCCCCAGGGGTTGCAAAAAATTTGGGGGGGACAGATGTCCCAAAGGAGAGACTGTGCCCTTTTTGGAGTGAGACAAGGCATCCTTGAAAGACAACCCTAGAAGCAGCTCTGGTCCATGCACAGTGGTGAGAGCACTGGGCATGGAAGGGAAGATGTCACAAGCGGCAAAAGGACTTTCCATGCAGTGATGAGTGACATGGAAGCACACTAAGTTTCAGAGTGTTTCCAGGGGAGGCCTATGGTGCGAGAAGGACTCCTCTCCTCTTCATGAACTGAGGATTGAGTATTCTAAAGGGTGGTGCCGGACTGAGAGTTGGTGATGAGGGGGAATGTATTGCATTGGGAAATTAGCGGGGGGGGGGGGGGGGGGGGAGAGGAGGAAGGTGCTTTTGTAAGGTTTTCTTTTTTTTTTTCTTTTTTCCTTATAGTTTTTCCCCCTCTTCTTTTCTTGTAATTTAGTTAATAAAGTTTTCTTTATTTCTAAGCTGGAGCCTGCTTTGCTTATTCCTGGTCACGTCTCACAGCAGACACCAGGGAGAGGGTATTCTCATGGGGGCACTGGCTTTGTGCCAGGCCTAAACCATGACAGGTGGTATTTGATCCAATGTTGGGCTCAATTGCCTTAGAGGTCTTTTTCAACCTTAATGATTCTATGATTCTGTGAACTTCAACCCATTCCCAGGACTGCTATAGTTTAAGTAGCTGTTATTTACTCTTCTAATTTGTAATTCAGCCTCTGTACTATTACAGAAGAACATCCTGAAAAACATCTTGACCAGTGTCACTAACTGTTTACTTCTATTAAATTACCCATTACTGACATCACTATTGATATTACTATTATTTGTACTCTGATCCAAAAAGCTTAATTCAGAAGTAGGCTAAGATCTGTTGTTTATCTCACATAGCTGATTAAGTGTGATTTTAAATGCAGTGTCCTTTTCTTGCTCTTTTTGGAGATATTTTCACCCCCTCAGAGGAGGTCATCCAAGCTAAATGTTGTCACTGATGCTTGGCTTGCCATGACTAAAATGGCAGCTGTGTAACAGCTATGTAAAAAGTGTTGTTTATTTATCTATTTTTTTATTTTTAGAAGGAATGGTAATTGACATTAAACAATGGGAGCTATGGTAACAAGATTATTGCAGATAGAGAGACTGTAGATATCAGGATTCATTGTAGAGTGGAACCCATGAGACTTCAGAGTTACTCTTTGTTATTTAGAAATACATATTCTCAGAGATTTCTCAGCCCAAAGAAAAGAGATGCGGTGCTAGAATTTTTTTAAAGTATTTTATATTTTCCGAATAGAAACCCTACAAAGTTTCTAGCTGAAAAACCCCATAATGCATCTAGGCTGGCAATGTTTTTTATTATCCCCATGTGTCACCATTCAAATAAAGACAATGAACACTGAGAAAACAGTAATCTCCTCTTCCAACCTGTCTTGAAAACAAATCTCAGAGAAAATACTGACAAATGGTATTTTAATTTGTTTGACCTCTAAAACGATTAAACAATTATGAAACCTCTTCTCTTTAACAACTGGTTGAAGTACTTTATATTCTTTCCTCAAAGAGATGCAGTTTCCAGCTAGTAGCAGTGTGATTGATTTTTCCATATCAGATACATTGTTATGGTCTATTGCTTCCATAGCAAACCTATAACATCTGTCTTCAAACTCAGACTGCAGTCCTGCACTACTCAGTGATACTTTATGCAGCCACGTCCTTCCATTACAAGTATGAGTGGATTAATATTGATTTTTTCCTCTTGTCCAAGACAGAAGGTCCATCTTAACAGCAATAAATTACACATCTGAGATATGAGGACATGCTTGGTCCTCCTCGGTCTTAATGACACAGATTATTACTTTGCCTTGAAACCAATTTCTGACAGTTTTAACTCATTACCACAGCTGAAATTGAAAGTTGTCTCCAGGTTTAAATACTTGTTTGGATTATGTTGAAAATAAAAATTCACAGTGACAAGTTCTAGAAACAGCTTTTAATTCTAATCATGAGTGGTGAGAGTGATCTTCCAAAGCTTGTGCCCAGGCAGGCTTGTAAGTAAAACTGCAAAGAAGATCACTAGAGCAGGAATGACAAGAAGAGAGAACTGACCACTTTCTCAGAAAGTCAGTCTAATGTGGGCAGTCACAAAGAGAGTAACAAAATAGTACTGAGTAGCAGAGGCAGCACTGTTGGAGTGTGAGGATGCCCTGACTGAATCATACACCTTTATGAATTTATGCATTACACTGCTGTCACATCCCCCCAGACTGATGAAACTTTTCACAGTTTCCTTTTCCATCCTTACTTGACTGATGAAAGGACACTTAAAATGCATTTTCAGATCTAGGGCTTACAATAGGCAACAATCTGCAGGAAATTTATCGTTAAGTATAAACACTTTTAAGGCTTCTGCTTGATTTCGCTTGAAACACCAGATTCCTCATGGTGTTCTGCATACTTTGTGGTGTGCTGCTGTGGTGCTGGCTGGTCACTCTGGTGCTTTAGGCAATGTTTCATTAATATGAGTTTTATTTTGCTGTGCTTTTCTGGTTCATTTGAAGTTTTTTTTTTTTAAGTCCTTTTGCAGTATTTTTGCACATTTTTAATACAATGTTAGTAGATACAGGGTTTTTAGTCTGACAGAGACACGTATGTAAAAATTGAAATATTAAAATGTGGGGCTAAATTCTGGTGTGGAGGACAGAAAATCCGCCCAGGAAATGATGCAGCTGCAGGGATGTCATGGAATCCAGGTACAAGCACAAGATCCCTGACAGCAGAGGAGCTGCTGAGCCAGTGGCTCCCTATGGCCCTGGGCTACCACAGGGATAGCACACTGGGTGCTCAGTGACACCAGGGGGCATCATCTTCTCCCTCACAGGCAACTCACCATGGGCAACCCACCTATTCTCTTCTCTTTCCTGTTCAAGTAGCAGTTTTATCAGTCTGTTGTAATCCATCCAGGTCTTCATGTACAGCAATGTTTTTTCTAACCCAGGAGCCTGTTTATAACTGCATTGAGAAGCAGTGTGGTTGCATTTCTAGAGGAGTTGGAGGTCAGAGGAGTTGAAGGCTATTGAGTTTGACAGTTTATAGAAAGTATAAAAAAATAGATAAAAAAGGTTAAAATCTAGGAAAAAATCCAAGTCCAATTATTTTCAATAATTGTACTTTTTGCTTTGTCTATTGCCCCCCCCCTTTTTTTTAAGTACATATGAACTTCTCTATTAACCACCAATTTCATGTGTTCAGAACAAAAATTTACCATAGCTCGATGATAGCTTTTTTCAAGCTTCAATTGTGTTGATGCTTCAGCACTTCTGCATCCATTTTTGCCAAAATTACTGTGATAGTATTTGGTATTTGCAAGCATTAACTACAGAAGTTGGCCAAGTACTTCTTTGTAAATCAGAATTCTTACAGATAAAATAATTGTAGAAACAGCAGAAAAATCCACCATCTTGCCATCTATGTCTTTTACAGAACATATCTGTATACAATAGTTCTTTTAGTGAATGACATCTGTAACCTGGAAAGGTGTTCTCCTCAGGAATCTTAGTCTAGGGCTGAAAAATAGGTAGAAATTTCTCTAGTAGAATATGAACAAGAGGTATAGCAAAATTTATGCATTTCTTATGCTGTTGTAGTGAACATGGAAGTTGAAATATTTTGTAAACAAAGTCACTGTATATAAAGCTGCCATGGTTTGAATACTACTAATGTGAAAAAGATTTAGATTACAGTCCTAAACAGGCAAATATCACAACAGTGTTTTTGTGTGTTTATAATCTGATTTTATTCATAAATTATTTGCAGATGATTTTTTTCATCATTTGCTGTTTGGAATTTCTTGACAGTATTTAATGTGAAGAAATTTGTTCATTGTATCATGCAGATTTTTGACTGGGAGCAACTATTTGCATATTCATATTTGACCTATGATGTGCATATTGCACAGGTGGCTACCCTTATGTCCTAGTGTGGCCTTCTGAGCTACCTAGGGACATAAGTGCCTTCCCTTTTCACAGGAAAAGGCTAGAGATATTTTCTTCTTTGTAAGTCTTTAAGTCTTTTTTTTTTTTTTTTAATAAGCTGATAACCATGGTGCGCAAGTGTTTTGTCATCATGGCAAAAACCTGTTATTTGTGGCAGAGTGGTTCAAATGGAACCCTTAAAATGTTATAGTTTTCTCATTTATAGTAGAAAAAAAGGAGATTTTTGTATACTGATGTACTCGTGATTTAAAAACTTCTTGCTGGTCAACAGGAGTGAAACATTTGTCAAGAAACAAAGATTGGGTTACTAAGTTTTAAAGTAAATATAATTTGTACAAGAGCAGGTTTTGGGTGATGACTCCTTTTTGGTTAGGCCTATTGGTGTACTTAGAAAAATAGATGAGACTTGAGGCACAAAAAAATCTTTCTTATGCCATAGAGGTTTATATAATGATTTTAATATGTAACTTGATGACTTCCTTATGAAGGAATTGTTGGAACTAATAATTTCTTAGATAGGTGAAAAATGCCTCCAGTCTTTTTCCTTCAGGAGTATTTAATTGTTTTCACTAGAAATGCAGTGATTATTTCCTTCACAATAATACCATAGCGTGATTTTGTATTTGATTAGCATGAAAAATTATTTCAGCTGAGTCCTATTTGAAATTGTGATATTTTAAGATATCATTAAACAGTTCTTAAGAAGACGTTGTATATTATTCTATTAGATTACATTCTCCTTCAGTATTTCTAAATGCTTTACTTATTACTTTATCATGTTGCATAAACTGTCAAGATTCATAACTAAAATCTAAAATGGGAAAGAGTGATACATAATAGAAACTGATTTCTTGCTGCAGTCATAGTTTCAAAATACATCCAGCTACTTTTATTGTCATAATTGGTTTTAAAATATTAAAATATTTAAAACGTGAGATACAATATTACAATTTTATGATTCTCATTAGAGCCTTCAGTCAGTGAAAACAACAAGGCTAGGGTGCGTGAGGTGATGCTGCTGTTTGAAGGCAGTGAGGAAACTCAGAGCTCTGAGGCAGGTGTAATCTAGCAGGTTTTGAAGAGGAGCAACATTTTTACTCCTAGCCAGGCGAAGAGTGAAGGCTTTACGACTCCACCTTCCTTTGACTTTTTGTCCTTGTACATCAGCTAAAGTCAACTCAAAACCTTTCCTGCAAGCCTGGTCCAGCATGGGAGCCTGGGTCCCTTGCATTTGTGAGGAGTGATGTGCTCACACTGGATACCAAAGGCTGATCTCCTCTAGAAGCTCCTCCAGGGTCCCGTGCATGCTCCAGCCTCAGTGTGCTACCACTCAAAACAGGATTAGCCTGGACATTTTTATTGCCTCAAATTATTTCCAAGTTCTGTAAACAGAGGTGATAATGAGAGATTTTCGTATTCATAAACTCAAAGCCATTTTCCTCCTAGCCATGGAAGAATAGTTAAGAGGTTATTATAAAATCAGGCCTGCACTCTGCATAGAAGTTCTGAAACATAGCTTTTTATTCCTTGAATAAATTAATTGTTTTAGAGAAGTATATTTCATATATGTTTGTACAGAAAACAAAGGCAAATTGGAATATAGCTCCTCTATCCTTAATTATATAGCTTCAAGTGTGTTCTTTCACAATACCATAAAGATTAAAAGCAACATGCTGGAATGTTACAGAAAAACCACTGTAAATATGGATTCCTTGTTTCTATGTATTACATTGCTGTCCTTAAGTATAATGATCAAATACTACTTTTCTAAGATTTCAGTATGTATGCTGTGATCCAAGGATATCTCAGCACAATGCAGAAAAGACCTGAAAGAGTCCAACCATCTCCAACCTTGCTTCCTGTAATAACTTGATTTTGCCCTAAGGCAGAAACTTCAGAAAGAACTGAATAGATCCATTACTTATGAAAACTTTTGAGAGAGTACAATAACCTGGAGTGGTATTTCATGGAAGGAAAAAACTGGCTGACTTCATACCATGTATAGGCTCCCAAAAGACAAACACCATTTCCTAAAAGGGAATATATATACAAAGACAGATGTTATAAATACATGACTCATATAAATTCAGCAGTGTTCCCTAAAATGACCTAACAAATCAGAAAAGACAGGTTCAGTATTCCTTTGAGGAAACATTGAATGTGCCTACATGAGCTTTTAGTTTTCATCAGGAGGGGGCTTTTGAAGCAGATCTCCAGGTTGTCTCTACTTACTGCACTTTGGTTCATAGCACACAGACATTATCAGCTTGCTCAATATGGTTTTCTTTCAGATGAAACTAAAATGAAATACACTTGAAAAAGCCACTTCATGAATCCCAGCCACAGCCCAGGAGAAACAGTCTCCAAAAGAAAAAGTAAGAAAGAGAACAACACAAAACTGCCTGAAATGTGTGTTTTGTGTGTTTCAGATTATTGCCTACAGCTACAGCTCCACAGAGCAGTTTTGTTGCTCTGAGGGCTCATGGAGACCCAGCCAAAGCTGCTGCAGATTGCTGCTTTGGGTGTACACTGCAGTATCATTCAAAAGAACAGATCTTGTGGAATATTACATTTCAGAGTGAAGAAGTTTTGATAAGAAGGGGAAGAACACAGCAGAAAAATATTTTCTGAAGACTATTAATGTTATAGGTAGCAGTCAATGAACCTTGCAGTGGGATTACTGTGCATTATTCATAGCACTGCTTGTTTACAGAGGTAGAATTTTTTCTACTATCTCAAAAACCTGTATAATTTTGAGTTGGCCTATTAACGGCTTCAGAATCTATGTGTGCACGTTTTTCTTATATTTTTTGATTTTTTCTTAGTGAAAGGATGGGTTAATATTGTCATTAAATAAGACAAATGAGAATAACTTGTTCGCTAAGATATTTTCTGTAGCTGCTAAAATTAATATTAAAGTGGAAGTATCTGTATGATACAGAAATGTGTATGAATCTGTATGGGTAGAAAGAGATGTGCCTTATCCCCACAGGCCTTTCTTGAGGGAGTTTCTAGAGAAAGCAAAGTATCTTAAAGGACTTTACTGAAAATATAGCAGCAAATGTGAACATATCTGTGACATTTGCCAGATTGTTTATTGTGCTCCATGGGGATGAAATGAAACGGTAAAAACCAGAATAGATAGAATTATAAGGGAAAATCTGGTGGGTTTTTCTTGGGAGATTACGTGTATGCTGTAGAATATGTGGTGACACTCTTGGACTCTCATGCTGCTGTTAAAGGGAAAAGGCTGTTTGTTCTGATCCTCTGAGTTCCATCATGAGGTGGCCTTCCCATGTATGGTCAGAGAATCATTGAATCATAGCATGATTTGGGTTGAAATGGAATTTTAAAATCATGGTTCCAACTTATCCTTTTGGCAGGGACGCCTTCCACTACACTAGGCCCCATCCCACCGGCCTTGAACACTTCCAGGGTTGGGGCAACCACAACTCCTATGGGCAAGCTGTTCCAGTGCCTCACCACCTCCACAGGAAAGAGCTGCTTCATCATACCTAATTTAAATCTACCCTATTTCAGTTTAGAGACATTTTCCCTTGTGCCCTTGGAAGAATTCAGTCTCCAGCCTTTTTCTAGACCTTTCAGGAAGTCTGCAATAAGGTCTCCTTGGGTCTTCTCCAGATTAAACCAGCCTGCCTTTAACAGAGGACATGATGCCAAAGTGTTTTCATTTGCTACACACTAGTGCAAATCCAAACACTTTTTTATGGTTCTAAACCTCTCTTTCTGCCACCTGGCAAAACCACCTTACTGCATAATCTTGTTGGGAATGGGCATAGGTACAACAAGATTATCATATCATATCATATCATTTCTACTGTAGTGGGATGTTTAAGTGATTCCCTGTCATTAAAGACAACAAGGTTAATTATAATTGTAATATGATGCAATAGCTCTGAGTTTAGACTGGAGTTGTCCTGTCCTCTAGGAATGGCTGGTAACTACAAAAAAGAGAAATTAAACAAAAAGCGGCAGGAGTTGGTGTATTATATCATATGCCCTTATATATTGTCACTCATAAAAGGGGGGAAATTACTAAAGAAGAAGAGGGATCCAGGGTGAATATAAGTAAAGCATGGTGGCTTAAATGCTGGGAAATTTTATCAAATCATCAAGACTTTTCAGGAGCACTATCCACTATCAGGCAATGGTCATCATTGTTAGGAATCATTTGGCCTAACAAGATCCTTTGGGAATCACTATTTTATAATAAGTTCTTTACTGGTCTAGCTCTGCCAGAACGAGGTGGTGCATTTTGCATTTTCTGAATCTGGCAAAACTCACCATGGCTTCTTCTGGAGCATTTTAAAAGCTGTGGTACATTGAGGTGCAGTGTAAAACAACAGAGTACAACAAACCCCCAAACAATTCCACAAACACAACTACAACAAATCAAGGTGTTATTTTTAATAAGGTGCTTGACTAAAATGATGTTGTTGACACTGGAATGACATCTCTTAATTATATAGTACAAATGATTTGCATTTAGATTTTATTAAATCTGTCTGCTTCTACTTTCAGTGACATATCCTTACTAAACAAGCATCATAAAGAGGAGACTGTTTTGATTTTTGTTTTTCTTTAACTCTTTGAACTTCAGTGGTGTTTTTATTGAATAGAAAGAATTCTGCTAGTTTTCTATTTGTTTGCTTTTTCAATACTGTAGTCATTAGGGCAAATATCTTGGCTCAAGTTAAATAAAACATTTAGTTGTTATCTTTGGCAGATGGATATTCTTGATGGTAGACTGAATTTGAGGCCCTGTGCTCAGAGTTCAGAGGTCATGTGTGAATTTGTTATGCTTTCTGGTTAACTCAACAGAATAAATGCATCTGGTGAAATTCTCATGAAGTGTTTATTTTTTAATGTTTCTATAATATACAGTAAATTATAATTTATGAGGTGTAATTGAAAAAAGTCTAGAGGAAGTTGTGTATAAGATTAAAAAAAAATCAAATTTTTTGTGGCTTCAGACTTAAAATATTTTACAGTTACAATACATTGTTTGAGACTGCTATCAACCCACAAATTTTAATAATTTAATAAATACACTGCTGTAAAATGGGACATAGAGCCAAATCCCAGAGTGGTTTGTGCACAGAGTACTACAATACTAATATAATATTTTTTCTTTACTTAGACAGTGGAGGAGTGATCTGTTTATATCCATAACACATGGTGATTGGTCATTAGTTCTAATGAACTGCATCTAAGAACTTGCAGGAGTTAGGAAGATAGTTGTCATCCCCCTGCTTTCTCTCCATCTGTTGCAGGCTGTTAGGTACTGCTGTTGAATACAAGGAGAGAGCATCACTTATTACCTCTCTTGAAGCGTGTTGACCTTTTAGGCTCTTGGCAAAGTAACTGCAAGGTCAATATTCATCTTATGGGAGACTGAAGACAGCTTTTAAAATTCATCTCTCAATGCTTGCCTAGAAGGAAACAAGTAGGAAAAATGTGAATTTATTTCACTTGAAGGAGGATGAGAATGAACAGAATTAGAAAGGAGCTGCTGCAATTAGTGTGTATGTGTCTATGTGTCTCTGTGTCTGTGTGTGTTTGTTTCTTACTTTTTAAAACATTATAATTACTGTGTTTTGATCATAACTATGATTTTGAATTGGTACCATGAAAATTATCTGCGGGAATTTTTTTTGCACATAGCTTTGGCAAATTGTTCTGAAAGTAGAATGGAACATAATGAAAGATCTGAGATTTTCTCCAACAGTAGCTGCTCAGCACAGCATGTGGGAGCAGTGGCTCAAAGGGATTTGGCGCAGAACTCTGTCCAGATCTTAATAAGGAAGGTCCAACAACAAATGCTATAATAAGTGTTTTAATAGGAAGAGGAATACAGATACCCAGCAAATCTTAAGTCCCTTCAGTTGCTGGACGCCCTGCACGAGGTGCAGCATCAGTTGGAGCCCAGGGAGACTTTCACACATCCCCCTGTTCAGAGCTGATCCTGTCCACAAGGGAAAGCTCTCCCTTTTGGTAGTATAATTTCTTCACAAGCAAGCAACTCTGTTCTAATGAGGACTTCCTGCTGCCCTTTTAGGTAGAGAGAGAGGCCATGAAGGTGGTTCAATAAACAACACCCAGTGGAATCTGCCTGCAAAACTCTCTCTTGCAATGTGCAGGCTTAGTTTATGCTGCAGCCAAGGAACTTTTGCTGCCCAGTACAGCCCCAAAGGCCTCACATTATGTGCAGCTCAGCACAGCACAGTTCAGCACAGTCCTGTGCTTCCTGAAGTTCTGTCTGTGACTGGTTCCAAAATGCGCAATACTCCCCCCATCTGTATCAATAGAGTAGGTACCCAACAGTGACATAACTGAGTTCAGAGTGTAGTGTAGAGTGACATCGGTGTTTGTTGACAATACAACACCTAAAAATAATAATTTATTTTAATATCATTTATGATAAATATTTCTATAACAGACTGAGTTTCTTCTGGAGATTTAAGTAACTAACTCTAAAATAAAAAGAAATTTCTAGGCTGCTTCTACTTCTCCCATGTTAGAAAGACCCTACAGATGAGATGGATGGAATTTCATCCAATTTGCAGTGACTTAATAGAGGGAATAGTTGCATGAAAGCTGGTAATCTATACAGACTATTTGCATCATATACAAATACAATTTCAAAATCTATTGAAAGGATATGCACGTGTGCATTACTTCATCCATTTATTGCAAAGGGAGAATCCATTTTCTTTCAGATTATGCTTATCTCATGTGAAAGGAATCCTCATTTATTAGTGGATAAGACCATGTATCAAGTGACTGTTCCTACCTTTGAAGCATTTTCATTTTGTGACTGTGTATATATATATATGTGTGCACATTTCAGATACATTTTGACTTAATGAAGAGGTTAATAAAAATCAGCGTTCATAGCTTCTGTGTAGTCAGATAAATTAGTTAATGCACAAACTGAGCTCTTATGTATTATGCAAAAGATTAGTTCTAAGATTTGCATAATGTGCTACAAATGACCTACTGTTTCAAACAGTAGCAGCTTGGGTAAAAGTGGGTTGAAAGCTGAAGTGACGTCAATAAAGTAATTACTCCTGGCTCGGCACATCTCATTCACTGTCAGAAGTTCAAGTCCCTGTAGGGCTGAGAGAACAGCTGAAAGACATTGAAGGCAGGTTAAAGCAAAAATACTACTACAATAGTCAGCAGGAAGGGCAGAGAATGGTCAGTGTGATTGGGATAGCAGGGATTCTTAGCTCTTCAGCATCTGATCCAAAATCCCATTAAAATGAAAAGCAGTCCTTGTGCCTCCTTAAACAGTATTATTATTCTGAACCACAAGCTGCAGATCTGAGTTATGAGATTGTACTAATTCAGACCTGACTATGCTCTTAACTAAACCTTAAATCAGTTCAGTTTCTGAGAAAGGGGAGAAATACTTTTTCCTTACAAATCTTGAAGTAATTATGCAGTGGATTTGCTACATGAGAAACAGTAAGTGCCTGGATTTACATAACAAGTTTGATCATATCAGGGGGCAACACACAGAGCGGATTGGAAACACATGGACTCCAGTCAGCCCTTCATTTGGTTTCTTACATGGTCGAAGGCCTTACTTTCTCTTTCCTCAGGTGTCCCTTAGAAGAAATTTTTGTGAAAATGTGTCACAAAATTTTGTCTTGCTATGGCAAACAGCTTACAAGCACAAGTCCATGGCACTAACACTACTCAACATGGATTTTCTGAATCACTATTAGTCTAAAAATATTATTCTCTGGCTGTTTCCTGTATAGGCAGCCTATACTGAAGGCATTTCAGTCCCTCTGCCCTCCTGGGGGCCAAAAAAGCTCTTGAATTGGTGCTATTAAAGGCCTTCTTAATTTGCTCTCAAACAAAGATTAAATGCATGTTAGAATTGTTAGCTCCAGATTGACTCACAGAGCTCCCAGAGGCATGTGAACAGAGCAATTAGAAGAGATACAATACCACCACTGACTGAGTGATGGGCTTCCCTCTCTCAGATGCTGGAAGAAGGACAAAGAAGCACAAAATTTTTTCTTCTGTGTTGGCCAGGCATGCAGGTCCTTAAATTCACTTACTGTAATTTAAATCTAATTCTTAAGGGGATTATTAATACATTTTTAAAGAAATAATCAATACACAAAGTATTATCATTTTACTTATTTTGTTCTTATTGAAGGAGAAAAAAAGCCATAAATTTTTTTTGCATTAGGGGCAAAAAGAGTTGGCAATCCAAATAATTTTTGGCTGAGGCCATCTTAAATAATGGTCTTCTCAAGGTAGAATAAGGTCTAATCCAGTCTTGCAGTATAAAAATATGAGCTGCAGCAGTTGAATTTCTGTGTTGCCAATTTGTGCAGTTTGTTAGCATGGCTCTTGTAATGCCTGGCTGTTCCAGAGAAGCCTCAGCCACCAATACTATGTGAAAACTTAAGTAAAATAAATTAATAGGTCTTCAGGTTAGAGAGAAGAAGCATTGAGAACCAGATATATTTGCAGAATTGAAAAAAGGAGTAATTTTTGTGGCAAGGGGCAGAGAGAATGGCTGGCCAGCAGTGCATCAGAGGTGTGGGCTGGGGGAACTGCATCTCCCAGAGGAAACAGCTGCCCTGGGCAACGATGTCCATGGTCACTGGGACAACGTGTCCTGTGCTTTTCTCTTACCAGCACCCTCAAAGTGCTTCTACTGTCAACAGGGCTTTTTTTTGGGAAGCCTTGAGCGGCCAAGAGTCTGTGCATCCTCCAGAATGGGAGCTGCAGCCCAGCACGACCACCCAGGGATGGTGAGTGTGTTGACCTGCAAGCTCTGTTCAACATCAGCACTTGTTCCTACCCTGACTTCCACTATTCTGATTTCACACACAATGCTGCTCAAATAAATGACTTTTAACTAAAACACTGTGTTGCTCAAGAAGAAATGGGAGAGTGGGAACCCCTTCCTTTCATTAACACACAGAGGCATAGCAGATGGAATAAATGGACCAGATGCTTTCTGTACTGAGTTACCTGGATTTTACTCCAGCCACCATATCAGGAGGAAAATTACATGCTTGAATGTGTGGTTGAAACCTCTTTTGGGAAAAAGAAGCAAGAAATTGAAAACTGTATACTTAATTCAAACATTTTATAATTTAAATCTTTGATCATCATGGGGAGTAGTAAGACACCAAGTAGGGTATCTAATAATGGTAACTGTTTTCAGAGGCTTGCTAACAGCCACAGGCACAGTGGATTGAAGTCAGGTCATTTTTAACAATAAGATAAACTCTCATTGTTTCACTAGGAAGCAGTGTTTGTAGCTATCTTTATGACAGGCAGTGTTCTGTCTTAATTAGTATTATTATTTCTACTTCACCTAAAATAGCTGAAGGGTTCTCCTGGGATCTATTCTTGGATACAGTTTTGTTTAATCTTATTATTAATGGTAATAATTTTTTTCTTGCTTGGATTATCATCTGTATGCCAATGATTCTATTATTTAAACAAATAATTATTACACATTACAATTCCATTTACTGCATGACAATAACAAATCATAGTTACAGTTCATTCAAAGTAAATTAGTTCTAAAACACTAATAAAATTAATTGCAAGATGCTTGATTGAAAAATAGAAACAGTTAAAATAGGAATTCTTTATCATGGTGTTTGATAGTATATTCCATACTGGAATAAAGTTACTAGCCTTAAATATCTTGGTAATTGTTAGCAAACAAAGCGTAATTGAAACTTGGTTGCTAAGAAACATTATTTCTCATTGTTGACAATAATGACTTTCTTTGATTGATGCTTCTATTGTTGTTCATTGCACGAGCTAAATGTTTTCTCATAACATTGTGAAAACATTCTTTGGATTCCAGTTGTTTTATGTGGTACCACTGGGTCTGTTTTAAAAGCTTACAGCAGCATGGTATGCTCCTGGAAGAGTGGTGTTGTGGGATTTTCTGTGATAGATGTAAATTTTTGGAATGCCAAAGATACATGAGTGAAAGCTGGAATTGCAGTCCGAGGTCAGCAATGCTAACGTTCTCTCATATACTGCAGGTGGAAAAATTTGTAGGAATACTTTTCTTGATGTCTAAATGGCTTAGCAGCACTGGATACATTTTTCGGATGCTAACACTTGCTTTTGGGGAAGCAATTTTAGTAATCTGAAAAGAGGCTTTATTTTAAATTTTTTTAAGTCCCAAAAAAGTGGCTTTAGTTCCCCCAAATCATTAATAAAAATCCATAAAAATGTAGCTGGAAAAGTATTCTTTGGCAAAAGTCAAAGCTCTTTGATTGCTGATAGAGGCAGCCATCTACAATTTTTTTCCCCAAGCATTTCTGTTTGACCAGATCATACAGTTGGCAGATTCTATTCCAACCAAATTTCTTTGTGTTTAATACAAGGGGTGAAAAATTAACAGCAAAAAACCTCACCCATACTAGTTTATTATTTTGGTCCATTAAATATACAAGTTCTGTTTTAGGTCAAAACTCTGCTCTGTGAAAATTATTATTCAAATGGTAAAAGTTTTAAAAAACAATTTAGAGATTTTAATTTTTTTTTTAAGTTTTGGAGTGTTTTTTAAATTTATGCATTGTCTTTGAAATGAAATAAAACTTAATACATGCATATTCTAATTCTAAGAGGAAATACTAGGAAAAGAGGAAATACTTGGAATAAAGACTTGCATCATGAACTACGAGTGCCAGTGAGGATTTTTCATTCTCCAACAGATGCATGATTTGCCTGGTAGAGATCTATGCTATATCCCTTTTCTCTTCTCTGCCGAGGTGTCTTTTAGTTATTAACTTCTTCAGGATGGCTGAGTATTGATTATATCTCTAAAAGCAGAGCCCACAAATACATGAACTGCACACTGCAACAATTTACATGACTTAAGTTTACAGAGAAATTTACAGCATAAATTTTCAGACTGGGAATGTATGCTTTGGACCGATGCCAGCTGCAGTTTGAGGAGGAAGGAGGTATTACCTATTTTGTTTTGACTACAGTTTTTTTTCAGATCAGGAGTTATAACCTTGTGTCTGTGAAGTACTCTGAAAAATTAAGTCAGGACCCAGCTGGTGCTACAGAGCACAACTGTTACATACATCAGTCCTTGTGCTGTAAAGAAAACATACATCATAAGAGAGATGTTTCTTCCAGAAAGAGAAATTAAATTTGAGTCTGTATGTGTGTACATATGCACCTGATTATTGGTTTCATATGGAAGCTCATTGTGGCAAAGAGTGTTGTCAATTTTAGTCCTCTAAAGACTGAATTTCCATGCTGAAAAATTTGAAGTTGAACTCTTTCAAATAATTTCTGTGTTTGCAGATAGTTTTTTTGCTTTTTGATCTCATTCTTTTCACCTATTTAGAGAGGGATAGCTTCTACTTCTTGAAAATGCTAGGAAGTGAGGTTTATATTTACTGTGTAAAAAGAGGAATACATGGAAAAACATCAGACTTGATTTCCTTCTGAAAGTAAAATGATTTTTGCAATACATCTCATAATCTCCTTTGTGTGTTTCCATGTGTAGTAAATATATGCTGATGTTGATAAAATCTGTTTTCCTAATGAGTGTTTTAGTATTTTTTTGTTCCATTATATTAAGTTCCTCTTAACTGGCTTACTGTTTAGGTACTGTGACTAATTCTTGGTTTCTACTTTCTAATTTGATTACTTAATTAATGGTTTCCAGAGTTCCAGGATGATGGTACTTTTATAAATGAAATGCAGCTACCACTGTTTCTGAGTATGGCAAAAAAGGACTAAATGTCAGTCATGTTCCAATGAGGGAAGGGAAGGTTCCGGGAAGGGAAGGTTCCGGGAAGGTTCCGGGAAGGTTCCGGGAAGGGAAGGGAAGGTTCTGGGAAGGGAAGGTTCCGGGAAGGTTCCGGGAAGGTTCCGGGAAGGTTCCGGGAAGGGAAGGGAAGGGAAGGGAAGGGAAGGGAAGGGAAGGGAAGGGAAGGGAAGGGAAGGGAAGGGAAGGGAAGGGAAGGGAAGGGAAGGGAAGGGAAGGGAAGGGAAGGGAAGGGAAGGGAAGGGAAGGGAAGGGTCTTAAGTCTGGGGCATGATTTAGAGTAGCCTGAAAATATTGCAATATTTATGCTCATTGTTTTCTGTGTATGCAGAAGCACTTGTCATTCTGAGTCAAGAGAATGAGATGTTTGAGTGCTATGAAAAATGAGACAGTGTTCTGCTACCAATGTTTGCACCTTTGTGTTCTGAGTGCAAAGTAGATTTGGCATGCTACCAGCCCAGATGGGTAATATTTCATTCCTGCATTATAATAATATAAGCACCTATGAACAGCAGAAGGCAAAAAAGTTGTAGTGTTGCCAATTCTTGAGATGTAACTGAACTTCATGCCTTTTTGTTTCTTATGGTGCCAAAAGTGAGGAACTTGACCTTTATTTAAGAAAATTTATAAACCTTATTTTTATAAAACGTTCTTGAAAACAGATGAGAAACATACATGAATTATATAGTCAGATGTCTTTCAAGCTGCATACAATGAAATATCATATAACTATATGATAAATTTAGGATTAATAGTTTGTTCAATGGATAAAATTCTTCTTTGGATTTATTTTTTATCATGGGTATTTTCAGTGCATAAAATATGAGTTTGAGGAAATTAATAATTTTAAACAATTTTATTTTATTTACGTCTGTGTTTCTATCACATTTCTGTACCCAGTATAGTTCCATACTCAATGTTTGTTTCAGATCACTTAGTTGGTCTTCAGTGTGTCCTGATAACCTTTCTGCATTTGCTTAAATTTGAGGCATAAGAGCATGTATTCAGTTAGTATGTGTGGAAATACTCTTTGGTGTGAGTAAAGAGAACAGGAGCTATATACTGCCTACCACTTATCTAACAAAACAGCTTATTCTTCCAACATAAATTAGTCATCCAAATTGTGGGAGTCAGAACCTCACAATCCCTCAAAGTCAAATTTTGATGGAGTCAGTATCTCCCTCTGGTATATACAATACTCTATTTGTAATGCTTTGTGCTTCCACTATTTCTACTTTCACATAAATCTTTTTTGGATACTGTTTATGTTTTTGGTTTCAGATATTTTAGTGTGGCTGTAACTTTTCATTTGCACCACATGCTTTTTCAGGGGAATATAATTGATCTATTCCCCTTTGCAATTTTCTGTATTTTATATTCATTTTAGCTGCCTGCCTTTCTTCCTCCACCTCAATAAATTTTTTATTGCAGATTTTTTTTTTCTCAAAAGCTTCCAGATTTATTGTTTCTGTTTTAAAGAAATAAGTAAAACAATAATTGGTGACGGCATTACTGCTTTCAGTTTACAATGTTACTAACTACAATGACACTCATTTTGCTGATAAATGTGAAGTAAACTAGAAATTTAGAATAAAGAAGTCATTACTTTTTTTTTTTGTTTGTTTGAGAAAAAGACTTTTAATTGCCCTACACCATAACTCGTCAGCGAAGAATTTTTAGCAGCCAGAGCTTTTACCTGTAGTGAGTACATGGTTCAGGGTGAGAGGTCAAAGACAAAGATCTCCCTCAGCTGTCAATATTCAGGCAATTGATCTTCTCCTTTTATTTAATCTCACCAGCCACTTCCCTTCCTTTCCTCTCCTTTCCTTCTGTCTTTTTTCCCTTCCCCCATTCTACTCAGGGAAACTAAATGTTCCTGCTGCCAGCAGAGCTTAGTGTAAGTGTAATATTACATGAATCAAAGGCCCTTTAGGCCATGATATAGACTGGTAATTTATTACTGAAGAACAGAGGCTTTTTTGAAATTTCCTTTAGTTCAGGCAGATCACTATGAATTAACTAGGCAAGAGGGCAGCAGGTGCTCTCATTAAATTTACAGTCACTGCCAGCAGACAGGGAAGCATTTAAAAAAAGAATATGCAGCTGTGCTGACACATGTAATTGCAACCATCCACAGACTCACAAGATGTGTGGGGGTAGCCACAGACTTTGGTCACTGTGCTTGAGCTGTGCTGGCACACAAGGACCAATGCACATTATGCTTATGATTAGGTCCCTAAAACGGCAAATTGCTTTTACTAGACCTCCAAATGTTGTGTGAGAAACAAATGAACTACTGGCAGGGCTGGGTTTAGTCAAACCTCCCAGCTGAAGTGACCTTGAACTTCAGAGAAGTTCATAGCCTGATTGCAGCTTTGTGGTTTTGGCATTGCTCCACTTACCCTTTGTAAAATAACAGCTTCAACAGATCTCCCCTTGATCTATGTTCTTGGCTCAGTTTCTTCAGCCATCAGATAGTGTTTTGTGTATAACTGGTATTTGAAACTAATGAAATGACATTTTTTGCAGAATGAAACCTATATTTTCCTTAAAAGAAAGGAAATTCCATGCAAAGCTGCCCACTAATGATACCTTCTTATTTTTCCTTTGTAATTGCTTATTACAATAAAACAGTACAGAAATGCTTATTTTACACCCCAAACATTCCTTGGGGGAACAGTAACAAAGTAAACTCTTGGCATTGATCCAGAGTTCCATTGAGTCAGGACTTCGATTGACTTCAGTGAGGTTTTACATTTGGCCTTTAAAACCTAGTTTTAACTTTAGACATACGTGTTTTATTTTCATTACTTTTCATGGAAGTTTCACACACATGTCTAAGGTTCTACACTAACCAGAGTCTTATGCCTTGTTATCTAAGTTCAAAACAATCCTCAAGTGCAAGTGTACTGGAGTCAGTGCTCTGTATTCAGAGTATGTTGTACTTTGTCTCTTGCTGTGCATCACACAGTGTTTGTATACTGCACACTGTTACAAAAATGTGACTATTATTTTCCTTAAGTTTCTTTCCAAAATATTTTAACTAATATAAACCTGAAAAAGTTAGTTTGATTGATTAGATAATCACATCTAAATTATGTAATTCATCATATATAACTAAAAAGAGATTTGATTTTTTGTGTTTATAGAAGACTTTCTTTCTTTCTTTTTCTTTCTTTCTTTCTTTCTTTCTTTCTTTCTTTCTTTCTTTCTTTCTTTCTTTCTTTCTTTCTTTTCTTTTCTCTCTTTCTCTTCTTTCTTCTTTCTCTCTTTCTTCTCTTTTCTCTCTTTTCTCTCTTTCTTCTTCTTTCTTCTCTTTCTTTCTTTCTTTTCTTTTCTTCTCTTTCTTTCTTTTCTCTTTCCTCTTTCTTTCTTTCTCTTCTTTCTTTCTTTCTTTCTTTCTTTCTTTCTTTCTTTCTTTCTTTCTTTTCTTTCTTTCTTTCTTTCTTTCTTTCTTTCTTTCTCTCTTTCTCTCTTTCTCTCTTTCTCTCTCTCTCTTTCTCTCTTTCTTTCTTTTCTTTCTTTTCTTTTCTTTCCTTTCTTTTCTTTCCTTTCTTTTCTTTCTTTCTTTCTTTCTTTCTTTTCTTTCTTTCTTTTCTTTCTTTTCTCACTCTCTCTGTCTCTCCTTCCTTCCTTCCTTCCTTCCTTCCTTCCTTCCTTCCTTCCTTCCTTCCTTTTCTTCTTTCCTTTCCTTCCTTCTTCCTTTTCTTCCTTCCTTTCTTTCTTTCCTTCCTTCCTTCCTTCCTTCCTTCCTTCCTTCCTTCCTTCCTTCCTTCCTTCCTTCCTTCCTTCCTTCCTCCTTCCTTCCTTCCTTCCTTCCTTCCTTCCTTCCTTCCTTTCCTTCCTTCCTTCCTTCCTTCCTTCCTTCCTTCCTTCCTTCCTTCCCTTCCTTCCGCCCCTTCCTTCCTTCCGCCCTTCCTTCCTTCCTTCCTTCCTTCCTTCCCTTCCTTCCGCCACTTCCTTCCTTCCTTCCTTCCTTCCTTCCTTCCTTCCTTCTCCTTCCTTCCTTCCTTCCGCCACTTCCTTCCGCACTTCCTTCCCACTTCCTTCCTTCCTTCCTTCCTTCCTTCTCCCCATCCTTCCTTCCTTCCTTCCGCCACTTCCTTCCTTCCGCCACTTCCTTCCTTCCCACTTCCTTCCTTCGCCACTTCCTTCCTGCCATTCCTTCCTTCCTCCCCTTCCTTCCTTCCCGCCCCTTCCTTCCGCCATTCCTTCCTTCCTTCCCCTTCCTTCCGCCTTCCTCGCCCTCTTCCGCCTTCCTCCCTCTTCCTCCTTCCTGCTTCCTGCCTTCCTGCCTTCCTGCCTTCCTGCCTTCCTCCCTTGCCTTCCTTTCCTCCTCTTCATTCTTCATTTCTATTTTCAGAGTGCATAAGCCAAAGAATAAGGTATAGTTTCAAGTTGTTGGTTCCTTTTAATCTTAAAAAATAAATATGCTTCATATTGCATTTTTAGCCAGTCTGAACCTTTAGGCAAATAAAGGGAAATACTGGCACAATTCTTCAATATTTTTCTATATGTTCTTATAAACTTCAGGATTATAAATCACCAAATACTTCTATATACAGTCATTTATAGAAGGTTTGAAGAAGAAGTTTCTTCTCTCTTGTCTTGTATTTACAGTTTCCCTGTGTTCATAAAATAGTTTGATGCTACAGAGCTATGAACAAATTACACTACTTTTAATAGAGCCATTTATCTGCTTTAGAGAAGATTAGCATGCAATCCCTTGAGACATTCCTCAGCTAATTAGAATAAAATGAATGCTACTTGAGCACCTGTAATCAAATTACTTTTTATTCCCTAAACCCCTGACAGACTCTGCAAGTCTTGTAGTTTCCTAGGTGGCTGCTTTACAGACCCTGGTAGCATACTGCTGGGATTTTTCCTTTCTATCCTCTCACATTTTGCCCACTCACCAGATACCCTTTCTTGAGAGAACAGTGCACCAACCACCCAACCAGAAGATTCCTCTCAGGATAAAAATCCCAGCATTTTGGAAGGATGAAGCATCCCACCAGTCCTTCCTCCATAGGTGTCACAGCCCAGTCTCAAGTGCTGGTGCAATAAGGGCCAAATCATTTTGTATCTTGTTGAGGAACACTGCTACTGCAGACTGGATTGTTCCCAGACAGATGTCGCAGCAAGACTTGGTTTTCAAGAATAATATTAGACTAAAATTTAGTTTGATGTTTTCAGACAGAATTCAGTAGTTTTAAGTCAAAATACTTTAGAAAGGTAATCTGAGTTTGTTCCATGTATATTTAAAAATTAAATGGATCTTCCTTCTATAGCTCTGATGAACATATCTATTATCTCCACAAGAGGAAGTTTGATTTTGTCTCATGATAACAAAATGACCTAGCTATGATAGATAGACCAATTTTTCAGATTGGGAAACAGAAGTTATGTTTCTGCACAAAATTCTTGGGTTCTTCAAACTGGAGGCCCATTTGGATTTATTCTTGTCCCTCTGAAAATGAATTAATTTAATTAATTTTATATATTTTTAATTAACATTATTACCAATAATTTTGCTAGATAGAAAGCCAACAGAACAGACACAGAATGCTGCTAAATTTTACAAAAGGCAAGTACTAACTGTTGGTGGAAAAGTTGCTATATAAGCAGGTGTTCACGTCAGGATGTCGTTTCATGGATTTCAGATCAGACATGACACCAGCTTGCTATCAAATCTTTTATTCTCATCTCGCTCTCTGTAATCTCTCAGCATGGGACTCCCTAGCACTTGTGCTGACACTGTCTTCACAATGTCAATCACACTTGCATCTCAAGTGATACTGATCAGAAAGATTTCAGGGAAAAGGACTTCTCCAGGCATCTCTGCATTTTGTAAGGATAACTCTCAAGGGCTGCTTAGAAGAAATAGAAAAGGTTGTTTGCTAGGTGTGAGTCTTATAAATTAGTTTTGAATTTAGTCCTCATGAAATGTGAAAATGTACTCCCACTCCTACAGTAGAAGCTACTTGCCTCACCTGTCTGGAAAATGATAGTGTAAAGCAGGAATTAACAAATCTCAATCAAGATACCTGCAAATCATCACAATACCAAAAACTTTCAGCAGTCTGTCCTATTTCCACATCTTAGGCCTGCTATATATCACCATTTCTACCTGAACTGATTAGACAAAATATCTAAAGAAACAGCGGCTCACTAGCCATCTAGGTTTTTTCCTTCTTATAGTTAATTATTTGTTAACTTTTAAATCTTTTTTTAAATTTAAGATGTAACCTATATAGTGAGCAGGAGTCAGAGAATATTACCAGCAATGAGCTTATTTACAGAATAATGCATCAATATCTTAATAGCTGTTGAAAACAGATGAGACCATACTCACATCAAAAGCAAAAGGGGTCCTACAATGAGGGCTCTTTTGATGGGAAGCTGCAGGAAATCTTTGCTTGGAGTGGGTTTTTTTAGTGTTTGTTTGTTTGTTTGTTTTGGTTTTGTTTTTTTTGATGGAAAATATTTTTCCTTTTTATTTTCCCACTATTTTTAGCTATCTTACATTCATTTTATTATACTCTGGGTACTGCAAGGTCATACAAAACAAAGGGAAAAAAAACTTTGCATGGTCTTCAAATAATATTAATAGTTCTTGAAAGCACTTGCTCAGTCCTAGAAATTTAACGATTTCATGATGTAATAGTGGTCTATGAACATCAAAATATATGAACCACTTAATGACTCTTGAAAGTTTATTTTACATAATTTAATTAGAGCTTAAATGTCCTTGATGAGTCACCTGTGGTATTGAAAACCTAGAGCAAACATTATTATAAATTTAGAGAGGAATAGAAGCATTATTAAAATCTGACAATTTTTTAATTGCTCTTAGGAGAAGTTCTGCAGTGGAAAACCCGAAATTGTTGCCAGCGACCTATTTACAGCATCCGGAAATTTCATTTTGCTGATACTAAGATTTCCTTTACAACAGAAACAAAAGCCATTGGGCATGAACCTTAGCTAACTATTGTCAAATGCAAGAATCTGCACCTAAACCCATTTTTTTGCATGCCTGCTTAAGCAGAACATTTATCTTTGCAATTTTTATGTAAGATGTGTGGCACTTAAGGCACCTTTACTGAAGAATGTTTACACCTTGGCATGTGTGTATCCAAAGGAATATCTGGTTACTATAAATTCTTTTAATTTAACAGACACCACAGTGACATTTGATTTCAGTGATTAGCTGTCCAGATGCTTAATGTTGAAGTGACAAGTGTTTTATTTATCAAAAGCACACATTATTTCCTGGAAGATATAACCCTCCCATTATATTTATCATACAGGTGGCTTAATTAAAATTTCTTTTACAAGTATCTGTGTGTATGTTCTGTGTCTTCCCCCCCCTGTGCAAATGAGTATCATGCTGTCGTGTCTCTCTTTCAGGGTTTTGCTGAGGACAATAAATGAGATAGATCACATTAGCGAGGTGCAATGTAACTTAACCAAAGGAATGAACCTCCAGAAATCCTCACATCGTTCCATACCTAGAGTAATTACACTGGCATGCCCTCTTGTTCCTTTGATCAAGAGCTCCTGAATGCAGGGCTGCCTAATTCACCTCTAACCAAGCTCTGCTCCACAACTAGAAATCACAGTGAAGCTTCATCATTTTTAACTATGTTTACTTATACATACCACTTCTGTCTATTTCTCACTCTCTATGGCTTTTCACTTGTCACCTCACACTGGCCATTTGTTTACCCTATTTTGATTTTCACAGTGTTTTACTTAGACCTTTCTTTTTTCTCCAGCTCCCCCATCAAGCATGTTAAAATTAGGGGATAAAGTAAAAATCATTGTGGTTTAATGAGTTTTTAAAGTCAAATAAATAAACTCATACTGTAATATAATTCTAACAAGTTATACAAAAAATTAAGTTTATCTTTACATTTAAATTATAAGCATAGCTTAAAGTTCTAAGAGGATTAAGTGTGCTAATTACATATTCTTTATCCTTTCTTATGTATCAGTTTAAATGCAGAAGAAATCCAAAACTTTTTTTCTAGTTGTGCCAGGTTCCCTCATCATCATCGCCTTTATAATCTATGAAATGCAATCAGACAAGAAAAAAGAATCTTACCTTTTTAGTTGAAACTCAAGAAAAGATTCTAGACTCTCATCTAGGAGATTACTAACAGCTGTATTTCAGATCTAGGTGAAAAAAGGCTATTGAAAATTAATTGTGCAAGAATAGTAGGATTCTGTGGATTGCAATAATCACATTTACCAAATGTAGAAGGGGGAGAGCACCGGTGAAAGACAGTGATGGTTTCTTGCCTTGAGGTATACACCAGCGCTTTAAAAACATTCTGTATCATTGTGTGACCAATGTGAGACAAAATGATGGTCAGTCAGCAACTAAGATAATTTGCTTTTCCCCAGGACTTGAGTGAATACAAATATTTTTTTTAAAGCACAAATTAAGCACTGATGGACGCAATATTTATGCTGTGGAATATGGAATACCTTAACCTGAGATGTACCAAATTCTGATGCGGTGTTTTTAGAACACATTTTAAATAGATTATTTATGTCGCTTTCTAATACAAATAACCCATGTCAAATGTAAATTTTCAGGTTTTTAAGTTAGTGTAGGGGGCCAAGAAGTATCCATCTAAAATCAAAATCAGTAAATCATCTCTATTTTAGCAATATTAATGTTGCATTCTTCTGCTATCTCTTTCTGTGAAAGAAGCAGAAATTTTAAAAACCTTGTTGTAATGCCTTGTCTCAAGGGACTCTGACGACAAAAAAAAGCAATTTCTTGTTTTTCAGTGGAACTTCAGTTAAAACTGCCTAACAAATGAAAACAACAGTCAAATTTATATTTGCTAAATCTTGATCCATGTTGAGAAAAATTTGAATGACAGTTTATTGCTGTGCTGTATCTCTGATTCAGAAAATTATTGAAAACATTCTGAGCCCTGCCTAGAGGGTGTTCTGGTTGGCAAACTTTGAAAACTTCACTTCTACACAGTGCTTGAACAGGGCTCAGATTTGGTGTGAGCAGGGAGATGAGTCCCCTCAGCGATGACCCCAGGTAGGGGACATTTCTGAGGGCTTACAGTTTGAGTGAACGCCATGTGGGAGTCAGTTGGAGATGTTGAATCTCATCCAACATATGCAAAAATGTGTGATGAAAGCTATCCAAGCATATTTTATCCTGCATTTGATAAAAATGTGTTGCTAAGTAATTATTTCTGAGAAAGCAGATATTTTCCTTGGAAATTTGGAAGCCTGTTGTAATGTACATTGTTATATTGCATAAAGCACTCAATGGACATTTCAGGTGGGGCTAGGATAATTCCTCTCATGGCAGGAGATTTCTTTTCCTCTAGTTCTGATAAAGAGATGATGTTTCAAGGGACTTATACCTTTTTTTCTTTCCTTAGGTTGTGAATAATTCTATGCAAATTGAGAAATCTCCACCACACCACCAGTTCCTGCTATGTGTTTGTACTGGATAAATGCAGGTTTGGGTTTGCTCAAATACATATGTTTTACCAGGAGTGATATGCTCATCACAAGACATTTTCTTCTAAGCCCATAGATGTGGCCAGAAATAAATCGCTTTTTGAGGTCCTTCAGATATATGGATTGCAGTTCTAATAATCTCTCTCTCTCATGCCAACTCTCTTCCACTCCCTCTCCCCTTACCTTTATTTTTGATTTTGTTAGCCCTTCCGGCTCAGCCATTTGCACTCTTTCTGTAGGTAGATGAAAGTCTCACACATCTGCCATATGGGCAAGTGATGTACTAGCTTATCAAAGCCTTCTTTGGCTTTAATAGAAACTCTGCAAGTACAAATCCTACTTTGGCAGAATTGGCTGGTGTGGTACCATGGCCAGGTGATGTGTCTAAATATCTGCTTTTTTTAACATCTTCACACATGAATTTTAATTGCTCCCTAGCTGGATAGTGTCTTTGATCATACTTGGCCCCTCTACAGAGCCTGTGGCATTCCAGCTACAGACTTCTACTCCAGAATGGATGTGGCATCTCTTGTGAGTGTGTCTCTGTTCCCATTGCAGTGCCTCTATCTCTCTGTTTTGCACACAACACACATATATGGTACTCTTTTGTACAGACACCTCATCTTGTCACCAGAGAGGGAGACTCCCTGGGCAATCTGTTCCAGTGCTCTGCCACCCTGAACAAAACGTTCTTCCTCATGTTGACGTAGAAGTTATTGTGCTTTATTTTAAGACCTTTATACATTCTCCTGTCTCTATGCACCAATGAAAAGAGTCTGGCACCATTTACTGATTTACTTCCACATTTTCTTCATGGTCTCAGATCATAATGTTTCCCTGTAAACAAAGAATGGTAGGACACATCAGAGCTACAGAGTAACAATCTTTAATTTTTCTGATAATTTAATGTATTTTCTTACATAGTTGCCTTGATTTTTCTGCTTTTTTTTTTTAAATCCAGCAGTTTATTCATATGAATGTGTTGATTGTTGGGCTACCATGTTCTGCCTTGATCTCTACCAGAACCATTACAGGGTTTGTTTTTTCCCACAGCTGAGACTTGCTCGCTTATTTAGACACATATCAATATCTTCTAATCAATCCTTCTCATCATATCATTCTTCCTAAGAAATGTCTGTTAGGTCAGTTAAATCACACCTTTTATCTTAAACTACTTCTTATACATCATCTTGATTGTTTCCTGATCTGTTTCCACTGGCGCACAGAAATCACAAACATGTAACAGTGAGTTCATTCACTGAATTTACTACCTTTATATGATGCTGCTATGAATAACGTTATCCTTCTTGCTTTTAAGGGCCTTTACCCAGAATGTTGCAGCTTCTCCTTGCCAGTCAGTCACAGCTGAAGAGATCCTTCTCTAAAGCTAATGAATATCACGCAATGTGTGTAAACCCCTTTCATGTCATAGAAACCACTCTCCAACAATGACTTATGGACCATCTTCCCAAAGTCAAGGAAACTAAAGCCCTCCTGGTGAACCATCTGTGCAACCCTGCTTTCATCTGTAGGATGAATCTGTCCTGGTTTGATCCTTTGACCCTTGATAGAAGGATTAATGAAAATACTGTCTGAACCTCTGACTTCTTTCACCCTTGCTCTGAGCCTCATTGTCACTTTTGATCCATTTAGAGGCATTCATAGCAGTATTGTTAGCATTCGGGTCTTTTGTTAAATCCCATTCACTTCAATAGTGTATGCGACTGAATAACCATTTTGGAGAGCTTTTCTAAGAATTTGTCATTAGTCTCTATGCAATTATTACCTGTCTGTGAGGACACTGCAAAATCATTTTTTGCACACCAACGCTATTATAAGGTAGCATTTTTTGGTCTGAATTAGTTCATGTTATATTGATGCAAGAGTCCTTCATTAAAAAGCCAAGACTGACTGTTTTCTAGTAGTTGATCCTCAGTAGTTCCTCATTGTCAATGTGTGAGAGCTGGCTTGTTCACACCATGAAATATCAAGATGTGACTGCTATGGATGAGTATCAGGGAGATTGCAATACTTGAAAATTTCTTGATTTACTTTTGTGAAGATCAGGAATGAAGTCTAAACAGAGAAGTCATAAAGTCTCCCAGGGATAATATTTTACTTCATCTTAACATTAATATCCTTATTTTTTAATCAATTTCTTATCTATTTACTGACTATAGCAAACAAATGCGGGACTGTTCATGCTGATACCAAATTCTCTTCATATCCATGTATATTTGGTTAAAATGTTGACTTCTGCACATCCTGTTCTTACTGCTTGCTGGCAATCAAAATTTGACTGTTTCAGGAAAAGACACAGCTCATTGCAATCATCTTTATGCTCTAGGGTGTTTGTTGCTGTGGCTTTCTAGCTACTAATGTTTTTCAATATTTGTCTTTGGTATTAAATATGCAGAAATAGAATGTATATGAATTTTTCTCCACTGGTACCGATGATGATATCAGGGAGTAAGGATGGAATACTCAATCGATGACAAAGATTGAATTCCTTTAGGAGGACACCTGAATCAAAACGAAGACATTTTAGTTTAAGATTTAGTTTTCAGACACTTCATCAACATTTTCCAAATGATACAACTTATTTCAGAAGTGCCATTATTTTTTTTAAATACTACAAAAAAGTTTTTAATTAAAATAGCATAATGTTTTACTCTTAAGGATAGGATAAAATGTTAAACAAAATTGCTAATTTAGTCCTAAGCCAGGTAAACTTTCATTCCTTCTTAATAAAATTAAGAATCAGATAATGTATCATCCCAAAGAAAGCAGAAGAAAAGAAGATCCAAGTTATTCTAATTGAGATATTTCATGTTCTTATGTCAAAGGAAATTAACTAGAGACTGTTTATAAGACATGAATTAGGAAGGGAATACAGTTTTGGCTAGGAACATGTTACTGCCAGGTTAAAGGTAGGACTTAATGATCTTAGAGGTCTTTTCCAATCTTAATGTTTCTATGATATGTTAGGTTATTATGTTATATAAGGGAAGAAGAATTTTTGTTCTATTTTATGATGTCTATTGAAAAAGTAACCAATTGCACTAGGTCTAGAAGACAGAAAATAAGGAAGAAATAAAACTGAAAATTACTTTAATAGCTGAATAATTGTTCTCAAAGAGAGTTCATCTGTTGCTTCTGTAGGGCAGGAAGGAGGAATGTTTGTCACTGCAACAGGATTTGCAGGAGGGGACAGCCAAGAGATACCTCTGACAAAGAGCATTGCTGGCTTTGTTTCAGGTGATCTGAATAGCTGTGGAGCAGAGTTGTGACACACTGCTGTAGAGCAGACACCAGGAGGTATGCTACGAGCCATTAAATTGCCTTCCAGAACAAGATGGCAGCATCTGAATTTTCTATATAGATAGTGAGAGAAGGAAGCAGCTTGCATTACTGGGGTGAAGATTTTAGTCTGATTTAAACTGAATGAGGGTAGTAGACACAGATTAGTTTCAATGAAAAAATTCTTTAATGTGGGAGTGGTGATGCACTGTCATTGCCCAGAGAAGTTTTGGATTCCCCATCCCTGTAAGTGTTCAAGGCCGGGTGTGATGGGGTTTTGATTCCAGCCCAGTTTGGTTTTCCTGGTCTAGTGGTCTGGTGTCCCTACCCATGGTGAGAAGTGTGTGTGTGTAATTCGATGATCTCTGAGGTTCTATGACTGACATTTAGGTTCTAATGCTGTGAGGATGTAAGTTTCTCAAACAAGTCTAGAAGTTATTACTGACAGTTTGCTAATTTAAAAACAGCTACATTCAACACATGGAAACTTACTCATCAGCTTTGCAGAGTTTCAAAAGATGGTACATGTTTAAAGGCTAATGTGTTTCTTCTAGGAAAAAAAAGAAGATGACTAAATGCCAATGCTCATCTTTAAATAAAATATCTGTGTGTCTTAAAGAAGAAAAATATGAGTGGTAACTGAATCCTGCTATGAAAGTATCCTAGTACATGCTTCCAAACTACATATCTGGCATTAGCACAAGAAGCAGGACCATTTAAACTGTAAAATAATAAAAGGTAAGTAGAAGTATCATTTAGAATTGATCATTAAATATTCAGCAACACGTAAAAAGTATTTAAAATACACAGCAAGTAGGAGAGAGGATTGTTAAAAAAAAATGACTGAAATGCATTTTAAATTAAATAATTTGTGTTTAGAGATTGCAAGGATTAAAATGAAGCCTAAGAACTGTATTATTCATTATCACATAGAAATCACAGAATACCCCAGAATATTATAAGTTATAAGAAGCACACAAGTATCATGGAGTCCAACTCTCAGCTTTGCACATGGTTTCCTCAAGAATCACAGCATGTTACTGTCAGTAATAAAGTAGAAGAAATGCTCAATAAAGGTTATGTCACAATCATATATTGTACATCTGATGACAGGACTGGACATGATAATATTTTTTCCCATTCTCTAAGTAATTCTGAGGGATCTTAAGCAGTTAAACCATCAGGTCTAAAACATTTGAAATTTTTTAAAGTATTTTAAACAAGATCGATTAAAAAACCTAGCTGGTGACTTCTGATCCTCTGGTTTTACATACTTTTTGAAAGACAGGAAGTTCCACAGAACTTTAATAAATCTAATACTAAACCAATGTTTTTAACAGTGATTTTGATGCTGTGCATAATTCAAGATTTATAAAATAAAATAATAGATTAGACCTTGAAGTAATACAAAGTAAGTTTGCCAATGACACTGAATTGGGAGGAGATGCTGGCTCCCCCAAAACCAGAAAGGCCCTGCAGAGAGATCTCAGCAAATCAGAGAACTACAAGGGCAATCACCAACATATGAAGTTTAATGAAGGCAAGTGTCAGAGTCTGCACCTGGGACTGGGCAACCCTGTTTGTGTGTACAAACAAGGGAAAAAAAGTCTGGACAGCCCCCCTGCAGAAACGGCCCTGGGTGTCCTGGTCAGTGACAAGTTGAACATGAGCCAGCAGTGCCCTGGCAGCCAGGAGGGCCCCCATGTCCTGGGGGGCATCAGGCACAGCATCACAGCCAGGCAAGGGAGGGGATTGTCCTGCTCTGCTCTGCTCTGGGGCAGCCTCACCTCCAGTGCTGGGGCAGGTCTGAATGCCACAACACAAAAAAGACACTGAGCTGTTAGAGAGGGTCCAAAGGAGACCACAAGGATGGTGAAGGACCTTGGGGTGAAGCCGTGTGAGGAGTGGCTGAGGTCACTTGGTCTGTTCAGCCTGGAGAAGAGGAGACTGAGGGGAAACCTTCCTTCTTCATGAGGGCAAGCAGGAGGGGCAGATACAGATCTCTGTGGTGACCAGTGACAGGACTCAAGGAAAAGGCACGAAACTGACACAGGGTAGGTTTAGATTGGATATCAGTTAAAAGTTCTTCACCCAGAGGGTGTTTGGGCACTGGAACAGACTCCCCCAGGAAGTGGCCGCAGCACCAAGCCTGATGGAGCTCAAGAAGGCGATGCTCAGAGGCTTATGGTGTGATTTTTGGAATGTCCTCTGTGGGGCAGGGAGTTATCTGTAATTCTCAATATGGAAGAGTCAGCCTTTCTGTAGACCTTCTCCCTGGTTCCCTTGTCACTGCCTTGGCAGTGAAGTTTGAAGCACATGTGCTCAGTATCTTTGCCTTATCTGCAACCTCTGTTTCAAGGGTTCCCATTATATTCTCACTAAATCCACGTTTTCCCTACTACTCATTATGTTATTGATGTATTTGAACAAGGCCTGCTTGCTGTGTATGATGGGTTTAACTCCAGATGGGTCTTGGTATTCCTCATTGCATTTCTGCATACTCTGACAACCTCTCAATATTCGTCTCTGCTTCCGCCTTGTGTATCTTCTGTTTACATCTAACAGGGATGTGTTCTAACAGGAATTCCTTCTTCACCCAGGTCTCAGCCATTTTTGCTCAATTTCTTCCCTGGGGATGCATCATTCTTGAGCCTGGAGGAATAGACCCCTGAGTATCAACCAGCTCTCTTGCTGTTTTAGTATAGTCCTTTTCCCGATTTTTCTTGCTGTCTAAAAACTTTCAATTTGCAAACACGTCCACCTCTGTGGCCATCTGCTCTGTTTTCCTTCTTCCATTTTATTTCACTCTCCACACTCTTAGTGTCTGATTTCAGCAATCTGCAGGAGTTCATTTGGCTCAATTTTTACCCCATATTCAATGTTCCCAAGTGCAAAAAGAGAGAAAGAATCAAGACAGTGGCATATTTCATGCTTCCTTTTCTTTTATTGCACATATTTACAGACTTTTTCAAAAGTACTTCCAGAAAATACACTTCTCCACATTTCTAGACATAAGACTGTATTAAGTATATCTTTAATTTTTTTATTCCATGTTGATAAGCTCTCTCTTGTAATTGACTTCAGCTGCATATTACATTAAGTTACTTTCAAACAGACATGTTTATTTCATCGTTTTGCAATGAGGTGAATTTTATTTGTAAAATTAAATATCTTAAGATCCTTGCAGTACAGAAATATCTCATGTTTTTTCCTGATTTTTTGTGAGATAATATCTAGCTGTGGACCATTATTGGCACTTACGACTATCTGGTTGCAAATTTTTTTTATGCTTTTTTTTTTACACTTTTTTTCTTATTATTTTTGTGGAGTTCTATGTGTCTTTTCCTTTTGTGTGTGAATTTCTTTGCTTCAAAATTATTTCAATGAGGTATCTTCCTGCATACCATCCTGAGGTACAGTTAGAAGCCAGTTTTTAAAAAGGCAAAACTTTGCAGACATACTGTTTTGTTTTCTTTGGAACAGTTTGCAAAAATGTCATCAGATTTGTAGGAAACACAGCAGCATGAAGGAGTAAGGGGATAATTTTGATCATTGCCAAGAACTAGTGCAGCTTTTGGAACCCCAGGAAAAAAAATCCATCTGTTTGTCTAATACAATTTTTAAAATTAATGTTACAAATCCTCTTCATATTGTTTGTGTTATTATTTGTCCTGTCTTGTCAAAATCATCAACTTGCAGGAAAAGAATCAAGAATTTTTTCCCACAAGTAACTAGACGAATTACTAGCAATTGAATACTTGTCTTAAAGAATCAAAAATTATGTACTTAGAAGTGGGGCCAGGTAACCTGCTACAGATATAAAATTCTACTTTCTTCAAATTTATAAGCATTGTAAGGGTCATACTAATGTTTAATAAAGCACAGAAATTTATTGTTAAGTAAATGAAATGTGAATTTCTTCAAGTATCTTCTTCTGTTCAATACACCCAAACTCTGTCCAGGCTCAGCCATTGTGCAGAATTCATGCATTTGTAAGATGATGCTCCATAAATTGCTATTGCAGAGTGAAGTGACATACATTAATGTGGAAGGAAGAGTCTTTTGTAGCTAAATACAATTGGGGAAAATTACCATCTATTTTCTTAGTCTGAAAAGATAGACAATAATAAGGAGATGGTCAGGCAGACCTGACCATGTAGGAGCAGAATTTTACAGACATTCCTGGTGTTTCAGAAGTTTGTAGGGGATGGGGCAAAAAACTGGTAACCTGGAGGAGTAGAATATTTTTGTGAAGTGAGTTCAGCTTAATATTATTTTTCAAGCATTAAAAAAAAATAAAATACAAGGATTGCATACACCTACATGTATATTCCAGCAACTGGCTGATCCTTTCCCTTCAGTTTTTGCCAGTTTGCAGCTACATGTTTTATTTTCCATGTGTTGACACAGATTTAAGAGGGAAGTCTTTCTTCTGACCCTTCCAATAAATGTTAATCTCTGTTGGGTATTTCCTAAGCCGCAGGCCCTGGGAAATGAGCCTCCTCAGGCTGGGCAGTGTAGGAAGGGAAGATTGTCACCGTGGGGCCGCCATGGATGGCATCTCTGGGATTAAAGGGGAATGACAGAGAAATAGGTAGTGAGTCTGGAGAGGAAGGCTGCCACGTGTTGTCTCTGGAAAGCACGCTTTTGTGTTAATTGACACCCATGGCCAAACTATTCCTTTTACAGGCATGGTCTAGCCCTTAATCACTGCATGTTATAAGCCCAAATGGGACCATTTCCAGGGCTACACATTAAGAATATTTATTAGAAGACCCAATAAAGCTTTCCTCTGTAGCCAGGCTCTTACCGTATGGTGTCATTACATAAACAAGATTTGGAAGACTGCTTCCACTTACAGACGTGTAGCAGAAGGCTTAATCTGAGAGGCCCAGTAGGATGTGATTTTAGGCTTTTTTTTCCATCAACATTACAGCAGACTAAATATTGAGGATGATTTGGGGACTAGAGTGTTTCAGCCAAAAACACTTCTTGCAATAAATTATTTCCCTGTTTTCATTCCTTCACTTTAGAGACTTGGAAGGTTGGGAGCTTCTATTTTTTTTAATTTTCTTTTTTTTTTTTTTTTTAATAATGTTGTGGAGTCTGTACCAGCATCAGCTTCCCATATGTTAGAGGCATCTCAGGGTTTATTAGTCAGCCTAGGTCAACTGAGATTTGTTGTATTTGCTTTCATAAAAGCTGTGTGTACTATATACTTCTTGAACTGGAAATCACACAATGCTTCTTACTTGCCTTCAATCACTCACAGATGCAGAATGGTCAGACCATTTCCCTTTAAATTGACCTGAGGGATTAGAGGAATTCAAAGGAATTTCCAGCTAACTAGTGCCTCTGATTTCCCTGACTTTATTTCTTGAGCCTTCAGGTCAGAGTCTCTGGTAACTTAATCTGTCTCTGCCTCCCCCTGATTTGTTCACTTCCTTCCTTTTGTTTACCTCCAGAGCAGTAACTGAGTAGCCAGGCTCAACTCCTGTGTTTGTGTGCTTCCAGAATTTTAATCCAAGCAGTGGTGTAAATCTGGTGAGAGGAGGGGGCTCTGTTAAGAGCACAGGAGTCTGAACTGCTCCTTCATAGCAGTTTACACCCTCTAATCCGCAGCCATCGATAGGCGTAGACATGTATCAAAGAATTAAACCAAAGAATTACAAACAGGCCTGTTGGCAGCTTGATTCTGGCATACAAGGGTCCCAGCTTCCAGTGAACAAAACTTACAGAGTTTGGAGAAAGACTGAAAACTGAAAGTGCAGCAGAGAATTGGGAACAAGTGAAGATCTCCCAGTGCTCGTAAAAGCTGTCCTGAAGGGGAGGATCCAGTAAGGTCTGACTCACAGCAGAAGATGAAAAATCCAAGGACGGAAAAGGGGAAATTGGGAAGAGGAGAGCAAGGCCACAATCTGCTTTCAATCAGGGATGGCTAATGGCAGCTCTGCATCTTTTGTTGGTTTTTGTTTCAGAAACTGGTCAGGAGTCTTTGTGTGGATTGTCTCAATTATCCGGGGACAGGAGCTTACTTAGAAGGTGGCCATCTGAAAAGTGGCTGATGGTTTTAAAAACACCTCTAACTCTTTTGCTCTCTGCCTGCTGACATAACTTTGGTGTTTCTAGCTTTGACATCTGCTCTTCGTCCAATTACTCATTTTGACTAAGTTCTTGTAGAGAATGGAAGGGGCTTCCTTTCAAAGACTTTATGTGTCATTACACAGCTGACTGACATCTTCCCTATAAATCAGTTTCTATTTAAAAAAAAAAAATTAAAAACCAAACCCAGTAAAATTCCAATCAGATCAATGATAAAAAAAAAATTAAAAAAACCTAAAAGCTTTCTCATTCTTCCTTGAATTTTTTAACATGAAAAGTATTTATAAAGAGTACTGATTCTAAAAAAGTAGTTACTTAAAAATCTCACAATGCATCAATGTAATTGATGGTGTAAAAGTCTTCAAAATATGAAGAAGAACTTTCCAAAGAAGACAGTAATTTTTGGCTTGTGTTTGCCAAGTAAAGAAAAACTAAATCTCGTATGATTACTAAAACTGCCACCTTCCTGTCCAATGTGTTATGGTGATCCCCCAAAACCTAATTAAAATGCACATTTTATCTACTCATCCTGATTAAAATGAGGAAAACAAGTAAAATATAAAGGAAAAAAAATACAATATATGATTGTCCTAGAACAGTGTTGGATTTTTAGATAGCAAGCAGCTGCCACTTAAAAATTTTCATTTATTTTATTTCTTCATTGTGATCAGACAGGCAAATTCTGTGAGGAAGGAACAAAGCTTGAGGTACCTCTGAATCCATCTAAAGTAGTCAGAAGTGTTTCCAGCAGTTTCGTCAATATTTCCTTGGAATTGAAAGAGCCTGAGGAAACTCAGGAAAATGTTAAGTTTTAGAAATCTATGGGATCTAAGAACAGATATGGAGAGAAAAAGTAGATAATGAACTCAAAGGAAAAAGTTATGTCAGTCTGGTTTTGAAGTTCAGTCTTATCTTTGCTTGTTCAAGTTTTAAAGGAGGAAGGAAATGTTGATGAAGCTGCTGTATCCACAAAACTTCCTTTTAATCCTGTCTCTCCTTTTCTTGCACTGCTGCAGCAAGTGCTCTGGACTGTCATTTATTGCTTTCTGGTGAAAAGTAATAAAGTGATTATATAAGGTAAATAAAACCTTAACTGTGTGAAATATTTTTCTTCATTTTCATACAAGCATCTTTCCATAAATTCTGCAAGTAAATTGTCTCAGATGAAATTCAAAAATATAAATTACCTTCAGAGCTATTGTGATTGTTTCCAGCAGCCTGTGGAAGTCTATAGTCTTTTGGCTTATCCAGAATGCACATCCTCCTGAATGAAAAATGTGGTCTGTGGTTCTTTTATATTAAATTTCTCCCATGTTTTACTGGTGAATGAGACACACTTATTAGTTCCCCTCAGCAGAGAGGGATTGGCTTTTTTCTCCCATACATCTCAGTTTGGGAAAGAGGTATTGGCAGTTTAATGGAAATGACTTCTATCAATAAGACTATGAACAGAAGTGTGAAAGGGGCCCTAAAACAATGATTTTACTGAGGAAAAATGTGGGGGAATTTACTTGGTGCTTGGAAATCCAAGGCAGGCCAGCAGACTGTTACAGCCAAAGCAGGAAGCTGCACACCTGCAGTTCTGCCACACAAATGCACCAGGTGGGAATCTAAACAACAAGTGCTCTTTAGAGACAACCATCATGAGACATGTAGAGAGAGAGAGAGAACCATCATATAAATTGCAAAAATATTTATTTTGTAGTATGCTATACTCTTTTGTTTTAAATTATACAATAGATGGTGATACATTTTTCCAAGACTTAGATTTCAGAGCAGGGAAGTTTTCCTCTGTTATTCAGTCTACATTTATTTTGGCGCCTTTCCATCTCCTGACTCCCAGTTATACCTTCATGGACTAAGGAGCCTGTGCAGCTCCATGCTTCAGACCACCATGTACTTCCTGAACTTGCTGCCTTCTGTAGATGATGAACAGGGGCTGGAAGGGTCACTTATAGTCAGTCCTTGACTTGAATAATTATGATGTCTCCCTGGTGCCTGCATCCTGCAGTTAATCAAAGCGGTATTTAGCTGATCTTGCTGCATTTTAAGTCTATGAAAATAATGAAATTGATTTCCACACATGAAAGCTCAAGACCTGTGTTTTTGATCATGCTGCTTAATCCTTCATTTATGGAAGTTCTCTGAACTTTCTCTGACATGTTAGCAACTTTCTGTTTTACCTGAGTTGCCAAGAAATTAATATTGATGTTTGAGTTCAGTCACACCACTACTATATAGAGAGCTGTCACTTCTTGTATATGAGAAATGATGACTTTTTCATATGGTTTCATAAAGTGTATTGATCTCTTTTGCCACCAATTTTCTAGTTACAAGTTCTTTGCTAATTTTGACTTTCCTACTAGTCTTCTTGAGCTTTTTTCCCTTCACTATTTTGCAAATACCTCCCTCCTGCTGGGTATCTGTTTCAATTTATTTTCGCTCAAACACTTTAACTTGCCTTTTTCACAAGACTCTCATTTTGTGACTTCCTGCCTATATTTCTGACCCTTCTAGGACACTCTGGTTTATGATCAAACAAACATGTTCATAGGCTCCATGAAAGAAGAGATTGTGTTTTATTTTTATTGAATCATAGTGAAAATTGCACCTTGAGGGAGGGCTTTATTATGTTTAACTACTTAGCCAGGATTTATTAAAAATAAACAGCATTGGAGTCGAGACCTTCCAGATGGGATCTCACTTTAAATTTTGCTTCAAAATATACACAGACTTATGCATTTTCTACTTATAACTCCTCTGATTAATGAATCTTAGATCAGCCTAGATTAGTTCCTCATTATTTTTGGTTAAGATACTCCAAAAGCCTTTGTATACCATGGATTTGAACAGGTTGAATGTAGTGACTGAAGAGGAGTTTCCCTTCTCAAGGCACTTTTATATGGGAACAATAATTGAAAACACCACATAGGAAAGAATTTACCTGTACCTAGTCATCTGTCATAATTAACGTCCTTCCAGCTTTTCCGGGAACTCTGCCTTTTTAGGAAGTTAGTTTGCTGTCCCACAGTACTAAATAGCCAATCTCTAGCTTGTCAATATTGTGGGAGTTGAGGGACATCTGGAACTTTGCAGTGAAAGGATCTTTTGTTGGATCCCAACTCACAGATTATTTGTACAGTAAGAAAAATATATTTTTCTCATGTTTTTCCCATATTTTTCTATCTTTTTCTCCTGCTATTTTGAAGCGTCAAAAACTTACAGTTAAAAATTCAGTGGTTTGATTTTATAGAATCTTTATAGGAAAAGAAAGTATTTTGCTATATAATACTTGTAATGTTGCACTGAGCCAGGTTTTCATCTGTTGCATCACTGTAATGCTAAACAAATTCTACTGATCCTAGTGCAACGACATGGGATTTTTTGCTGGATTCACACTGGACTTATAGAGATCAGACTCAAAATTTCTATTTTTGGAATGGACTTTAGGGAAAGCATTGACACTCTTTGAAGGATCTTTGCAACATACATAGACTGTTTGTATATGACATTCTTTTCTTTACATGTGCATGTGACAACCTTTTAGAGACAATAGTAGGGGAAAATGACCTTGACAGAAGTGACTTATAGGAAAATACTTATTTTTTAATTTCTTTATTTTTAATTTCTTTTTTTCCACTAACACTACAGTGTTGGTAAAGTTTAAATAAGCATACTGCACAGCTATAGAAGAAATTGTCACAACAGTATTACACCAAAAACTGGGGCTTAAGCAAGCAAAAATCAAAGCCTGTGTCAAGTACATCAAGATCACTATCAGACTTTGTCTGGCTGCTAAAAAGAGCTTACTCCTGATAAAGGGGGAAAAGGCAGGAGGAAGCAAGGTTTTACACTCATAACTCACATTTCAAATCACATAACAACTTTGTCTCATCCTTTAAATCTGTTCTTTACTGAAGAATGAAAGAAAGGAATGAGAAATCCACAGAAGGAGGTGTGCAGTGCCTGCACAGAGAATCTCTCTGTGCTGGCAGCTTGCTGTAATGCCATTTAGACATCACCACTACCAGCTAAAGAAGAAAAAACACGGCTGTGTGCTGTGTGCGCTTTCTCCTTACCCCCTGCACACTTGTGCTCATTACAGCTCTTTCTTTAAACTGCTGGCTAGACAGCTGGCCATGCCTCAGAGGAGCATGGGGTAAGGGAGCATATAAATTACTGTTGCATTTTATGGCCAAGATAAACTCAAACTGCAGGGTTATAGCTTGAACTGGCACACAAAAAAGAGAACCTTGCAGGCCTCTGAAAAACAAAGGGAAGGAAAAGGAAAGTAAATTTATTTCAGCTAATCTAGCAGTGGGGGGGGGGGGGGGGGAAAAGAAAAGGCACAAGGCACATAAAAGATAGATCTTCTCTAGATCTATAGAGAAGAGCTAGTTTAATACTTCTGTGTTTGTAACAGTAAATCTGTAATTTCAAATTAGTATCTTTTAAGAAGCTTTAGGCCTCTTTGTGTTACATCATCACTGTATATTTTCAAAGATGGCAAAGAATGTGGGGTGATAATTTTCATACTGTGCATTTTATTAAACGAGGCTTAACATATATGTACTTTCAGGTAGGTAAGTGCTTGGATAACCTTCCCGGATGACCAGTAAGCAGGTTGGTCTACTTGGATCTGTCTGTGGTGGTTCCGTGCCTCCCACATGTGAAAAGGGATAGTCCGTTATTTTTGAAAAAAGATTCAAGATACATTTGAGTGTGAAAGAGTTATTAAGAAATAAAATATAATTTCATTCATGTTAATTTCTGATTGTCTTTACACAGGAAAGAATAAATAGTGGTCCCTAATTCCACAGGATCACAAAATGGGTCAGGTAAGACAGGACCACAGCGGGTCTTCTGGTCCAACTTCCCTGTTCAAGCAGGGTCATCCCTGGGCATCCAAATAAGTATGGAATATCTCCAGTGAGGAAGAATCCATACATTCTCTGGTCAGTATGTGGTCATTTGGACAGTAAAAATATTCTTCCTCATGTTCAAGTGGATTTTCCTGTGCATTAGTTTCTGCCTCTTGTCCTACTGCTGGACACCACTGATCAGAGCCTGGCTTCATCTTATTGACACCCTCCCTTCAGATACTCATAAACATTGATGAAGTTCCCTCTCAGTTGTGTTTTCTTGAGGCTGAACAGGCCCAGCTCCCTTAACCTTTCCATTAATTAAAGACATAGTCCAGTCTCTTAATCATCTTGATGCTCATACCTCAACTCACTCCAGCAACTCTGTGTCCCTCATGAACTGAGGGGTCCTTCACTGGACATAGCATGCCAGGTGAGGTTTCACTGGGGGCTAAGCAGAGAGGCAGGATCTGCTTTGACCTTCTGGAAATCTTCTTCCTAATTGCACTCCAGGTTATCACTGGCCTTGGCCACCAGGGCACTGCTGCCTCATGGAGCGCTTGTTGCCCACCGGGACCCCCAGCTCCTTCTCCACAGAGCAGCTTCCCAGCAGGTCACCCCCAGGCTGTGCTGGTGCCTGGGGCTGTTCCTCCCCAGCTGCAGGACCCTGCGCTTGCCTTGGCTGAATTTCAGCAGGTTCCTCTGTGCCCATCTCTCCAGGCTGCTGAGGTCCCTCTGAAGGGCTGCACAGCCCTCTGGGCTATCGGCCACTGCTCCCAGCTTCGTGCTGTCAGTGAAATTGCTGAGGAGGCCTCTGGCCCTTTGACTGGGCCCAGTATCGAACCTTGAGAGATACCACCACTGACAAGCCTCCAACTAGAGCCTGTGCCACTGATTGTGACTCTGGGATCTGCCGTTCAGCCAGTTCTCAATTCACCTCCCTGTCCATTCATCCACTCTCCCTGAGCCCCTGAACTTGCCTATGAGGACATTGTTAAAGACAGTGTCAAAAGCCTTGGAGTTGCTGCTCTCCTCTCATCCATCCATGCAGTTGTTTCATTGTGGAAGGCAATGAGGTTGGTCAAGCATGATTTGCCTTTAATGAATCCGTGCTGACTACTCCTGATCACCTTCTTTTCTTCCCTGTGATAGAAGTGGCCTCCAGAATGAGGTGCTCCATCACCTTTCCAGGGACTGAGGTGAGGCTGACTGGCTGATAGAGCCCTGCATCCTCCTTTTCACTTTATTTGAAAACTGGGGTGACATTTGCTTTCTTCAGTCCTCAGGCACTAGTCCTGATCTCTATGACCTTTCAAAGTTAAGGAAGCACAGCTATGATGTCCATCAGCTGTCTCAGCACTCCTGTGTGCATCCTGCACATAGGACTTGTAGAAGGCAAGTTTCCTTTGGTGTTCTCCAACCCAACCCTCTTGACCAAGGAAAATTCTTCCAGCATTCCTTCACCCTGATCTCCAGGGTCAGAGATCATTGCAGGCTGGTCTTGCCAGTGAAGACCAAAACAAAGGTGTCATTCAGTAACTCTGCCTTCTCTGTGTCCTCTGTTACTAGGGTCTCCTTTTCATTTAGTAATGGGCCCAAGTTATCCTTAGTTTTCCTTTGGTTATTGATGTATTTGAAGACGCTTGTATTGGTGTCCTTGACATCCTTGTCCAGATTTTATTCCAGATGGGCCTTCAACTTCCTCATCTCATTTATATTTACTCTGGCAGTCTCTCTCCAAGAGGCCTGACACTGCTTCCATCTCCTATGTATTTTCTGCTCAAACCTGAGTTACAACAGGAGTTCTTTATCCATCTGTGTGGATGAATCTTGCCTTCTTTTTCCAATTTCTTGCTCCCTGGAAGACATTGTTCTTGATCCTGGAGGAAGCTGAATATCAACCAACACTCTTGGAACCTCCCTCCCTGCAGGGCCTGTTCACTTACGGTTCTTCCAAGAAGATCCCTGAAGAGACTAAAGCCAGCTGTTTAGCCTCAAACAATCCACAGTTTCATGGTCTCTACAGCAAAGCTGCCCCCAGCCACCACATCTACAGCAAGTCTTTCTCTCTTTCTCTGTATAAGTTCCTTGTGGGATCTTCCACTGCCTGTGTCAGGAAGCTGTCAGTGCTTTCCAGGAAACTCCTGGACTGTTTGTGATTCATTGTGTTGCTTCTCCAGCAGATGTTACGGTGGTTACAGTCCCCCATGATAACTGATATTTGAGATAATTTATTTAATTTTGCATCTAGTGCTGCATAGGTTATTTGGAGAACACAGGATTTGTTTGAATGCCAGCATGGATTTATGCTCCAGCCTGTAATGCCTGGTGCCAAATATTTAGATAATTGTATATAAAAACTCCAGTCCATTACCTCACACCACTGTAAGTAATCCCTGGGAGTGCCACATAGTTTGTGCAACAAAGAGAAGCTGAAATGTATACAGCTTGGTCTCTTCCCTCAGGAAGTTGTGCTCTCCTGCCAGAAGACCAACAAAATAAGTACTGGGTGGACTTGTTTTCAAAAACTGATGGACTGGAGCACAGTGTGTGGTGTGTAATACTGCTCTGCTGCAAGAAAACATGAAGAATAAAGCTTTATCTTTCAGCCAGAAACCCTGGGACCTGTGGGATACCACAGTCTAAATCAAGAATCAAAACACTTCCCCAGCAAAACTGCAAATTGAAAATAAGTCCTTGTACTGTTCTGGCAAATAGAGGAGGATGACTTCTAAATATTTAAAAGGTTCTCAGAACAACTTAGTGACTTTTCTAGGTGAAAAAACAATACCACATAATACCATTTGATGTGCTTTTGTGGAGGTCTGACAGGTCAGAAAGAAAGCTTTTAGAAAGAGTAATTATTTGTTTGCTGTATACTAACAGTATGATGATGGTCACTTAAATGTGATTATAATGTATAAATAAAATGTCAGAAAATGAGGCAAAATATTCTACACAATTTACTATAATTCAAATTCGACAAAGACAAGCCATAAAAATCAAGACTATGCACTTCAACAAGCATGGCATTCTCTATACCAAATTAGTGACTGAGTTTAAGAAAACCCTTCTGATTTCAGTTCCAGTGCCGTAGCACTGTGTCATGATTACCAGAGACAGAGTGCCAAAGATGCAACCAAACTGTGTATCCTGCACCCATACACATTATTCCTGGCAAACTGTTGATGGTGAGTCGTTTGCAGCAGCTGTCCAGTGCATACCCCACCCCTCAGGCTAAGAGCTGGGTGTTAAATGAGATGAGGGGAAAGAGACAACCCTGTGAGGCAGGGTAATGTTTATTTTCCTTCACAAGGATGACTTAGCCCTGATAGCTCCCTCTGGGGAAGCAGCAGCACAGTCCCATCCTGAGGGGGTCGTCTCTGCTAATGGGCCACAATGATGCAGTGGCACCAGCAGAATAGACATCTGCATCAATGACTCCAAAAACCTGTTTATGACTCATGGGACCACATCATCCCATCGAGAAACTCCGTGCCTCGAGGCAGGTACTGAACATTCCTGCCTGGATTTTGAGGGTGTATAATCCTGGGGTTTGGGAACTTGGACGCCGCCACCACCACTGGACATCCAGAGGAGGACCTGAAAACTTCCACAGGACCACTACTTTTGAAAAGAGTGTGAACATCACTTCAGCAGCACTGCAACTATTGTTTAATTGGACGGTAACCGCCACCCTGACTAACTGGGACCAGGTTTTACTCTGATTTTGCGGGTTTAAACAAGTTTTTCATTGCATCATTGCATTTATAGTAATCTTTAACATGTAACTCTGACTTAAAGTCTCTCACAAGGTATTTGTGTGGGGTTAATTTCTCCCACTAGTTTACTTTCAAACCAATGGACACTAGAACTTCAAGGAAGTTCAAATGAGGTTCAAATGCTGAAATATACTTCCCAACCTACCCAAAAAAAAAAATCGTTAAAAACATTGAGACTGACCTATGGACACCCATTTTTACTGAGCTAGGTGTTGGAAACTTCTGGCCACGTAACCTGGTCTTCTGCAGATGAAATGCAGATTGTGTTTTCAAAACCCTTCAGTTTCCTGATGTTTTGGTCACGCTAGTTACATTCAGGTCCTGGACCTATTTTCTGGTACTGAAAAATGCTGAATTTTAGTAATATATAAGGAAGATGGTGAAAAGATTGCATTCAAAGGATGTTCAAAACAACTCTGACTTGAAAGGCTCTGGGTCATCCCTGCTGTGTGTGTCCTTCCACCAGCTTCAGCAGCACTGGAAAGGCTGGCAGGCACTGCCCCATTGCCCTGCAGTCAGGAGGCTGTGTCCCTGGCTGGGGTGACCAGTGTCCCTGCACTGGAGTGTCTTCATGCTTGAGGTGCTGAACTTCTGTATGCAGAGTGGGGAAAAAAAAAATCAGAGCTGCCAGAAAGTCCTCTTTTGAATCTGAGGAAATATGTGGTTTACAGAGAACTTTTCCATTCCCTTCTTAATGAAAACACAAAACCTAGATACAAACCCTGGTTTTTTTTGTTTTTTTTTTTTTGTGAAGGGTGGATTGAACCCAAATGCAGATTACCTGTCACCTTCATAATTATTACACTCTGTAGGAACAGCTTTAATGTCCATAGATTTCTCAGAGTCTGGCAATAGGACCTTTACAATTTCCTGATCTGGGCACTGATATATACAGTGTTACAAGTGTATAAAAGTGGATAAAAGCTATCTAAGTACCAAAATCTGTTCTCAGCCCACAATAATACAGCATCCATGCATCCTTTCTGCTGTCTGTCATGAATAATGATTGTTGACAAATACAGATAGAAGGCTTCACAACACTGCAAGCAAACAGATAGTTCCTTTGTGGGAGTTTTTATCTGTAAGACAATTAAGTAATTAGACTTCTGTGGCCATGAGTTCTTCAAGTCATTAAGAGGCAGCTATGAAAAATGTTTTGCATTAAAAAAAGAAAAATATGTAGATTTTCCATAGCTCCTGGATTCTCCTATTAGATTATTTTCATTATAAAAAAGCAGTAATTCTTACTTCAAATTTACTGTAAGTTTTATATGTGAAACAATTATTAAATAGGTTAAAATTTAGTGGCTTTATATTTAAGAAGTACTTCAAAACTAATGTTGATAAAGTCCTAATACTAACTCTGCTTTGGAGATAAACTTCCAGTGACTAAATGAGGCTTCTGAACAATAAACATAAACCCACACATTTCTGTTAAATTTTACATTATTAAATTTTACATCAGGAAATGCTACATACTAATACAGTGAATTATTTTTGCAAAAAAAAAATAGAATAGTTCTTCAAAGGAAATTTGAATGTATGTCATGATTTGTTCTGCTAAAGATTAGATTCATTCAAGGCAGCTTTTTGCAGTTAGATTATTTCAACATCTAAACCAAGACAGTAGGTTTTTGAAGACAATACTATAATCTAAAGGATGTAGTAACAGATAGCCTTGTGATTGGGAGACAGAGTATTGCCTTAAAAAACACACTCTCTAATATTTATTTAATTTCTTTAGAAGCCAGAAATTTTGCGGAGTGCCTATCACATGGTAATGTGTTTTCAAGACAGGTTGGCTTTACAAAGACTCTGCAGAGTCATGGAGTTATTCTCTTGAGAAAACATTTACTTCCTATCAGACTAAGTAGAGCATCAAATGATATCAGAGGTCAGATATGATTCTGACTTTTCTGCTAAATATTAATTCTCTCATCAGTGCTTCATAAAATATTTTTACAGTTGCTCTCTTTTCCACATTTAATCTCCATTACCCACAATAATCTCCATTATTCCACAATTATATCCTATTACTCTTTGTTTTTTTCCCACTTATGGTCTCTAGGTTGTGTTGTGTCATACGTGTTTCCTAGTTGAATGTCATCCTCTTTGCTCACTTGACTTTCATAATTGTATAAGACAGTCTATAATTATGGCCTTTGATTTAAATTTATTTTTCTTTTTGGAGTTTAAGTTACTGAGATAAAGTCTAGAGGATGACCAAGGAAGGGTTGGTATTATAAAGTGTAGACCAGTTGAAAATCAAAACATTGCTCTTAGTTTTGGATTCCAATCTTCCTGCATCTATATTAAATTTATTTTGAGATTATTTCTTATGACCTTACATATTCCATCATCTAATCTTTATTTCTGTATGTATAAATTATTTTATTTGTTTTGACAGTAATGCAGTTTTGGCAACAAATTTTAATAACATTTGCAGTTTATCCTTTTTATGAAGGAAAGTAAGAGAGCTTTAATAAGAAGTGAGGTTATCCAAAGGCTAGCATCATTAAAGTAAGTAGACACTGTTTTCTATTTTAATGTATTAATATTAGTATATTTCATAGGTTATGGATATGCAGCTCCCCTGAGCTCCCAGTGTAAAGCTCCATTTTTCCCATCTGTCACACCCTGTGAGACAGCATAAGTATTTTTTGTTATGTGTGTGAAGATATGCAAATTTTGCAGGTGCTCAAGAGTGCTTCCCCTCTCATAAATGGTAATGATGGAGAAAAGAATGGTCTCAATGAAGAAAGGTACCTGTACAGTAATGTGTGTTATTTTTCAAATAGAGACATGGTCCTTCAAAATAAAAAAGTGTGTGGTCTCTGAAATCCATCCTAGATGAAACTGCATAGCTGTAGCTGAAGTATGTGAATCAATTCCTTGCTGTCTTTACTTTGAAGAAAAAATAGCAAGTACACAGAATGGGAGTCAAATTGCTGGAAGCATGGAGATAGATCAATTATTCACCATTAATTACAAAATAGAATGGTTCAACAATTCATAAATAAAAGCTAAGATAAATACCTAAACCATGATTATTACATGGGTTTATTCTGTCTTTATTACATTTTGCTTTTAGCTGAGACTTTTAAAAGAATGGGGATATTTTTATGTGAAAAATTTACCAGGGTGTCATGGTTTGAGCCTGGCACAGAGCCAGTGCCCCCCATGAAAATGCCCTCACCCTGGTGTCTGCTGTGAGTTGTGACCAGGAATAAGCAAAACAGGCTTTAGCTTAAACATAAAGAACACTTTATTACTTAAACTACAGGGAAACAGGGAAAAACTATAAGGAAAAGAAAAAAAAATTGAAAACCTTACAAAAACTACTTTCCTCCTCCCCACTACCTGACTTTCCCAATCCGATACATTCTCCCAAATCACCAACTGCTCAGCCTTGGCACCACACTTTAGTATACTCAAACTGCAGTTCATGAAGAGGAAAGGAGTCCTTCTTGTTCCATAGGCTTCTCTTGGAAACACACTGAAACCTCGTGTGCTTCCCTGTCACTTCGGCACCGCCGGAAAAAGTCCTTTTGCCGCTTGTGACATCTTCCTTCCATGACCAGTGCTCTCACCACTGACGCATGGACTAGAGCTGCTTTTAGGGTTGTCTTTCAAGGATGCCTTGTCTCACTCCAAAAAGGCACAGTCTCTGCTTTGGGACATCTGTCCCCCCCATATTTTTCCAACCCCCTGGGGCCGGGGGGTCCTCACGATGAACCCTCCTGGTTCTGAGCCACTGCTTCCCCCTAAGTGCAGTCTGTGTCACAGGAACAACTGAGTCCATGGCCACAAGAAAAGTCCAGCCAAAAGGCCACTCCAAATCATCTCTCCCCATTCAATCATCTCCACGTTCTTCGGGCCAGGTCCTTGTCTCATCTCATCTCTTATCTCCCTTCTTATTCAGCTTCGAGGAAGATTAGCATTTTTGCAAGGCCCCAATCATGAAAGAAAGGGGTTAAAACTTTCAGTCTGCGGCACTCCCACACACGCTGCCCACACGCTGCCGCTCCGGCCGGGCACTCTTCTCCCCTCCTTCTCCTCCTGGGCCAGCTGCTATCACATTCGGTGTCGCCGGCTCTCTCTCTCTCTCTCCCTCCTGGGGGGGCGGGGGGGGAGATGGCTGCCCGAGGGCTGACTCTCTGGGATCTTTCCACCCTTCCATCCTCGAGGCCTCCTCACCTCCCATCTCTGTCCAGGCCCAGGGCCTACCACGTGGCTGCCCCTCCCCCGCCCAGCAGCAGCGGCTGGGCTGGACGGGGGAGAGATCTGACCTCTTCGCCGTGACGTCCCAAGAGAGCCTCCCAGGGCCAAAGCCCTGCTTTTAACCCCTGTGTATTCTCGGAGGTGTGTCCAAACCCCACTGGCTACACCAGGTGTCAGTATGAAACTCAGAACATCCATTGGTTTGACCACAGCATCCCAGAATTCCCACTCCTTCCTGGTCAAACCACCACACAGGGAAAATATTTCTATTACCTTTTTGGTTCTTTCATTTTCCTGAGATTTCATTCTTCCATAAAATTCCTCTGGAATAATAGAATTTTTTCACATTGAATCACACAAATGTTTTCAAGCCACTTCTGTGTGAAATTTCATGCTCTGTAGTTCTGATGAGACACTTAAGAGGAATTGTGGCCACATTTTAAATCTCTGTCTTGAAGGAAGATAACAATAAAAATGAAGAAATGATTGTTATCTAGACCAACTGGCTGTAGCAGTGCTCCTATGTATTTCTAATTTGCTGCAGGACTAAAAAAATAAAAATCACTGTTTCTCAAAAAAAGGAAATAGTAGTTCTGGCACTCCAAGGGAAAACTAATGTATGGCTTATTTTTAAACAGAGTGAGATGATTTCTCAGACCCTTGTATGCTGATAGATCATCTGCCAGAGCATGAGCTGCTGAGAGGTTCCTCAGGTTGGAGAAAAATAGGGAAGTACTGTGATTTTAGTTGGGCAAGAGGAAATTGAGCCCAGCTTTTACTTCTAAGGATTTTGCTTTCCAGATATGTCATGGTAAAACTGGTTGTTTCCTCTTGTTTGTTAGATGAGAATTTTTGCTGTTGATCGTGTAGGAGAGGAATGCTGCAGCTCTTGAAGCAAAATCCTCATTCCAGGTTGGTGGGCCCTTTCCTGAGGGATTAAAGGGTCGGAATGCAAGGAAAGAATCCTACACCCTCGCTTTCTAGAAGGATTGTGAAGAAGTTCTTTGTGGCAGGCAAGCTCAAGTGGAAAGGGCGTGCTCAGAGTCAGACAGCAAGCAGGAACGGACACAGAGCACAAAGCGCTGCTACGCTCTGTTGGGAGGCTGGCACGATCCTACCACTACCCTAGATATGCTACAACCTCTCCACATCCTGGACCAGCATAAAGGAGTCTGGAAGCCATTTTCCTGGCTCTCTTCTCCCTTGGCTGCCAGGTCTATGTTGCTCTTCTATAAGACGTGGATTTGAAGTAACAACAGCCAACTTTACGTGACTACACAGATTGAACAGGCTTGAACACGAGTGCGTGCCTCTCTAGCTGAAGGGCACGAGGCCAGATGCTGTTCATGAGGAAGTACCAAAACAACCAACACACACAAATTCCTGATGTGGGAATCTCCAAATGGCGTGTGAATAGCTTTGTTAAACAGCCCTTCCTGAAGTCTCAATTTATGTTGTAGTTAATGCTCTAAATAACTTGGAATCAGTCTGAAGATAAGACACAAAATTTTTATAGAATTAAGTTTCTCTGTCTTTGCAGAATCACATTATTCTGTCCAGTCCCTCCATTTTGCCACTTCATCTGGAATTTGAACAATATATGTAAAGTATCATGGCTCAAAGGTAAAGCACATTTTTCAAGCAATCAATCTGGCTATTAAGGACTCTAAATGACAAGAATAGGGAAAAACCTCTATGTAACAGAGATTAAAGAATAGACTGAAGTCTTTTGAATAGACTGGAAAATTATCTACAAAAGACAAATGTTTTGAACAGAATTGCAGCTATATTCTCCACAGATTTCAATGCTTCCTGAAATTATAACATCTCTCATTATCAGAACATCAAGAAATACTATGTTGGCAATGTCAGGATCGATTTTTCAGTGCTGATCTGAAATCTGTGCTCAAGTGTACAATGGGCAGTGACATGCAAGTGGACAGCTTTGCAACTCCTAATGCTGCATGTCTGCTTCTGGGATTGAAGAGAAGACAGGAAAATCTGTCAGATAAGTATATTGATGTTGTTTGCAACAATTGAACACAAAAGCAAATAATCACTTTTGAAGGGAAGAAATTATCTTATTTCTCAAATCTATTTTCCACAATTTATGATCCAGTTTGAAAATATCAAATAATTGAGCTGTAAAGGGGACAGGTGGTTGACAAATCCAGAAATCATATTTGCATTCATGTTTGCCCTGAATTTTCCAGTGAGTGAGTCACTACAGTTTCTCAGAAGCTGTGGCGCCAGGCAGAGCTTCATGTGAAAATAAGAACTTTTTAAAAAATATGCTTGTTAAGAATTTCTTCTTCATATCTGATGCATGCCTCAGTGGATGTCATAATATTTAAGTGGTTGCTTACTGTTCAGATTGTGTAAAATGCACAGTTTGGGAATGTGCTCAGCCACTTGTGCTGAACTGTGAAGCCAAGGGCAAAAGGCAAGAGTGAGTTTCCAGGGTGAAGACTGAACTGCTGGATGACAGTAAAGATAGTGTTGGATGCAGGCTCACAGCACCAGCCTTACATCTTAAACAGATCTTTGTCAGGCACAAGATCGCACAGTCCCCACAGTAATAATAAAGCAACATGTCTTCTGTTTTTTTACACACTTCTCTCTTTGAAGAACTGTTTTTAGTAGTCAAGCCTTCTGACAGATTTGACAAATTGTTATTACTGTGTGTCCAGCACAAACAGTTCTCAAAATACTCAGAAAAGAGAGAGGAAAAAAAATCTATTAAAAACCACAGAGGTGCTTTCAGATCCAGTCAAGTGAGATTAGTCAGTTTAGTGCAGCTGCATGGCTGCAGTCATTAATTGAGAGCCAAGGGAGATATATTCTACAGAGAGCAGAGCATTTTACAGCATATCTTGGATAAAACATCTCCTGGTCAGTATTAACTCCCAAGCCTTGTTAAACAGCATAATTGAAAGAAAAATGTCACATAATTTTGCTCCTAAATAATTGATGGCGGCTGAGCGCTAGACAAAAGGCCTGGCTCTCCCTCCCCTCTTTAAGGTTCTCCAGGCCATGTCTGCAAAAACCTGCCAGCAGTCAATGGAATTTATGGGGATGTAAAAATATTGTAGCTGATCAGAGAAACAGCGTTTATTTACTACACTATTCCTATTGTTTTGAGATTTTGTAGACCTATTTTCTTTTGCTGAATACACAGATATATCCAAGAGAGTTTAGGAAAATACCTTAAAATATAAAAACACTGCTGGCTTGTCTGTTGTGCTTAAAGAAGCTTACAACCTAAAGAAATCTGGGATCAAGTTTTCTGTTTGCTAACAACAGAAGGGAAAATCTACAAAATCAGATTACAAGCTAAAAACTAAAAAAATAAATACTATTTCTTGTATGCAAAACAGATGGACTTTAAAAAGAGATATTTTAAATGGTTACTTTATATTTTTTTATGTAGCAGTTTTGAAAGCAATTAATTTACCTACTTGGAAATAATTTCCTCTAAGGCTAGGAGGGCCTTTCTAGCATTTTGGGTTCATAAAGAACCTTATACACAGTATGCAATTCATACTTAGTTAAACAATTTTGTCTAATGCAAGTGACACTTCTTCATCCATTTTCATCTTTTTCTTTCTTGTGAATTGCAGCTGTTACATCTGTGGCAGTTTCCATAGTAACACTCAAATTTGGACTTTACTAAAGGGTGGGAACAAGTAGCTTGAGAATGATTGACCAGGAAATAGATTTAAAATGCAAAATTATAAAACATTTAGGGTCTATTAGGGGGAAAAAGAATCCAAACCCCACACAAATGAAAAACCTTGAATCTTTTCCAGCCCTTGCAAAGTTTTAACCAAGCCTTCCGAAACTACTCCAAACAGCAGTTCTATAAACATAAAACATTAACACGGTGACCTGAGATTTGGCAGTTTGATGAGACAGTGGTTTCCACTGCAAAGATCATGGCACTGTAACTTTGTACTAAATTTTCCCTATAAAGAGTTCTGTAATTTTTGCAATCATTCCACTTTCTCTCAGGAAGCAATCTTGCCTCAGCAACATGTGTGTTGGAGTCACATGTGATAGCATGGAGGCGGTCTGGACAGGCTCTAGAGTATGATCTCAGCACAGCAAGATTTAATAATAATCACATGGCAGTTGCACAGGAAAAATGTTCATAAATTACAACAACGCTTCCCCCTTATCTGCCCCAAAGTCAGTTTTAAGGACCATATCTGTTTCAAAGCTGTGCCTATATATATTTAGCTAAAGCTCAAAAGAATAATGTGAGTAGGAACTAGTAGAAACATAAAGAACCTGGAAGACAGAGAGTCTACCATGACTGCTGCACAAGCCTGCCCCATGGAGTGAAAACTCTCTAGAAATAACTGTTGCTAATAGCTTCAAAGGGAGGGAAAATAGAAGAGAGAGCAGATATTTGGTGGTTTAGCAGCTAAAACTTTGAACCTTTCACCTCTGTATCCATGATGAAAGCCCAGCTTGAAGTTCTCAGAAAAAGTATTTTCTACTTCAAAATGGAAAGACCTTACCATACATAATTGGAAGTGATTTAGGATAAGGAGTTAAAATAGTAGTTTTATAGGGTCATGACCTTTAACCTCCACATTTTGTCATGGTGCTTTTTTACAGCTGGTGACATTTAGTCTAGGGAATAATTTGTCTTGACATGTTTTTGTTTTGCTTTGTCTTCGGTTTTGTAGCAGCATTTGGTTTTTCAGCAGTGGCACATAGATACTTCTCGTAAGTGCTTAGATGCCATAAATTGGATTATTAAAAGTTTGATTATTTGTCTCATGTCCTGATTTATTGTAGTACATTAATTACAATTCACGCTCATATCTAAAATCAGCCTTACAAAGTCATGATTGGAATTCCATGGAAAGAAACCAGACTAAACAGAGAAGGCAGATTTTGTGTTCTAATGAATGCCTGCCTCGTTGAGATGGACCCTGTAATTGTTCTAGGCTGCCCATAAGTCTTAATTTTATGCAATCATGGTAGATACCTGTTAATAAGACTAAAGCAAATCATGGGACTGAGCCTAAAGAAGGTTTTATTCCCTGCTATCATCCTTTTGATGATACAAGTGTTGCTGTATAAGATGACTTGGCCGTGTCACAAGTTGTGCACCTCTCTCACAGCTGGGTTTCTGTGTAAGCAGTGAAGACACCTGGAAACTCACGCACTGTGTGTCTGCAAGTGTGAGCAGGGACTGCAGTCTCTGCTTAACAAAGCCTTCACTTAAGTCTTCACCAGAAAATACTTTTCTATTATGTAAAAGTTACCGAACGTATTCAGGCATGCATGCATACATTTGTAAATAAAACAGGGTTTAATGGTTTGAAAGGCATTTCAGTTCATCTTGATATGACTTTGCTAACCCTTTTCAGAAACACTGTGATGAGAAAAGGAAAAGCATCTCAGAAAAAAACTGATCAGAAGTTTAGCCTAATGAATCATGATAACTGAAGAAAGGCAGGAGAAGGAAAGAGAAAACCAACCCAAACTCATAAGAAAGGTGAAGTACAACAAGATGACTAGGGAAAGAGTTAAGTGCTTTGCTTCATGCAGCTTGGCAAATAGAGGAACACAAATCACTGCAGAAGAAAAAATGCTCTTGGAAATCTCTGGAGACTGGTTTCACATGGCTAATTTACAACCACATGCAGCATCTGTCACTTTTACAAATCAATGAGAGTGCCTACCCTCTAATAGCACAGGTTCACTGGTAAAGGTTGCTGGTGTCGGCCATACAGATGAGACCTTTCAGGATGTCAGAAAAGAATGTCGGTGACGCACATTAACACCCACACGCTCCTTTATGTCACTTCCAATTTACTTTATCTTAAATTGTCAGCTAGCAGAGCTCACTCTGATATTAATAACTGGAGGTTTGCATCCAAGCCAGGAAAAATAAACCCTGCTGATAGCACCATGAGACATCTGGCTTGCTCTAAGGAAAGCCAAAAGTGAAAGATAGAGCTCTTAGTCCTTCTTAGTAGAGTCTGCAATATTCAGAAAGGAAAAAGATGGTATGACTCACAGAAGGCCCATGTATACAGAAGAACACTTGTATTTTGTCATTTTTTGTACATGTTGTTCAACAGGAGAGTGATTCAATTATTTTACAGTATTGGAGTACAATAGAAAATGTTAATACTATGTTAATAAAATGTCAATATCAATACCATATATTGATAAAAATTGTTCCCACGAGCTACAGGTAGTTTCCCCAACCCTGAGTTTAAATTTCTGCATGGTATTAGTAGGCATTTAATCCTCTTTCTCACTCATTAAGTCTCTCCAGTCTTATTGGAGAGACTTAATGGTCTTGATTCAATTTTTGAATTCAGGGGGTGTAATCTGAGATGTGGGACTTGATGACGGATATATAATTTGGGTAAATCAACAATGCCAGACTTGTCTCAGACCAGCTAGCAGGCCAAAGCACGTGTCCATCATTGCTCTTTGCCAGTACAGGACAGCATCCCCAGCCAGCTGCTGGGGAGAAGCACTGATGCAGCTGGTACCCACAAGAGTACTTTGCCAGGGTTACTCTGCAACACTGCAGCTTTCCATTGAGGGAAATCACAGAGAGCCTTGTAGCACTCCCCAAGGTAATTACATCTCTCTTCTTTCATGTACTTAATCAGGAGAATGAAACCCTAACTTTTATTTCTGTCTCCCTTACCTAAGCAGGGGAGACATTTTGACTGAACCTGCACATGAGGACCTTGCTTTTTCAGACCAAACTTTAGTATGTTCATTGGAAGGCTGAGAAAAGAATATGTCCCCATTTGAATGATTATCAAACTTCCTCAAGGAACTTGTAGGACTCATTCCATAATCGTAATCTTATTAATTGCATCTATATCCCTTTGGTCATATTATTTTCAAGATAAAACATCTTAGAAAGGTTTTTCTTTTTCCCTCAGATCCTTTCCCTGTCTCTAATGTTGTTGGCAAGCTCTATCACCTACCTCATTGTCTCCTTTTCCTGGTTATTTATACATATGCAAAATACATTTATGTCAGCAACAACCTCATTGCATCCACACCGTCAACAAAAATACTTTTTTATTGCTACATTTTATTTTCTGGTTTTAATATATTTCTATTTTGTGGGCTTGTCTCCTCTCCTGTCTTGCAACAACATTGGAACCAACCTTTGACGCAGAGCAAGACTGAAAGCTTATCTGAAAGTTCAACTGCACAGTATCAGCCAGATCATGCTTACTCCCGTGTTTTAGGTCATTTATTCCAATAAATCTAGTGGCTATACTAGTGATGATTTCCAGCTACAAAAGTAATACCTTATTTCCACGTATGTCATACTGATCCCAGTGATCATTACCTGTTTTTTTGTCAGCTTCCTGGAAAGAAATTTCAGTGGTCTTAAGCCTGACTTTCAAGTACGTAATTTTCAGGACTACCCTTGAAGCACCATTAAAGACTGATGCCGTGGTTGCCATCCCTTTTTCCTTTAAGAGGTAAGTTAAATATGTTTGACTCATCAGTAGTCACCCTTGGACTGCAGAACAGACGTAGCCTCAGTAGCAATAAATTTAGCAAATGGATGCGTGTCAGGATGGCAAAAAAAGATTCATCTGCCATCTTTGAAAGGTTAAGAGAAAAATAGAAAACCTACCCATGTCCTGGCATGCATCAGGGCCAGCATCTTCAGCTGCATAAGGGATTGCCTCGCTAGTGCTCCACACTGGGGCCTGCCCTGATCCCCTCTCCTTGGTGATGAGGATGTGACAGAATGGCCTGAAGTTGTGTCATGAAACGTTTAGGTTGGATATTAGCAAAAGGTTCATTCCCCAGAGGGTGGCTGGGCGCTGAACAGGCTCCCAGGGAAGTGGGCACAGCACCAAAGGTGCTCGGACAGTGCTCTCAGGCACTTTTGGGGCTGCCACTGTGCAGGGTAAGGAGCTGGACTCAGTGATCCTTGGGGTCCCTTCCAACTCACCTTATTCAATGATTCTGTGATTCTGTGACTAATTACATCTCTACAAAGGAAGTTGTGACATTTACTCAGACTCTTAAGTTTTGTCTAAGAACCGTCTCTATTCTTGCACTTCTGCTTAGGTGACGAAGTTTTGCATAGGAAAAAATAACCACCCTAGTAGTCAATCACCTAAACTACACATATTTCACTAATCTGTGTCAGGTGTTAGATAGGGGAAGAAAGTGAGCAGTAAACATATAAGGCAGAGACTCCCCAAGACAGGGATGTTGCAGAAACGATTTACACATTGCAGCAAAAATGTTGCCCCCAGATTTACCTCTATTTGGCTGTTATGCTGGAACTGTCACACTTCTTGATGTGATAACAAAACAGAAAAACCTTGTGGAATTGTTGTGATTGTTGGCAACTAAGCACAATAGAGCTCTCCCCAAGTGAAGCAAACCATTTTCTCAGAGTGATTTGCAAAGTATTACAATAAGGTGTTAATGAAAAAACATATACAGCTATGAAGGAAATCTCTGTAATTTTACATTTTGAAACTGAAGGCAAGAATTCAAGCAGTCATTTCTGCTCTAAAACTCCAATGGAATCTTCATGTTTGTAATGGGGCTTAACAGACACAGGCTACAGAAGAAGGTAGAGCCTGCTCTCGTTCAAAACAGATTTCCGGGATTTTTGTGACGTAGCAGCATGTCATCCCAGATTTAAAATTTGGTCCTTTCCTCAGGATTTTCAGTGATGACTGTTATTCCTTGGCAATAAGCAAAGCAATTGGAATACTAAGAATTAAGAATTATTATTTTACTAGCAATGCTTTATGATGAGTACATACACTGCATAGTGAATGTTGGAAATTTTGGCCACATTTTCATTTTAACTCAGGAATTTTAAACTTAACAGAAGCACATGGGGTGTTGTCATAAATAAATAGCACATGAGTACAATAGAAAAGACGCAGTTCCCGTTGATCTGTATAGAAACTAGTGTTCCTTAATTAGTTGTGGTTGCTGTTTTCATTTATCACCAGTGATTTCCAGAAGACAAAATGGTATGTAACCTGTGCAAGATACACAGCTAGATACATCTGCTTAGCAGCTTTAGTGACCTATACTCAGCTTTTACTCTGCTGCTCTTTGTGCTCAACTGTCAATCGTTCAGGCCAAGCTGACAGTCCTAATCATGCCTTGCTAGCTTCAGTTCAAGTCTATAAAAAAACATGCTTCTTACTTGTGACTAAAACGTAGAACCTGCTCCCAGTTTTTTCTTCTTTTGCACTTACATTAATTAAAATATGTTTGGGATAAACCATAGTTAAAAATACTTAATCTCACAGGAAATCAGCACATGTGGTGACATCATACTGAACCACATTCTCACAGAGGAAACAAACACTGAATGTAACATAAAAGCATTCAATGAAGTTCAGAGCTAAGGACATAAGATCAATTTCAGCTACTTCCCTGTCTCTATCCAGAAGATGCTGTACACAGGAGTGATCCTGATATACCATATTGAAACCCATAAATTTCCCGAATTGTCAATAACTGCAAAACTCTGAAACCACAGCAGCAGCTGCTGAGGCATGTAGAAATTTTGTTTAAAGCCCATGGGTTTTCATGGCAAACTGTCCTTGTTTGTTTATTCAATTGGCACTTCAAGGACTAACAATATTCCAAATGCCTCATATGGGACAAGATGCCTTCTTGTGCTGGATAATCATCTTAGGCCAAAATAACCTGTCCTTCAGACAACACAATCCATAAAAATAAAAATAAAAAAAAAAGAAGAAAAACTTTTAAATGGTCTACTCAGACACAGACTGTTTCAAATCAACAATAACAGCATTAAAATGACAAGACTTCTGTTTTATATATTTTGATCAAAGAAGTATATATTTTTTTAATTTAAGTCCTAAGAAGAATGGGCACTGTCTGTATTTCTCAGATCTCTTGCCCAGAGAGAGTTTTTGTTTATTGCTTTAGATCCTTTTCTTGCTATTCTATTTTTTTTTTCTTAATTCAAAGTGCTCCAAAGGTTTTGTGGGGTTTTTTTTTGGTTTGGAGGTTTTGGGTTGTTTTTTTTTTTGTTTTGTTTTGTTTTGTTTTGTTTTTTTGGGTTTTTTTTTCTTCTTCTTCCTTCCTTTTATAGTTCTCTAGTGAATATAGGCAGTTAAATAAAATATTATTTTTATCTGTGCATCACTCCTGCTCAGCATGACGCCACAGAAGAAAATGGATGAAATAACAGACATTGGTCAAGGAGCTAAAAGCTGAACTTGATCCATAAGTAAAAAATACCTTCACATGACTGAGAGAAGAGCAAGCAGCTATCACTAATCTTTTCTATAAGACTCATGTCAATTTGAAAGCCTTCTTTAATATTGGATTTTTTCCTGCTATAATTTTCAGCAAGATTTTAGAACGTGCTCTAGACAAATAATTTTTTTCTTTCTGCATGTGTAATACTTTTTAATTTGTTGACACAGAATTTTATGCCAGAAAAGTGAGAATGCACTGAAATTCAAAGAAATATTTGAACAAATAAGGCAAGAATTGAACACCTTTTGTCCCCACTCCTAGGAGGCTGGAATAGAAACTGCCCAGAAGGGATCTGCACTCTTCAATTGTTCAGAGTGCTGTGGAGCAGAAGTACAGACTGGCAAGAACTGGCAGAAAAGATGCTGCCCAGAAACCAAGTGCTCTTCAAGCATTCTCAGCACATTGGCAAGGTTCCTGAAGCAGCATATCAGAGCAAAATAAACTCAAAGCCAAAAATTAAACCTGAGAAATACAGTCAACTGCTCTTACTATTTGTGCTCAAGAAGATGACCTTCTAGAATTGATCTCCTTGCATATGAAATCGCTTATCAGCTCTGCTGTCGTTATTCCAAACTTTCATTCTTTAATTTTGCATGCAAATCAGAAACCAAAAGCCTAGTGCAAGTCCTGAAGGTTCTCTCTGACTACAGGTATGATCGACACTTACTTTGGGAGTGGGGTTCCAGTGAGGTTCTCTCATTGTAAAGTTTACTGAAGCAGTTTTGATCTTCAGGATTTTTTACCTAAAAGCTGCAGCAGCCTAGTTTCTGACCAGGCTCTTAAAAACTAAATGACATTCAACACAATGTAGAAAAAAAGTGTCATCTCCATCTAGATTAAACAGATTCTAAGCAATGTATTTTTCAAAACTAATCAGCTTGCGAATGAAAATATAATCATTTAAATACTGATGTTCTTGAAATAGTTTTTATGGTGTAACCCTTACCTCCTTAATCACATAAACATAGTCACTCACTTCCCCCACTAACCTACTATTGAAAAAATCTGAGCTTCGTAGCAGGGTTCTGCATGGAGCATTGTAATTTATATACAGGTCTTTGCCCTTCATTTTTGTCCTAAGTTCTCCAGATATGTCTCTGTCTGCAATATATTTACCTGTCCTGTAACCACTCCACTCCGTATGTGATCACAATTTCCATCAAATATCCTTCCAAGCCTGTGAGTGAGTGTGTGCAGCAGTGAGAGAAAGAATAAATCATATAAGTGGTCTTCTCAGTCACTTAATAGAGAAACTTAACGCAGTCTTCTGCCTCCTAATCCTGATGGTTCAGACCACTTGTTCATTTGTTGACAGATTTTGTTCAAGGTGAATTATTCTGATTGAATAAGGATTTTTGCTTGTATAGACCTGTGCAATGCTTTTTATCTTGGCCAATAAAGCCTGTGTACTGTTCACTGACACAATAAACCTATGACAGACGTGGCCACTAACCCAACATCTTTTGCATATTAATTTCAGTTATGTGCTATTTTGAGAAAAACATATTACAGGGAAAGTGTGCAACAATTTGCAGGCTTAAAAAAATAGTATGATATCTCTCAAAATTTTTAATTTTATTTGCAATTTTTCCTTAAGTATTTTTGGAAGCATGTGCCTCCGCTCCATATCCATAGGGGAAAAGTTAATCAAGAAAGTTCTTGACTGGAACCCAAGACTTATTCCTTTTTTTTTTTTTTCAACTTACACAATATTAAATTCATTCAGTGTATCAGAAGAATGACATTCCTGCTTTTCTTTTTTACTAGAAAAAATATTTACATAAGTGTGTTTCCTTCAACCTCCATTTCAGATCATACTTGGAACATAGCAGTACATATTACTAAAGAAGGTAAGTCATAGTATATTCTTCATTTCCTGTACCTGGTACTAACTAATGGTAGTTCTGGTGCAGTTACTGCCAGACTTATGGAAAAGCACCCTTTGGATAAAATCATAATGAATATTTTAGTAATACTGCACAAAACCTGATTCCTTTGGTCCAAATTCTGTCTCTTCTACAGCCCAAATGCACAACAGAGGTGGTCATACATACCAAAGCAATGTTCTTTTTGATTCTGTAATGTAGAAAACATGAAAGAGAATTTTGGCCTCTGGGATTATTTTTTTTCTTTCTACAGAAGAAAAGGAAAGAAAAGAATATTATGAAAGCAACTACTCTGAATTGATCAGAACTTAACCATGAAAGCAAATGAAAGAGGGGAAAACAAATAATTACAATAACGCAAAAATGAAAGGAATCCTTACGGGAATCCTGTGTCTGAGCACTGAGATAATGTGCCTGTGAAGGTCCAGTGAGTACTTTTCTGATAATCATTAATACATAAGTAGCTTTAACTTTAATGCAATATATCTGATATTGTTGTAAATACTTTACCTGTATTATCACAATAATTAGTTATTGAGTTATTCACAACACATTAAAGCATAAATAACCTATGAAAATTATTACCATTTTAAGACAAATTTTTTACAGGACAAAAGGTGCAAAGGCATAGGCGCTGAATTTACTACAATGGTAAAGACATAGCACCCACACTAAAAAGCTCCTGCACTTGGAGTATGAATACATAATAAGATCTTAGTAGTGTAGAATATAGGCTTGAGAACACAGCTGTAGAATGTTGTGGTTAACAAAAGAAATAAAAGCAGAAAACAGGATAATTAAACATAGAAAACAGAGAAGAGAATGCAAGATTAAATACTAACAAAGAATCTATTTCTGGAAGACATGGTTAGAAATTATTGTCATTCCCCCCCCTCCCCTTTTCATTTAGAAGAAGCTTAGAAATGGCTAATAAGTGTAAAGCAGGTGTTATGGAAGCATATGATGTGGATTTAAACCATGTTTTTGATTAAAATGATTCCGAGAATTGGTGGTGGGAGTCAGAAAGAAGTAAGGCAGACTCAAGTTCTTTTTATTTGCTTAAAGGATGAAGTGATCCGAATTAAAAAATCTCCCATGGTTTGTGTTGAGTAGTAATGAAATTTTCTTCCCCTGGCACTGAAGTGTGTTTTACAGTTTCAGCAGCACTCTGTATTTAAATCCTATTATTACCTACCAGAATAAACAAGAAGTTTAACACGATTATTTGGGATGTTCCACTTAAAGCTGGATTTGTTACTACGTCTATCAATAGGTTCATCATTTTCTTAGACCATAAGATAGAGGGTGAGCATCTGTTACCCTATCTGTGATACTTAGGACACTGCTTAATGAAAATTTTGCTTATTGTGGGAGAAATCCTCTCAGAATAGTTTAAAAGGCCTATTTCTAAATATACTAATCTTGAGAGTTGCAACTTTTGGAAGATTCAAGATAATGAGCATACCACAACAGTCTTGTACAGATGTATAAGAAGGAGGAATAAAATGTATACATAGGAAGGAGTTCCTTTGAAGCAAAGAATAAAAACTCAGCACTTCAGGCATACACTGCCTCTGCCATCATTAGTTTAGAAAGGTGGCAGAGTGACCACATATTTATTTCAAACTAAGTGCCTAAAATGAGCTGTGTAAAACAGGGTTGTCAAGTCCCATTGAGGAAAATCCTGAAGTTTTTTTCAGAATAGAAGGAGGATATCAAGTGAGGCTGTCTTATGCTGAGTACCAGCCTTCAGACATCCTGTCCTCACTGCTGATGCTGAGCTGCAATTAAATAAATCCCTGGGAAATCTGAAGTATTCTTATTTTGAGGTACTTGGAGAGACTGGATGGATATTTCTTCTATTTCAAGTGGGTAATGATGTTATAGTCTATCATCAGACAACCTTTGTAATGTGACTACTATTGCTAATTAGGTCCTGTAACACCACCCTTTTCTCCTATGGACTGAGTGGCAAGTGTGTGACCACATCAGGACAGGAGACCACCTCAACCCCGTTGCAAGTTTCACACTTTAATTAGTCAAGCAGCCCAGGGAGCAGAAAACCTGTGTTTTCTACAGTGTTAGAGCAGGCTGGGTGAGGGTCAGGGGAGGCAGCAGCCTCCAGCTCACAGTGCTCTGCAGGGTGAGCACTGCTGTGATCCTGAGTGCTTTCAGCCCACCCAGTGGCTCATCCTCTCCATTTCACTGCCGCCACCCTGCCACCCCTCAATGCGCCTCCCAGGGGAGCACTGAAGGACCAGAAGGTTCATAAAGGAGACAGATGGCTTAAAAAACCTGGTCTGTTTTAAAAATGTGATTTCCTCCTAGTGGAACCACATTTTTGAAAGCAGTAGCCCAAAACTCCTGGAGGTGCCAGTTCTCACTGATTTTTCTGAATGCCTCAAGTGACATTTTTTGCACATTAGTACTCATTAGTTAGTTTACAGTATATCACAATCATTAGAGAGTTATTCATTGCTACTTCAGCATTTAAGACTTCTGCAATTCATACAGAGTAAGTTTATCTTATGCACAAAACTCTCTTGATAGTTTTCTTCATTTGTTAATTTTACAGTCATATTGTAAATTAGGATTTTTCTCTGTTAATACATAAATGTTGTAATATAGGTGCTACTTTTGAAACAAGAGGTTTTGCACAATACGGAAAGAGGAGAGGATGAATTAAAATTTTTCTAGTGGATTTAAATTGGCTACTGATGGTTATTTTCCAAAACTCTTTCCAGCCTGAAGTTTAGCTGGCAGGTGATAAAGTCAGCCACTAATTTTGGTTTTCTTTTCCGGTTTGAACTTCTGTGACTGTGGCTCTTTTTTCCATTTCATTCTTACAAACCATGGAACAGAGATAATGTAATAATGCACAAAACCCCCCTGTTCCTTGTTGGGAAAGCTGCAGTTTAATGTGATCAGGTTAAATTCAGTACTGAATGCAACTGTGCTCAAAGATTGTTTTAGCTGCTATTAGCAATATTCAACATTTTCTCATGCAAGATGCTGGGATAGACAGACTCTAGCAAGCCTTACTACCTTCTTAGGATTCCAAGATATAGGTGTTAAGACACTTTCTATATGTAATTATTAGGATACCTCACACGTAGGTATTGGGATACCTATATGAATATATCATAATCTTACATAGAGGATTTTGATACCTGACTAGGACTGTAGTACCTGTGTGTTTAAAATCATGTGATATTATCAGGATGGAATGAGAAGTCTATGAAAGATGCCATGATGTGATCTCATACAAATACTTGTATCAGCTGGGTAATTGAAATAGGAAAAGTAATCCTTACACCAGCTACTGCAACAACTTTATGCTGTTTATGGTAGTTAACTCTGCATTTTTACTGGGTACTGGTGTTCCAAACCAAAATTTCATTCTAAGATAGCTGTATTTGTATTTTGCTTTTCTATGATCACTGACCATGGGGTTTCATTAATTTTCATGATGATTATTTTTATGTTTTATAGAATCATAAAATCATATAATGGTTTGTGTTGGAAGGGACCTTAAAGATAATCTAGTTTCAACCTCCCTGCCATAGACAGGGACACCCATTAGTGGACCAAGTTGCTGAAAACCCCATCCATACTGACCTCAAACAAAGCAAAGGACGGGACAGCCACAATCCTGAGCAACAGGTTATGGTGACGGTGCCTCACCTTTTACTGTGAGAGTGATACCCTCACAGTAAAAACATCTTTCCTAATATCCAATCTTAGCCTGCCCTTTTATAATTTGAATCCATTCCCCCTTGTCCTGTCAAAAGGTACACTTATAAATAGTCTCTGTCCATCTGTCTTGTAGGATCCCTTCAGGTAGTGGAAGAATGCAGCAAGAAGCAACCTGAAGTCCTCTCTTTTTATAACAGCACAATTTCTCTTTATGTAATAGCAGAGGAAACAAAAAAAAAATCTTCTGCCTTTTTACAAAGAGATTTTTACTTTTAAAAGGGAGGTAGTTGGCATTCTAAATTGGTTACAGCCATTTACAAATAAAACCAGCAAAAATGGGTCTGATATGAATTGCACCTATGATCTTCAATATACCACAGAAATTCAGGCATCTGTTCTGTTAAATTTCTGATTGTTTGAAAATTTGCCTTACACGCAATAACCCGTCTGACTAGTGTATGTCGGAATCCTTAGTGCTACAGTTGCCAGCTCTAGTTAGAAATAATAGAAATTAACTATATTATGCTTTGGAGAACCTTAAATTAGGAAGTCAGTGCTGTCTTGAAAAGTAGAAATTTCATGTGTCTCTACTCTCATGTTCCAGTGGATATAATTGAACCTCATCAGCTAATTCTATTGTCTGTGATAGATCCTATTTTGCAAAACTACCCATGTAAAAAAATCTGAATATCTTTAGATTTTTCTTCTGTGTTTGAAATATTTCTGGGCTGTCACCTCAGAAAAACAATAATAGTTTTGGACCAGGATTTTCAAAATTGACTTATAATAGTCAGTTTTTATCTTGTCGAGTGGTGCCCAATTTTCTGAGATTTTTCTGAACAGTGTTTTTTTGAGAAAAATCAGCCTTTAGGTATCCTTAAGATTATATTTTCTTTAAATCCTTAAATCACAGCTTTACCTTGGAAAACCATTCTTCTTAGACATCACATTCTGACTTTTTTCTAAACATTATTCATCAGTTTCAGTCAAAGTCTGACCTGCTGCTCATCTGACCTGATTACTGGTGTTGCTTTGGCTGTTATTTCCAGCCAGTAGATTGACAGCACTTTTCTGTTCTTGAAAAGAGAATCTTTGCTGATATGAATTAATATCATTCAATGATGAAGTGATTTTATTAATTTTTCCTGGCTTTCTTATATTCTTATATTTTACTTAATCTACTTGAATGTGGTAAGCACACTTCTTGCAATATTTCAGAGAAAACTTGGATCGTTTAACAAGCAGTTAATTGCATGACATTTGGAATGGATTTACTGCATTGGCATCCTGTACTTCATCTTCTATCCTCCAGCCCTTGAAGAAGTGCTATATGGCACGTGCACACCCCAGGTCACCTCTTCTGACACCCTGGAAGATACTGGATAAATTCATCTACAATTCCAGCTTCTTTTCGGTCTAATTGATTTTGTTTCACTCACTGGAAGATTTCTTCTATAGACCAAAAGCTAATACTTCTTACACATTCATCTTTGGTATATCTACTGTTTGGGTTTTGTTTTATGTCTTTTGCTTCCTTTGGTGTTCCCAATGTGTGGTGGTCCATCCTGGAGAGCACCAGCCACAGCACTGGACCCTGGACACTGAGAACTCCACAAAAGAAGCATCTTATTTGGTTACGGTGAGAGGAGAAGGAGAATGATGATGGGAACATTATGCAGATTCAGTTATTCCTTACAAGGTTTTGTTCTGAACTCTGCCCTCTGATTGGTTAGTCTTGTGTTCCATATAAGGCATTATTTCTGTTTCTCTCTGCTCATTAGTTCCCTGCCCTCAGATAATGTTTATATAAGGTTGTGTCTGTGCCATTTGGGGTCTTCTAAAGAAGCAATGTAGATCTGTGGGGTTTATGTTTTATGTTGCTCCCTTGTGCACCTTCTTTATTTATATGAAAGCTTTCAATTTCTGATCCTTTAGTCATTCCCATCTCTTTTTTATTTATTGCCACACTTCCATTCTGACCCAGTCCCAGAGTAGCTACAAGAGCACACGTGTGACTCTACGCCTATTACAAAACCCGCATGAAGTGCAGAGTGTAATACTCTTGGTTTTCCCTTTTACCAAGCAATTTTAATCAGATGTAGTCTGTGAGGTATTCTAAGTATTGGCAAGCAGCATGGTACAGACCTCAGCAGATAAAAATATAGTGATAGATGTGAACCAGAAACTCATGCTTCCCCAAGGTTGCAAATAAAGCTGCAGAGCTGCCTGCTGAGAACCTTCTCTGCTTGGACAGCACCTTCCCCTGAGCACAACACCGGGTCAACTTGAAAATGCCTTAAACTGGGATGCTGGGTTAACCTACTGCATGTGAAAGTTTCTGTTGGGGCCCACATACAATTATGGCCTATCTTCATTTCTGTTTTCAGCTTCAGTAGCATTAGACACTCTTTTAGTAAGTAAATTAGTAGATATTATGGAAATAAAGCTGAAGCTGCTGCAAATATAGACAATCATGATAGGAATCTCCCCATCCATCATATTTTACATCTACAGGCACATAATTACATGTAAATAGTCATGTGTATAAATGTATGCAAAATGAAATATAAATGCTATAATTTTACTCAATTGCCTTGTATTGAGATCAATAATAATTTTTGGTTTAATTTTAAATAGAAATAATCATATAAATCACTATATTTTAGGAGATCATTGTTAATGATCTCCTAAAATAATTATTAATAATTGTTGATTATTAATAATAATATTCTAGGTCCCTCTACAAAATGTAGATATCAGAATTCGTATGCATTACTTTTGTCTTCCTTGAAAAGTGCAAAGACCAGCCTTTAGTGTTCAATTATTAATGTTTCAGGGTAATGTCAAGAATTATGTATTGAAACGAATTTTCACGAAGTTTTATTGCTACCTCTAACCAAAACAGAGCTTTCTCACGAAAATAAGGATTCTTGGGTATAAACAAACAATTTAACCAAAATCAATGCTGAAGGAAAAATCCCAAGTCTCAGCTGAGCACTCGAGCTTCAGCGACACAGTTCTTAAGCCTGGAACAATGTCTTTACTATTGAAAAATAAGAGTTGACACCAAATCTATTATGTAAACACAAAATAAACTCTGAGAATCTTCAGTCCTTTCAAGTATACAGCTGCACTGGACCAGTTTAGGGAGTTACAGCTAACCCGAAGGATAGAATGTTAATAATATTGAAGGAAGTAATAGGTCAAAGGATACCTTTGACAAAGTGCTTTCTTTGTATTAATTGCATTTTAAGCAGACAAGCTTATGAAAGAAAGACAGTAATGTTTAAAAAAACCCCTGAAAGTCTAAATTGAAAGCAAAATTTGTTTGAAAAAGATGGAAGAGATTTGATTCTTTACATAGGCTGATAGAAAATTAAAGCAAACAATAATTTCATTCTTCCTGAAGACAGTAAGACAGTGATCATTATGCAGCAGGTTGCCTTTAAAATCCTGACAGTTAGCATTTGTCTACTTGCCATGTGTATTAATACTCTCCAGTGGAGGCTTTAGTCAAGTGGAAAGAAATTGTGAAGTCCTTGTTCTGTTTCAAGTTGATATTAGCAGACTGCATTGTGGAATTTCACTGTTCCAGCACTGTCATATTTTGATTTCTGTTAAGATTGGTCTGTTGCTTGAAAGTTATTTTTGTTTCAAATTGCATTATATATTATATTTAAATATTCCTACGAGATCAAGAGAAAAAAATTATCCAGATCTTACACTTTCTGAAGTCACTGTCTTACAAAAATTACTGCTTTGATTTAATATTAAGTATATTTTCAAAACTGACAACATTAATTTGTGTTTTGTTTCTTTGTTACATAAGAAAACATTCCTCTTCTTCACAAGCAAGTCCCACATCCAAGCCACAAAATATACTGTGATGTAATCTAATATGCCAAATGTAGCCGTTTGTGGCGCATGTGCTACATTAATTTCTTCAGTCTACACTGTTCTCCAAATGAAGACACCTTAGATACTACCACAAAGGACAAAAGCATTTGATTCTTATGCAGGTTGGAAACAGCTTCAAAAATTGTGACTGCTCCCCCTCAGGTCGCATGGCACCTGGCCTCTGAGTTTGGAAGGAAGGACTGGATGATGTCCATGTGAGTGCCAGTGCAAGACCTCCAGTGGTCTCAGATTAATGGTGCCATATCCCCAGTGACGTCTCCCTGGGAGCTGAAAGACACTCAGGTCCAAAACTGCTTTTAGTCACAAGGATGATGAGGTGGTCTGAAGGGACCAGCACCCCTGGCAAAGCGTTCCCAACACATATGTGTGTGTCTCTGCTTTGGAGCATGTGGCGGCCTCACAGTTATAAACAATCTCAACTTTATGACTATAATGTGGCCACCAGAATCAGGCACTTCACTCTCCCTGCTCTAGTGGGTGCCAGGGAGGCTGTGCCTTGAGTGCTGAGTCCAGTTTCGGATCCCTCATAACAAGACAAACCTTGAGGTGCTGGAGAACTGCAGTGGAGCACAAGTCCTTCCTATGGGAACCAGCTGAGGGAGCTGGGAGTGTTTATCCTGGAGAACAGGGAGATGAGGAGGGACGCTGCTGGTCTCTGCAACCACCTGACGTGAGGGTGTAGCTAGGTGGGAGTTGGGCACTTCTTGCGTGTAACAATTAACAAGGGGAAATGGCCAAAAGTTGCACCAGAGGAACTTTAAGTTAGATATTAGAAATAATTTTTTTCATGGGAAGGAAGAACAATGCAACGAAAAACAACTGGTGAACATGGTTGTGGTACTAGGCTGATGGTAGTGTAGTATATGGTAGAGATAATTAATGCCATTTATTTATAAAATATTGTAAAATCCAAGCTATGTCTCTGACCACCCCAGCTGGGAGCAGAGCCTTATTTTTATTCAGTTAGTTCCTGGACGACGTTAAGATAATATCAAGCCAGTTAACATATGAATGGAACCTTCCTGGGCCATGATCACTGACTTCCCTGGAATGTCCGGGCCACTCAAGAGTGATCTGCTCATCGGAGATTGCATCTACTACCAGTGCCACCCTTTACATGTGAATACTGACTTCTCCTGAGTGCTCTGACATCATCTGGACACCTGGAACCGGACTTGTGTCTACCCCTGCACATGTACGGCCCCGGTTCTGCATGTGAAGGGACACAAAGGAACATTCTGTCATTTCTGCCTCAGGCAGAATAAACTGTATATAAGCTCGCTGCGAGAATCAATCGGGGTGAACCACAGGGGAGACCACCCTGACACTGTCAGTCTGATCCAGGTTCACCCAGCACCGATCCCGGGGTTGACGCTGCCTTAGCTGTAGTGGTTGTTTAATGAAATTCTATTTTTCTGACGATCTAATAAATCTTTGCTAAATTTTCTTATAAATTTAGCTTCTGATTTGATCATTTATAACAGTAGGACTTGATGATTGTTAGTTTTTTCTGGTCTTCGCAATTCTGTGGTTTTATTATTAAAATAATTTTAAAGGATATCTGTGTGAATACCTTATTACATATTTACGAAAGATAAGCAGGGAAATCACCAATAACACATCTTCACTTTTAAAAGTGTTTTTTTTCTTTGAACCTTATTTTAGATTTACCCTCATATGTGGATAACAATTTACATTTTCTATTTGCAAAAATTTATCATCATAATACAATTGCATGAGAAATTGTTCATCCTTTTATGCAGATTTTCTGACTGTATATCTTTTGTTTTAATGCCTCCCTACTTTTGAGCTTAATTTGGTCCAGGAAGAAGCTAGTTTACTATGCAAAGCTACTTTAATGATACCTCTAGCCTAGATTAAATGAGAAAACTTAAAAAACAAATCCAAGACAGTCAACATCTGACTCCTTAGAGTACTTCAATTAACGTTAGAAACAACCTTTTAATCCATCTGGATTTCACCTAACATAAAAGAATAAGAAATATTTTACTTCCACTTTTTAGATATCATATCTAAATATCATATATTTAGATATGAAGATTTTCTTTGGTTTCATTCATTTCACCTGAAATTGCAGTACTGTCTCCCCAAGTCATTGGGGACAGGGAGAGATGTTTAAGCAAATCTGTGGCCGTAGCAATTTTTCCAGGAAATCATTCTACATACATACTTTTATTTTTGTAACAAAACTTACTCTAAAGTATTTTAAAGTACTGCCACATGAAATTAAAATTAATAAATTTTAATTTTAATGAGGAATTGCTTTGATTTCAAAATAGTGGATATGCAAAGTACAAATATAATTCTAAGAATGCTATTCATCTTGTCAGAAATACAAAATAACCTGTGCAAATAATACATCCAAAAGGTCAAATACGTTGAAACACCTCTGGTTTTGCATATCAACTCCACAGCAAATTTTCTTCACCATTTACAAGGTAAGAATTACTTACAGAAGAATCTCTACAAATAACTTAGGAGAACAGATGATCAATCTTCTGATAAAAAATTTTTGTAAAGGTTTTAGTTGAACTGGGAAAAACTTACTGGTCAAAAAATATTTGTCAATAACATTCTTTGCAATGTTTTGCATTAAAATATTAAGATGAGTTTTGGTACAGGACCATAAATCATTTGTAACTCATCTGAAAAGATGTGTAAGTTTGTGAACTTTATGATCCTTTTAGTAAAACTGCCCAAATTCCAAATTTACAAGCACACACTAATCTGTACTTATTTTGGTTCATACTGTAATCACATCCATCCTTCAAGAGCTGAAATGATCTATGTTGAATCATGTCCTTGAAGCCGCACCATTTAGAAGCAAGAGAAAAATTCAGTATCTCATCTGTATTTTACCTGATTCTTTTGAAGTCGAGGGACATTTTTTGCATGGCAAATACATTTGTGAAAACTGTCTGTGCCTGTGTTAATATGTGAATATGTTGACACAGTTTAACTTTCTCATACTTTGAATTTCATCTGAACAACAATCATAAAAAGTATAAGCTCAGTAATTTTAACTACCCACATTGCATTCAGGAAAACTACAACTGATGTATATAACATCTTTTGTCTTCTGCATTTTTAATGACAAAATAAATAAGCTATAAATGCTTTAAACTATGAACATAATTTCTGTAAGTACACCCTTTCTACTGAGCTGCAGGATTTAGTCTTAATGACATTTTTGTCAGAATTACAAATGAGGTGCTAGTGTTCTTTTGTGGTTTTTGTTTGTTTGTTTTTTTGGTTTTTTTTTTTTCAGTTGTTGCTGTTCTGTCTCATTTTTTGGGGGGAAGTATTTGTTTTTTCCAGAGAAATATTATTCCTGTGAGGAATAACATCAGACAGAAAAAGAAATAAAATCCATATTAAATGGTTCAATTTAATTCAAACTTTCACAGACTTGTCTTTACTAATCCAGCTGGTTTTCTTAGTGAAAGGAACTCCTTTTTTTTAATAAGACAAACACAACTCATCCCTTTATACCAACTCTAACCTAATAAGTCAAATATTTGCACACCTCTTCACGTTTTTCCAAATAGATTTTTTATCAAGGCAAGAAAATTTAGTGTGGAATAGGTGTCATATCCGGGTACTTTAAGAAACAGAAATGAATGGGGAGACCTGTCTGTAATTCCACTCTTCAGGGAAGGCTAATTGGATGTGTTCTGAAGGCAGGGACAGTGAGAGGTACCTTCTCCCACTCACACTTAAGAGCAGTTCTCAGTAAGGCTGCCATGTTACCTTGTCATTTAAATGCTTCCTCCAGTAATTTTTATCAGGCTTGATTCATGGATCTCCAAATACTGAAAAATAGCAAGGCTGCAAATGTTGCTGGAAAAAATGTAGCTTAAAAATTTTGGGAATATGAGTTCAGCATTTTAGGAACTACAGAGTGGTGGTGTGATTTTTGCAGACAGTAGGACAAGCTAGACATTATCATCAAGCCATGAATTCTTGAACTTCAGCAGTTTTGGCCTTCACTGTGTATGAAAACTGCTTCTTCTAGACAGGGCACAATGATGTAGAGATACATTTCTGTGTGAGACATATACTTTAACGAACATTTGCTGCATCTTCTCAGTTTGTGCCTGCATCCCACAATTTCAGTTTTTCTTCCTTACACAAATAAAGGAGTGCAAACTTTTCAGGGTTGCATTCTGCCTTCCAGTAAGTCAGAAAACCCACTAAAGCTCTATTACAGTCGTATAAATTGCAGTTATAAATCTAAACAAAAACAAGAGCAACTCCAGAAGAGCACTGATGCTTGGAGAGGAGAAGAGCATCAAAGTCAGCATGTGCTGTTTGGGATGCAGCTGAGCACCCCGAGAGGGTCAGGAAGCTCGACCTGGATGACAGCCAGTGGAATCCCTGAGGGAAGGAGGACCGCAGTGGGTCAGCGTTTCTTCAGAGAACTCGTGTGAGGAGCAAATTTACAGTGGGGCTTTGAAGGGTCACTTGGATTGAATTGGCTTGGCCAGCCAGCAGGAAATCACACAACTTTTGTAGTTATCTCTGCCATAATTTACACAGCTGCTGTTGGAGCACCTTTTACTGAGGAAAGCAGCATCTCCCCTGCTTCCCTTACTCACCATGTTCACTCATGGTTTTGTAGGAATGTATGTCTGATATTGTTTGCTGGAAGAGACCAAAGTGATAGTTTGCAAACTACAAACTATTGTGGGTACATTTATTGTTTCATAGAACATTTTTTCACAGTGCATGTAGGCAGCAACCTGTGGTTTTCCTTGCTTAGAAACAACTGTGAAGGCTTCTACTGTGACAATCATGTCATTTAATCACAAAAGGCCATGTTCTGCACTGTCTCTTTGTTAAAGCCCAGAAAGCCCTTTCTCTGGAGACCCTTTGAGTCATCACAATTGAACCCTGCTGCCATAAGGTGCCTGACAGCTTTACCCAAACACATCTGAAGCAGAACTGTGTTCTAATAAACACAGTTTATTACAACAGTTTATTAGTTTATTTACCTTCAAATGACTGCCTCCTGCTTGAAAAATCTTTTCATAATAATAACCCAAACTAATATAGATAAGTGAAATATTTTTAAAGAAAATAATTTCTACAGTCAATAAAATTGTTGTTGATAATTTGATATTTCACAAAATTCACAAAATTCACGATATTTCACAAAATTCTGCAGTATGGGATAGGCTACCTTAAACTGGTAGATTTTCATTATGATAAAGAGACAATGCATTGGCAAAAAGCATAGGAAAGATCTGTAGTGAACTTAAAAAAGTATCCAATATGATAAGAATATTTCCAGAAACCTGGACATCACCTATAAAGGCTTCCTTTCATGAAAGTAGGTGTATTGTTTACATTTCATGAAGATTTTTTGGTGATTATGGCTCATATTATTTTAGTTGCCCTAAGTCAAATGTGCAAACTTTGGAATTGGTCACAAAAACAGTTAAAAGTATAGTTCATGGGAACACAGAGGAATTGTATTTTCTCTTTAGAGATTCCTTGTTGAATCATGTAGAAACTATTGATTATATTTCAAAGGCAGGGGTTTTTTTAAATACATGCCAGTGACTTCATCTGTCTAGAGCTGTCGGAACTTCAAACAGATTTAGGAAATACAGCAGATAAAAGGAATTTATGAGAAATAAATTATGTCCAAAAAATGGCAGAATGGCAGAATTCTTTACCCAAAAGAAGGGTCTTTTAAAGGAAAGAATGGAAAGAATAACCTTTTCCCTCCTTTTTGATCATGGAGAAGTTCATGAGTAAATATATGCCTCTTAGTAAATAATTTAAATTAGAGGGTTTTAATAATAATTTTCAAATTACACATGAGAATCTGTCCACTTATTTTCTTATTCTTATGAAAATATATATACTTTCTTATTTGATTGTGTGTTGTCAATGTTTACTCATTTAGATTTTTCAGTCCTGAAAATGGTCACATCCTCAAATAACTGGCATGGGTCTCCCTTACTTTCTCTAATGACGTGAATAGAAAGGCATAAAGAGCCTTGAGAAGGCACTGGCATCCTGTGAAATGTTCCTTGTGATTAGAGAAAGCTCCTGCAGCATAACACACTGAGCCAGGCGCCTGTCAGCATGGAGGAAGGACACCCTGGGCAGCTGTGCCCCCTGCTCTCAGGCAGAGCAGGCAGCAGAAAACACTGCCAAGGTGTTTTCTCACTAATCCCCTGGTAAAGCAGAGAGATGCAGATCTCCTTTCTGCAAGGGCTGATACTTGTGCCTGAACCTGGCTGGGGAGGGAGGTGGAGATGCCAGAGCCCAGGTGTGGGAACCTTGATCAGTGGTGCCAGGAACAGCCCTTCCCATGGACACAAGTGCAAACATGTGGTGTCTTCTTCTGGCAGAAAAGCAAGTAGTACTCATCTAAGAGTTGGCACAAAAATATTTTAAGATCTTAGTAAAGATAGCTTCGTGGCAATAAAATTGTTGAGGGTCTTTGTTTTCATCGCTCACTAATAAGGTTAAAATTAAAAGGATATCTGTTAATTAATGAATTAATTGAGAGCACTGAAAAGACCACAGGATTTAAACTAAACATAATTTAGTTTATTTTGGGATGAGAGTGAATTTCTGTAAAAATATGGTAATGTGGGGATGAAGAATTCATCTTTCAGAACAACCTGCAAACAATTAATTTCTTGAGCTTACTGTAAGGGAGAATATCAAATCAATTATGCCATTCCAAATTAATTTGGTTTTATATTACTAAAAGTCATTTTTTCAGGGCTATTCATACCAGGGAATTGTTTCTTTAACATTATGGCAGGCTGCCTCTTTGGGAGGAGGAGGAGACAAAAAACAAGGCACAGTGGAAAACATTGCTGCTCTGTGCAGATGTGATTCTCCTGTGATTTTCCACCACTTTCAACCACTCCCTAAATTTCCTACTTTAACCTCTGAACACTCAGGCAGAGTGAGAGGCTGTAGGAGAATGCTGACACTGACATTCTACTGGATCCACACTGACTCAGTGTGTCCATTCTGCTAGCTCTCCCCATTGGTTTGACATGGTTGACTTGTGATTTCTTGGTTATGACTTGTTTGTCCACCCAGGCTCCTTATTGTGGAAGATTTCCTTTCAAGTGACATCTACATCAATGAAGGTACCTTTAAATCTGCTTTTAGCAAAGTAGGTAGTGAGGGAAACTGACAGGTAGAATTACTATGTTATTGAAGAAAACCAGACACATGTCTTTTTAGTGAGAGGCAGTACTTCAAATGCCTTTTTACTGACAGGATTAAAATGTGACATTTGTCCTTTGCCTTTGTCACACTGGTTCAGCTGGTTTTCAATGCTATTGAAAAAAAATAAATTGAAAATATGGTAGTCTTATCTTCCAGTACCATTGACAGGTATCTGCTAAACTACTGAAGTGGATACAAATGAGCAAATCTCATGCATATTTGTCCAACACCAAACAATTTGTTAACACAATATTTCAGGGAAAAAATAAGGATAAGAAATCCCATAATTTCCCTATAGATAGGAAGGCAAAAATCTTTCTCTCTTGCATCACTTGATTATAAGTAATGAGTCCAGGATGACTTCTGTCACTCCAGAAGTACAAAGGTGTGTGCTGCACCTCAGTGAAGCATGTGAGAATACTGCCCCATGGCTCAGTCTTGCCCCACAAACCCAAAATCACTCAGGGAGCTTTGGGATCCAAAAGTGGTTTGCTAAGAGTCATCCTAACACTCTGTCCAAAGAGCAGGATGAGAGGCCAAACTCTGAAAGGTGACCTTGTAAGTCTGGCTTTGGTCCACAAGGTCTGGAAGTAGTTCTGGGCAGCAAACACTTCAGAGTTTTACCTTTGATTTCCCACCTTGGGCATTTTGGGTTGTTTAATTTATCATTTTTCTGGAAACTTGTTTTCAGTACTTAAAAAGCAGTGAATTTCCAGCTTTCACTCTAATCCAGTCAAAGTTTTTTTATTTTTATTGTATTTTTTCAGCTGTTCTTGTCCTCAAGGTTGTAGTCAACTTTCTTTGTGAGGTGAGAGATCTGTTATTTCCTAAATGGGAACCTATCCCTCTGCATTAAATGGGTGTAATGTAGGATGTAAGAAGTTGTGACCCTCTACAATAGGTTTTTTTTCCATTTGCTTTACTGAAACTTCAAGGACAGCAGTTTTAGTTTTGTTTGATGTTTTTACCTCAGAGGTCGGCATGTTAGGATTATGGAATTAGAAAAACTCTGGTTAGCTCAAACCAGGTGACAAATAACTACATAAAGTACATAAAATCCTCCTAGTCAACATATATATGTTTTACATGAGCCCAGCATCAATGAATTATAGCGCAAGATCAACATAATTTACACTGCTTACATAAGTTTGTTCTTCCTTGCTTCTACTTATTCCCTACTAACATAAAATAAAATAATTCTTTATATATTTCTCAATAAATGTGCTTCTGACATCTTTCTTATCAAATCAGTCTGACACTTTTCCCTTTCAAGCTTGGCATGCCATTAAATTGATGTGTAAAGATTTTAAAAGCCTCAAACCCCAGCTTATTTTACACTTTTCTTAATGGTATAATGTAAAATTGGCTTTTAAAAATTGAGACACTCTTATCACATGCTTTAATTCTCTATCTTAAGGGGCGCAGTGTTTCATCTTTTAATCTGTCATAGTGACTGCTTCACTCATTAGTTGCTGTGTCTGTTGATGAAAATGTATAGCCACTGTAACCATGAAAATTCAACATTCATCCTCCTGCCTGAGGTTATATTTGTTTTGAAACTGCAACTACACTGTGCTTCATTCATAGAATATTTACATGGAGCAAATCATGGATATCATGAAATTTATAGCTTCAATAATATTGAAGACTCTTACACCTACAATTTGAAAATTCCTTGGTTTTCTCTAATAAAGTCTTCTGCATTCAAAAAGTTACACCTAATATGCCATAATAAGCACAGTACACTGTGCTTCATTCATACAATATTTACACAGAGCTAATCATGGATACCATGAAATTTGTAGCTTCAATAATATTCTTGACTCTTACACCTACAATTTGAAAATTCCTTGGTTTGTTCTAAGAAAGTCTTCTGCATTCAAAAAGTTACACTTAATATGCCCTAAAGAAATCCAGTTGAGTATAATGAATCTAATAAAAAAATCCGTACATACGAGGTTTTTATGGGAAAGGATCAGAAATTCTGAAAAGAAACCACCAACTACTTTCATCACCCTTTCTTTTCAAGAAATTGTGTGAGAAACAGAGCTGACTTTCAAAGCCTTCGGGCTTGTGTGCTGTTGGATAAAGTGTTGGAAATGGCAGAAGTCATAATTTCCAGGAGATGCAGCCAGGCCACATCATGTCATTGCAGCACTGGCTTTAGAATGAGTGAGTGTAATTAGGCGGCAGACCTCGAGTGAAGAACCAGGGTAACCAGGCAAGCAGCCCTTTTGGGCCAATGTAGTACTTCTCCTGCTGGTGTAAGTGAGATCACCAGAACATTCACAAAAATTAAACTTGCTCTGTGCACAGAGATGCATCCAAAAACAAATAAGGTATTATGAATATTTTTTAAGTCCTGGCAGTAACTATAGCTATTGAGGAGTGTAATTCTGTTTAAATGATGGCCCCCATATCTCTCCAGGGACATTTCCTCATGCAAAGAGATGGTAGCAAACGTATGTAGGAGCCACAAAGCTTTGATTGTCTAAGTAGTTGCAGTAGCCTCCTCAGACTGGAAACATTTTGTTTATTATCATAACAAGAAACACTCTAAAATACAAAACTGAATTTGTATAGCATTAGGAAATGTAAGCAGTTGAGATCTCCCATTCTTTGCTTTAGGATTTTTCATAATATTCATCAGAGTGATTTTTCACTCTACAGTTTTCTACATACGTTTACAGATTTACCCCAAGTGAGTAAAAACACACAATGGTCATAAAATTAATATTGTCCTGTGAAAGGGAATGCAATACACAAGAATTTCTCTTCAATCACAGTGACAAAATGTGTAGTCCCCTGGTAATACTCAACATTATTGTGATGACAACTGTTACAAAGTAATGTTTTCTTCATCTCCATTTATTTTTGAGGATGAAGCAGAAATAGTTTGGTTAGTTTCTTGCTCTACTGTTTTGCCTGTTTGTTTGTTTGTTTTGTACTTGTGTTTATACTTAAGTGGATGTGTTTGTAATTTTCTGAGATAAAACTAATTTTGAGAAATTAATTTGGTGTTTAGCTATCTAGTTTATTGTTAATTTTTTACTTTTTCAAGGGTAAGCCCTCCAGCAAAGTGCCACTCTGTGTGAAATTTCTGTCTATACCAGTGAGGCTTCTTTTAAAAGATATTTTTATCTAGTGCAGCATAAACTGGGGAGGAGCAAGGAGCAAGACCCTAGGTCATAAGGCAGGCGTTACCTTTTCGGAGAAGTTGATTATGCCCTGGCATACTACTCTTTGGGTCTTTTCAGAGAGACATGAGATAAACACCCAAAGGATAGTGTTGAGCCTTCTCCAAAAACTCTGAGTAGGTGATATCAGCCTTGGAGTAAATTTTCATGAGGAACAGATCCATGCCACTACATACCATTGGACTTAGAACTAAATCATGCTGCAAGCAATGTATTTTCTACTTCAACACTGCTAAACTGGGCCTATGCCACTTATCTGAGCAATTTTTCTCAATTCCTCTGATTCAAATCAGCCAACATTAGGACAAGACTAGTCTTATTTTCATGGAATAAAAGTTTTTCAGTTTTACTGAAAAGATTTTCAGTACAACAATAGAAATGTAGCTCAAAAAAGATACCCCAAAATGTACATGCTGTTCTGTTTTTCACGAGAGGAAGACTTTAGGTAACCAAAAGAGTGTTTAATTTTCCTAAACTAAATTATTTGGTCTGTTCAGAAAAACACTTATTGTCTGCACACCTCGCCTGCCAGTCTTGTTCTAGCTACTAGTCAAGGATTCTTTTAGGCTCTTTCTTGATATAATCTTCTTTTTCCTGGAACCAACAAATGCTGTGCTTTTGCTTAGCCTTAAAATGCATTGTTAAAATTTAGTCTAGGTGCCATCGATAGATCAGAACAACGTCAGGATGTAAATTATCCACAAACTGGTGATTGAATTCTTAATTTGATTATTTTTCTCACAAGATGATTTTAATTTTGACATTTTCATAAGTCATAGGAACCATTACCTTTCTGATGGTCCTACAATGTATGTGATGTAGTTTTTTAATTAACAAAGATCATAGAAAACACATTAGTAATAAAGCTGTTTAATCTGTCCTCTTGTGTCCCACTCTTTTTGGACAGGTTTGAATTTGCATTATGGTGATCTTGAAAGTCGTGAGAAGAAAGAATCTGGAAGTGGATTGGATTTCTTAGGGGAAGGTTGTCTGTAGATGAGGATCTTAGGTATTCACAGTGATAGATCATTACAGAGAGCTTGCTATGGCTTGATAGACCTGGAATTTTTCCATCAGCCATCAGCCATGAAGTTTATGGACATGTGGATCTTCATGATCCATGATCCATGCTGTAAATACAATTGGATCTGGAGGAGTGGGAAACAGTCAGCTGACCAGAAAGAGGTAAAAGAGAATGGAATTTTTGTTAGAATTTCAGTAAGACTTCATTATCTGAACAGAATTAGCAGTGTAAACCCAGGTGGTCTTATAATAGTTGAGAAAATTACGGATTGGGAGATTGGTATCCAATTGTTTTTTCTCTCCAACATTTATATTTGTGCAGCTACAGCTGACTTTCTATAGACAGACATATTACGAATCATACTTGTTGGAGAGAGGCACAGAAAATAATGTATTCCTCAGAGGTTTGCCTCACCTTTGTGTTCTCTAGCCCTGGCATCATTAAAAGCACTAATAAAGTCCCTCTGAGTTTGGGGCACTACTTAGACATAGCTTTTCACTGAAGAGGAAATCAGAAAAGAGAAACGCAAAAATAATCCCCATCCAGCGCAGAATTTTCCTTCGGGGAAGTCTCAAGTAATTGTGTGTTATATGTGTGTCTCTCCAGCCAATTATAGGCATTCACTCAGCTGCTTGTGTCTGAATTTGTCAGGTTTCTAATGTAATATATAAATCTGTTCCTGCTTGACTCCAAAAGCACAGCTGGTTCTGATCAGACTCCTATAAAAAGGAAATTTCAATTAGCAGTGATCCAAACATATTTTGGAGGTATATTTTTACGGCTGCTTGACGAATGGCACTCTTTGTTCGCGAGCGTGTGTGTGACTCTCAAATGCAAGGCAGCCAGACCTGTGAGTCATCACCACAAGCACAGTACTTTGTTGCAGAGGTCACATTCTGCCAAAAACCAGAGGAATTAGCTAGCCAGATTGAATTAGTGGTTGAAACACATTAATTTATGCTACATAAATGTTATCGTGGCCCTGTGGGCAAGTACTTAGGTCATATGCTTTATGAACTATTTGTACCAAGAGGGCTTTCCAGCTGTAAATCAGCTTCGAAGCACAGTTTCACAAAGTGTTCATGGCTCTGCACTGTGCTTTCCCCTGTCCACACTGATTCCATCTCTTGGCGCACTGATTGCTCGCCATCCTGCATGTGCTTTACAGGATTTCCTGCAAGAGGAGAGGATCAGCAGCCAGAGCAGAGCTGAGGCTGGGTCTTCTCGAGCAGTTGAGCCCTGGCCAGTGGCCGATGACGCTTGTGGGCAGCTGTGGGTTTGTGGCTCCAGACGTCTGGCAGCAGGCAGGCTGCTGGAGTTGGTGCAGCTGTGTGGTAAATGGAAACCTCAGTATCTCAAGCACACATACAACCCAGCCCTTGACAAGGCTGTTTCTCTTCTGGGGGAGGGGGGGAATTAGATACACTTTTGGCCACGTTATTTCAGAGCGAGAAAAAGTAGAAGTGTTTTCTCGCTTCAAATTATGGTAACTGAGGACACATGCCAAGAAAGAATTATGCATAAAGATAGTGTTTTAACTTGTTTTTATGTGTTTGGATATGTCTCTGCCAAAAGTCTGACAGAGCCTCATTGTTGCAGCTTTTCCATCATGAAGCCACTGACTGCACCCAGCAAACATTTCATAAATAATGAAGTAATTGGGGGCATTTAGTGTTGTCTGATCGTGTCAGCAGTTGCATGTAACATGCTCTACTTTCCAGCAAGCCAGGTAAGTGCTACAGCAGTGTGAGAAGGGAGGCAGCGTTGGTCTCTAGAGGAGAATGGTCTATTTAAACAAGCATATTTCCCTCAGACCACTAATTCCATCGTTTTTTTCTTTTCTTTTCTTTTTTTTTTTTTTTTTTTTTTTTTTTGGTTATGCCTGCCTTTGCACAAAGGATTGTTTGTTTTACTATTCATTTTTGTTCAGCTCAGCAAGCAGATCCACTCTCCTGCACTGCTGCTACTGTGATGCTGAATCACACTGCACTTACATCTTTCCCTGCAGAGTGCCTCAACACATCTCCTCTTGTTTTGAAATGTAATACAGCCAGCACCTTTATTCGGTATCTCCAGTGCTGCTGTTCTCAAGGACACAACAACCCAGTTTCAGATTCCAGACTGCAACCGCTTTTACTTAGGCTCCCTGCTTTCTGGGCTTGTTGATTTAGGAATCTTGGACATTAATCATGTGGTGTAAATGACATTTTTCTTCATGCTGAATATTTCAACAGGATCACAAAAGGAATGTTTTTATAGCATTAAATATTCATAAAATCAGGCTAAAATAGTTAAGGGGATGTGAAATAGATGAAGATTTAAAAGCATAAATATTTAATATTTTAATAGCTTTTCATATGAATTTTTTTCATGAACTTAGTGCTGTTACCATATATCTGTTATTTGAATAGGGGAACTATTATTCTTTTAAGTGTTTTCTATTATAATGAAATAATTTACTCTACTTATTAGCAATTTTATTTTTCTTAGCTTATGAAAAAAAAATAATGAGGTCTGAGAACTGCCAGCCTTGCTTGTGTGAGTGATCTCCATTCACCCTGCTGCTGAAACACTCCTGTGTTGACTGCTTTTAGTGCAGGATCCCATTTATCATTACAGGATTGCAAAAGGGCTATTAAAACTCCCAGACTGTAATTTTTATGCATAAATACCTTTTTCAAGAAAGTAAATAAATTGTCATCTGAAGTGAGGTTGATTTTTAGCGATGATGAATCCACGTTTTTCCCATTAAATCTAAATACTCATAACAGGAAGAAAAATCTTTAGCAGTGACTAAAGAAATTCTTATGAGACTTAAATGAGTTTTTCCTCTTTTTTTTCCCCCTTTTCAAATGTGTCTCCCTTCTTTGTGTGAGACCAGAAACTCTGCATATAGTGTGGGGTGGCAACAATTATGTGTTTCCTAAGAAATTGTTTCATCAATAGAAGCTGTAGATTAGATGTTTGCTACGTTTCATTAATTGGTTTAAGGAAATAGGGATATTTATGACAATTATTTGGGAAGCTGTGTGAAAAGATAGCCAGGCAAACCTCCATAATCCACTTATACCTCACAGAAGACAAATGGCTGAACAAGCCTATTAAAAAAGCTGTACGCCTGTCTGTTTGGAGGAGCTGTTAAGTCATGAATCTCTGCACAATACCTGAGGCAAGTCTGTTAAGAAAGATATTTTGTAGCAGATTTCTGTTCTATTAAGGATGGACATAAAGTAGAATAATTTTAAATGTGTCAATAACTCAAGGCAAAAATGCTTAATGCAAGAAGCAACACCTTCTTGTAGTCAAGCTTACTCAGTGGTAACTAGTAGGTGGAATGCTACCCATGGGATCAGAAATATTTTTTTGGATAGATTATGTGGAAGGTTTTTGGCAAAAATATCCCACCCTGGTTTGTTACTGTGGTGTCTCTCTGGAATCCAGATTTCAGCTTTAAAATGGAAATTATAATTATTTTCTGTCACCTTTTCCAGGAGAGAGGCTGAAAACTTGGCTTCATTTCAGGTGGGTGAGCCTATAGCAGGGAGACCTTTTCACATTTTGTTATTGGAAGGGAAAACACAGTTCTTCACCTCTTCAGGGCATACATACTTCTGGATGTGGTCTCTGCAAGGCAGTGCACTGACAGGAGTAGGTGGTGGTGGCAGTTTAACAGGTAGTTTAATGGATTCTGATGACCTGCCTCGTGCTCCCTCCCACTGATGGGTTCACTTTGCCCCCAGCCCCATCCTCAGCCCCAAACCCTGCACGGTTGCCTGGTGGGTGACTCGACGTGTACTACAGTCTGCTTCTGATGTTGTGTTGCAAGTTGTGAACCAACAGTGCTAATTCTGCCCAAGCTCTCCTCTTTCAGCTCTGTTGTATCCCTGGCAGAGGTTTCTCCCAGTCCGTGCTGTTGAGCAGGGCTGTGCCCTGCTCCTGCTTTGGTCTGGCGGGTGTGCAGCAGAGAAAGCGTGCAACGTGGGGCAGGCCTGGGGAGCGCCTCCTGAACAGGAAACATGGAGAAGGAAAAACATAGATACATAGATACATATATATATATGCACATGTTCTATATGTAATTCAACAGATTGGTGTTACCGATTGTCTCCTGGGGATGAAGTCAGCTAGCCTGACTTCACATTCCCCTTTTCAGAATCGATGTTTTCTACCTCCTGGCTGTAACATGTCCCAGGGCACTCTCTTCTGTTGTATTTGCTCTGTGTTCTTCCTGATGTTTTTAATGGATATTGCTTGAATGAGAAGAGAAAAACAGGCCAAGGTACAGGCTAAAAATGACTGGGGAGAAAAAGGAAGAAGGCTATGCTAATGGTTATACTTGAATTGTCTAGAGACACGGCAGAAACTTTAATTAAATGCTCTATATTTAGCAATTTTTGGCAGTTATGATTGATATATTATGTGTTACATCTGGTCTTGATTTACTGCATTGCATTTATACTACTGTTTTGTTTTTGTCACTTATGTGCTGCATGTTAGTCTTGAGTTCTTGTGGTTTGCACTTTTTGAGTTACATTGTGCAAAACACACACTCTACAACTTGAAACCAGGTGTTTCAATATGAAAGCGAATCACTCCAAGATTTACACAAACCACTGGTTTAGCAACCCACAGAGTTTTTCAAAATGTATTTGTATTTAGAATTTTTTCTAAAAATTATGGTGTCTTTCTGCCATGTATTTTCAGATAGGCATGTTTATCATTTGTAATATAGTTATTCTTGTAATCATGTATCATATCAATAATTGTGTTTATGTTTTATAATATGCTTGCCCTGAATCCTATGCCAATGATTTCAACTCAAAACAAAACCAGAAGTCCTAACAATCTTGACTGAGTGATTTATTCACTTTTACCCTGTATTTTAGCTCAGTGGAAGAGGGTTTAAGATGCATGTTAATTCACAGGGAAGAAAAATATTCCTAGGATGACCATGAAGTTTGAAAAGAATTGAAGCACAACATGGTTGTGATGTAAGATATCTGAGATGTTAAGTGTCACGACTTGTGCCTCTGCTTGAGAGATCAATGTACTTGGTTAGCTCAAAATGCTAGTAATTATTACAGAGATCACTCAATAGAAAAATCATCTCATCCATGGAAGCATTGAAGTGAGTGTTCTGAACCATAACAAATTCATGTATATTCTTTGTGTCAAACACACTGACAAGGTCACCAAATGCAAAGGAGGGGTAGCAAATATTTTTAGGATGTTCATCACATTAAAGTGATGCAAATGTTCATGATATCTCAGGGAGGAATTATGTGATAGCTGGAAATTCAGAAAAGCATTTTAATACCCTAATCATTGTGCATCTTTTTGGTGGTAACAGTTAATGTGGAATTTCTCCTTTTGCAAACATGTTTATATGTTTGCATTTTCTGGTGACAATTGGTGTATTTCAGTCACAAGTAATATGCTTAACATTATGAACTACACTTGATTTCCTGAGCTTCTGTGAAACTAAGCAGAATCTGATCTTCTTTGCATAAACTTAATAATAATGATGTCAGTTTTAAGCTGATTTCAATGGAGTTTCCACTGATTTCTTTCCATTGATTTCTTACCAACAGTTGCTGTTGGTAAAAGAGAGCTCTTTTTCTGCCCATCTTATAGAATGAATATTTTCATTTTCTTCTGTTTGTTTTAGAAGGGGTTTTTGTCTTAGGAGTTTAGTATTGTTATTTTTGAATCTTGTTTTTATTGCTTTGTCCTTCCTTTAGAACAAGTCCTCCTATTTATTTTGCCAACCACAAGAAAGGAAAATGCATCCTGGGCTGCATCAAAAGCAATGTAGCCAGCAGGGAGGGAGAAGAGATTTTGCCTCTCTGCTGGTGAGATCCCACCTGGAACAATTTATCTAGCTCTGGGGTCACAGCACAGAAAGGACACGGACCTGTGGGAATGAGTTCATAGGAAGGACACCAAAATGATCAGAGGGATGGAGCACCCCTCTTATGAGAAAAGGTGAGGGAGTTGTGGCTGTTCAGCCTGGAGAAGAGAAGCTCTCTGGGGAGACCTTATAGCAGTATCTACAAGAGGGAGCCTACAAGAAAGCTGGAGAGGGTCTTTTTACAAGGACATGTAGTGAAAGCATGAGGGGTAAAGGCTTTGCAAAGCTGAAAGACTTGGATAGGGTATTAGGAAGAAGTTAATTTCTGTGAGGGTGATGGTGCACTGGAACAGGATGCCAGAAAAAGTTGTGGCTGTCCAATGTCTGAAAGTGTTCAAGGCGAGCAGGGCTTTGAACAACCTGCTTTAGCAGAATGTGTTCCTCCCCACTGCAGCGGGTTGGAATGACATGATCCTTAAGGTCCCTTCTGACTCAAACCATTCCTTGACTCTATCATTCTGATCTCTGAATCCTCCAATTTCACAAGAACCAATCTTTGCAAGCAGGACAGACAGGCTTGAATCCCTCCTACTCTCCTGCTTGCTCCTGCCACCTGCCACCAGCGTGCCCCCCTGCTGCCTCACCAGTTGCTCTGGACGACCATTCCTGTGACTTTGAATGGACAGCTGATACAAACACTTTTAAGTACAGATTTTACACATTTGTTTTTCAAAAGATGTTTTCCTCAGTACAGTTCTGCCCGACACAGCCAGTGGGAGTGTGCTGTTGCAAGGGTTTGATATTCACAGCTAGTACTCCTAGCAGAGGCTATTTTGTGAAAACAGTCCAACAGTCCTACTTTCTATTAAAATTGTATAAAAGGCAATGTATGAATGGCTAATAGCTAAAATATAAAAAAAAAAAAAACCCAAAACAAATTACCAAAAAGACCTAGTAGATGTGGAACTTGGTATCAGGTAAATTTTGGGAGTAGGTAATCAAACAGAAATGCAATTTTAACCTTCACTGTTAGGAACCCAGGGACATCAGATAGGCTTAAAATATGGGTCTGTTTTTAGCTGTGTGTAGGACCTTGGTGGTTAAGAACAGGATGGTAGAGATATTGAGTCTCAGTGCTGATGCTACCACAAGATGGTCAGCCTCTGACTGCTTTTCTTTGTATGGATTTCTGATGAGTCTGGATACTTTGAGTGAGAGAAAAGGAAGAGAAAACACTATTTCAAGTCTCAGGTGTCTTAGACCCCCAGGATCCCTGCTGGTGGATCTTAAGCCTACATTTTTGTGATGAGGTGACTCTTTGGCTGCCAGATGTCCAGCAAGTCCTTCACAGCAAGGCAGAAGGAGCAAACACAATCAAAGAGATTGTGGGTGGAGATAAGGGCAGGGAGAGATTGCTCACCAATTACTGCCATGGGCAAAACAGACTCAGCTTGGGGAAATTAGCATAATTTATTATGAGTTAATAATAGAGCAAGATAGTGAGAAATAAAAAAATCTGAAACCGCCCTACCCCCATGCACCCTTCTTTGCAGGCTCAGCTTCACTCCTGATTGTTCTACCTACTCCAGCAGCACAGAGGAATGGAGAATGGGGGGTTCAGGAGTTTTTTCCTCTTCCTAAGTACATTTTTTTCTCTTTCTAAATACATTATCCTAGAAGCACTACAGAAGCACATTGAGGGACCCCACTTTAGCTAGCAGCATGTCTTTCTTGAAACTGGCTCTGTTGGACATGAGGGAAGCTTTTAGTGTCTTGCCATAGAAGAGCAGCCCCACCTCCCTCCCCTACCAAAACCTTTCTATGTAAGCCCAAGACAATGAGATAAAGGAGTAAACGCACATTCTGTTATTTATTGTGCCCATTGCTTCAAGTAGAAAGGGTCAGGGCCTGTCCTTTAACAGAAACAAAGTAGACAAACACATAATAAAGGGAGAAGAACACAGCAGAGGTAAGGAAGACCTAACTTTGAAGTGTTACCTCCATTTTGAGTAGTTTGAAGGGTTTGGTTTGGTTTGGTTTTAGTTGGTGTAATCAAGTTGAGGCCTGCCAGAGAAATTGGAATGAATGGGATCAACTTTGAAACACTTAGGAGCTGTGATATGTGGGTTTGAATCTGTGAATTCTAATTTATGGAAAGACATTTGGACAAAACAGCATTGAGAATTGTAGGTTATTCTTTTCTACTTAGAGCAAATCTTTGTCTATGTTTCAGTTGTCAAAGACATCAGTAAATAGCAACCATCTTTTGTATTGTCAGTGAAGGTATTTTTTCTGGTGAGTGAATGAAAGCCTAGGAAAATGTAGGATTACAAAGGTAAAAATTAGGAAATGTGCTTAGCTGGAAGGATATATCAAGAGCTGTGAGGGAAGGAAAGTGCTGGGAAGAAATCTGTTGGCACTGAGGTATGTCACGGAAGGAGACCAGGACACCAGTTGGTTCATCATGGCCCACTTTATTGAACAAATATCAAACACTTATACAGCAAATAATAAGCTTATAAATATTCTGTAAGCCAAGCAATCTATTGGTTAAACTATAGTATTAACTCATCCACATTCCTTTGAGACTACGTTCTCTATCTCTCCTGCCTCACTGTCCATTTCTTTATCATGTTTTGAGAGAATCAAGGACATATTATCTCACACCTGCAAGATTTGGAACTAACTATGGTCTTGTATTTTTCCATTCTCTATCCTGTTACAGAAACAAAAAAGGCCTCTGCCTGTCTCTGCCCTAGTTAGGACATCTTTCCCAAATTAATTCGGCTGTGTCCCCTCTCCTCAAGCCACTCTTTGACAAAACTCTCCACAGAGGTATATGACTTTGTTACTTCTTCCAAAACCAGCAGTAACTCAGGCATTGAATACTAGGTTGAAATTCAGTTTGTAGCTGTGAGAATAAAGGACAGTATAGCAAACTTAGCAACTTTTTTGTTTTTTTCATTCCTTCCTCTCTAAGGTTCTCTGGTTTGGAAAATATGCCAATCCAGATGTGCAGCCTCTTGACCTAGTTGATTGACTTTATGAATCACTAGTTAAAACTGGGAAAAGAGAATTAAAGTAAATTGCAGCCAAATCCCAGCTGTATAGACTGGTTTAGCATGTTTTAACTACATGATTTTTTTCTAATGTAGAGAGTGTGCAACAGTTCTGAACTAAAAACCCTGCAACTTCTTCCAGTCTCCTTTTCTTTCAGAGGCTCTAGATTCTTACTGAATTTGACTATTGTCAGGAGAGTAACTGTTTGAAAGGTTTTCTGTACAGTCTTAACTAAAAATACAATGAATAAATTTAAAGAAAGAAAGCTCTCTCTGTTTATAACTCAGTAATTCTGCAACTGTTTCCTAGTTTGACCCTAAACTGCTGCACTCTCTTGGTTTACTGTCAAGTATCTCTAAATTTTGGAGATTTAAGAAGATTGCACAAAACTTAAGTTCATTACTCTTTTTGATAAAATGTTGTGCAGTGTTTTGCTGAGACACAGCTCCCTACCTATTGACAGTGACTTCTTTTTCTCCCTCCCATTCGAAAATGGCAAACGTTATATTTAGGTATGCCAAAATAAATTGTAAAAGACCATTGGAAATAGGCAGCTTTCATTTTTCCATCATGGCAAGCTGATTCCAATGGTATTGACTCAAGCTAAATTATTGGAGGATCTCCTTTTTATTTCATCTTGTGTGCTATCTGTTGACATATCAAGTTTATCTCAATTAGGGAAAATGGGTTTCTGCATTTGTCTTTAATCCATTTCAGCATCAGATTTAAAATTGGCAAATTACTTCTATATTAATATAAAGTCAAGGGTAGTATGTAGTAGCTCACATGATTCATATTGATCTGATGAACTGTGGTATTGAATTTGCAAAATGTTTGTCTGGTCTTTTCAATGTAAATATTTTCTAGGTGCACATATATGTAGGGTTATATTGCATATAAGTAGAGTTATAATAACCCTAGATATTGTAGTACCACAATCCAATTTATATAATTTCCAAATGATGCTTTTAAAATGTTTTAAAATTGTAAGTGAAAAAAGATTGATTTTCCTTTCTTAGCATCACATTTCATCCTTCCTATTAAATCACAGATCTACTATTGAGAATAGATAAAATACCTAAGGGAAGATCTTACACAAGCTTAAAAAGGTCTTAAAATAAGCAGGAATTATAAACACAAATTCCAATGTCTTTCTGGGGCATTTGTCTGCATGAGCCTTCTGAGGTAAGATCAGTGTATTCTATTTTCAACATCATTTTTAAGAAAGAGCATATTGTGATTTTATTTTAGAGCAACACGAATGCATAAAGAATTGTTTCAGCACTGCAGACTCATTTTTACCAAGCTGGAATGATTCAGTGTTCATCACCTTTCTTAAAGGCAGAAGAAAAGCAAACCTGGTGTTTGCTGTGAATTGGTGAAGATTAAATTACTGGATGCAAACTCAGGATTCCATTGGTAGGTAACAATCCGTTTATTTTCACCAGGCATGTTCAAATAATATAATTTGATACTTGTAACTTGACCAGTTTTAAACACAGAAGAAAATTTGTGTTTGTTCAGCAGACTTGGAGCAGATGTAGAAGGGAACCAAATGTGTTTATTTTACTGTAGTTCATAAAGTAGCTGGATCCATCAGATATGTTCAGATTCTATCTGTACTATATGTCTTATCTATATGCATATTTAAGGACAGATAAATCCACAAACTGATTAGCTTGTTAATCTAATCTAAAGCCCTGTGGAGTAGACTCCCCTATTCCTATGCACTGTGTGAAGTGAATTTTCACACTTCTAGAGAATTATACTTTCTGTGCAGTCTTGTATTTTGGCAGGCTTTGCTTGACTCAAATGAGAAGAAGCTTGTGTGCATTATGCATGTTTATGTACACGTAGTGTTAAGTGAGCAATTATGAATACATCTGCAGATGTCATAGTGCACCTGAAAAAAAACAGAGCTGAGCACAAGTCATGACCCTACTGTTAACATGCTTTATCCTCACTTTCTCTTCTTTCCTCCTTTGCTTTTGTAAAGGAATGGGGTTTGGATCTGTACAATTAGATGACAGCACTTGTTCCATGCTGCCACTCCCAAGGACATGGAATCACTCTGCACCTCTGCTTCCACTCTCAAGTGCTCAGGATCTCTCTGCAGTTTCTTCTATGGCCACACTTTGAGCTGCTGGCTCTGCATGGTGTGCTCACTTCTGCTCTTTTGTGTGCTTTTTGATGTGGAAGGCTTGCCTCTCCACAGGTGTTCTCCTAGTGAATATGAAACACATTACTGCAATGATGCAATTCTTTGTAATTGTGATGTAACAAACAGTTGGTATTAGAAAAGTTACAAAGTGCCATTCTTGGGGGGAGGGGGGAAGCCTATCTTACAAAAAAAAAAAAAAAAAAAAAAAACCACCTAAAAAAAAGCTAATGCTTGACTGTAAGCTTCTGCAAAATGCAAGAATTGTCCCCCAACGCCTCTTTGTGCTTCTGCAGCATGGGTGTAACTATGCTGACACTTTTTTTCTTAGTAATATTAGTCTAGTGCTCCCTAAACTCTGAGCAGAATATTAAATCAGATCTGATTAAATTGGGTTCCCTTGATAGAGCAGAAGATTGCTTAAACCTTTCTAATTTGTGACCTATGATTGTACTCGGTTAAATGTGATATTAAGGTCAAGGTCTAACATAAAGTCACAGAGTATACCACAAATTCATTACTACATTTTAATTCATGTAGTGACACATCTAAGAACATGCTTCTTTACCTTTGACCCTCAGTTGTAAAGGAAATCCATCTGTTCTTACTAGGTTATGCAAACCCCTGGAGAATAGATTGCCAGGACTGTTAAGGATAAAGAAGGTCAGGATAAGGAGACATCTGTGTAAATACTCTGTCATTAATATTCTCCTTCATAACTAATGTCGGCAAAAAAAATAAGGACCACAATCAACAATGTCTCATGACAACTTTCAGAGCAGAGGACACATTGAGGGGTATTTATAATGTCCATTCCACTTTGCAGTCTTGCTTGGGTACAATTAAGTGGACCAAATAAGGCACCTAAATTTCCTCCCAGTTAATAGTGACAGGTACCATCGAGGCAGTGATTCAACACCAGTTAGATGCTGAAGAGGCAATACAAAAACTGTCTTTGTTCTGGAAAACAGTGTATGTCAGGAAGATGAAATGGGCACTGAGCAGCAAGAGAAAAACTGAAAGAGTAAAGAAAGTACTAAATTATAGTGACAATTAGAAAGTATTTTATGGTAAGAAGTCCTGTCCATGTTCTTTTTGTGTACACCACATTTATTTGGCTTATTCTCTGTATGAGTATTTTCAAAGGTTAAAAAAGGATAGTTTATGCTTTCTTTGCAGCAGCTATTCAGCCGCTACAAATGTTATGTATTTGGTCGAATCTTGTTCTTTAGCACTGTCAACCGCCTGTCAATCTTCATATTTGCAAAAAAGAAAACACACCAGCCACCCCACTGTGCTGAATGTGACAGCATTGTAATGTCAGAGGACTAAGAGACAGGTGATGGTTTATGATAGAAATAAATCTTTTATGAGAGCAAACCTGGGAGAATTGCATGCTTTTGTATGGAATATATCACTGCTCCGCTATCACTGACAATCTTCCCAAATGCATCAGTTTCATAAAGCAAGGTTTTTATTGCGTCTGATCATGTATTGAGTCACTGGGGGGATAAAGGAGAAGGTATATGCTTTTTGTATCTATATAATAGGTAATATATATGTGTATGTAGAGGTGTCTTCATAGATATTTGAGAAGAATTAGACTCGTTTAATGATCCTTAACCTGACTCACACCTTTTGGTACAAATCTGATCCCCACACAGCATGCAAGAGTGCTTCTGTGTATTGCATTGTGAAACAGGGCAAGGTGCTTTTTGGAAAAATACTTTAATTTGAATGAGAGGACTTGGAGTTAAACTGTATTTCTTGGTATACAGTGAGATGTGGCATTTTTGGGCTTCTTTTAATATGTTGCCTGTAACTAGGTCACAGTATTATTTTAGGTGTTTTTTTCTGAATATGTATAAAAGAGTCCTATCCTTTCAGAAAGCGACACATCCCACAGCCAGGTAAAATAATGTGAAGAATTTTATTATGAGATTTCATTTTCAAAGTTATGTTATTCCACAATAAAAAGAATAGTTAAGAATCATATAAAACTCACAAACATCTGATTTGTTTTTTGTAGAAAAGCCTTGATATGTGGGAAAATTTCTGTTCCAGAAAGCCAAAATGTCATAACAAACCTAGCAAATAGACTTGCAATTCTAGTGTCTCCTCAGCTGTGTACCCAAATAATGTACAACACTTTTGTCATTCATTTGCTAGCCTGGCTGCACATTAAATTATTATTACAAACCCCACCTAGTTTTTTACTCTTTAAAGCAGGAATCGTTTAAATTAAAAGGAATGCTCAAGGTAGTCAGTTCCACAAATATACAGGCTTGATAAGAAAAAAAAAAAATAATTTCATCTTCTCCAAAGTTTTATGCAGTTCTATACTACCCTTTCCCTTTCTTTTCATACTTCTGATTTTTTTTCCCTCTTTCATTTTTTCCTCTTTCAAATTGCAGTTACTTATTTGACCAGCAGAACTTCTCTATGTTGGTCAAATGGCATTTGGTTATGCCTTTGCCATGGATTCATAGCAAAGGTTAGCACACGGTTGTGCAACACAAAGCGCAGACCATGGGTGGCGGTGTCTTTGTTAGCAAGGCAGATATATGACAGGTAAATCATTTGTCTTGATAGCTGCTACATGATGCAGCAGTGGGTTTTGATGTCCACATGCTGAAGCCTGGACAAAGACCTGTGAAGTGAATGGAAAATGCATGCGTTTACTTTTATACTGGAAAGAAAACCCAAACCAACAACAACCAAAAAAACCCCAAACAAAAGCAAAAACAACAAGAAAACTACAACAACAAAACAATAACGACAACAACAAAAAACCAAAACAAAACAACCAAGCAAGCAAACAAACAACAACAACAACAAAAAACACACCAAATAAAAACCCCCACACCAAAGCATTCTACCTCTTGGGTGAAGAGCCATGCCAAAGTCCTTCAGAAATGCCTCACAATTCTGTCCAGCTGCATAAGAGCAGTGGTTTGGGCGCTTCAGTGAACCAAAGACATGTCTGCTTTGCATGTGACATCTGTTTTAGTCTCGTGGCACTAAGTTGGAGTGCAGGTTAAAATAGAATACACTGACAGGCAGATATTGGGAAGGATCCCAGTCTAGCTTGGTCATAGTTGAACTTAGTATCCAGTTAATTCCATCTACCAGTCCTGGAAAGTGGAACATATTATTTCATACACTCTTTTGCCAAATAATTCCCACTAGTAAAACTAGAGGCTCTGTAGGCCTCAGCTTGGAGGCGTTTCTTTTGTGAAGTAGCTGAGTTGTGTTTCCTCTCTATCATGTTTGAACTAAAACCTTAAATTTTGTATTTTTGCATGAAAACACATGTTTTCAGAGATCTCTTTCTGCATTTATTTTTAAATAAAAGGTATGATTATTAATTAGAAAAGTCTGAGGAAGGAGCAGGATGAAGGGGATTTCTCAGCCCAAACAAATTCCCTCATTTACGTTTTTTTTGCCGCTCTGTTTATTTGCATGTGGTTTTTCACGCTTTTTTTAAAACCCTCTGAGTCCCATCTGGCAAGCAGCACAAAGTGTCTCTTCCCAAAACTCCCACTCTAGGAATGCTGTGTGATGCCAAAGCACAGGATGTGTTAATGTGAAGGCCAGAGCTAGCCTGCTCTGCTGTCAGTTCATCCCCTGCCAAGCCTTGCTCTCCACAGCACAGGCACAGGCAGTGCAGAAAAGTCAACAGACACAGCTCAGATCAGTAGTCAAAGCTTTGAGAGCTATCCAAATGGCCCAAGCGCTCATCCAAGTGACCAGGCGTTTGAACAGATCCGCAGTAGTGCTCATGAACCTGCTCCAACAGCTTGCTCTATGTTTTGTAGGCTTCAGAGCTTTCCCTTCCCACAATTTCCCTTCCTCCTGCCCTTTTGCTGGAGCTGCTGCCTACTCCTGTTTGTTCCCTGTGCAGCCTGGGGTCTCCCCTGCTCCCACTGGGTGACCTCTCTGTGTGTGCCTCAGCTTGCTGTGCTTCCCATTCTGTTGGCGTTGGAGCTGCTTCCTGCATTTTTGCAGGCTGTGTGAACTTGAACAACTAATATATTCTGGCATCAAGCAGTGCTGTAGCCTGTTGGTGTATTTATACAAGCCTGAGAATTTGCTATGAGATCCCATAAAAGGAATGGATGAAGAAAAGATCCGCTTTTAGATTAATGGTTTGGCATCTTCTTTTTTTTTTTCTTCCACACACAAGCCCTGTCTAGCCTTCAGGGCAGGCACAAGGTTTGTCACTAGTAGGATTTTAAATAGAATAATCTGATCCATATTAATGTCTGTAAGATAAAATCTGGATATCACTGTATCTAAGTCTGTGTAGTAATTTTTTTCCCACATTGGAACTGAAGTCTCTCTAAATGGCCACCCTTCATTTGAGTTGCTTTAGATTGACCAACAGAAGAGAATAAAATATGGAAACGGAGTTAAATTGCTGTTTACTACAGGCCTATTTGTGAAAATAACCTATATTTGTCTCAGTATTTTAATAAACAATGAGAAAAGTGTTGTAATAAATACTGAGAAAATTACTATGGATCTCACCACAGTTAAGAATAGTTTTGAAATAGCTGTGTGCTTGTAATTAATTTTGTAAATATTTATGTCTATTTATGTGATTATGAAGATATCAATATTATCAAAAAGTGACGTATGCAGAATGCTCCTCTATTTTATCCATTTTCCTTTCCAGATATTAAACTAAAAAAAGAGACAAAGAACGAGAATCTAAAACTCTAAATGTAACTAGCTAATTATTGTTAACAATTAGTAACTAGCAATTATTTTTATTTGATAATACAGAAAAAAATTGTGTGGAAGTCTTTCAGCTGAACATTTCAAAGGGTCTGCACATTTAGAAAGTACGATAATAGGACAGAAGTATTTCTCTTGGTAGCAAACCTGTAGCAAACATGTTATTCAAAGGCTGGAATATTGAATGACCCTTTCTAGAAACAATATATAAAGTATGATCTCAAAAATTGTTTACTGACTAAAAAATTACTTAAAAGCATAGTCTTGGATATAGATGTATATAAAACTTTGTAAGAACTCTTCTAGAAAGTAATATTTACATGTTCTAATATTTTGATATTTTTACTATTTTTAGTATTTTCACTCAAGATTGTACTTTTGAAAAACCAATTTCTCTCTGAAAGATGGTGTTGTTCCCCACGCTGTGCTCTGTCACTTGGATTGCCCTACTGGTTTCTTGTCCCTGCTGAAAGGCTACGTCCCCTCTCCAAGGGCTGTTTTCAGAAATTAGGAACACTGGAGAACAAGGACAATCTCGTCAAATGACCTATCCTTTAATTGTGACCCCTGCTCACACAGATTAGGTCAGCTAGAATATCCCTAAAAACGAGTCAATTCTAATCATCTTAGAACACTGTCCTTTAAGTCTACAGAATATATTAGTGTGCAAATTATTATAAGTTTAGGGCAGCTGAGATTTGCTTACTAGAAAGATCTGCCAAAGATTATTCACTTTTTCTTTCCTAAAATAAGCAATGTGGATAGAAATCAATATAGTCTACAGACTAGATGGAAAACCATACCAGTTTATGTATCTGTGCTATATACATGAATTTTTAGGAGGGAGGATATGCAATATGTGTAAGTGGATGCAATGGGAAAATGAATAAATATTACATTAGTTAGAAACATATGTGAAAACAAAAAGGAGAAGGGTACCATGAGAAGGAAAACAGTTAAGTGATTAAATCATCCATGTGGTTTGCTATACCTCCTTTTTAAAATTCTTCTGTCTTTACATTATTTGCAAAACCTATTGAAAATGAAATATTTCAGAGCAGAATATTTTGTTGAATGATTTGAAAAGGAAGAGAGCTGGGGTATGAAAAAGGCCTGTAGGAATGAGGAATATGATGCTGAACAGGCTCAATAAAGTACTAGGAACTGACAGAGGGAAACAAAACACAGAAAACTGTGAAAATTGAGGGGTCTCCATTTAGAAGGCAAAATTTAGATACATAAATTAGAGGTAGAGAGTGAAAAAGTTGGTAAGAAGGATTTTAGGCAGGATAAATACAGTCAGAAAGAAAATGAAACCCTTACTGCCTTTTTTGGAGGTATCCTAGTTCTACCCTTGGGCTGAGACTGAGAGAAAAAGATGAGAATGTTTTTATGTATTGTAAGAGATTAAGGAATAGATTTAAGAGTATTCATGTGGTTAGTGAAGCAAAAAATGAAAAGTGAAGTGTGAGCTGGGTCCACAGGACAAAAAAAAAAAGTGCAGAATGAGAAATGCTGTTTATTCTTAGATGTTTCAGAAGGCACGTAGGTTTGAGGAATGAGCAGTTGGAGGGTTACAGATAGAAAGACAGGAATCATTAGGACAAAAGAGATTCCATGAGCCTTTGGCCCCTTCTACAGCTATTAATTAAGCCATTACTGTTTTTCCTGAGAATCATAAAGCTTTGGATCAGGTGTTCTGGGAGAGGAGTCCAAGGAATGGTCAGGAGAATGGCTCCCTCCATTTATCAGGGTAGATGAGGCACACAAAGACAGCAATGTTGATTGATGACTTTTTATCGTGAGGTTGAAATTAGCATGAATGGGATGGATGAGAGATGAAAATCGGGAGCTGTGAGTGGATTGGAGGACTTACAACATCCTCCATGTAGACCCCTGAAGGAGACAGCGCCATTATCTGCTCAGCAAAAAGAAGGCAGAACTGAATAAAAAGGGTTTTTGCACACTGTAACAAACTCCAGCCATTTTAAAAGCCAAAATTATGAAAAAGATACTACTTCTGGGGGTTTCACCTTCTCTTCCTACTTTTTACAGCTGTCTCTGAAACAGGAATATGGACTGCACTAGTTAAACATGTTGGAATGCCCACTTTTTCAATTTTTTTTCCTACACTTTCAAGTTTGAACTTCCCTGAGTATTTTTCCCCCTTTATACAGATTGCCTTTAGCAGATTTCACATCCTTTAACTTAAATATTTAAGTTAAAAAGCACTTGCAGTAGTTCTCACTTGTCACAATGGGGTTTATATATTTTCACACAATCCAAACTGCCTATGTAGATGAAAGCCAAGAGTGGATATAGAGCACTGGAACAGAACTTCACACCTCATCTACTTTTAAAATGTTGTTTCCTTCACACAAGTAGAAAGAGAAGTACTTTACCATTTCTGTCTAAAATCCACATGCTGAAGAACTAGGCTATCTATGCCACAAAGAAGAAAATACTTATTCATTATAAAATGCACTAGCTACAAAAAAAGCTTTAATGGGCAAAAATCACTTGTCTCCCAGATGCCTGGTGGTTATTACTATCTATATATTCAGAGATGTCACATGTTAAAAACTTGATTCATGAAACAAAGATTGAATTTGTTTAAGTACTTTTACAGAGTAATAACAAGGAATGTCCTATTGAGCATAAGAGCTAAGTGAAAATCCTTTTATATCATGCTTAAAATATTCAGGAAAATGAGAAAATCCATTATTCTTTCTGGTGAAGACCAAGCAGGCTTTACCACAAGACCTGAGGTATGGTCTTGAGGGTTCTACCTGCAGTCTATGTGGCCAGTGACTGGGAAAACTTCATCTTTAGCTACTATCATGGTCAAATTAAAGTGGAAAATTTTCACTATAGTCAACATAATATCAAGGACTGAAAAAAATAATGAAAAATATTTGTCAACTGACTAAAAAAGCTTTAAACAAAGGCAATATAAGTATCTTTGAATAAATTATTTCAAAATCATGTATATGAATTTCTCTTTCAAAATCATGTATCAAATATTTAGAGAGAGCCATATATGTCTGTTAGGTGAGATACCACTGTAAAAAGATTGAAAGTGAAGAGATTTTTATGATTTTTTTGTAAAATTAACACATAAAGAATAGATTAAATACTGCATTTGGAGAACACCTTCATTCTCACTACTGAGGGTAAAGTGGGAAATCTTTGGGGGTTAATTTGTCATTTACAGATTATCTGCTTTTGTAGCTATGCAATTTTTCTCCATGCTCTTCAATTTGATATTTCCTTCTTAGACTCTGTCACTGAAGTTGGATCTACTTGAATATTGACAAACAGAAGGAAGTAATTGAGACTGCACAGGAGAAACAATATATTGTGCCATGTGCAGTTCCTAGATCTGTAAAGTTATCATCAAAAATCACATATGTCTAGCAACATTAACATTATTAGCATTAATGTTTGATTTTGAATATGTCCTGGCTACAGAATTTTACTCAGAGCATTCTTATGTTTTCATTCTAGTATCCTTTATAATGTTTCTGTCATGTATGCAAATGGAATTTAATGTTGTGCAGAGCATTCAACTCAAATGTCTTTTCCTCCACACTGAATCATGACTGCTTCTTCTTGGTTCACTTCTAAAGCATACATTTATTTTTAATCATTTTATTTAAAAGTCATGAGAGTCCTCCCTCTTGCTAGCTGTTGATTTCATTTGCTTTGCTCTGTCACGAGCCTTCAGGGATTATTCTTTGTCCTTGCATTCCTGAGAGTGGAATTTGCTGGGGTCTGGTAAACATAAAAGCACTAGGAAGGGAGAGCTGGGTCAGCAGGGTAATCCCAGCTGCCAGCACATTTAACATACCACAGAGAAGTAAGAGTCGACAGCAGTGGGATGGGAAGAGCAAAACAGACCTTCAGCTGAGATTTCCCATCTCTCATATGTCCTTTTAATATTATATCAGGGAGTTGCTTGCACATGGATATATTTCCTACAACTGTCTACACCTGACCCTGTGTCACAGATGATGTGATCTCAGCATTATTGTATCTCCTCTGAGAACTGTGGAATACTTTTGAGTGACTAAAGTGCTTTAGGATCTAATGCTGAATCTGGATAGGATTGGATTCAAACAAGGCTGTGTATGTACCCCCCTGTGAGGGAAGAATTGGAGGGTTTCAATTAATGTATGTCTGGTTATCTCCACTGTTATGCAGGTCCTGATAATTTCATATGCAGAAATCACATCACACTTTGTCCATTTAAACATTCAACTGAGAGACAGACTGTTTCCAACTAAGGAGTAATAAACTGACTGGGAGGAGAGGCTGATAGAGCACAGGGCTGTGCTGCCATCCAAGCAACCTTAAAGTGCTGAGAGGATGAGCCAACAGGAACCTGGTGAAGCTTGTTCAGCAAGGCTGAGTGCAAGTCCTGCACCTGGAGATGAGAAACCCTGGAAGGCAGCATACGTAGAGGGACACTGAGCTTTGCAGAGTGGCCCAGGGCATCCTGGTGGACACCGTGTGGGACAGCAGAGCAGATCTGCTGCCAAAGTGAAATGTGTCCTGGGGCACAGTCAGAGGAGCATTGCCAGCAGATCAAGGGAGGTGATCCTGTCCCTTTGCTCAGCCCCAGTGAGGTCTCACCTGGAGTGCTGTGTCCAGTTCTGGACTCCTCAAGAGAGATATGGAGCTTCTGGAGAGAGCCAAGTGGAGGGCCGCCAGGGTGATGAAAGGACAGAAGCCTCTTTCCTAGGAGGAAAGTCTAGGAGTGCTCTGAATATTTAACCTGAGAAACAGAAAGTTCAGGGGAATCTCATCAATTTGATGAGATGAGATGAGAAAGTATTTATATACTCAAAAGGAAGCTGCCAAGAGAGCAGAGCCAGGCTCTTTCCAGTTGTGCTCAGTGACAGAACCAGAGACAATGGGCACAATCTGAAACACGGGAGACTTCAGCTGAGCATCAATACTAAATCACTGTGAAGGTGACTGAGCACTGGCACAGGTTGCCCAGGGAAGTGGGGAAGGTGGAGTTTTCATCCTTGGAGATATTCAGCAGCTGTCTGGAAACAATTCTGAGCATCCAGCTCTAGGTGCTCCATTTGAGCATGGGAATTCCAACTCAGAATTTCTTTAACTCTGTGATTCTGCAACTCCGTGATTCTGTGAGTGTGAACTTTCTGCATTTATTCCAAAATCAATGAACCAGAGAGATCTTAGTATAATCATTGAACTGTTATGAGCAGAATTAATTTCCTATGTTCTCTGGGAGAAACCATATTGCTCTAATTTTAACACTAATCTTCACACAATATGTTAGAGTGCCCCGGTACTGTAGGATCATCTATGAAAGGTTTAACAGTGCTCACAAATATGTTTTTCATCACTGTTCTATTGCACCGGTTCCAAAATATTCTTTCACAGAGTATCATAGTACAGTTTTCTTGATACCTGCTACCTTTACTTCCTGCCATTCCTAAAATCCTTTCTCCCACTTTATTTGTTTTTACTTTGTTTAAATTAGATTCACAAGGTTGAAGATATTTTTTCCTGCATTTACATTAGCAGAAGCAATAGATAGTGCTTATTTTCTTATCATTGTTTTTAATACCTGTTCACATAACACTTCATCCTAATGTTCAAGTCAGTGGGGTTGGGCAAAAACAAGGTTTTGTGTGGACTATCTTTCAAGTGTTTTAAACTGTGCAGACTTAAGATGTCTCTTCTACCCAGGACAGTGACTCTAGGTTACAATACCATCTGTAAAATTAAAATAATAATCTGCTATTGTTCCTCATTGAAACTTCATAAAGCTCTCAGGATTTTGTAGGGAGAAGAACACATTAGGTATCTTTACAGGACTCCTCTTCAGAAAGGGTAATTTCTTTGTGATCCTCTGATTAGCAAGTTTTCAGATATCCAGTGCAGTTCAGACTACTTCTCCAATACAGGACATTGGAATTGCAAATAATGCATTAATGTATGCTCTAATTTCTTGTGCAGAAATGACAAGGATGCAAAATAATGCAAACTTTGCACACAGCTACCATTAATTCATCAGTAAAAACAGTATAATCAAAAATATTAGGCCACAACTGTCAATGCTCTCTCATGAGAATGACCTGTGAGGCCAAGCCTCCTCCTCCTTGTTTTTTTGTTTTTTTTTTCTATATTTCTTTTTTATTAAAGACAAAGAAGCTTAATTTTCCTTGGCTCATCCAGATATTATTCATACTTCAGGGAAGGATGAACATTCATATTCTATTTTCCTGTATAACTTACATTGTTCCATGTAATGGTGTAACTGAAGAGTATTATAACTTGCACACAAAAAGTACAACAGTCTTTTGGTTGTGGGTTTCTCCTTAGCTTTGGCATTTCTTGACATTTGAATAGCTCACCATGTAAATTCAATACTATATGAACACAGGCTTTTTGGCATTTAAGTTCTTGAAGTCTTTTCTATTCTTTCAGGAAAAAATATATATGAGAGAAAGAGAAAATTGTAGGGGATAAGATAAGATATTCATGGACTTTAAATCTTTTCAATTTGTAAATAATGTCATTCATTTCATTTTTAAGGTAGGTGTCCGGGCAGTCCATAAACTCAGTTGTTCTTGTTCAACACTGCCAGAACAAAACAATCTTGAACCTTTTAAACATAACCAACAACAAACCTCTTTCATCTCCATTTTTCAACTTATAAATTAAAATATCAGCCACGTTAAAAGTACCACCTCAATCAGCATTATCCTATTTATTGCCAGATAGATTTGAGGTAATGCTGCTTCAGTTAAACAATGGTGATTACTGTTCACCATCATTAGATTCAGTTGATATGTTGGGAGACAGCACCTCATCAAATACAATTTTTAAGGCCTGTTTTTCCAAACACCCTAATATATAAAGTATCACAGAACTGCCACTACTTCAAATGGAGGGCAAAAATCAACTGCCTCAAAAATTTAACAGAAAGGACAAATGTTTGCCAGATGCAGTTAGATTGCTGCTCTTGCACTGCCTGTTCCATAAATTTCATGTGATATTAGGTGATAGGTAAAATGTTCTGTTGCGGTCATGGACAAATTCACACTAAATAGTCTAAAGTTGTCCTCAAGGCACAAAGAGAGTAAACCTAAGGGTTAATTCATGTTTTGGTGGGAAGTGAACTCCCAAAAAAGAGTAAAGGTTTCAAATGTCATGTCAGTGAGCATCCTCCCAAATAACTGCTACATGTATGAAGAAAGGATGTGGTGTAGACAGTGTCTTTCAGACCACCCATCATTTCTGCTTTTCTTCTGCTTCCTCAGCCTCAGCCAATGCTGTGCACACTGGGCTCAGAAGAAGGACACAAAACCTGGGACAGAAGGAAAACAGTTCTTCCCATACAGCTTGCTTTGTTCTTCCAAGCACAAGGCAACAAACACCCATTTAATCCTTTACATGTTTGCAAAGCATTACATTCAGGAAAGCTTTCATAAATAATACCTCCCCAATGACTAATTATAAACGCTATTACACAAATGTGAGGAGCTAAATCTGTTTTCCAAGGTTACAGAGGCAGCATGTTTTCTAATGTGAGTGCTTTGCTCCAAATCTGATGGATACTTTATGTCCTATAGAGAAAACAGTAATGATATGTGATTCTGTGCAACAGACACTCTACAAGCAAGACCAGATTGCCGTGTTCTCTGCTCATGTAACTTCAGAGTGGCTGCAGGGAGGAGTGGTGAAGGAAAGACATGTACACCACATGCATTTTTGACTGAACAAAAACTCACAGAGGGTCTAACCAAACATTTACACACTTGCAACACTATAACTGCAGCTTTGTTCCCTCTTATATTTTCTTAGGCAAAGACAGTTCATTAAATTCTGCAATTTATTTCCTTAGAAAAGGTTGTGGAGATTTTTTGTTTTGCCTTTTTATGGTTTTTTATTTGGTTGATTGGTTTAGTGGCTGGGTTTTCTGTTTGGTTTTTGTGGGTTAGGTTTGGATTTTTATTCAAACTAAGAGTTTTCATTGCCTTAAATCTCAAATAACTGAAAAGAAAAATTTTTAATTGTTCCAAGTGCTCACTTTTGGGATAAAACCAAGCATGGAAAGTTGCCACCCTAGAAATGAGTGATCTGTTTTGAGTGTGTGAGTTTTACAGCCATACAAGTGCTCCGCTATGTTTACATGCCTATATTGCAAAGCACCGTATGTTTTATATAATGATTCACGGCAATATCATCATGCCAACAAATGGCATATTTTGTGTATTTATGTTCATTAAGTGGTAAGTCCAAGAGTGATTTAACTGTTGCTTCTAGCCCTGATCTCGCACAGCCCACGAGGAGAGGCAGAGTGACTCAGGGCTCTGCTTGCCTGTCTCTGCGTGCAAACACCAGTCAGCTTTGCTGCCTTTCGCTTACAGCACTTTCCAATAAGTGCTAAAGAATTGCTTTTGGAGCTGGGGAAAGCTGACAGATCCCCTGTGAGATTAAGTGAACACACTTGCCAGAACAGAAAGGAGAAAGAAAATTTGCGTGTTTAAGGCATGCATGCTTTGGCTTGCTGCTGTCAGAAGAGAGCTTCTATAGGTGTTAGCAGTAGAAATGGGCTGTGATTTAAATAACTGTTTTATATACTTAGTAAATTGTAAGTAAAGAGTAACCAGGTTAAGTTCTGATCCATTTCTTTTTCCGGGCACTTAAACCCACCAATACAAAACTTCCCTAAGCTCCAAGAACTCCAAGACCAAAATGAAATATGTTGACATTTTTTTGGAGTGAGTTGTGAAAGGTAGGTGAAAATTTAAATCCTTATGCCCATATGTGAGAAATTAGACCTATCATTTTCTTCCTTACAGTCTGACTATACCTTACAGATGTATTCAGAAATATTAATTTCATTCTGGTTGTGGTATTCAGTCCTACTGTTGGCTTACTTGTCAAGGACAGGGATGCATAAAAAAAATAATAAAACCAACAAAAACATTGTGGACTGACATGCCAATCTTTCTCACAGGTACAGTTCTATCACCTTTTCAAAATCTGTCTGTAGATTCATTGGACGTGTAAACGCGTTGAGACAAACTTCAGCTATAGAAGGATTTCTCTGTGCATACATCTTAGTTTTCTGCTCAGACAATGGAAACAATTCTGTCTGAATTAATATCCATACGGAGTCAGAATTAGAATAATTCAAATCAATGAACTTACAAACAAACTTGGAAAAAAAGCCCTATTTTCTTTGCAGAAATTCTTCATTAAACACTATTGCGTGGAAGTTGTTGCCCAGGGTGCAGTAATAAGAAAGGAGAACACTGAAAAGCCTGTGAAGAATGCCTATGGTATTTATGTAATGTTTATTGTAACTCTGTCTCTTCTTGCTTTTCAAAGACATAATTGATGAAGAGGAGTCTCCTGGAGGAGGTTGTCCTTCTGGCACTTTCAACTACTAATTAAACGTCTCTTCTTACTAGAGTCTAACTTATTAATTAAATTAGTCCCGATGTTTTCAGCAACTTTTCTGTGGTTCTGAATGAAAGGTTGAAAAGAGTTCATTGAGGTCATTATTTCTCAAGGTTTAAGACAAGATCTGTGTCTTCTTGTGACCTGGAAGCCAGCATCCAAAGGTGTTTAAATCTGGGGATTGTCCGTGGGCCCCAGGCAGACTGAGGTAAATCCATTAAATAAGAAACAACCCCTTTTGTAAGAAGTAATTCTATGTAAGCTAAACCATAGGTGTTCTTAAATAACCAAGAATGATTTAATGTGCTGTAGGTGTTTGCTGATTCACAAGCCTGGGATTAGGCATATCACAAGTGGGCTGTTGGTGAGGCTGTTCATTATGTTTGTGATGTCTTTCGGGGCACCATGGATGATTAGGAGCTATGATGTAGGTGGGCAAAGGTTATGTGCAAGCAGTGACAAATCTGACCTGTTCTGCATGGTCATAGAACACAAAACAAACACATTTAAATTCCTCCATTTGCCTTTGTATGGTAGAGACCAAATGTAGCTCTATACAGGGAGGCAGAGTGAGCAAATCACTGTGCAAGGAGGCAGCTAATTGCTGAACTTGATTGCAACTGCTAATCAGAGTCACAGGGAAAAAAAGTGTTGGGAATTAATTAGGCAAGGACCTTCAGAACAGCAGCAGGAAGCCTCCAAGTGACCTTTATTTACAGTCAGTTAAACAGAAGTGTGACTAAAAATGCCAAGGAGCAAATCAGATTATTAATATTGATTGCTTAAAGAAAATGAATAATTTAGGAGCAGTTAGAATAAATATGCAGTGACAGAGATGAAAGAGCACAACGTACTGCCTTTCCAACATTCATCTATCATGCAGCAGAGCCCCTTCACACAGAAATGGAGAATTTCCACCATCACAAAACATAATTAGTTTCATGACCCAGCATGATTGCTGTATTGGTACTAAAAGAAGTGTTTCTTTATTATTATTATTTTCCCAGGGCAGCAAGATGTGGAGGGAGACACAGGTCTGCTCAACAGTAGCTTTGCTCTTGAAACTTTTCAAAGAGATCAATTTCAGGTACCATGGAAATAACTTTTAGTTCTTTATCAAAAAATAGCAGAATTGTGGTATGTCATTTATTCAGACATACTGACAGAGTGACCATTTTGAACAAAGCTTTAAAGTGTCTATAAAAATCTCCTAGTCCTAAATTCCATCTCCTGTTTATCTACACTCTGGGCTTTTTTTCTCAATGATTTTTAGAGTGATTATTTTTAATCTATCCTCAATTTTCCCTAGTTTTAGTCTTATACCCTAATATATTGGCCTGATATGTTGCAGGAACATAGGAATAGATATTTTGTTTATTTCTGGTGGGGTGTTGTACAGTGTTTTTTTTTTAATTTAGAAATTTGAATAATAATAATAATACCATAAAATATAATAATAAAGTGAAAATATTATTATAGTATTGAAAATACAAGGCAACAATACAATATCTGCATGTATATTCACCTAATCAATCCCATTTTTCATAATCTCATCTGAAAAGGTAACTGGGTAGCACTACTCCTGCATGTCTTATCATATCTTTTTATCTCAACTATTTCTCTCATCTTCTCTCATCTTATTTTCTCTTTTTTTTTTCTTTCCCTAGGAAAAGAGACAAAGGTATATTTAACTGGGAGAAACAGACCACAAAAATATAAGACAAAATTGTTTCCCATCATTTTGCTGCTACTCTGTGCAATGACTTTCAGAACTGAAATTGAGAAGAAAGAGACGACTGTGGAAATTTTATTTTTCCTTTGAGAAAAAAAGAGTCCTAAAGAATAAGTTTTAAAAGGATGGTACCTGGATTAGTTGGGCAATATGATGGCTCTATTCCCACCTTTACTGTTAATGGTCTCAGAGGTGGTGGCACACTGCCTGTCGTGCTGCTCTTTTGGCTGTGTTTTGCTGTATTATATTCATATAAATTAACATAAGGGTCTGATGGCAGCCCCAATCTGATGACTATGGCTCAGACCTTCATGATCATATGTGCCCTCCTGCAGAGGAAATACATACATGGCACAGACAAAAAGGGTCAACACATGTTTTATGTGTGCAACATAACCTTGGAACATAGATCCATGGGGCAAAATTGTACTTCAGGCAACATTTGAATGAATCAGAGAAAACAAAGCTTTTAGAACACAGTCCTGCTCCTTTCACCTGACAACTGGCTGTCAAAGGCTGCCAAATGTGAATGCACAACACAATCTCTGCAGAAAGGAAACCTGTGCTAACTATTCACAAACTTCTATACATTCAGTGCTGTGTAAACACTGCTTTCTTATGCACATTTGGCTTGCTAAATGTGGGAAGGTGTACTGTGCAATAAGGCAAGTAGGAGTACACTGAAATCAGTGCTATGAGGAGCCATAAATATTTTAGTTTTCATTTTCCCTACTGCCAGGAAAATAATTACTTATAGATGAAACAATGAGTTTACATCTCAGAGAATTGTTTTTATTTCAAATGACTTTTAATATTTGCATTGAAGTGACAGCTTTGAGTCCCCAAAAATTACAGAAACTGATTCATATTCTTGCTTTGGATACTTCTCAGTGAAACTGAGTGATGATAGCAGCAGATTAATAATGCAAGTTAAGAAACAATGAACAAGGAAGCCATGGTCTCAGTATGAATATAAATATCTTCCAGCTTTGTAAGACCTTACTTATGTGAGTTAGGCCCATTGATTTCAATGAAACTATTCAGATGTACAACTACTCACATTTTGAACATTAATATGACAACAGACTACATTCACAGTGTGGTGAAAGAATGAAGTGCTAAAATTCTTCTTGTCTATGTAGCTTTAATTAAGTCCCTTAGCATGGAAGATACTCCTCATTAACAAACCAGTTTTCTTCATTATCCTATGCACCATAGAAACATTCGCAACATATGAGGAACAGACAAGGATAACACTAATGCATGAATAACATTAGATCTGGCATCAAGAACTATTCTTTGCATATGAAATAGGACTCATTTAAATGCAATTTTTAAAATTAATGCCAATAAAATTTTAGCTCATATGACAAAATGAATTTTAGTTTGTATGTGAACTTTAGCTTATATAGTGAATTACATCCTCCTCTTAAGAAGAAAATAAATCTGGCAAATGGATACTATTGAAAAATGAGTTATTTTAAAACCTACATAGCCTGGCATACATCCACCAGATTCATGCCATCTCTGTGAGCCTCCTAGTCTCTTGATGTCACAGAAAAATGTGAACAGAAAGAGGGCAGATTAAATGAGTTTCACTTTTATGTTAGGCATGCAAAGATGCTTGGTGACCTCTTATTCTTTCAAAGCCATCTCATTATAAAATCCACTGTGAAGTCTAGGGAAAAGAAAAAATAAAAATTGACAGCTCAGCTCCAGCTTGGGAGCAGTGCAGGATGGGGATAGCAGGCACCCTGCTGCTCTGGGCTGAGTGGCACTGGCAGCATGGTGTGGGAAGCCAGGCATGGCCCTTGCCCACACAATGTGATACCTGGCTCCTTTTCAGTCCATGCTGTTCATCTCTTGCTTTCATGAATGCTGTAATTATACTGGTTGCCACTTAAGAGTCAGTGTTTGCCAAGACCTGTCACTGAGCAGCTTCTGAAGCACCAGACCTTTGCAGGAAACAACTGTGTGGTACCTGTTGACAAATGCTGGCTTTTAAATGGGACCCACTCTAAAGGAAGCCATCTCAACCTTCTCTAACTACACCAGTGAGAAGTAAATTATTTGTTTTTTCACATATCTTTCTGTACAGCCTTCCCCTGGTGAGTGAAATGTCTGTAGCGTGATAGAAGTTCAGGATCTTCTTGAGAAATGCGGCCTCTGAAAGGTCTTTTTGCTGAATAAAACATTATTATTCAGGGGATATGCCTTATTTCTTCTCTGCAAACTCATTCTTGTATATTTTAAATCAATCTGTAACAATTTTATTTTTTTGTAAGATATAACTTCTATTCAAAGAAAATGATGGGAAGAAGACACAGATTTAATAAAGTGCAAGTTAAGAAGCTTAATCACATTAAATATCAAATAATTTTTTATGGAGGTGTGTTAAAATTATAGCAGTAGTTGAAAGATGGGTTATTGGTGGTTTGTAAGTGATGGGAGCACTTATATAAAAATGAGCTGCTGTTTGCTCTCACATCATGCCAAGGCTTGTCACTCTCCCTCCCAAAAGAGTTTATTCTGCTTTTCATTGTGCCACACAGTAATGTCAAGTTATTAAGCATCACGTGATACAATGGAATACATATTTTAAAAAAAGAAATCTCAACAACCCAAATATACCTTTTTTTGGTGAAAAAAAAAAAGAAAAAAAGAGATAAGCTTTTTTAATAGAAAAAGTCTGTGTTTAACAGGCCAGTGTGTTGCACTCAGTAATGGATGGGGCAGAGGCAGACACTGGCTGAAGCAAGTGGCACAGAGAATCTTCTCCCTGTTCTGAAACTCCTTCTGTTCCTGTGCTTGCCATCACCCAAATGCTGTCACAGCACTCAGCCTACCACAGCTGGAGGGGTGGAAAGTGTAAAAAAGGAAGGAGTGAAATGGGTGGGCTAAAATTTAAGAATTTATACATGGAAGGACTGTGAGTTCCAAAATTATTCTTTCGCTCCATGGCTGTCACTCCCTCACTCCCTCACTGTTTAACTAATCATATTGTGAAAGTACTTAAGCAAATGCCAAAATCCCATGATATTTGAAACATGTGTCTTGAAATAAAGCATGTGTTAAAGTGTTTTTTGAAACTGGAATAACAATAATGGAGCTTGGGGAATGTCAGCAATACTCATAAAGGAATTTTACTTTACTATGGTGGAAGGCTGTCATCACTACAGCCCAGCCAGCTCTCTGCAAAGTTACCTTTCTTTTAAATTTACCTTGTAAGAAGCACTCAACACTGAGTGTTAAAAAGTCACTGGCAAATGTGGAAATGGATTCCAGACACCCTGATACCTGAGCATACTAATGCTAAAGCAAAAATATTGATTATTTCAATGGAATTACACCTCGGAATAATTTCTCATATCCAAATAGTATTTGAAAAATCCTATCATATTTAGGATAATGGTCTAATCCTGAATAATTCTGGGAATCCTTCATCTCATGAAATTTGTGCTATAACACAACATGTAGTGGATCAGAGTCTTTGTGAGCCAGATAAATGACAGAGAAGTAGAGCAGTGCATTTCTGTACGTGAGAGGCAGCCATAGCCCAGCAGACAATTTAATCTCATCCATTTTCCGAACCCAGCCTGCATTATTGCAACACTGACTGATGTCTCAGTGTAATAAAGTATCATCCTTAGAATGGTACATGTTTCTATTTTATCCCTTTGTTTGTACACAGATTAAAGCATGTTCCCCATTGACTGTAACCTATAATTGAATCAAGGATTCTGTCACTGTCACAGACAGCAGGATTGGGACTTGAGTGGTTTATGAGCATAAGCAGCACAATCTGAAGATTAAACTTCATCTTTGATCTTGAGGCTGTGACCATGGATTTTCTGCTGGTAGCACATAGAAAGAAAAATAATAGAAAAAATCATGAATAAAAGACCCGGAGAGGAAAAGAGGTTAGCTGGGGATCAAAGACACTTTTGTTAGGTGTGAAATTCTGATACAAACCAGTTAGTCAAAATAGTGGGAGACTTTTATTGGTCAATTTTTTACATATATATATATATATATATATATACACACATATATATTTATATGAAAATTCTTGGAGGGGAGATCACTAGATCCAAGTGGGTGAAGTAAGCTACTTTCTTAGTCCTTTAAGCTTCTGAAGTCTCAGCACAATTTTGAATGAGGAAAAAAATCATTTTCCTGCTCTTTACATGCAAGTCACAGTTTTCTTATATGTTCCAAAGTACTCATGGCCTCAAAGCACTACTGCACAGCTGCTGCTACATATGTTGCTGCTGAAAGCTAAAACTTGCTGAAATAATCATTCCCAATGTTTGAAGAGAACATGTTTTAGGCACGGCTTGATGCATCTTGTTTCTTCAGGGAGCCTGAAGTCACAGCACAAAACAGCAGCGACATCAAAAATTCAGGGTTGATGTGGGCTTTTGTTGTCCCCCCTCTCATCCTCACTCTGGTCTCTGGCAGTGTGAAGGACTACAGAAAACTGCTTGCATCATAAAGCTTTATTTCAGAGTAAGTGATAGGATTGATGTTTGTACATAATTGTCCATGTTGGATATAAGAGCTGTAAATTTTTAATTTGTACATGGAAAAAGGACAATGCAGGGAACACTGTGCAAAATTTTAAAAGAGAAAACAAAGGAAGAGGCAGTTTTCACTATTCCTCTGTCATAGGATGAGAGATGTATTAACTATAAGCTCACAGGATCAATCATATGTACAGGTAAGATCAAACAAACCATATGGTAACCCTGAGAGACAGATGTCCTTCCCAATTCTTTCACTCCATCAAGATAAATAGCTGCAGTTTGGTTACTCGACTGATGCAAATCAATAAAACTCTATTGAAACCTGAAGCAGTATTGGGGCATTTTTTCTCCATGAATCTGTTTCTCAAGTTCGGTCCACTATAAAGTATTCAATGAAAGGGCAGTTCAATATGTTTTAAATTTGTTTCTACGCTCTTTTTTCTCCCTTGGACTTCAATACTGGCAGCTATGACAGACAGTGAGAAATGTTCAGAGAAAGAAATGGAGCATGGAAAATATTGCTGTTTTAAACAGGGGAAAAAAAGACAAAAAAAACTTTAAAAAATTGGAGGAGATGGGGCGAAAACATTGGTTCTAATGCATCTGAGGCCCTAATTTGTCACAAAGGTAGGAGAGATAGAAAAATGTTGGTCATGTGTATGGACCTCACCAGAAGAGGGAAATACCTGGATGTTTTTGCAAATTAAACCCTTCAGATTTTATGGCTGACTGTGGCATTCAGAAACTAACTTTAGTCAGGGAGGTTGGAAAATTCCCTGCAGTGCATGGTGTGTCTATCTGTCTGTGGTATTTTTGCTGCCACTTGTCTTTGGAACAAAAGCTGAAAGGTGCAATCCACACCTGTGCAAAGCCTGTGCAAGACCTGTGCGGCACACAAGGGCTGAAAGCGTGAGGTTTGTGTGGGGCTGAGGCTGCATGATGCTCCAGTGCACAGAGCTGAATTTAATCCAAGGAGAAAAGGGCTTTTCACTGTAGAGCGAGTCTAGTCACAACATGCTATTGAGGAGGACAATAATAAGGACACAGCATCTGGTGGAAAGAGGGACACAATTACTTGTCTTTTTTTTCTCTTCCAAAACAGCAGCTTTAATTCTCTTCTGACACAATTTTTAATTTCTGATGCTTCAATTTTAAGTTTTCAGTGAGGCAAACCCAAGGTGCGGCAATATAAATGGAACTAGTTGTAATTTAGCTCAGTGTGAACTCTTGATTGTTTTTGAATAAGCAATTGCAGCCACAGGGATGGTGAAATCAAATTGGAGTAGAAAGCCACCATCCAAAGACAGTGCCTCTTTACACCAAGAGAATCTGTTCAGCAGAAAGGCTTTTCCATACAGGCTGATGCAGAGCAGAGAAACCCTGCTCTGTGCATATGAACCAGAGCTGGGAAAATGAGCTAACAAATGTTGCTCATGAATATTCATAAACGTTTTCAAAGGAAGGAATTTATCCATGTTGACATCTCATTTATGTTTGCATTCTGCCAAAGTGTAATCATGAACAATCCAGTACGCACACAATTTAAAGTAAATTTTAAATTAAAACAATGGCATCTATTAAAACCACAATTTTTTTCATTGAAACTGTGTTCATATCATCCTTCCTGGCACATATAAAAATAAAGAGCACAAAATGAAGATTTTGCACAGAGTATCTTACTGGGAATTCTGACACCTGCAAAATGATCTCATGAGAACAATGATTCCCCTACTAGTCACTTGGAAAGGGCAAGGATTTTGGCTTATTTGGGGACATATTTCCATATTTATCTATAACTGTACTATACAGACCAAATACTAGAGAGGTTTAGTTCGCAAAATCTCAGAAATAGTCCAGTGAAATTCCAGGTTATAGATCAGCATAAATTATTTTATTTTATGTGGATTAATAAATGTTTCTCTGTTTAAGGCTTTGAATTTGCAGGTTTTTTGTGCAGTTGGCTTGTTCTTCCTCATACAGACTTCTTCTAAACATTTCCAGAATTTGGAAGAACCTTAGCCTGTGCAAGTAGCTCACACGACATTGTGCCTAAGTGTGCTGGAACCATCATTGTGTCCTTTCCTCCCCAAACAACTCCCAGTGTTCTGAGAATTTTTACTGAAGTCACAAATGTGGCTTTATTCAGGAGTGTGAAATCATCCCATGCCTGTCAGCAGCAGACTGACAAGGACTATTGTTGTGGTTGTGGCTCTGTGCAGGTTGAACATAATCTCTGCAAAGATTCATTTGCCAGAACCTTTCCTTTAAATCCATACTCTCAGGACTATATAATGTGCTTACTATTTAAAGACACCTCCCTTCTGTAGCCTGCAGCTGGAATATGTACTGCAGGTTCATGCTTGCTGTCAGTCAAAGAAATGCTTTCAATTTTTCATAACAAGCTTTAAGTGTCTGCAAGTTTAAAAGAAAATAATAATAATAACAAGAAAAGAGAAAGAGACTGAGAGAGAAGATATCTCAAGAAGCAAACTCCAATATATTCCAAGGTTAGTGCTGTATAATTAATGGCATTACCAAATGAAGCTGAAAGTGTAAAGTCTGCAAAAGGCTAATAACAAGGATTAGATATGCACTCTCATTTTCATTCATGTTCTTACAGTTTCTTGTGAGCCTAATTGAAGTCAGAAGGGTTTTTCCACATGACATTTTCAAATGTGGCTCTGATCAGTGGCAAACAGTGCATGTGCCCTATGGAAAAACCTCTTGCCTTGTATTGCTAGGGGAAAAAAATAAAAAAGAAGTCTTGTTCTACTCTTTTTTGATTAAAGTTGCAGCCGGATATGTTCCATTAGAAAACTGGGAGAAGCATTTTCAGCTGGGACTGGTGCAGCAGCCATATGCATTTTTTCTCTGTAGGATTACATTCAGTAAGGATTTATTAATGGAAACAGACACATGTTGCCAAAAAACTGTTAAAGATATCAAGTTTGCCTCAAAGTCTGTAAAACAATGGAATGTAGACAAATGCTGGAAAACACTTCTAAATGAATCCTTCTGGCATTAGATTATTCTGTGATAAAAATTCACTTTAACAAGTAGGTCAGAGTACAGCTGCTAAAAGTAAGCAACCTGATGCAATGGAGGCTATGGTTTTAAACACTATCAAAATTATTTTGGATTAATTGCCTTCCTGCTGGCTGTAAAGGTTATTTATAGAACATACTTTAAAAAAAGAAAGAACCTGAATATCTCTAATCTCCTACTAACCTTCTGCAGCAAATTGCAAAGCATTAGCTCTGTGTGCATTTCTGAATCCAGTTTTTAATTATAACTTTTCCATGTTTACATGAACTTTGGTTTGCTTTTCAAAAAACCTCACAAACAATTCCTGCAGCTGACCTGTGTGTAGTGGTGAATTTCTCCATAAAGTGAGTATTGATGAGCTGAAAAGTTCAGTGAACAGGAAAATTCTGCTGCTTTTATTGCGAGTGTGACAGGTTACTTTATTACCATGCCTTTCACAGCAATTTAACAGTTACCCTGGTAACAGATTCAGTGAGGTAATGGGATCAGAGGCATTAGAGGAGAGGAAAGGCTAGCGACTAGAGAAAACCATCTGCTGGCTTATGTTCTCGGGGCTGTTTGCTCACTGCGAGCTTCTGACAATCATTGTACTTGGATGTAAATGAAGCAGGTTAAACCACAGGCCTGCCCTATTTAGCCGTACTCTGGTGATTTGTCTTTCTAATTCTATTGAAATAATAATCAGGATTTGTTTCTGATTAATTAACTAACCTTTTGGTAAAAAGATTAGATAACGAAATTGCTGCCTATTCAGAGATAATGAGATTTTTATTACTCTGTCAAAAGAAAGGAAAAAAAAAATACATTTATGTGTCACCAGCCACCATGTCAAGGGAGAAAAATAAAGATTTAAATCTTTATGTCAGACATTTATATCCTCCACAGATTAAGTATAATGTATTGTATTCTGTGGGTGCAAATAATCATATTTAAAACTTTTCAGAAGAGCTTTTAAAACACAAAATAAAACACTAAATATATTTAAACCCTTGTGTATTTGTCATTAATTTGTTCCAAAAGAATTCTCCTTATGGAAAAGAAACACTTGATGATTCAGAAATCCACTGAACTATGTGGGTGTATTTATATAAGTGCAAAAATGTGAAAAAAGCAGTAAAATTTCAGTGTGAGCACTAAAGAGTGACATATGTAAGTAGACTGCTATTATATCTTGCCTGATAGAGTAGTTAGAGCAGAAAATGCTTTTACCTATAGAACATTTACCTGTGTGTTTTAAACACCATGCAGGATACTGGAGGCTTTTATAAGTAAATAAGAAATATTAACAAATATTTCTTAGAGTCAAATACTCTCAGAGTCTCCTCATGAAAGGCTCCTTGGGAAGGCCCAGCTGCCTCCTTTGGTGAGTGACCCAGCCCTGCAGAAGGTCCCTGCCAGACCCTGGTGGCTGGGCTGCAGCCCCAGCAGTGCCTGCCCACCAGCGCCTTGTGCTTCATCATGGTCACCCCTGGCAAGGGACATGAAACGCCTGAAAACTTGCACCTGGGACCACTGAGCCAGTGCAGCCGTGAAATACGTCAGCCACTGGTGTCACAGGTGTGAGGCCATCGGCCACGTGCTGCACCAGGGGTGTCCAGGCAAATCCTGGTGACAGAAACACGAGTGCGCAGCATTTGCTGTGGCTTACCCGCTGCAAGAAGAGCTTTGTGCTCTGCTGACTGTCAAGACATTAACTGTGATTTGTTAATTAATACATCTCTACAAACAATTGTGATGTGAGCATTTGCTGTCATGTGTACAAAGCAAGAGGATATATAGGACACAGCAGAGCATTTTGTTGCAATGGAGTTAATGAATGCACTCTCAGATTTGAGGTGACACTTACATTGGTGGCTTTTGGTTTGCTTCATTACTTTTACTTTTACGTGTTAACATGAAAGGCTTTCATATGCTGAAAGTCCCTGCTTTTCCCCAGTGGTGAATATAGCTGAAAGCCAGCCAGAAGAGCGACCCAGTTAGAGAAAATGTCTTCGGTAAAGAGATCTGATGCTGAGCATTTTCCTCCCTGTTTCCTTAGGGGAACCTCATAGTTTCCAGTTGACGATTACCAAGCGTGGCCAGAATTTCTCCCTTTCTGCCCCGGCTTTCCAGTGTTGCAGCCATGACAAAGGATGCTTTCTTCTACCAACAGAAAATTGTCTCCTTTTTCGCTGTCCTTCAAAAATTCTTACTGCAGGTGTTTGATCCCTAATAGCCAAAATCAAAAGGCAAGCAAGGCTTTTGGATCTGTACCAGTTGTAAAGCTCTGATCTCCTACTCTGCTTCCCCTCTACCTATGTAAAATTTAGAATTAGCTTTAGCAATTATCATTAAAATTAGCAAAATATTATAAGAGTATCTTAGCTAAAGAGAATAACTACAGTTTTCCTTTTCCCAGACAATGACATCTGCAGCTCCACAGTTTCATGAAATGTCTATACTTAACAAAAACATTACTTCATTTTCATGGTATTTCTTTTGTGCCTGGGAGCAACCCTGTAATTGTTCACTTCAATTACAACATTACTATTTTATACCGAAACCCATTTTATCTGCATGCCAGCTTTTTATTTGTTTTACCAACTATATCTATTTCCATTACTGCAAGGCTGATGGTTTGTCTCAAGAGGAAATCAAATCCATTAATTCAGAAATTTCAAGCACGGCTGCCTCTGCCATAAGCAGCATTTCTTATGCTAATAGCAAATGTGCTGAGACTGAAAAGAACTGACACAGCTCTGTTTTTTATCATAACTTAAGCATTTATGTAAAAAGGCAAATCCAATAGTACTAGGAAACTATAAGTGTTATTATATATAATTCACTTTACTGAGAACTGCACACAGCCTGGTTTGTGCAACTGTGTGTTAAATCATGCTGTTTGTGGTTTTAACTCACTTGACATTTGAGGTCTGCTTTTGATCTTGGGTACCTCAATGAAAATCTGCCATTGTTCATCTAGCAACAATACAATTATTTCAGATTTATCACAGACAAATAGAGATCTGGATATGTTCAGCTTACTTATTGTATTTCATTTCACAATCACAATATACTAAACGAGCTTTGGACTCTGTATTTACAAATACAGAAAATGCATTATGGAAGCAGGACATATTTTTTTCCAGCCACAAAAAATAATCATTTCAAAGCTAATTTAGGTATTTCCAGGAAGCTGTATCCTTCCAACACCATACAGAAATAAATGCATCCCCCACTTCCCACTGCCTCCTCATTTAATGCACTTAGTCCTGTTGTATCACATGGGCTGTGTTCAATTAGATAGCTTAACAAGATAAACTCTGACTTTGACCCAGAAAAAAGCAAACCAGATTGCTGCTGAATTCTGCGTAAGCTTTTCCAGGCTTTGTGACCTGTTTATGTCAATGAAAAATGCAAGAGATCCTTATCATGAGGGCCAAATTAGTTTCTGAGGGTTTGGGATTTTCTTAATATATACATGTGCACAGACAGAATGTACAAGAAAACTGTGCCATTCTTGCCCTTCATTTTTGCAGCAAAACCCTTTAGTGCTGTAAATCAGATCTCATTGGGAGATCTTACACACTGGCCGCCGATAAGCTGTTGAGAAGTAGACAGGGCTTTTAGGAATTGCTGAACCATGAAGCTGACCTGCTTAGTGTTTTGTTGTAGGCTATTAAATCCAGGATTGGTGTTTTAAGATGATTCTGCTTTCTTCTTCCTTTGGCCTGGTTAAGCAACTCTACCCCCACCTCATTATTTAGCTGATTAAAATAAAAACTAAAATGAGAAACCTGCTGTTTGAAAATCCTTCCTTCACCCATCGAATTAAAGAGAGTGACTTATGTTGATGTAGTTTCTGGCCTTAGAAATTTGACATAAATTTTGCAACTGAGAAAAGATTCACTAACTTTGCTCACCACTCAGCTTTGGTAGCAGGGGATTGACACTCTTTTCTCCAAAAGCAAGTACTACATTTTTAAAACACGTGTTATTTGGTTGTCTCATTGTAAATGGATCCCAGTTGGGTAATACGACTTCTTCCCACTAGCATATTGACAATTATGCATGAAAAGACCAAGCACAAAGGACTATATTTCAGCTAGAATGCTTTCATTTTCCAATTTTTTCAAGTGTTTTGCAGTGTACCTGTTAGTGCCTAGTTAGAAGCATGCTGGTTCTTTGCACATTTCTTTCATACTGAGAAAGAAATTTTATTACCCTTTTATTTTTTTCTCTGTTTGACGAGTGTTAACAAGTGCAGCATTTGAGAAAACCCAACCAAATACAGCTCTGTAGCTGTTGCTACTAAATAAAGCAAAAGCCACCTGGTGACAAAGTTCACTGGGGCGTCATTTCTTTGTGTGCCTGAAAGAAAGAAAAGAAGAGAAGAAAAAGGACTCACATACTCATTGAAGTAAATCTCATTGAATCACATTCAGGAGACAAAACCATAATGTGTATGTTGTATATATATGTGTGTGTGTGTGTGTGTGTGTGTGTGTGTGTGTGTGTATATATATATATATATATTTACAAGTAGACATATCTCCAAGATTCTCTTTGATAGGAATTAAGGCATTCAAATTCAGGAAGTGGAAGAAAAGTATTTAAAACTAGACATCACTCTGCTACAAATGCAATTTTGTTATTTTGTTTAAGTCAGGCATGTTTTTATCACAAGTACATTTTTATCTCCCTTTTTTTTTGACCTCTGATGTAAATTCAATTGCCATTGGAGCTATTTTCACATGATCACTGTGTTTATTTATGAAGTTTTATAATGACTTAGGAAATTTAAGTTTTCATTATAATGGTCTTATTTAATGAAGATGTCTGGTTTTAGTTTACTCATAGTCAAAAAGGAAAGGTGTGAGAAGCAAAAGAATCACAAAGCAATAGGGGCCAACACATTAGAATGAAAAAGGATTTCATTTGTATCTCATATACGCAAGTTCTTGTTCTTTTCAGGAATGAAATTTAATTACTGTGCAATGTTTCTCCTTGTCTGTTCATCTATTGTTCTTTTTGTAATTGCTCATTTATTATTTTTAACACAGACAAAGAATCAAATTGAAAATTCAGCCTCACTATCATGGCTACAGTCTTAGCACTGGTTCTCTTTATAATTTCAACAGCTGTGCATGAGACTGCTAGTATTTCCCACATTCTGGGGCAGCAAAGTTTGTTTTCCTCCATGTATTTTATAGGCTCACGTTTCACTATAAGCCTTATGTGTGTATTCAAGCTTGAGATGATGAGCAGGCTTTTAGGGCAGTCAGATCACAAGGTTAAAGGTTTGTTGTTCAGGATTTTTAAACAGCATTCCCCCAACTGCTGCTCAATTTGCTGCTGTGTCCTATCTGCAAAATAGCAAAATAATAACTCTATTAGAAAGTAGCATTATGTCCTGCTGTGGGACTACTTCTACTCTGGCTGGAAAAAGGAACATAGAAGCTTATTACTGAAAAAGTGTGTAAGGCTACTGCAGTGAAATCTAGATTATTTCCACAGTAATTACCGATTTCTACTACCGTAGCTATAAATATTTGTGCTAACACTGCATAAAGTACCTGCCTTTAGAACATCAACAGTTCCTTGTAATGATTTCCAGTTTAGATAATGTACTCCTCCATCAATCCCCTGCCTTCAGATCAACATTTGCTGACTCAGAAATTACCTGTTTATGGCCTTAGAAACCCATTTTTTATATCATTTAAATCAGAAAAAGAATAATTAGATTTCATTTTCCAACACATTCAACAAAAGAGAGACCTAATTTGCACTCAAGGACATCCCCCCCTCCAAAGTGTCCTACATTTCTCCTAAAGTGTCCTACACTCTGGGTGTGATTCAGCTCATGATTTTAGACACTAAAAATTGACATCCTGCACTGGTCAACCAGTTATTGGAAAAAGGCATAAATATTTCCAAGTGGAGGTTTACTCCCTGTGTTTTTCCTTCTTGTTTAGAGATGGAGCAGATTAGCTAGCCTACAGGAGGCAGATAAATTCTGTTTGGGAGTGAGTCCCACCCTGTTACCTGGGGTGTATGAGCTGCGCAGCTCAAGCAGCTTTCAGGGGGGCTAAGTGTGATCATTGTCTTAGGATGACCTGTGGTGCTCCTATCCTAATTTAAATTGTTCATTTGCCCCTTACCCTGCCCTTCAGAACTCTTAAAATATCTTTTTCTAGTCTAAATACAATTTCCGACAAGTAATGCATGAGAATATCAGTTTGCTCAGCTGGTCAGTAATGGCCAGTCATCTGTAAAACGATTTACATGATATCTGAGAGGTCTATTCTCAATTCAGTGCACAAATAGAATTCCCATTAACACAATACAAGTTATGAACAAGCATGAAAGTAAAGAAACTCCTGAATTAGACATAATGAAACACCGGTCTCTTAAGAGTTCTGAAATGTAGTGGCATCCACATTGACTTTGAAATGAAACGAACACAAAATTAAAAATGAAACACTGAGCTGATAGATCAAGGAAAAGTATTCTAGAGCTTGAAGTTCTGTGCAGCCCCACATGCAGTTCCTTCATGGAGACATATGCACATTTTACTATCCTGTTGCAAATATCTGCTTTGCAGGCATTCACTTTGCAAGATAAATTGGAAAAGAATATATGAGCACTTGAATATGTCTTCTTGGGTCAACACAAAAGCACATGAAAGAAGAAAATCCAGGGAATTTGTGTCAGCACACAGGGAGTTCCCAAGGGCTGACTGCATTTACAGATTCTGCTGGAAACCGTGTTCATTCAAGCATCGCTCTAATTGTTTTTGTTTATTGTTTTTTGATAATTGCTTTCATCCCAGCTCTTTGTGAGTGCTTCTTTGGACATGAATTTTTAGGTCACCATGAACTTCTCATGGTAGAGTTATGCCAATTTATTTCCATTTTAGCTTGAAGCAGACTTTTTCCTTTGTGAGGTTTGATATACATTATATTTAGTGTATTTACAGAATACAGCCTTCATGTCTTTCGTTGAGGAAACCAATTGGTTTTTAGCAATCTCATGTTAGAAAAACTTTCTTTCTATATATTGTCCACCAGGAAAACATTATTTTCAAGGCCATTCTAGAAGATTGTATTAACTTTTGTCATTGTCTAAACTTATGTGAATGTGGGTTCTGAATGGTTTTCCAGATAAGGATTCACCACTGATCTGCAGATTAAGACTTCCTTTAAAACAATATGTTTTGAAATACACTAGGTTTTAATTTGTTTTGTTTCACAAACTATTTAAATTAGTAGCTTGTAGTTGTTCCTTTTAAATAAATACTTTGTTTCTTCATATGCTCTAATCTGATGAGCCAACAGCATGTCACAGAAATTCTTTTTACCGACAAGTGTATGACTTTGACCTCTGTATCTTTTTTCTTTGGATAATCAGTCCTCAGGGTAAGCCAGTTTGTTAATGAACCTACTCTGTAATGATAAATGTTTCCTATTTAATCCTCTTTAAGAAATACGCTTCAGGTTAGAATATATTGCTTGTAATATTACAGCAGTGTTTTAAGCAAAACTATCAAATGAATCCATTCTAAATCCCAGGTTATCTTCTCCTGACCAAAAAACTGTGATCAAGCAACCTGCAGACATTTCCATTTACTCAGTACCTCAGTATCATTACAGTTCTTTCCTCTCTGTGGACTTTACTGAATATGTTTACAAACTTTTAAGATGTACCATTATATTTTAAATTAATAGATATTCTGCAAAGTCTTGGTTTGGGAAAAAGGTGTCTTACTAAATCTTAACTGGAAATATTAATGTTTGTATTAATTATTTCAGCATTTAAAATCAGAGTAGTTGCCTATGTTGTTTTATTCCTTCACGATATTAAATTCTTAGCAGCATATTTTGTTAAAAACTTACCACTACTCATTTGAAAATTCTTGCCATAAATATTCAACAATAGTTTCTTAAGCTATTCTGTTTCAGCATGCAGGAAATTTGTTGGTTTTTACTAAAATGTCTGTGAAAGCACAAAATCAACCCCCTACAAACAATCAAGAGAGATTTTCATTGCAGATTTTCTATCAATAGCTGAAACTATTTTAATAGTATTAATCTCACTACTTCACAGTGATAGGAATATTGTAATAATAAGTTTACATCTGTAGAAAGCTCTGGTTTTGTTTCATCTTGGAAAGGTTGAGAAAGCACAAGTTTTTCTGCTAAATTAAAATGGCTTATCTTGACAGACATAAATCGTAGATCCTGACAGAAGAAAAGTGGGACAGGTTGATGGCTAGACACTTTTTACAAAGCCCATGTGAGAGGACAGGATTTTGTTTAATCAGAGCCTATCCCATTACTAACCTTGCATTAGTGCGACTTCCTGGGAAAGGTTTCCAGGGTAGCATAGGGCTTGTTTTTACGTTTGCTCACATACTTTATTTCTGTGGGTCATCTGCGCTGTTTTAGATGGAAATAAAGATATATTGAGGGGCTTGAGTTTGGGAAATGCTGGAAAGAAGACCCTGAATGCTGACCTCAGAAGAAGCTGAGTAATAAATAATGCAAGTGAGTTTCAGGATCCAGTTAGAGACAGAATACATGATTTCATTTTAAGACCTCCAGCACAGATTATTTAGCACTGGCAGAACTGTATATTCATAGTGGAACTAGACTTCATGGTAGTTTTCTAATGAAAATACATTTGTTTTAACTGTCTTTGGACAATATGTTTAGAATCGTTGTTCAAATCATTTGCCTTTCTTTATCTGCTCTATGCTCTAGAGGTGAACACATGTGACTGGATGTCCATCAGTAAGATCATTTCTGTACCTGGAGTGGACCATGCTTTTTTAACTATGTCAGTCTTTTTTCTCTACCATTAAACATAATTTTTTTTTGTTTGTTTGTTTTTAATGAGAAAACTCTGCTTTCCAGAAAAAGCATTTCTCAAATAATTAAATTCTTTGGACCATCAGGTAGTGTTTGCTTGGTTGCTCTGAAATGAGGAACTGAAAAAAATTTTTATAGCCAAATCTAGAAGCCATTACTATCTAGGGAACCATAGCAAGCTCTTGACATATGCCCAATTTCCTTACCAATAAAGAAATTCTTTCAAGAAGGATAGATGTCCTGAAATAGGAGATATTCAAGCATCCACAGGAAAGAAATAAATAGTAAATTGATGTCTATTTCACTTGTTCTGGTTGTATCAGAGGTGGTTAAACCTCCATTAAGTACAATTTCTAAGTACTGTCAATATTTGGCAACTACATAGTTAAATAGTTTGAACTTATGGAGAACTTAGACTGACACACTTTTTCCTCCTTATTCCACAGAAGCAAGCCCTAGAATATAATTTCTATTTCTTTCAACTTTACAAGCTAATGCATTTCTGAGATTTCACTAGCCTTGGTCCTACTAATTGCTCTGAGCAAACACTGCTTGTTCCATGCTGTTCACGACACTTTTAATGCTATGTGAGATTAACACTTCACAGCCTTTGCAAGATATATTTTTGTACCTCTCTATTTTACTGAAGTGTGACATTGTTGAAGGGAAAGCCCTGACAAAGACTTTTTACAGCTGTTGTGCTCTTCTGTAGTCAGATCTTGTCAGAAACCTTCTCTTTTTTCATATTTTTTTCATTCTGCCTTGATCTTTCTAGTTATGTCCTGGATTTTAGAAATTATGTTTAAGAAGACCAAGTCATATATTTGAATTTATAGCCTACTTTGCGACAGATATGTCCAGTCTGGAAAGGTATGAAGAATATGGAATAAATTAAAAATCTAACTTAAAAAATGAACTCAAGGAAATAGTTCTTAATGTCAGATGCTTTCTAGCAAGTTATATTTTATGCCTTCCACAGTGCATTGTGTGAAGTCCAGCCCAGCAAAGTTAGGAGAGCATCATATTAATATTTGTCCTTTCTTCAAACCTTGCACAATCTTATGCTGGTCAAAAACTACTTCTGCAGCACCATGACAGAGCAAGACACCCCAATCTACTTTTTGTCTTGGAGTATAAAAAGATAAGTAAAAGCTAGAGCAGCAATGTGCAGCAATTGATGTTGGCTGAAGATATCTCCAGCCTGTATTAATTGCTTGCTGTTTTTTTGGCTGCAGACCCAGCTGATGTTCCTGCCAGGTCTCTGTACTGAGGGTGAATACTCATGTACATTTTTTTATAACTATTTGCCATGCTATTGAGGCAAGTAGAATCATCCCAGAAGAAATTCCCCTTTATGAATATTTTCCCCCTGGCTGGTGTACTAGCTCATGTCAGTAATATCCTTTTTCCTACAAAGCACTTTTCTTTGTATTCTTAATTGTTCAAAGACAATTTAAAACCAAAACAAGCAAGTACATCAAGGACATCTCAAGACTATTTTGTGAATGTTCAGAAAGCCCAAAGTTTTGTGAGACTCCAATGACCAGCGATCAAATCTGCCTATGATCAGGTTAGAGCCTACGAGCAAGTGTGAGCAGGACTGGATGGTGCAGTGCTTGTAAAATATTACACCTCTGTTACGTTCGGCCTCACATGCCAACACGAGCCATGTCTCAGCTCTGATAAGCCACCAACCTGCTTGTTCCTCCTCTGAAGTGGGACATTTCCCTCTCTGCTCCTAGACACAAAAGCCAGCACTGGCTTGATCTGGCCTGCCATTAGATATTGGAATTTCAGTACTCCCAGCAGCTTTTCAAGAAATGATCAAAAAAGAAACCTGCCTGATATTTTACTGCAGCCATAATATTTTGGATTCTTGATACTTCCAATCACTTCTAAGTACAATACACTACTAAATACTTCTGAATTTTTTGTAATTAAGAAATGCCAGCTGTTTTATGAGGACACAGGTAAATGTGCATATCCAGGTTGCCATCATCAATGGGAGTGCAGGGAAAAGCGTGTCTTAGTGCCTCTTTTGGTGATGGCAACACCACTGGTGCTTACAGGAAGCAGCTATCTGTGCAGATCACTAACCCCCATCTCAGCCATGGTGACATGCGAGTGATAGTTCCAATATACAGAGCCCTACAATCCTACCATGTTCCTGTGAATTTTGTGTCCATATCTCTTCTGTAATCTTTTTTAAATTATTTTTTCTTTTTTTCTCTTTGACCTCAATTTGCCTAGCAAAGGCTTGATATGACTAAACTATTCAGCTTACAATCTTTCACCCTGAAACATAGTTTACCTTTCTTCTCTGATTTCTGATCAGGCCAATCCAGTCAGGATGCTCTCTAAGGAGAATCCACCCTTTGCTCTTTGCATCATTCTCCTGGAAAGTCCATATAGAACTTCATGATCAACAAGGAGCAGTAATATTTATTTCCCTTTACAGGAAAATCCAGAACTGCAGGAAGCACAGCCTAATTCATTTTGGCACACTCTGAAAAATATAGGCTTTAAGCATTTTTGTCTCCTTTTAGGACCAGCCATGCTGGAGGTCTGTACTCTCCCTCCAGCTGTGAGGGAAGTGTACATGTATAACCTTTCTTTATTCTCAGTCCTCTTCATTCATTCATTCATTCATTCATTCATTCATTCATTCATTCATGGTTAGTGCAAATTAGGAAGGACTGAAATTTTGATTTAGAAATATTTATTTTATAATTTGTAAGTAAGTGAAAATAACTGTCTGTAGGGAAATGTTAAGATTGTGTCTCACTGTTTTAACATTGATCTACTACATGTTTATAATCCTTTAGGAGCTTGTAAATATGATAATGATATTTGAAAATTCATGGAAGAAAAGAACTCTATAAAAATCCTTTGTAAATTACTTAGAAGTTATGGGGAAAAATTCCTACATAAAAGTTTGGTTTAGATCAATTTCCAGATATTTATCTTTCTAATACACTGCATTTTATGACTCTGGAAAGACCAGAAGTATATGTTATCCTAATTTCCTGAATATTGCATGTTATACATTGATTATTCTCCTTCTCAAGTGCAATAATTTTTTGTTACTGACGTAGATTAGAAGAAATGTGGAAAAAAAGGTATATAAGCCCGCATTTAAAACATTTTTACTGATAGTAGGTCCTTCATTTGAAAGATCTATAAGACCATATTTTATCTGTGTATACACTTGCTGCTAGACTAAAAGTTGAGTGCTTTTTAGCTTCATTATAGATAATGCATTAGAAGGTACTGGTCAAAAATACATATATGGTCTCTTTTCATATTTTCTACTGACACTACTGATTCTCCACTGCAAATCAGTCTGACACATATAACTTCTGATAATTATTTCAGGTTGGAGCTGTGAAGTGAGTATCACAACCTTTTAATAAATCTGGCTCAGCTTCACGATGTGTCTGTGAGGTAGGTAGCTGGTCAAAAAGTGGCCTGCCACAGATGTCTGAAAGATGTTTTTCTAGACAAAATCTGTAACAGCTAAATGCATAATCACTGCTGTAGAGTTAGCTCTTGCTCTTTGTAGGTTTTATGAGACTCACTGATAATTCAATCTTGCAAAATCTTGGCTTTGATTTTTGAGAAAATTTAGCAGATAAATTTTGCCAGATTCCATGTTATTTTTGTTGATTCACTCTGGGTAAAAGGATCTCCTACAGCTCTGTACACTTTTTCACTAAACAGCCCACATTTTCAATTGGTGAGTGATGGACATTATAGCAGAAATTTGTACAGAAAATGGGAATGAGTGTTTTGCAACCTCTAACATGCAGGCCCAATTTACACTGCATTGTGAAGAAGCATTGGCGAACTGGAGGTTGGGGGGAGAAACTAGAATATTGGAAGCATTAGTAAAAATTGCAAATGTATAATTTTGTCATACCAAGACATTTAACATATTAGTCAAAGCTAGAATGGGGCAATGGCAGATTAGTACCTGCATTTTAACCAAGAGGGCAAAGGTGGTATGTGGAAGGGAGCGTTCTTTGTAATGCAGAAGATTTTATTCAGTACTGTGTAAAGCTTTAAAATCGTTTTGTAGAAAAGCAGAGCCAAGGGCATGAAAGCAAAAGAAAATAATAAAATATAGTGGAGTTTTACCAGAGGTAGATTGCGTGAGACTAATTTAATATTTTTTTTGACATAGAATAACTGAATTCTTTGACAGGGTTAATAAAGTGGACCTAATCTATCTTAATGCAAAGTATTTCCTACAGTGTCCTACAGTAAATCAGCACATAAGATGGAGATGATGGCTATTAAGATGGGAATGATGAGGGAGGAAGAAACTAAAAAGAAAACTGCAACAGCATATCTTTAGGGGTGAATTATGTCTCTGGTGGCTTGGCATTTTCTTAAAAATATTCTGAATATTCTACTTTGTAAGGTTATTTCAGACTAAGTAGATTTCAAATACGTGTAGGTGAAGTAGATATATCATGCAGCCTGACTGTCACATTACTGGCAGCAAAATAAAAGAATGTATAAATGGGACAGGACTGGGAGTACAGGAGCTGGGGGAAAGGAATTAGAAACCTTGTTTGCATGACTGTCCTCCTCTCCAGATGCTGTGGTCCAGTTCAGAGGGTGTTTGATGACCACCAGTCTGTCCAGTGGGTATACCAGAGAACAGCAATAATGTTGTGTATCGACCTAGAGCACAACTCTTATGAGGAACAGCTGAGGGAGCTGAGGGTGTTTGGCCGGCAGAAAATGAAGCTCAGGGGGACCCTATCCCTCTCTGCCACTCCCTGAAAGGAAGGTGTGGCCAGATGGGGGTCAGCCTCTTCTCCCAGGCAACCAGCGTCAGGATGAGAGAAAAGGGCCTTAAGTTGCACTGGAGAAGGTTTAGATTGGATATTAAGGAAATTTTCTCCCTAGAAGGGTTGTAAAGCATTGGTACAGACAGCCCAGAAAAGTGATAGTTGCCACCTGGAAGTGTTCAAAAAATATGTACTTATGGTACTTATGGACCTGGTGTAAAGGTGAACGTGTTGGTTGTATGTGGTTGACAGCTGGACTTGATGATCCAGAACGCCTTTTCCAACCTTAATGACTTTATGATTCCATCATGCCTGTTCTTTTCCACACTTGTGTACTTTCAACTGTGGAGTACCTCATAACACATTTGTGTCCTTCTCCTAAACTCAGAAAGAGAAGTTAAAAGGGTTTCTACCTACTTATTCTTGTATTAATTGCATTCACACCAAAAAAGACCCCAAAAATCCAAAACCCTAAGTTTAAACCCACTTATATATTTCTTCATATATGAAAAGCAACATTTTAGAGATGTTTCTCGTACTAAGTTTTACAGGATTAGTGGCCATGTCTGCATTCCTGGCCCCACTGCTCGGGTGGAGCTGGCACTAGGCTCCATCGCCCTTGCTCAGGAGCAAGGGACCAGCACTTTTACCAGCTCTCTGCTCTACCTCTCATGCAGAGATCCTCAACAAATGTTCAACTTAGAAAGTGAAAAACTGGCTGCAAATTTCAGGGTGAAAAGTGCAGGCATGTGCTATTATTTCTTAGGAAAATACCATTTGAGAAGTATAGGATGACCTTGTAAATAAGGAATAGAAAAATGTTCAGTGTATAAAATGCAAACTTATGTACTTGAGCACTAATAACGAGGTTTGTCAATAAAGTCCTGATCAATTGCAGTGATGATACGCTATAAGCATACAGCTCATGGAATAACTGAGAATTGTTGCATTCATTCAATTGTGAAAAAAAATTAATGCAGGAGGTAAGGTGGGTAAAGTGTAATAAACAGACACAGCTACATACAACTACAAGTCAGCAAAATGAATTATCTTTGTATTATTTTTTGTGGTTCTGATCACTTATATGCAAATGTTCTAAACAGAAACTCAAAGGTCTAACTCTTAGGAGAGATTTGAGTCTTCTGATAATGGGAAAATAAAAACACGTTTCTTTGTGTACTATACCTAACCCACAAGACTAGAAACTAGAGGTGGGAAAACACACATTCTGTATTTTCGAAAGGTCCAATGGTTTTCCAATGAAAAGGTAGCTCAAGCATAAGGTAAACAATTAAGTATCTGCCATAACTCTGTTTTTGAGATATATCTATATCATCTATATCATCTATATCTATCTATATCTATCTATATCTATCTATATCTATATCTATCTATATCTATATCATCTATATCTATATCTATATCTATATCTACCTATATCTGTGTTTGGTTCTCTGTGGCAGCAGTAAAGTAAAACAGGAATTCTTTCCTTACAATTTCCTCTTTTTCTACCTCTCTCCTCCCTACTGACATTTGCCAATACGCAGTTTCTTTTTTTTTTCAAGAGGGATGGGTTTCTGCTCTTTTGCATCACAAATTGATTGTGGTCAGAGACAGTGTATTGGTATTCTGAAGAGTGCTTGGAACCTAGCTAGGGTTTGAGCAAGATTTTAAGACAAGAAGGAATCTTTTCTCATTAGAAGTGCCTTGGACTTCTGTGATTTCTCCACCTTTCTTTGAAATACAATGCTTCACCTACTTTCTATCTTACATGGGAACTCTATCTGGTGGTCTCTTGTTTATTCTGCGGACCTAGGAAAATGCTGTTTTCTCATTTCCTTCACCGTACACTCTGGCCACTCTCAGTGTTGATCTCTTATAGGTTTCTGGGGTTTTTGGCTGATGATCTAAACGGTGTGTTAAGGAAAGCCTTTGCATACGGGGAGCAAACTAGATGTATGCACTTTGGCCATTTCAGAGAGGTGGCTGCAGACCCATGGGCGCAAAGCCTGTGTGATCTTGGCTGCCCAAAGCATTTCATAAGGCACATCCAGCACTATATTTCCATGACCTGCACCTGATTGCATCCTAGAAAAGTGAAGTCAATGCAAGACTTGACAAAGTTGCTTGAAGAAAGTTTCCCACATGAAATATAGCCTGAATTTAAAACAGATTCATGTTCTTTGTGATCCAAATGAAAATTCCTCATGACTCTTATTACTTAATAGTAGTGTCCATGCTGATTTTTGTTTATTTGTTACGTCTGATGTTGAGACTTTTTAGTGTGAGAAACAACTGCACAGCAATCAAATCAGTCCCTATTCTTGAATGTATCCCATTGATGAGTATAGCTTGACATTTACAGGATCTAGGTGTCCACCTTTCTTCATGATGCTCTCAGCATTGACATCAAAGTAGTCACATCTTTACTTTGACCTCGCTGGCAGATGTCTGTATCTGTGTTTTATGATCACATAGGCTCTGCTATTCCCTGTCAGTGTCAGTTTCTTGGTTTCATAAAATGTTTCATTCATTGAAGCCTGCCTGATGTCAATATGCTGGGAAAATTTGTCAGAAGCATGTATAATGCATTCAAAGTCTGAGCTCAGAAAGGTTTAGGCCTGGGAAAAGATATGACACTGTACTGTCCAGAGACTGAAACTTCTGAGACTTTGGTATATTAAAGTGTCTTCTGCCCCTTTACATTATTAATGCCCAGTTTTTCACATCCGGGAGCTGTGAAGTGCAAATGAAAACGAACTGTCTTTGCAAATTGTTCTTTCCTGTGCCCCCATCCCTGTCTTAGTGTCTGGTTTGGAAACAGAAAGGGCTGTCTCTGAAATTCGAGGCAGCCATTTCCTACGTACCTGTTGCATAATAGAAGCACATTTGATAGAAGCCATATCCAATGTCTGGCCAAAGTCTGGCTACATCCAAGACACAGTAGTCTAAATCATAGCATAATGACTCGTTTATATCATGCTTCATTTGGATGACATGAATGCAGTTTCTGAAAAAACTAAGAATCACTACATATTCAATGAAAGCTGTAGTTCACATTTCATTGTAAGTGCACAACTCTATTTAGAGCCCTCTGTTCCACCATGTTATGTTTTGGGTTCACTTTCACAGTAATAAAAAATGAAATATATCACTTCCAAGCTGAGCCTAAAACTGATACAGTTTACTCTTGCTAGTAGAGTTTGAGCTCTCACCCTGGTGTTGAAAGAGCTAACATGGGATGTTTCATAACTGTGAAAAATAACATCATCAAATATTACAGATGAGGGTTTACAGAAGGTCAGTTTCTGAAGGAAAAATTTTTTTAAACTGGAGTTTATTTCTTTGAAACAAATTATTGTTTTTCAAGAACCCTAAGTTTGTCAAAGCACCAAAGACAGGAAATTCATAAATGTACAACATTTATTTACCCAACAATTATCTGGATTTCTTATGCTGGAAAGTGTACTTGGAGATTTGTTTATTTCTGAAAATAGATTAATGCTTCTAGTTTGCCCACAGTGTTAGAAATTATACTGGAATATTCTTATTCACCTTTCTGTACCTCTGCTTAGAGGGGAATTGAAAAGGCTCCTAAAACAATGGAACCTGCCAAATTACCTTTTTTTTTTTTAATGTGCAGTTCCCATTCAATCAGAAATTGAATGGGCTCTATTAGTCAGTAATATTCATTCCATCCAGTAGTATTCATTCCATTTTCATAGCATTATTTACATTATGTGGTTTTGAAATATTTCTGATATCCAATTAGGTAAATATTACTTGTTCCTAATTAAGAACACCTCCCAGGAAGTTGCACCGTCCTAAATACATTAAAGACAATTTTTGTTAAGGGTAAAGTGTTGTTCTAAAAATTTGCATATTGATCCCATGATCGAGTCATAGATGCCACATTATGACCTCTAAAAGTTTTTAAAGCAGTGGGACATGACACATTCTAAACACCAGTGTAATAATCTATTTTTCCACTTTCACTGTCTTTTTGGATGCTATCAAAGAAAACACTTCAAAAATTTCTTCCATATGATCCTGACATTATTTGTTGTATAACTTAGTACGTAGTTACATTTTTAAGGTAGGTCTGTGCCAGAAGTAAAAATAATTCAGGTATTATAAAATGGCTAATTCTTATTTTTCTTAATAATCCACTTCATAATGTGTAAAAAAATTATTGGCATGGAGTCTAGAAGTATGATGTCAGGTGAAGAAAGCACTTTACTGATATCTTCTTTATTATACTGCTTTATTCTGAATGACAGGAAAAAATTGCACAAGAAATGATACATGATGATTGGTTATGTAGCACAAAAGGAAGAGTTTAATTTGAACTAGTAACAATGCCACTACAAAACAAGGAAAACATTAATGAACAATGACTTTTTCAAACATGCCATACTGGGAAAAAGTGTAGTTTTGACTGTGCTTGCAAATACAAAGAGTCATGGAAAAAAATGTAGCTTTCAGTATGACCCACTCTAATGTTTCAGATTTATAACATTATTGTTGTAGCCCTAAACTCATTCTGTTATATATTAAACTGATTCATGCCATTTACAAAAGCCTGCTATGTTCACAGAAACTAATCACAAAAAGCAACTATAAGCTCATTCCAATATGGGTTTCCTAGACCTATTAATTTGCTGAGTAGGCTTGGAAGATTTCCTAATTACTACTTAGTGTTTTGCAATAGTCATTAAAACCTCCTATTACGTATGTAGAGTGCATGATTGGACAAAGATACAAAGTGAATGTGTATACATATATTTTTTCAATTTACATCTGTACGACAGTTGATATCTGCCAACCTTTTTTTAGCTTTACAACAATTTTAGCTTCCTTTGGTTTCTTTCTTTGTAATAAAGATGCACTTATAATAATATATATAATTGGTCTTTTTAGATTGTTTTATTGAAATCTTGTAATATTATTAATTTGTGTTATTTAGCTATATTTGCCAGCTTGCAGAGGTCCAGAGCTGGTTTTTTTAATTCTCTTGTGTTAGCATATATATGCATGAGCCAAAAACTCATTTGTCCAACTGGGAAATGCCAGAGAATCTAGAATAAAATAGAACTAAAAGCAAAACTAAAAGCAAAACTAAAACTAACAAAATTCATCTGCAACAAAATTTATCTCAGACTCAGACATAGACTAATTTTTGGCAATATGTGCTATCTCATTTCTTATTAAAATCTGGGGTGGATTTTTTTTCTGTTGTAAATGTTTTGGACCATCTTACAATGATGCCCTAAATTTTAGCTTTTTTATCTTCAGATCCTGTACTGCACTAATATATAACTCTGACCTCTCTGTGCTCTCTTCACTGTTTGCTCATACAAAACCATCCTTCCAGGCCTGAGAGCCAAGGTCACTGTCACTGCCTCAGGCCCCAAAAGTATAAACAGAAGTGAATTGGGGGAGAGCAACCTGAGTTTGTGTCTTCATTACCTGAAGCTGCAATTGGACAATTGACCTCTGATATGCAAATAGACCAAACTTTAATCCATCTGAAAAACTCATGAGCACCATCTATATCTCAGGTGTAGCCCCTCTCGGAGGCTTTTGCCCTGCCCAAAGGGTACCTATTAAAGGCCTTTAATAAATGCCTACTTTGCTCTCTAACTCTGTCTAGCCTCTGTTCTAGGCAGCCAGTCCAAGGCATCAATACCTGCTAGAAAAGGAATGTAAGATCTAGAGCCAGCAATTCATTGGGAAGGTAAAGAAGTGGAAAACTCCTGTTATGTTATGGTTAAGTTTTCAATAGATTTCAACCTACAAGTTTATCAAGGGGTGGGATATTGATTCATCAGGGGAAGAAGCACAGTGTCGCAGACAACTTTTATAAAAAATCCTTTCCTTAGGATTTTTTCCTCCTGAGAAGCTGAGAGGCCTTGGGAACAAAATGTAAACAATGGTTATCTGCTGTTGTGGAATGCAACAGGTGGATCTGTGATTGGCCCACCTTAAATGTTTATAATTAATGGCCAATCACAGCCCAGCTAGCTCAGCTCTCTGTCCGAGCCACAAACCATTGTTATTCATTCCTTTCTATTCTTAGCTGGTCTTCTGAGGAGAACCTTTTCTTCTATTCTTTTAGTATAGTTTTAATGTAATATATATCATAAAATAATAAATCAAGCCCTCTGAAACATGGAGTCAAATCCTTGTCTCTTCCCTCATCTGAAAACCCCTGTCAACACTGTTACAGCACAGTATAGGAGAAGGGTAAGGTAACAGAAGAGTATTTGGTTTGGTTTATTTAAACTCAGATCTGAATTGTTATACGGCTCTCCTTTTCCCATTTAGAAAATAGTACTGCAATCAGGGTTGAGTTAAAATGTAGTGGTGTTTTTGTGACCTCTGTATCTGTACTCATCAATCCCAGCATAAACTGGAGCACTACAACTCTGAAAATTTCACTAAGGATCAAAGTGATCCCGGATATCAAAGCAGTTGCATTCTCATGAACAGCTGCCTTCTCTTATGCAGCTCCATCTAAGTGGATCCCAATACATCACTGTTTAACCCCAAGGTAACTCTCCTGCTTTCCAGCCTTTCTGGATATTACCCTTTCCATGGAGGTCAGGAAAGAGACATTTACAGATATCTGTATGACAGTACTCCAGCCCATTAATGAAGCGGAGTTTTACTGCTTTTAATTTTAGTATAATGAGTGTTATGCTAATCTGCACAAGTTGTGCTTCTAGACATAGATTTTGAATAAATATTCCAGTAAGCATAAGAAAGAGATTACTATTTTTCCTAAGACACATACTCATACTTCCCTTTTGATTCAGTAAGAGTACTGTGGGTGCTACAGAACACAGGATTTTACCTTGAAACATTTAACACAAGGAAGCACATGTATGCACAGACAGAATCAAGCTTATTTGAACTCAGCTTTGAAATTTCCACAGCTTTTTAAGCACTGTAATGGTTACAGTTCAAGAGAGGGAAAAGTAGTAAAAAAAATCCTACTTTGTGAACTTCCTTCTAAGGTCTAATCCAGAGATTCACAAGTGTGCTTCCTAGTAGAAAGTAAAGCTTACGGCTTGATCTTTTTCTGAAAACATAGGTAAGTGGCTCTTGAGAGAGTTGTGGTTCTGAGATGAAGAAAATTTGATCAAGTTTTCCTTCTTTTTTAACGTATGTTGCTTTTGTACACTAAAATATAAAGACCATTTAATTATATTAACCATTAAGAAACTCTTCAGCTTTTGATGAAAAAGAAGAAAAAAAAGAAAAAGAAAAAGAAAAAGAAAAAGAAAAAGAAAAAGAAAAAGAAAAAGAAAAAGAAAAAGAAAAAGAAAAAGAAAAAGAAAAAGAAAAAGAAAAAGAAAAAGAAAAAGAAAAAGAAAAAGAATTGCTTTTGGAACAAAATATGCATAATAGACCTTTTACATGGATTATTTGTAACATTAAGGAAAACTTTTGCACATTTTCAAAGAGCAACCATAAAGTAAGAATGAAACTTGATGGTGAAAAAGCATTTGCTTAGTAGTAATACAGATGTGCATTCACAGAGAAACAGATTATATAGAAAGAAGCATTTGAAGCCCATCTAAATGTCATGCAAAATATTTGAGAGCACATTTTTTATGATAGCTGAAAAAAACCTTTACTCTGCTTTCAGATTTGTAATGCACTTTGGTTCCTTTTTTCCTTCATAAGTTCAATTACTCCCCAGAAAGAACTGATACAGGTGCTGGGTGATTCTCTACATTTTTCAGCCAACATTCAGTAATCAAGACATGACATGAATGGACCACCTCTCCAGTATTATGAATGGTAATTTAATCTCCATCCTCAATTCACCACGACCCCAGAAGCAAAGGCTGCCAATTATCTTGGACTGTGCCAAACTATGCATTAAGTGTCTTACAGAGATTACCTTTTCAGTGATTTCATTTTTATTTCACAAACCACAGCTTTTACTGATTCAGCTGCTTTGACATCCTTTTCTTCTTTGCTAGAGAGGAAAAAAATTTGATGGATATCACCTGCTGGATAAACAATTAGCTGTGTGATGGCACTCACAGATTTGCAGTCAATGTCCAGTCTGTCTCAATGTCCAGCTGCAGACCAGTGATGAGCAGTGTTCCTCAGGGGTTGGTGTTGTGATATCTTTGTTAGCAACAAGGACAGTAGCACACTCAGCGAGTCTGCCAGTGACACACACTGGCAAAAATCAGTGCTGTAGGGAAAGCATGCTCGAGAGCTTCACAGGCCAGTGTAATCCTCATGAAATCCAACAAGTGTGAGGACCTGCATCTGGATCTGGGTAATCCCAAGAACAAGGGGTAATCCCAAGGCTGGGCTGAAGGTAGATCAAGAGCAACTCTGCCAAAAAAGAGTTGTGGGTGTTGGTAGAGGAGTGATTTCAACATGGCCCAGCAATGCAAGCTGGCAGCCCAGAAAAACATTTGTAGCCTGGGCTGCAGCAAAAGAATTGTGGCTAGCAGAATGAGACAGAGGATTTTCCCCCGCTATGTCACATGCAAGAGAACCTACCTGGACTGCTGCATCCAGCTCTGGGGCTCCCCACATCAGAAGGACATGGACCTGTTGAAATTAGTCCAGAGGAGGGCCATGAAGATGATGGCCAGGCTGGAACACCTCAGCTCTTGAAGACAGGCTGAGGGAGTTGGGGCTGTTCAGCAAAAAGAAGAGGAGGCTCCAGGGTACCTTATAGCACCTTCCAGTACTAAACAGGGCTTAAAAGGAAAATGGGACTTTAATGAGGACATGTGGTAACAGGACAAGGTGTGATGGCATCAGACTGAAAGAGGGTAGGTTTAGATTGTATGTAAAAAAGGAATTTTTCGCTATGAAGGTGATGAGGCACTGCAACAGGCTGCTCAGAGAAATTGTGGATGCCCTATCCCTGGAAGCATTCAAGGCCAGGTTGGATGGAGTCTTCAGCAATCTGGTCTAGTAGGTGTCTCTGCACATGGCAGGGGGGTTGAAACTGGGTAATCTTTAAGGTTAGTTCCAACCCAAACCATTCTGTGATCCTATGATTCTTTGAAAACAGAAAAAACCATATACAAATGGAACAAAATACCAATACTTGATTGAAGAAAATGGTTTGGTTATACTGCATAGTACCTTTTTTTTGAACAAAGTAGAGAGGTAAACCATGTTCTTGTAAATCCCAGTGACAGACGGACCTGTGAAAGGGATAGAACATTTAGATTTTAAATAGTCCAAATCAGTTTTGTATTTTGGTTTCATATACCTGGAGTAAGGCAATCTCATTTCTCAGACATGTTTTACTTCCTCTCTAGCTAGTGCAGCAGTAAACCTACAGACCCTACTATTCCAAATAATTTGAGAGAGATTTACTTATGTAGATGAAAAACTTTTTTTGAAAGGTTTTGCAGTAGACTCAAGACAATGCTATGAATTTCTAGCTGTTGCCTGGGGTTGTATGAATTGTAAATTTTTAAGGATGAAAAATATATTAAAAATTCTTCTCTATGTAGACAATGGTCCTTAGTGCAGGATTCACCCTTTCTTGTTAAGCTGATTATACCCACTTCCCCAAACATATTAATACACTTCATAAATGTATGGATTAATTTTGTACCTCTTAGTTTTTGAGCTAAAGAATTGTAAGAGTTTACCTTGAAAAATTTAATATGCTTGTACTTAACTGTCCTCAGGCAAACATCTGCCACCCTGTTAAACGACTCTATGCTAGCCACTACAGTATGGAGAAAAGTGTCATCAAATAAATATTTCAAACATTGAAGTGGTGTATCTTGCTCTTTCAACTGTGGAACAGTACTTTTCTCTAGGATACCAGATGAAAATGTTATAATCCAAGCCATATTTTACAGGAATTTCTTGCAATAGTTCCATTTTCAGAAAGCAAGCAGAGCCTGTCTGTAATCACTGGTTTTCAGAAGTGCAACTTTAGTAAAATTGCAGAAACAAGAGCAATTGATCTTGTACCATAACAGTACAAACAAGCAAGATCAAAGCTACATCAAGTTAATTGAAATAACAAGACTTAATTATAAAAGTCAGCTGTGAATCACCATTTAATTTTAAGTTCTCCTTTTTTATCCAAGATTTTCAAAACAAATACCTGAATCTATGTCTTGGCGACTCAAGGCCAAGCCTTTTCACCAGGCTTAGATGTAATCCTCTCTTTTTACAGAGGTACAAGACATCGTCCATTACATGTTACTCAACACATACTGAACCAGTGTAAATAATATAATCACAGCTAAGACAACTTTATCTACTTAAATTCATGTGAGTAAACAACTAATGAAGTGTTCTGTTTTACTAAAAAAGATTTTTTTTCTATTTTTAAGCAGTAGCATTACTCAGTGAATCTTTATTTTTTTTCTTTTAACAATTTCTCCTCCAATTAAAGACTGTTAAGCTGCAGAAACTGGATCAGTAGTATAACAGACTCAGTAACAGTAAATGAAGTTCTATAAGCTTACATCAGACTAATTAGTCTGAGGGATAAAATACAGGGAAAAACTTTTCAGGTTGCTTTGTGAAAGGCAGTTTGCTTAATTAAGCCAACCACTAATTGTTAAATATTTTTCAGGCATTAACAGAGCTGTGCTGACAGTAATTAAATTTTGATTTTAGTGGTATTTGCAGGGATTAAGTCACAATCTGCTGAGGCGCTGAGGTTAGTTAATATTCACTTCACTGCCACAGCTGTCCTCCATTACATTACAAAGGACAGGAAAAGAGACAGCAGAATAGGGTGAAGTAATGAGAAAGCTATTCATTCATTTGAACTGGTTCCACACTGTACAGCCTTGTACAAATGGATCTGATATGCATGACACACAACTAGGCATTAAATCCGATTTAATTTGATACAATAAAGGACAGACTAAGCTCTAAATGTATTTTTATTTTTATACATAAGCACTATGCATTGTATCAAAAAACATAATCATGTGATTATCATATGTTTCAATTCAAGTGGTATTTCCTTCATTATTAAAGGCTCCTGCAGGAGTGTAAACCAATTCCTGCTAAACGCTTATTTCTTCTAGGTGCATGTGAATGAATCCTTCAAATTTTTGGATTGTGAATTTTTGCTCCTGGTAGAATATTTACCGTGAAGATCAATGTTTTGTTTTCTTTTTCAGGTGGGCTATATGAGGGTGCCACACATCTGTGGCAGATAAACAGGGCTTGAGCCTTGACATAGTTGCAATAGGGAGAAGTTGGTCTTGGTGGTTTTTCCACACCACCAGCGATTCACCCACCATGATGTCCTTTTATAGAGGTAATGCTGTCCTGGATTTGGATTCAAATTACTTCATGTTTCCAAAAAGTGCAAAGTTCAGCAGTTATGCAAACCCATACAAAATTGTTCCCCTCGATCTCACAGAGTGCCTTGTATGCTCTTCATTGTATTTAATCCTTCCTCCTCAGCCTCAGAACCCTCAGTCACTACTGGGGCTCTCAGCCCTTGCCCTAAAATTGCCAATATGAGCCTGTAGGAGTAAGATCTGATCCCTCTCCCCCTTAGAATGTGCCTAATTCTCTGATTGGGAACTGACTAATCTCCCTGCTTCTTTGTGGGTGTGGAGAGCTGTCCTGCAGAGATGTTGCACCAGCTGGGATATAGGATAGTTATAAGTATGATCTGATTCCCTTCTGGAAGATTGAGACTGTACCAGATAACATAAGGCCTCTATACTGGCTTTAAAGACAGTGTATGGCCATGCTCTGATCACTGCATGAGAGCAAAGGAGGCCTCTGGATATCAAAATATTTGTCATGTTTACTTCCCTCCCTCCCCACCATTTTCTTCTGGCTGTTCCAGTAGTATTGTATTTCACTTCATTTCAATTTCCAGCACTGTCTTAAAAGTTGCACCTTGCCTGCCTACTTCTTGACATTTACCCACCAGCCTGTTTCAGACAGGCAGGTTTAACCAAGTACCTGGTTAAACCCTTAAAACTCAAATATGAAGAGGTATGTTTCTCTTTACCATGTCTACCATAATCTGTGTTATTTCAATTCAATGTGTCTGAGGAAGGTGTTTTGGATTTTTTTAATCTCAGAGAGAACATTATCCTAGAAAAATGTAAACTGAGTCATCCCCAAAAATCCCTACAAGCTCTTTCAGTAATCTTCTTCCAAATGTAGTTTCTGAATCATATCACGCTGAGAGATGGGTTTTCTTTGGTATTTCCTGTAGTCCTAATGAGACTGATTTTCTCCATCAGCTAAGCTGGTTTATACCAGAATTGGGGAGAAAGTACTGTGTTTATATCATACTAACACATTGCACTAGGACTAGATGTCATCAGCAATCCTTTTTGTGTGCGTTATCACACATCTCAGATTGTGTTTCAGGTAAGTAGCTGAGAAATTACTGGTGTGAACAAATTTATGGATGCAGATAATTTTTACAAAATGAAGACATGTGAATGGATAATTGAAGCCAAAAAATAGTATTACCATGCTTCAAAACAAATAGAAAGCTAAAAAGTGCCTCATTCAAATAGATATTTCTTCTAATTCTAGTAAGACACACAGGAAAATTTCCGAAAAATCTTGAGACAGGAATGGATTTATATTTAGTTATATTATATTTCAAAGTTTTCTCGAGTACAAAGGTCTGTCTTTAAAGAGGATCTTTTCAATAGCTATCTAACAAGTCATATTGAAGAAAAACGAATATTAGAGAATATAATTCATACCAGAACTATATAACATAGGTAAATGAACAATAAAAATGATAAATTGGGCAATAGAAAAGATTACAGAAATAATGCTTTCACATATTGGGCATTCATTAAACTGACTTTCCAGAGTAATTACTTTAACATTTCTACCTCTGATTCAGCACAGGTTTTTGGATCATTAAAACAGATAGTAAATATGACAGGGTTTCAGAATCTACCTCTTCCTGGAAACTGAGGAATGGTGTCAAAGCCTTTGCTGAAGGCTGAGTTTCTTCTGTAAGTCCAGATTTTCTGAACAGAAAATTGAATTCACCAATAACATGTTTCTTTTTCAAACCATATGCTTTCTATGAAGACTAATAAATTCACTCTTTTGTGCAGAGTGGAATAACTTTATATAATATACTAAAATTAGTAATGAATTAACATAACATGATTCATACTTATACCGTCATTTGTGTGTATCATGATGAAACCTAAAGGAAAGATGCATTAAGACATTTAAAGGCACTGAGGATTTTTAGCAATTCTGCTGTGGGTAAAGACATTTAATATATTAGCTAATAATTTTTTTCAAGAATTTTCTCTGGAGAATGTTGAAGTTCCTAGCATTTCCCCTATTGTTATGGTTCCATCTTCTTTATTACTTCTGCCATCTTTCATTGACCAGTGCAACTTAAACTGAGTCATATGCTTTAGGGACTTTGGGGATTTACAGGTGCAAACTCAGTTTGTAGAAACTTTCTTTCAATTTTTAGTATCTGGCAGTCTGAAACAAGAAAATTCATGCAGTCTTAAAATTGTATTTTTTATTTATTTCTCACTTAGGTATATACATAAATACATATGAAAATTATAGTTCTCTTGAGATAAGGTAACTTTTCCTTTGACCAAATCCAAGGAATAGCACATACCATATGAAGGCATGCTTTATGGGGAGTTTTCAGTTGGATTTACATGCCTAGCAAGCAAGGTATTCAGGAAAAATTTCACTAAGAACCTGAAATTTAGAATTATTCTCTATAAACCAGTATAAAACAATGCACATTACACTATCCTTATCAATAAGGTTTTTTTTAAACTTCTTAAACTAAGGATACTGAAACTGGCCTGGCAGTCTAATTTTTCCCCCAAAAAAGCTATATTTTAACACAGTACTTCTTACTATGGAGTGCCGTTGCTTTGTAAGGTGACAAATACAGGCCAAGATCCCAAAGCGCAAAATTGCAGAGTCAGATTGCAACATCTCCTCTGGAGAACAGAATGGATGTCTGACTGCTCAAACTGCTCATCTGATCTCTAAATTTTAACAGGGAAGCACCAGCACAAAAATTGCTGCCTCTTACTAAGGCTCTGATGCATGAATGTGTTAAACCCATGCACATTTTGAAATAAGAGATCTGATGAAGTCCAAAGAATAGATGAGGGCCTAAAGCTGAGCAGATACTTGGTTTTTTCCAGCTTAAGACTTCAAGAACTGGTTAAACCACCAAAGAGCATATTTATAGGGAGGAAGTGGGTAATAGAACTAAAGCTTTTCAGTACCATGAAGTGTATAATTCCCTTCTCACAAATGTGTTACACTCTTGCATAATTCTTCACCCAGTCCCTTAGGTTAGTAGATTAGTATAATCTAAGTATATTCCTACTCAGCTCCCTCATCATAAATAAGAAGTTGAGGATATTAATATATGTCTGTAGGGTCAAGCAACCTCTTTTTCATCACTTTAATTAGCAAATTATTCTCTTAATGATTTACTTTTAAAATTGCTTTCTTTTTTCTAATCCTAATTTCATTAAATTAAATATATATCCTACCAAGACTAAAAATTTCCAGTATAGCACAAGACTTTTAACATTTTTATCTGTAGTCTTATTTTTTCCTCTTTTCTTTTACAAGCTATTGAATTCTGAGTTTCTAGATGGATACTCTCTATATTTTCCTGCATCTGAAAGGATGTTTTCAGATTAATTTGTAAGAATAATGTAGGATAAAATAGTGGTTTATTAAAACTTTATACAAAGTGTTCAAGGTAGGATATTTTAAGCTATAATTCCTCATTAAAAATTTTACATGAAAATTAAGACAGATCACATAAATACAGTAAGTGAACAAGAATGATTTCAGCAACAAAGACAGGGAAATACAGTATGTTGATACCACTTTGTACATGAGGGGACCATTTAATGCTACCTGAAAATTGTGTGTTCCCTGCTATTCTGTGTTCCATTTAGTGTTCCCTGCTATTCTGTGTTGGTCAATTGTGTTTTCAGGGATATTTCTATCATTGGGTGCCACGTTCAGCACTTGCTTAGTCTTTTTTAGTATCTAAAAATATTCTTGCTCATCACATACTCTAAAAAAAAAAAAACAGCTAAGTACTGTGTTCAAAATGGACATGGAAAGGACAATACTGCTTTCATTGGTAACAGCTAAGGGGAAATGAAGATAAAATGACAAGCTTGGTGTAGGTAAAAAAATAGAAAAAATAGCTGTCTCTTCCATTATTAACACTTCAGCTGATATTCTTTTCGTGACATATCTCCTTGTATATATTAAAGGATAGCATTTATAATGTAGTCTGCAAAGGAATATTCCATTTCATAGTGCAGCAGATGTAGCAGAACAGCAATTTAATTCTAAAGTTGGCATATACAAAGTAATGGCAGTTATATATATTCAGATCATGAACACTTGCAAGACTATACTATAGACTAAGCTGCCTTTTGTCAAAAGTGGTTTTTTTTCAATGTGGAACGGTGTCTGCTCACTCAGCTCATGTATTGCTACACCAGTCGCCAAACCTTCCACTCTAAACAAAATATATGAGAAGCCAGGTTTTACACAACACTTTCACCACCTTAGTCCCATCATTTCATCTTCCTCTAAGTCACAGGGAGCTACTGAGAGAGTAACATATTGCTGTATCCCTTCTTCCTGATGTGGGGGCTTATTTCACTTTCAACTATTTCACCTTTCCTCACATCCTTTTGTTATGTGTCTACTAGGAAAAATATATCAACCTGCCTTCAACTTTGGTGGCTGCCAAAATATAGTTGGGGTTTGTAAAATTAGTCTGAAAAAATTTTTTTCTAAATCAAGACCTATTCACCAAGTTGTCACAAGGAAGCTGGATGTAATTATGCTGTATTTTATAACAGATTTACATGAAAAGAAAGAAAAAATGAAATTATCTAAAGTGTTTACTTATGTCTATGAAATGCATGCAGGTATTCTTACAACAAACGTACTACCTCTGGTTGTTCCTCTGTGCAATGTAAACAGCTCATTTGGCCAAAATAAACCTGAGTTATGAAGAGGAGAATGAATATCATAACAAAGTTTCATCTCCTCTCATGCCTGTACAGATGATTAATTAAAAAGTCAACAATTTAAAGTATTTGCTTTATTTTGACCATGAGTGTAGAATTCAGTATTCCGACCTTATGTGTCCAAGCACTGTGTAGGTCCCTAATGAGGATGCTTTCCTAACAAGAATTCCATAAAAATCAGAGAGACACATTTCTAGCATATCAGAATGAGACCTGCTGCAGCAGATCTAGCTTAAGCTCCTATATTCTTCAACTGAAGAGGATAGATTCTTTATCAGAGCATTTCCAATATGTCCAGCATTTTTCCTCCGCGTAGAGAGGGATTTAGGGGCTTTCTTTAAGGGCACTGAATGGATTCCGTAAGTCTTACATGGTATCAGACTCTCTGCATGCTTTTCTAGCAAAACTGAAATAGGCAGACATCTATTCATTATCCATTAATATATAATTACTTTTTATGCTTTTCTCCTGGAGAGAGGAAAACTTGAAAAAGCTGAGATATTGCTAACAACAGAGAAACTGGGGTTTACATCCCATCCCTTCTTACTCTCCCACATCTGTGTGTTGTGCGTGCAAGCATCTCACTTCTGTTTACTTTTTGCGACTCATTTGTCGTGCTGACAAGCTGAAGCAACTCCTGATTTTAGGCCACAAATGTAGTGTTCTCTGATAAAGCTTTAGATGAGAAAGTCACAAGTATGTGAATCATTGAAGAGTGGAGGGACACAGGCTTTGGGTCTGGAATTATTATAAGAGTAACACTGGAATGTAATTAGATTTTTCCATTATTAAACCTTAAAAGCTGCTATTAATTGTGTTGCTCCAGCAATGACAACCTAATGAAAGAGGAGAAAACTGCCAGGCACAATCACGGTTTGCACAAAGAAAGGAAAGTAAAATAGTCAAATTTACATCTGCAGAAATTATTCTCAGCCAGTGTATTGTACAACATTACTGCATTGTTCTGAAGCCCATCGCCACAAAAATATGGCCATTTATCCTATTTTAAATATTAATTAGGGATCTCAGAAAATTATGTACTGGAGCATAACACAGATTTTTTTCTTTTAAATACTGTAAGGTGAGAAAAATGTGATGACAGGCTACGGAATGTGCTTGGTGCAGCATGCTCTGTCTCTCCAAAGTGTAGCATGAGTAATGCAAGGTTACTGCAGTAAGTACACATTTCTTATTGGATATCTGAGAAAATAGGTGTGTAAAATCCATGTAATTTGATAGCACATACATCTCCATTGCCCTAGAGAGTATTGAATCATAAGGATCATAAGGCTACATATTTAGCACAGTAAAAGAATATTTCTCATCTTTTCTCTCAGAAAATTCTATGGAAATGAGTGGGGGATGGGAGAGAAAGCTTATAAATCAAGTATTAAAACAACAGGCAAACCACAGAGTTGCTGCACAGACACGAGGTATATTCTTTCCTTTTATTTCATGACATTTTATTTTAAGTGTCCCTCTACCCCCAATATTTTTAGTAGCAGCATTAAGTTACAGTAGCGCTCTTAGGGAAATACATGTGAGATTCACATGAATACCAAGTACATTCATTATGATCAGTGCTGAATTCCAAATGAGAATAGCTACACTTTTTTTTTTCCCCCCTCTCTGTGTTAACCTTCAAGGCAAGTCAACACATTTCAAACATCCCAGCCTGATCTTAATTTGGAAAACAGTCTTAAATATACCACTGCCAAGTCAGATCGAATCAAAGCCGTGAGGAATGAAGGCAAGGAGGAGGAGGGGAGGAACGACTGCCACAGCAAGGAGACACTGTGTGAAAGAGAGAGGTGAAAATGAGAGCTAACATCAGCTCCCCCGGGGTCTGCTGTAATCAGCAGACAAATGGTCTGTACTCATGGCAAGTATTCATTCTGCAGCCACGGGCTGCCAACAAGAGCCTTCCTGCGTCTGCTTGGAAATAAAGTACTAGTCTTCCTCTATTCAGATGCTTTGAAACTTAGAAGAACTGCTGACAAACACTGCTTTTGGGCATTTGACACTGCTTTTTGATCTAGTTAGACAGTGCAAAATGAACAAATTAGGAATCTGTTACGAAAGACTCTCAGTCTTAGCTTGCTAAAATATCAGAGTTTAAGAACTGGATTTTTGTCCTTTTTTTCACCCTCCTCCTCTCTATTGTTTAAAATCAAGAAAGAATCTTCCCATTTTTTCATACTGGCAAGTGGATATTTTCTTCTGTTTCTGAATTGTCATTTTCAGCTGCTTGTCTGTGCATAAAAAGGACATTAATATCACTCATAACAAATATATTTATATATTCACCATCTAGATATGTTATTAATTTGTGTAGCTCCTGTCTCTAGATATGTGCTTTGGATTTTGAAATTTGAAAATTTTACTTCAAAACCCTTTAAAGGAATTTTCATATTTTCAGGAGGATTCTAATGTTTATTAAATTAACTTCATATTTTAGTATGACAAAAATACCTTTGAATCAGTGAAATGCCTGTAAACATGGCTTAACAATGACTGGAGCAGAACAAGTGGTTGCTTTTTTTGGACTACATTATTTTTCAAATATACTTTTATCGTGACATATTGTGTATTGGCCACTAATGAGTTCTTCTGTGGAATGAAGTTACCTAGTGTGCTCTGAAGTATCTTATGTGTGCATATGTAACAGTCAAAAAACCTTTGAAACCACCTCTCAATTGAAAGTGGGAAAAATTAGGTAGGCTGTTAACATAGAGCTAAAAGCAGACATCATAAAATGGTCCCCAAGACTCATAATGAAATGAGATAACTTTTTAAATTCAATTATTCAAATGGATTCATTGATGGAATAGCAAACCATTTCTAAAATCACTAATACTCTAATATATAATTGCAGGACAGCAGCTACTTATCCATTACATTCAGCTGTTCTGCCGTGCTCCCAAGTTTAATTATCACTCTGCCTGAGAAAATACATTTTCCCCTCTCTCTCTGCAACATCAAAATCAAATTTCAGTCACAGTTTGCATTACAATACCTTATCATAAATCCACATAAATTGTCCAGTTTAGGACAAGTAATTATAGCCATAGGTACCTACTGATGGAAAACATTTATGACGTGCAACTGTTCCCTGATATTCCAGCTCTGGTGGAAGAGAATGTGCAAGTGTGAAAGTTCATCACAAATTCCTGGTTTGGCTGTGATAAATAACAGACAGAAAACAGGCTGGTTTTTGCCTGTGAATATTCCACTTCTAAGCTGCCTTAAAATCTCATAACAATGTAGTCACAAAGGCACAAGAACTTTGCAAAAATGTTCCAAGCAAAGGGTTAGTGGAGCCAGTGAATAAAAACTGTGTGAATTTAATGAATGAGACCCCGGCTGTGTCCCACCTGCTCGTTCTTTTGGATGATCAAGCCTGTGCTCACACATATGAACAACAAAAAGGAACTTGTTCTAGATGTGGTTTTTTTTTAATGTGGTGCATATGTATGAACAGTGTGGAGGAAAGGCAGAGCATGGATTGTAGATCAAAATAAAACATTCTTGCTTTCTTATTTTTTAGTGAATGCTGCTCTTTCAGTAGGTAGTGGCTTGGCAGTTTCAGAGGTTGTGTTTCTGCTTAGTGAGAGGAGAGGACACAGTGGAAACAGAAGCTTCCTTTGCCAAAGTGTTCTGCCCTAGATGAGAAGGATTGTGTTTACATCTGCCATGGTAGGAAGCCCCTGCAACTCAATATTTATTTGCCTTGTCCAGCTCTGGAGTAGGGTACTAATTGCTGAGGTAGAATACAGCTTCTAAGGTCTTTCTCTTCCCTCTGTACATTAGCAAGTTTTGAGAGAGAGAAAGAGAGAGAGAGAGAGAGAGGACTAGACAAATAAGGAAAGAGACTATAGTGCCTGCAGACAGACCCTAGAAGATACTACACCAGGCATGTATAACCTACAGTTAATATTAGGACTAATTAATAGTTTAAATTTTTCACTTATTACTGATTGCCATTATTTTTTTTCTCTCCCTGACAGACTCAAAACATACTGCCATAGACAACAGGTTATAGAGCAGAGATGGCATTTCTGTATCTATGGGCTTGCTTCAAATACTGACACTTTTTTAAAATGCAAGTGCAATGGATTTTTTGAGTAGATAGTCTGTGAAAGTCACTGTTGCTAAGACTTCTTCATTCTTAAGGTGCATTTTACTCTTCAGCTCAGTTTGCAAATCTGAGATACAATACTTGCTTTACTAGTTACGTAAAAAAGTAAGCAAATGTGCTATTTTCTAGGAATAATAAAAATCAGATATAAGAACTGTTATCAGACAATTATAATGACAACTTCCAAATCACTAGTAAGTAGTTAATACACTGATGTTAAGGATTATGATTATTGTCTGCTTCACTCTTCCATGATCAGGTCACTAATATTGTGGCAATGACCAGAAGCAGGTCAAGTCGGTCTGTATTTTGTTAAGTAGCGTATCCAAAGTGCTAGATGTTCATATTCAGAAATGTGCAATATAATCTGAGAGCAAGACATCAGAAAGTCATGTTCCCTTTATTTGAAGGAGACTGTTCCAGTGATGTTTAAGTAAGGAAATTGGTTTTCTCAAGCTCACCTAGAATTTTTCTCAGGTCATGGAGCACCCCATCCGATCCATTCCTTCCCTGTACCTCTGCTTGCTGGAGATGTCAGTCAGGCACCTTGAATGCCTTCACTGATGATTCAAATTATTTCTTGATTTGCACCATGTGTTGTGTATAGTGCTGTCTGAATAGAGATGTTACTGTGGGAGATAGCATGAGCTGTGATGTCCACATCACTCTTTTGCTGGCCTGTCTTTTTTCAGTCACCTAAATGGACAAATTCTGACACCTTTAAATCTTAGTTTTAAATCAGTTTGCTATCACTGCAAAGGATCCCTGAAGGATCCCTGAAAGAAATGGCCAGTGAATACAAACCTGCAGATGACTTTGGCTACAGCTTTTTCCTTGTAAATTGTACTTCTTGCTTCATTTATTCTGATCACATCTCCATGGCAGGGGAGAGCAAACTGATAAACAGGCTTGTGAATGCTAGGAGTGCAGAAGGATTGACATTTTAAAGGTAAACATTGAGACTTTTCATCCAGGAAATGCAACAGCTACTGTATAGATACTGATACAACTTCTGACAAATAGTGATGAGTGATATGTAATGTCATTCAAGATGAGAGGTAACAACTTACTTAAAAGCACTGAATGTGAACCATAAGGGTGGACCCAGCTGCCCTCAAACTCTTGTTCTGGAAAAGTTATCTACTTAAATGCCAGGGATGGCATTGAATAGCCCTCGAATTTCAGGACAATGAATTTGTGATCAGGTACTTAGGAGGCATGCTTTAAATGCAGAATTGCTGCAGAAACAGTTGCTCAGGCAATTGTTTGCTAGCCAAGGTTAGTTGCCAAACATTATACTCTTGCCAAGGCCCTGAATTCCTCCAATCTCCTCTGAAACAGATCCTGCAAAAACACCATACAGGTGGCACAGCTCCTCTGCCAGGTGAAGTCAGGTCACGTTTGTGTCTGCACAGATCACATTTGTATTTGTGTATTGGGATACATATTCCAATAGTGCACGATCACCCCTGGACAGTGTTGAGCTTCACAGTGGTGAAAAGCAGGTTCCGGGGAACCTCATCCACAAGTGATGTCACTTTTACTGATATTTGGTACACATCTTGTGAGAAGACAGAACAGCTGCTGAATTACCTTTCTGTTATTACCAGAGCAGTAAAGTTGCAAGGAGATTTGGCTTTAAATCAGCCTCCAAATTTTCAGAAATATAAAGCTTGCCTAATTTCCATGACAAAAGAGTCACATTGAAAGAAGGTGAGAAGCTGAGACCAATTGTGTCCCTTTCGACCTGAAAGAAGGAGAATCAGAACTAGTATCTGGATTCAACATAGAGTACAGAGCAGGCCCTTTGAACTCTTCTTTTCAGCCGAATACGCTAACATCATACTCATGAACACTCTAACTACAATTCTGTTCTCCAATCCAAGCCTTTTCAACCACCCTCAAGAGCTATTCCCTGTCATTCTAGCCACAAAAGTCCTGCTCTTATCAGCAGGATTCCTAAGAATCCGTGCTTCTTACCCACGGTTCCGACACAACCAGTTGATGCACCTACTATGAAAAAGCTTCCTGCCCCTCACATTAGCCCTATGCCTCTGACACACCAGCATACCAATTTGCTACACGGGCCTACCTCCTTACCTGGGGCCCTACTGGAAATGTGCCTGAACACCAAGGGTCACTATGATAAAGTGAACATATCAAAAAGAGGGGTATACCAACCCTCTCATTTCCTAGTACTTAGAAAAGCAGGAAAAGAACTTGGTACTTCCATTCCAGTCAAATCCCCCAGTGCAGAGACAAAAAAAGCTGAAATAATATAGAAAGTGAATTTTACTAATGCAAGATAGAAATATTGCATGTTTGTTCAATAGTATATTGGAAAAAAGTTTCCAGTTATTCTTCATTTTATATCACACCTTTTTGCCCAGTCCCAGTGAGTGTATAATCATATTACTTTTCCTTCAGCTTTGTACAAGGTAGACACAACTCTACAAAAAACGAGACAAAGCAAGTTACGAGCAGTTGAAGCTGTAAATCTCAGTGTTTTGTGAAGCATCTGGGAGGTTGTTTCATCTTTTGAATCCAATAATTCTTGGATTTTTGCCCTTTATAGATATTTGAATTTTTTGATTCTTTTATTTTCCTTTAAACTTCATTCTACTCTGCATAACTGTGTTAGTCTGTGCCATTTTTATCTAAGTGTGAAGCAAAGATCTGGAAAGATCTAGGTATTATCAAGATGAACATAAATTAATAATTTAAAGAAGAATATTTGAACACAGAGTTTATTCTGTTCAGGGAGTGTTTTGTTAACCCTTGACACCAATGTTTAACGTGGAGAATATAATGAGACCTTCCAAAAGGAGAACTGTCCACTTGTAAATGTCTTTGGTTTTAATATATATGGATATAGGTACACTAGCACTTAAATAGTAAATAGTATTTTAAATCATTACCACAGCATGTTTAAGTTAGAAGTTTCTTCTTTTTTATGCTGATATTAGCTATTGCTTAATATTGTTCACATTTCTGTGGCTGATTCCCAAATGTTTGTGTTAAGAACAATAAACCTCTCTGACTCACAAACATTAAATGCCTACGCTGTTCTTTTATAGAAATTCTTCAGTTCTTCACTTGATTATTTTTGCTATTACTGTGAAATCTTTTATGAATGAACAACAGTCCCAAAAGCTTGTAGGAAGAAACAGATTTTACATGCATATCTCTGGCATTTTTTTCTTATAAAACCATACTACTACTACTACTACTACTGATTATAATAATTACAAGGAAATATTGTTATTTATTCAGAACATTAACATTATTTTCCCTTGGGGAACCCATGGCTGGTGTCTACAGGAGTGCTTTGATATTTTGATTTATTAATAGAGAATAAAAAAGACATAAGCAACTGAAACAAGAAGGCTGTTTTCTAGAGGGAATATTTTCAGGTTTCCCTGCTTAATTTTTTTTTTTTTTTGCTTATTTTCTTAGATTTCTTTTGCTTTCTCTGTTTATTGCTGTTGTTTTTATTTTCTGTTTTACTTTAATTCACCACAAAGCCAAGTTTAGAGAGCAAGTAGCATTACCAAGGGTTTTCAGCCTCATTTTGTGGTTCTTCCCTGCCTCCACTCTTGATACTGATTAGGGCATCAAATGTTTGGTTGTAGAACAGCCACAATGGGTTGAACTGTGTGCAGTCATGGGGATCTCTAGAAGGCAAAATTAATTCTACATGGGTCACCCTCTCCATCCCATTCTCCCTGCCTTTTATCTGCATCAGATTGATTCAATGTAAGATCAATTTAAAAATACATTTGATAAAAAACATATTTTTGCAAGATTTCCTGTTAGTCATCCAATGAATTCATACAATATAAATTTTGTAACATAAATAATTTTCCCTTTTTTTTTAAGTAAACACACACTTCAGCATGCAGCATAGGCCCTTTAAATGGACTGCTCAGACGTGCCAGTTTTAGAAGAAGATATTTCTGTGCAAATATAAACAGTAGCATGGAACATATGCTTTTCCTATCATATCCAATAAGTTATTAAAATTCACAATTAAATGATCAAAGCTAAAAAATAAACCTTTTTTTAGCAACTTAAACAGTAATTTAAATATCAGACTCAGGCTTGGTGATAGGAGGATATCCTGCACATGTAATAGTTATCCATCCAAGAAAAAGTAGTTACATATATGGGTGCCTTGCAGAATAAGAGGCTTGAGATTTATCCTGTGCTACAACAGTCAGTAGTTTTTTTGTTTCAGACAATAAAATAAATGGAACCCCAGAACACCAGTCTGTCAATCCAAGCATTAAGTAATTTTTACTCAAAATTGGCAACTGATGAACAACAGCAGTAGTTGATTTTGTACTATACAGAATGCTGCATGAGAAAAAAATGTGGTCTGAATGCATGGCTTCTTTTACAAGGGTATCAACAACAACAACAACAACAAAACAAACAACAAAAACCACCAAAACAAACAAACAAAACCCAAACAAAAACAAGCAAAGACCCCATCAAACAAAAAAGTAGAACAGTAGTTTGGAGAAACAAATTAGCAAACCATCAATGGTGTTGTTTTAAAGAAGCATAAAAAAGTCCCACCCGGGTCAGGTGAAGAGGACTAATTCATAGGAATGTGGTTTTCTTATTTCACAGACCTGAGGTTTCCTTATTTAGTAAATTAGAAGGCTTTGCCAGTTAAAGCCAGCAGAAATGGGAATAAACTGAGGTGGACTGCATTTTTAGATAGATTGCTGTTATGGGCACGTGCAAACAGTTCTGATTAGGAGCAAAGAGGATCAGGGCTAGAAATCACCCAGATTGTCTGACACCATAAAGATGGGAATTATATAAATATAGAGAAAAGCCTTATTTGAGAAGGACCATCAATAGAAAGCCAATCTCATTACTTGATGGATATATTTTTGTATACAGGTAGAGTTCCATTATCAGCTGAAAAGAAATTAAAACAAATCAGAAATTGCCATCATTTCACAGAGGTTACTGTCAACACGAGCACAGGCTCTTTAAAGATGTTTGTAAATAATGTAAATAATGCAGGAATTTAAATACTACCCTTGTAGTGAGGAAAATTATTGGAAAAGGTCATTCAATTTAAAAAATGCAGATTTCATATTCAAAGAAGAGACAGCCCTACAGGACATGCCAAAACCAATGTCTTCTTCACAGTCACATTAATTTCTAGTGATTAAATAAAATTATTTCATCTTTTTTCCAAATCAGGATGTATTAATTTCCAGAGAATGAGAAACAAGAACACAAGATAACATTCCTTTTTTCTCAGAAAATTTCCTTAATAACAACTTGAGTATACAGTCACATAAATCCTTTATTCTCTTTTTCATGCATAGTCTTCGCGAATATAGTAGAGACAAATAGCTTTGGAGAAAAAAAAATTTCATCTCTTCTACTCAAGAGAAATGGTTGGCATTTTTAAAGGAGCTTGAGTACTCCTCCATTCTGACTTGGAGTGATTAGTCTGTGGGTCAAATATTCAGTCTTTTCAGCTAAGACTGAACCAAAAGATTGTCAGCAGAGATCTGATGGTCAGCTGAGATGGTGCTCGTCATCCTTGCCTCAAAGGAAACTGGCTCAAGCTAGCAACTCGTTTTAGAGGAGCACAAACTCATCCTCAGATGGAAGTGACCCTTAGTCCACTGATGACTTCGGCTTGAAACACATCAGTGACCCAGAGTGAAACGTTCCACAAACTCAGCAATTTCCCAAGCCTTTCAGGAATTCAGGGAGAGTGCAAGGGTAGAAGCCTCCAAATTTTTTACAAAGAACTTAGCAGGAGTGTATTAAGCTTTATTCTCTCATACACCTATAAAGTACACTACTCCAGATTTGATGAGTGAGATCTATAGGTACAAAATAGTAGAATGCTGTTACATGTATGAGTATTACAAATAAATATAGATTGCAGAAAAATGTTTTTGATTTCTGTATTTTATGAAGCAAAATAATTTTAATAAAAGTAGTTGTCCAGCTGAAGGATTTAAAATATTGAAATCCTAAACTTTTCACGTAAACAAAAGATGAATTTTCCAAACGCAGTTGCATAATTAATTCACCATAATGTGTGGACTTCTTTTATTTTGTCACTGATATTTGTCATTCATATACATATCTCACAGTGTGTGTGTGTGTGTGTGTACATGCACACACATAGATATAACTACTGTACCACTGGAAATATAATTACCTGGGAGTTTACCTCCCTTGGGAATAATAACAGTTATTATCACTCAGTTTTACTTAGCGTATGTTTTTACCATGATGATGAACTATTTATTCCTTCTTTTATTGACTGATTGTAATTATCATCTATTCCTTCTTAGATGCTTGTTTTTTTGTATCTCTTTTAAAGATATTAGATTTTTTGTTTGTTTCTTACTTTTCTAGATAATCTGATATTTTTAGCATTTGTCTAAAATGACATCAAGGGGATATTTTTACTTCACTACATCTAACTCCAGCATTTCCTATTCTCTTCAAAAAGCTTTTTTGAATTTTATTTAGAGAGCAAAGACTAATTATGAAATTTTGACTTCAAAGTCTGGTGTTATTTTTAATTCCTGCACTGGTTTTGGAAGGTAAAGGGTGAGACTGTTGAGTTTTTTACTTTGTTTTTAATTTATGGCAGTGAACTGACTTATGTGGAACTGATTTTTTTACCAATTAGTGTCTTTCTCAAATTTGTAGATTTTTTTCTCTCTATTAAAAATTAATTCTTCAAATTTTTGGATTAAAAATCCTTGGGCTAGACTGCTAAAATAGTTGCTATTTAATCAAATTTTCAGGCATGGTGAAAATGGAGATATATTTCAGGTTTCAAGCAAGAAAATTAGTAAATTAACCCAAAAGATATGATGTTCTCCACTGGCCATAAAAGTCTAAAATCTTTAATTTCCAAATTTTCAACATAATCTTCAGTAGCAGCATCTAAAACATGCAATTCTTATTTTAAGTCTGAGGTAACAAAGAAAGTTTTAAAAAATCTCTCAGTATTTATACTAGTTGAAGTTAACTACTGACCTCTCTACCAATTGTATAGACTACTATTAACCTTGTCTGCAGGAGGGTGGTGATTTTAAGAGTTATGACTGTTTATGGTCTTTGAATGCTCCAGCAGCCTCAGATCACCTACTCCCCAGTGAACCACATGGCTCAGACTTTTCCAGATGGGAAAATGATAAGACAAGGAAGATAGCAGGTCAATCTTGAGGCAGCCTCAAGAAAATTGCAGCAAAATGAATTGTGCAGGTCTGCAGTGCTTTACCCAGCATTTTTCTGTTGAAATTCATCAAGCCAAAGCTTGTTGACAAAGTGAATGAAATGATTGTGCAGTATGTTCTAAGAAGACAGCTTAAAGGCTTTGTCCATCATCTCAGCTCTAAATACACAAGAAGATCTGGTAAATATTCTGCATACTTGTGTTATCCATAACATTTTATACAGATCTGTCGAGTGCTTAAATCTCAGCATTAGTTGCAGCTGTAAAGTAAATTTTAAAATCTGGTGCTTTAAATTTTTCAGCAGTTTATTTCGTGCTTATTGTCAATTAAACCAAACTGTTATTAGTGATATTTCTTCATCTGGCTATGCAGACCTGCATTTACTTGTCTATATAATTAACTAATCAGTTTTACACACATGATATAATGGGGAATCATATACTCAAATTAACACAGCATTGCTGTTAGGAAATTTCATATCTTAGTCTAAATCTCTGAACAAATGTGAGAAGAAAAGAAAAGCAGTTTGGTCCACAGTTGTCTAACACCAGAAATCTTTCCTAAGTACTGGCAGCTGATGCTGTACTCTGCGCAGGTAAAATGTGTTTGGGAATCATGAGGCTAAAAAACATACATTTTGAACTGCTCCATTTTTTTTTCTGTGTTTGCATATTTCAGGGTTTAGTGTTCCAACTTTTGTGTCTCTGATAGCTAGAAACTTACTGTCCAGTAAGTACATTTATTGTACTGGATCTCATGCTTATTGTAATACTGCTCCATGGCTCCAGGAGCTGTCACTATGAGAGCCACACTAACACTGCCTGACTCAGAACAGAACCACTGCAGAAGAGCAGTAACATCCCTGTCTGGACATTTTCCTTAGGGCTGGAGGAGCAGATAGATTTCACCTGCTTTTCCTGCCTTCTCACCATGTTGCTTGCTGTCTTTGTAAGGACCAAGGAAACCTCTGGACCAGAGGGAGATACGCAGAGCACAACCCTCACTGTATGGGTTATGCTGATCCTAATGCTCATGGAAGAGGCAGGGGAATCACCACAGTGGCTTTAGGGAGATGTGCACTGCAGAGTACAGAGGCTGGTGAGACAAATTATGCTTCACTTCATCTAATATGAATAAGCTGGCCTTGAACAACAAGGGCATAAATTGGACTGCACTTGTGACATAAGGATTCACACTGCTCCTGGTTAACCAAGGCAGGATAGAAGCAGCTCCTTCAAACCTAATTCAGTAGATTCATAGTAGAGAGGACCTGGTAGGGATGTAACCATTATTACATTTAAAATTATTTCTGATTAGTGTTGGTTGCTTAAAAAAAAACTATTAAGCAGCTTATGAGCCTTTATTCAAGTTTTTATATAAATTGTTTGACAAATTGTAGTCCATATATTTCCAACAGAAAAAATGGCTGGAATTTCAGTGGCATGGGCAAGACAATTATAGAGAAACTCCACTCCTGAAAACTTGTTCTAAATGTTTTATCACACCGTAGGTACTAATATATGACAAAATCCTTCTGCTCTTAGTGCTGTCACATTTGTGTGAGATGAAGGTTGTTGTCTCACCCACACAGACGATAGGATGACACTTTAATTGGAAAGTGACATTGTTGGGAACATTTATGAATAATTTAGTATGTCCTCCCCACTCATCTTTTTATATGTTCTTCAAGTCATTATTTTATTTATTATTTATTAAGAACTGACACTATGCCGATAGCTGTACAGAATAAAGGAGAACACAAAGTTCCTGCCCTTGTGAATCTTATGCAGCAAGAAATGTAGAAAGCTCATTTCCATCCTGCTCATAAGATAGTAAACATATTCTGGCTGTGTTCCAGAATTCTTCCTCTCTTGGAGATTTCCTTTTCTGACAAATAAAACAATAAAATTAATAGTAAAAATATCTCAATATGAGTGTAACTGTTCAGCTTGACTGGCTTTAATGTTTTTATCCTCTGAGGTATTCATTTGCTGCTCTAGTTTTCTTTTCCTAGCAGAAATACAAAAATGTTCTTGTTGGACTGAAGTTAATAGAATTTACCTGTGTTGGTATCAGAACATGTTGACAGAGACAATTCTATCTTCCTTTACAGGGAGCTTAAACTTGTTAACCTTTTACAAAACAACAGTATTGTTTGCTTTCTTTTCTTTCTCTCTTCTTTGTTTTTCTTCCCATGTTCTTTTGCACTTGCAAATCAATTTGCTTATGACAGGTTGGATCAAAGGGCTTTGGCTGCATAACTCTGGAACTGCAGACCCATGTCTTCTATGTCTGTAAGGCAAACATGCAAAGAAGATACATTGATTCATCGGCTGTTCTGTCCACACAGCTCCTTCCTGATGCAGGACTGACTTGCTGATATGTATTAATCTAGCTCTTATCCTATTATATCTGTTACTGGTACTAATTTGTTGGAAATTAAACATATAAAGCAACATCTGTTGTCAAAAGATTTAAAAAACACAGATTAGAATAATTTATTTAGGATTAATTAGTTGCCTGCAACCTAATACGGGGATTTTAATTACTTTATAATTTTCAACTAAAAGACTATTTCACCTTCTAGTATGTCTACTTTTTCAACTATGTGATTTTTAGCAGTTCATATTCAAGAAATTTCTAATTATTCACAGCGTATATTGAACATGTACTTGAGTATTGGTGTAACATGTGCTCTTCCCTAAAATACATTTATTTTTAGAGAAACCAATGTCTAAGGAAAAAGATTCCACTCCAGACAGCTGCATTCATGTGTTGTGTCTCAATGCTTTGTTTCTGTCCAGGGGGCATTTTTGCTTCTGGAAATCACCCTCTTCTAGGATATCACAGTGTCTTCTACAGTGATTATGATGTAGTGTATATGGACTTTGTGGAGGACCAAATGATATTTTTTGCTGAATTACCAAATCATCCAGATAAGATGTAGTTTAGAGGAGGAAGTGTACTTGAGGGAGGCAGAGGAATGAGTAGAAAACTATTTGACTTTTTTTTAAATTTTCTTTTACGAGTAGAGAAAAAACTATTTTCACCCTTTTCACACCCACATCAATAGCACAATTGTTAATCTTGTGGTCTCAGGCTGTGTCAGGAGAGGTTCAGGTTAGGCATCAGGAACAGTTTTGTTGCTGAAAAGTTTGTCAAGCTTTGGAACAGGCTGCCCAGGAAACTGGTGGAATCACAATAGCTGGAAGGGTTCCAGAAAAAAGGGACATGGCCCTCAGTACTAATACCAGTTAACGTGGTGGTGTTTGGTCAGAGGTTGGACTCAATGATTTTAGAGGGGTTTCCAGCCCTTATGATTGTATGATGTAAAGGCAAGCTAAGTTGAACATGTAATTTTCACAGAAAAAAGTCCTAAGTTCTCCACCAGCAACAAACCAGTGATGAAAGATAAGAGGCAACATTTTGGAAAGGGGAAAATTTACACAACTCAGTGCAGTAGGCAGTCTCAGTGCAATGTGAACAAGATGAATGTGCATGAAGCCTAATTATCTGAGAGTGAAAGGTCATCAAAATCAATTTGCAGCATGATGTACAAAGGTTATTATCAGACTGAAATTTTCTATACCCATTGAAAATGCAATAAAATATGAAGTGAATGCCTTCATAACTATGATTAGTAAAGAAAAAAAAGTCATCGAACCATCTGCTGAAAGTTTTGTGCTACCTCAGTTTTATTCATAATATTGCAAGCAATGAGAGGTAGGTTTACAATATTGCTGAAAAAATCCATTTAGTTTCAGGATCTATAATGCTGGCACAATTGAAAGTACCTTTCTAAAATTACAGTCCTTTGAATCAATAGAGAAACATTTGTAATTTGTCTCTTTTTTATTACAGACCACTACATTTTTTTTTTTATTTTCAGTTTATGGAATTAAATATACTAGAATCCATCTTTTCCTTACCTGTGGTTAAATTGCTTACTCAGGGGTGCAGATTGTCTGTTTTGTTTTGTCTGTTTTGTTACAACATTTCAGTGGCAAAACAACCCTTGTGCAAGCAAACATTGATCTGCACAGCCAGCAGAGAAGACATTACAATACCAACAACTAAACCTAAATACATATTCAGAAATATATTTATGCTTGTCCTGAAGGTTAATACAATCTATACAATAACAGTAAAAATGAGCTGATTTATCAGAACAAGATGTCTACCAGAAGGTTTTCTTGTATGAAGTTTTTTTGTCTGTTAGGCCATGAGAGGTAAGCAATTTATACAGGGAGCTGTAATTCTACAGGAACAAGATGTTAGTCTGAGCATGATCACTCAGAGCTTGAATAAAGTTCTGAGAACTGTGCATTAATTCCCTTTTGTGTTTGCTTGCCTCTTTTTCTGGCACAAGGACTCTCCTTGCTTAATCCCCTATGAATAAAAAGACACTTGAAGTAGACGAAGAACCCTGGTGGATATGGGGTGGAGAGTGGCTGCTGACTGCTAATTAGATACATTTACACAGAAAAAAATTTCTTCAGCTTTCCCACTTTGCCTGCATTGTGTTTTCCACTAGAAGCTCACATCAAAGGGAAGAAAATTAATTTCCTGCACCCAACCTGCAAGTGTTGCTTTAGCATGGGCCCTCTCCATGCAGGCTGCACAGCAGCTGCTGGCAGGGCCCCTGCAAGATCAGGGTCATGAGGTGCTCGAAGACCCTCCTCTCTTCAGGAGCTTTGTACATGTAGTCTCTGATGACCTGACTAGGTTCTGTATCACCTAGAAATGGGGTAAAAACAGCTGCTGAGAGGCCTGTTTCTTTCCCACATAATGAGCAGCCTCTGAAAGCACAATGTTATTCAATATTAATAGCGTAATAACTGTTGTCAGCACGCTTCAAACCATAAACAAAAGAAGCTCTTACTGCCTGTATTTTCTTCCTTCTTTCTTTACTCCTGTGGTGTTTCACTAAATGGTTTGTTGCGCCTTTTCAACACTCAGATCAAACCTTAATACCCTAATAAAAGTGCTGCTGTCATTTCATTTACATCTTTCTTATTTTTCTTAAAATTAGAAGGATTAAATTGCATCTCATGTTCTTTCAAAGGCATATTTTAGAATGAGGTGGCCATCACAGGATATTTCCCTTTGTGGCAGTCAGGGAAATCTTCCAGACAAGGAAATGAGATTCAGCATTGCTAATGGGAAGATAAAAATAATCGGTATTTGTTTTACAATTTGCTAATAATGAAGCAGACTGAGGGAATGATTGGTTGAATGCACTTGGAATAATAATAAAGGGCAGGGCAGATGCTGTAAGATATTTTCATGTTTCTTCTTCTAATTGATGTTTGTTTCTCATGTCCTTTGTGTGCATTTCCTGAATTAGTGTAGCATTCTCTGAGGGTAAATCAACCTAATTTTCCCCTCCTGACAGCTGCATCCTTGATGGTGCTCAAGAAATAGTTCCAGACTTGAAAGTTGGCACTCATGAGGAGGCTGCACTGGACTCAACTGGTTCTGGATGTCAGGCAGAGGCTGATTGCTCTGCCTCTGCACCCAGGGCCGTCTGCAGCTCTGGGCCGCACCAAACCTGCACGCCCTGTGCCACACCTCACTGTTGAGACCCTGAGGCTTTCTCGTAACAACCCCTGCATTTTGCACCAAAACTCACACACCTGTAGGTGGCTTGGAGGACTGGGTACCTGGTAGAAACTGTTTACCTTAAGGGTCTGCTTTGAGCAGGTGTGGCACTGTGAAGGATTGGATGGGGGAGAACAGTTGCCTTTCAGAAATCAGTATATGGGACTTGACCTCACCCCCACTGACGGCTTGAAAAGTAAGCCTTCATGTTGATCAAATAATATTAAAAAATAACTTTAAAGATTATTTCACTTCAGTTTTGTTATTAACAAAGCATTATTGTAACTCATAAGTGTTGAGTTCCTCAGTTACATGTGCAGAAGTAAACAATTGGCCTAAATTGGCCTAACTCCACCACTGGGTTAAGTCTCCTCTTTAAAATTAACGCCTCCAGTAGCTCCTGGTACACACGCCTGTGTCCTGGTGATTGATCAGTGCCCACCTTTGATAGGGACACATTTTTCAAGGGATCTTGGGAGAAGTTGACCTGTAAGTTGGCTGACTAGAGCTTTTCCTGCCAAGGCAGGCCACACAGATGTAGTTTGGGTGCGAACAGGCTGATTATTTACTTGTCTGGAGGACAATTCCCCATGTGAGAATTTCCACATTGGCAGTGTTCTTGGGCTGCACTTGATCCCAAAGTACATTTCCAAAAAGCACTCAGGAGAGTGTTCCTCCATGGAAGGACATGGAGGGGGGAAAAGAGTATGTGCAATTCTGTGATCTTCCCTCCTCCTGTATCTTGACATATATTGAGGACTTTGGCTCCAGGGAAATAATGTTCTACATTCAGGCACTATATTATGTGTTTTATGAATAAAACATGAATTTGGTTAGCCCAGAAGAAACATACTGTTTAGGAGAATTTATTTTTTTTCTTACCCACCTCAAATCCATGGTATTTTCTGCAGGATTTACAGTCCTGATAGCAGTAAACTTGAAGAGAATTTGGCCTCACATTTCACAGCCATATTTCTCCTCATGCTCTAATCATGCAAATATGCTCTAAGTAAATAAATATTTCTTCAGGCAAAATTATGATCTCAAGAGGATGTACTTAACATTTAAAGTAGAGTTGAGAAGTGATCCCAGGTATTTTATAAAGCCAAAATGAAATCAGGAAGGTCCTCAGACAACCACAAGATCAACAGGTTTATTTGACAGGCAGCTGTAGCTTTCAATGCTACATAAAACTGAAGTCTTTAAATCACATCAGTGAGACTACCTGAGTGCTACACAGGAATTCATTCACTGTAGATTCTCATTGTTTTTACCAGGATCTGCCTCTCTTCAGGGCATTGATGTGCTAATACGTTTTTGAGAGACATTAATAGCTAATCTCTGTATCTGCGCAGAGTTTACGTTTTCATGATGGACAGGCATCACAGGGCAGAAATTAAAGACCAAAATGCACTACTAGTGTGCTATTCAGCTTACATGAAATGCTAAAAATCCTTTAAAAATACATGCCCAGGGCACTGAGTTTGCACAGTGAAACATTTAACAGCAGGAAATGCAAATGGTCAGCTTTGTGGGAATGACAGTGGTCAATGCTTGGTCAAGTTTAATTTGCCAACACTGGGCATGAACATAAGAATTCAGTGATTAATGACAAGACTAAATGCAATTTCTCATTAATATTATACAGTATCTTACCCCCATGAGATAGCCTGGACACCCTAAAATCGCTTTTACCCTTTTGTTGCCAGTATTAAGGATTCCACTCACTTTATAGAAAATAAATTCTGAGTTTACTGAAACTTTTTACCAGCATTTGCAAATACTGTATGTCTTTTCTTATCTGGTGCCTAGAAGCTCTAGGTTTGGGATTTTTTTTTTACTTCTGGTACAAAGTTTTCATTCTGCATAGATTCAATCAGGCTTACAAGTAGTTCTGACAAAAGCAAAGCATTCCATAAGCATTCTCTCAATAGTTTAATGTTATCTTTCTTTTTGAAAAGAGGTAAAGATTGCTGGTGTCCTTGCAGTAGAAGGACTTACATGAAGGTTAATTTAACTGGCTCATTGCCTTTCAACTGAGGTCACCATGTTACTTCCTGTATCCTGTTTTCTGGTTCATTTCAGGCCTCATATCAATTGTTGACATGAAGTTTGTTGATGAACGTGCCCTAAGAGGACCATAAACCAATTTATGGAGCAAATTAGAAGGTTATGAAAGCGATGACATACCCAGTGATTTTCCTCTCTCTATCTTGTGTCTGCATCTTAATTTCCAGATAGCTGCATCACAAAATTAAAAGAGTTAATAGTCTTCTTGTTCTTTGTGTTCCCCATCCCCCTTCTGTTAGGTTTCAGTGGACTATTTCAATAAAAGGAAAAAGGAACATTATTCACTAGAAAACAGTTATTCAGGTACAATAATTTGTACTTTATGTCATATTATAATGGTGAGTGTAAATTTTCCTTTGAACCATGTTTTATTAACATTTTTTTTCCACAGAGTTACATCAAAAGACTCTATAAATAAGTGATGTGCTCAGCCTGCCAGCTCTTACATGCATACCAATTACCTCTATTGGTTTCAGGACACGTAGTCAGTACTTTAAACAACCCAGATAATATTGCAAACTGAAATATTCAACATCTCCATCTTGGTATGCTGTCACCATGCAGAGAATGATTATAATTGGTAATCAGTTTCACTGCTGGTAAGTTGAGTGGCATGATGCATTTTATATCCGTGCCTATGTCATACTCAATTAACATTCTAGCACAGTATATTTCAGACAGAGAGCTAATCTGAGGGAACAACACAATTATTTTTTTTGATGTTCAAAATTCTCAGTTTCATGAAGAGAAGAAATTGAAGAACAAATATATTTATTAATACTGTAATATTTTCTGGGTTTTCCTCCTAAAGGAAGAGGGTGCAAAATAGATCTTCCCTCCCAAATTCCTGTTTTTAGGAGGGCATGTCAATGACATGGAAAACTGCAGAAATAAAAAATGATCAGGATTTTTCTTTTTCATTACACACGGCTGTATCAAGGTATGAATTCATTGTAATACAGTGAACTGAAAAGGGATTAATCCTTAAGAAAAAGGTACTGACCTATCAAGCTGTTTTTTATTGTTTGCTTTTTTAAATAGTAACAAGCATTAGAGTGCTCTGTCTAATTCTACAAAAACAAATAAACAAAATCATAAAGAGAGGGCTTATATATGTAACCTCTGTGGAAGAAATCAGGAAGCTGAAGAGGGTAGATAAAAGCTTCAGCATTATGAAACTCACCATCACTGAAAAATGTTTTCCTCACTCCCACACCTCTCTTACAGGTTATGCATTTCTCCTATCACCCATAACATCAGTTTTTAATAATGGAGCAGGCTTTGTAGCAGAGAATGAAACAGATAAAACACATGAAATATCTTTTAATAACAAACTAACAAAAAGCCCCAACTCCCGCTGCTAGATATTGCACAACTTTTCTGGAGCATTCCTGTTCCGCCCATGTTTAGTTTGTTGTATTTTCAGACACGCGGTCACAACTTGCTGATTCTGACTGTCACTGCCCTGACAAAAGCAACATAATTTTGCTGAGATATCTTCTCTGCATGGGGTCTTTTGAATACAGCAGTTCCATGGTCTTTATCACGCGGGCTATCCGTCGAGGGATCTACACTGAATTCTTGTGTTACAGAATCACACAATCGCTGAAGCTGGAAGGGACCTGTCAAGGTTGTTTGGTCCAGTCCCTCTGCTCAGACAGAATCACCTGGACCAGGACGAAGCTCAGACAAACTTTGAATATCTCCAAATAAGTGGTAGGATGAAAAAACACACAAAAATTTTTTTTTAAAAAGTTGTTTCACTCTTCCTACAACAAGTTTGTGGGGTGAAATTTGGAAATATTGGAAAACATGAAAACATAACCTCTCTGCTAAAGCAAAAAAGTGATAACTCTGCCATGCAAAAAATAAACAGAAATATGATAACATCTACTTTGAATCTTTTGATAATCAGAACTCACTTGGTGGCAGGTATGATTAGCTGAAGTTAAAATAAACTTAATCACATTTTTTTTCTGATTTATTTGAATCAAGTCTTAAGTTTGAAAAACTGTCTTGGAAATCCTGAAGGAGCAAAGATCTCTGACAGTTTTAGCATAGTGAAATCTTTCTCAGGGATAATATATATTTCTTTTTTTGTACATCTATAAGTTACTGCTAATTCACCAAAAATTGTCAAGATAAAAATCCTCCACCAACTTGTAGAACAATCAAAAAGTTCTTAGCAGTTTTTGCTAGCAGACTCAGACCGAGTCATCCCAATTGACTTTTCTGATATTCAGAACACAAAGAAATTGTTGATGGAGTAACTGACCTCAGCTTTAAGTTGTGTGATCGGGACAATTCAAAATAGACTGTAGGAGAATCCTTCCTGAGCAGAACCCTCAAAATTTGATTGTTGCTGTCTTTTGATCCTCAGGAATGGAGAAGTGCAACAGAGCATGTCCTAATGACCAAAGATTGACATGACTGGTTTTTGTGTCACAATCTGGTCCACTGAGAATTTTTGTGAACTCTGAGTGGAAACATGGAAAGAACATACATTTTCTTTTAGAAGGAAATAGAGGCATGCTTTGCTATTCTACATTTTCATGAAAGATGGATCCGGATGTCAAAAATTCATCTCTTTACATCTCAAGAGAAAGGCATTATTCTTTTATTCTGGTAAGATTATTAATCTTTTAATTTCTCTGTCTCCCTTCCTCTACAATCTCAACTTCAGGGTTATGCTCTCCTGTTTAGTTCTTCTGTTACCTGTAAGCTGGTGCAGGCCTTTTCTGAACAGGGCATAGACTATAATCTTTATGAGGATATACTGCTGTCTCTCCTGTTCTTAACCATTGAAGCATAGATAAAGTCTTCATATTACCTGACGAATTCATGAGAATAATTCTGTACTCACTGGATGCTGTTCTGAGAAGTTATTGATATAAAGATAGTTTCTCATTTTCCGGGTACCAACCGAGTCTCTGGTTTGTACATATTGTTTTTCTTTACACCATTTGCTATCATGATTCCTTTGAGAGTATTAGCATTTGGTAACAGGTCAGAATACAGGCATATAAGTCAATCTCTATCTTTACCTCAATAGAAGATTTCAACATGTTATTAATTATTTTTTACAATCAAATGAAGTGTCCTGTTAATATTTACACTTTGGTATTCTTAGGAATAAGCTTTATACCCTTTTTTTAAAATTCAAAATATACTTTATATGAGTAGTCTGGCTGCAAGCCGTGATGAATAATGTTTGCACTATATCATTGCAAAGAGTGTTTCTCAGTGTTAACTTAGCTGTTCCTGAGAGGGGCAAATAAACCTGATGTCATATCTGACCACTCTGTTTCCCTGGAAAACAATATATTCAATATGGCAAGAGCTCTTCTTTAGGCAGTGCCATTTACACAGACCACATTTCTATTCATTCCCAAGACTAACTTGCAACAGCACTGCATGGTATTTTGGCTGCAGGGCTGATTAATGTAACACATTCATAGCAGGACTCCAGGCAGTGCAGTTTCACTCCTTGACACTGGTTTAGTACATACAGTATATTTACTCAGTGGCAGAACCATCTGTGCTTGAGTATTGTCCTGGATTAGGTTCACTTTAACCACTTGAGGATTTTTTTTTTTATAATTTGTCAATTCCAGAGAGTGTCTGAACACGTTTTTCTCTCTCTTGATAATGGTCTTCATCTCAGTAGTAGCAAAAGGGTACAATGTTCATGATTCTGCAATAGACTTTTAGGGTTGCAGTGTACTAAGAGAACCCATGTGCCACATTTGCTTTAGTACAGGAAGTTGAATCCAGTGTACTGTGTGTAGACAATTTGACTCTGTCAGTAGCCTTATTAAAAGGCATGGGTGGAGAATAAATACAAGATAAAATATCCTCAAATCTGACATTATTATTGCTAATCACAAAAACACTAAAATCGTAAAAACCTATATCATATCTGCATTAATGTCTGGAAAATTTTTACTATTTAAAAGATCCAATGTTGCACTTTAAGTTGCAGATGTTTTTAAATTCAGTGGTGTCTGGGAATAATAATATGAAAGATTTTGCTGTTAACAGGAATCAATCCCTTTCTTGTGACTTTTTTCCCTCTCCCTTATTTCTCTGCAGTCATCAAAATGGGACAGTTTATATTTAATTTTCATTCATTTCATGGTTTCTATTGTAAATTATATGTTACATATGATATATGCATTATCATATAATGACTTAAGGTAACAACAGAGATTAAAAGAAAATTTGGGAACGCAGCACTGATTGTAAAATAACTGTGGTGCCAAAACAATTCTGCCCATAAATTAAACTTCCTTCTCGCTTAAAAAACAACCTTTGAGATCAATGGCCTCATCTATCAGACTCATCTTTCATTTCCTTTTTGCTTTTTTCATAGTCTGGACTCCTAGAATATATGGGAAATAATAGTTCACATTAAAACAATGGCAGAGAAGGCATCCACGGGACTTTAAAGCTAAAATTATCCATTGTTTCTGTGACTATTTCAGATTTTAAGAATTAAAAGAACTGATCTATTTGAGTATCCTCGTACCTGCATTTCAAAAAGACATGACAATGACCTGACCTCCTTTGCAAGTAGACTGTGCATATACTTATGCAGCAGACTTTCCTAGTAATATTTGTAGAAAGCTAATTTCAGTCTGGAATGCTTCATGAAAATGCATACATTTCACAATGCATTTTCTCACAAATACCCAACAAAATAAGAAATAATATCATACTATTCCTGAGATCAATCTCAATTACATCATTCTCATACATTTAGGAACTGAGATAAAACACCATAAATAAGTGACTTGTGATTAATTTGGGAGGTAGACCTAGACTTTTTAAAAAATTTTACAACATTTAGCTGACAAGATACCTGGCATGTAATGCATTCTGCACAGAAATTTCCTAAGTGGTGTCAGATCCTCTTCCACACTAATTGTTATAACTTCTGATACCTGCACTGTTCAGTTTCTACAATTTAATCTGTGAGACTTGTCCTCCACTATTTCCCACCACCTCTATTTTGTTGCACCTCTTCCTTACAAATCTCCATCCTCCTTCACATGCCACAACCAGCCTCATATTTTCTGAACTTCATTTGCTTTTTAACTCACTTCACAATACCCATGCCTTAAATGGCATCTACAAGCAATTATGAGGTCAACTATGGGACATTAGCATCTAGTGATGACAATTTAACTATTTTTTTAATTAACATATAGTTCTATACAGAAATATATGTAGAGCATACAAAAATATAATTTTCTTGTGCTTTATTTAATGACTTCCTTTCTTCATATTCATGATATAGTTATTACTTTTAAATATTTTTTGATTTATGATAATATTCACATCTATTTCTACATCTTTGGAACCTAGCTGTATCTGCAGCTTATGAGATAACAAACTCAATAAATATTAAAACAATGTTCAAACCATTAGCTACTGTTAGCAACTTTATATGCATCATGTCAAAATAAAGATGTGAAGAGAGATACACTGACAAAAGACAGCTTGGGGCTATGGCAGCCTCTCCAGAGCACACTTTCTTCAAGACTCCCAAGAAACATGATTAATGGTAGATAGAAACTTGATAGCATATGTTGGGGCTGGTTTCATTTTGAAAATGAGGGGCATCCCTGCCTTCTCCCATGGAGATCAACAGCCATCCTCCCTGTACTGACCTGGGCTTATATAGACATTCCCCCTGGATGTACTTATTTCAAAATATCTGTGTAAGATGAGGAAACAGTTTCATTTATTTTCCTGGAAAGTTCAGTTGCATGGAGGGCCCTCAGCTGGGAAGGCCCTCAGCCATTGTTCCCACAAAACCACCCAGGAAACAGGAGACACTTGGGAAACACAGAGCAGGGCTCTGTTAAGGGATCCAGTTTTCCTGAGGTGGGTCACAATGGGCTCCCTCAAGGCTTGTATTCTTAGAGACAAGGTTGTATTCATAGAGACAAGGTTGAAGAGGTGGGGACCACAGCACTACAGGATGTGTGAGGGGACCCATGGCAAGGGTGCGGAGCCACCCCTGACCCTGACAGAAACAAAAACACCCACCCTGATCCATGACTGTCGGCTGGAGAAACACAGGCAGATCCTGAAAAGCTGTGTTTAAGAAAGGCCACAGCTGTCAGGGCTAAAGATGCACCCTGGGGAGGACATAGTGTTCCAAAGGGAGACAGGAGCTCCTGAGGGACAGCAGCCATGGGGCACACACTGCAGGACAGGGACAGCCCCAAGGGACGTGGCAAACTCTTGTCAGGCCAGGGACACCCCGAAGGGCTGTGGCCAGGGAGGGCCCTGTAATCTGTGAAAATGGGGGAATGTGAGCTTTGGGATAGATGAGTACAGGTGCATGACTGTGTGTGGGTTTTTTGTGTTTGTGTTTGTGTTTGTTTGTGTTTGTGTGTGTGTGGACGTGAATACTTCTGCTTCTTTTTCTCTCAGTTTGACCTGAACCTGACCTGAACCTGAAGTTAGACAGCAGACTAGGAGAAATTGACTGATTAAAGCTGCAGCTTGCACCAAAGCTGAGAGCCCTGGCAGTGTGCAGGCAGCCCCCACCAGCAACCAGCACTGCCTCCACCTTATCTCCCAAAACTCCTGTGCCCTCTGAACTGCACTGGTACCACAGTTCGCATGTCATGGAATAAGGGCCTGAGACAGCAGCATGCACAACTGAACATTACTTTAACGTTTTCTTCTTCCATAATCATCAGGCCTTTCAACTTTTTCAAGCTTAACATGCCTTTTTTTACAGTGGAAATTTCAAAATGGGGGCTGAGTGAAGGAAGCGGTGGGGGGGAAACCTGCCTAAAACCAGATATTGTATTTTAATGTGACAATATGCAGGAGATGGTCCAGAGCCATTGGATGTGTTACATCTAGCCTCATATGAAAATTGAATGTATTTATTTTGTCAATTTAAAAATACAAAGTTTTGGAAACTTATTCATTAATAAACAGCACAATGTTGGACAAAGTGTCTGAGGGTGTTCAAAGCTTATTCTCTAATAGAGTGTCATATCCGTGAGCAGATAAATAAGGCTGCAGAAGCTTTGGGCAGAGCCCTCACTGAAGGACAAGTGCCAAGAGTGCAGCTGTCTTTGTAGGCTGGCTGGGGCATCTCTCAGGCTGCAGAGCCTTGCTGAACCCGGTGAAAGCAATGAAACCAACCCACTAAGTAGTAATGTCCTGTCACGTACCTCTGCTTACCCCTGTCAAATACTCCCAGATGTTTTTATTGCCCCTGCACAACAGTCATCCCAGGACCCTGGTGGTGTAGACAAGAACCCTGTCAGAAGACAGATCAAGTAATCCCTCACTGAAGACAGATCTTGTCTTTTAATCAACAACAGCACAGAATGTATAGGATTGCAGTCTAACTATAAAGACAATTTAATTTGTTATTCTCAAACAGTTCTCTTTAGTCCTCCTTCCTCTCTCTTCATAAATACAATGTATTTTTCAAACACCAGGCTTAGCACTGTTGTAAGGGGAAGACTGATTACATTGTCTGTAGCTAAGCAGAAAGTCTGGAATTGCTGAAGGCTGCAAGAACTAAACTCACACTTAATAAATTGAGCCCAACCTACCATTGCTACAAACACACTATCAGCAGTGCTAGTTGGAAACATATCTTTATAAGGTAGGGAAATTAACTAAAGTTACATGCTATGTTTATAACTGTTCTGATGTCCTTCCAGCTTTGTGCTGAAATACTCCTAAACAACGCAGCTCGTCTCTTCCTTACACTCTGAAGGTAGAATGGCATGTTTATGTTCAAATAGGTTTTTTTAATATAATGGGGAAATGTCGGTGGTAAATACATTATAAAGCACAATTAAAACCTGTGTCTTTAAGTTGTAGATATTGGGGGGTGGAACATCTGCCTTTTGAGTCAATTAAGGGAAGATTCCTCCAAAGGGAATTCAGAAGAAATTTTTTAAATAACAGAATAAGAAACTTCCATATCATAAGGACTGCACATAAACATTTAAAAAAGGCAATCCTTGGAGACATAATAAGGGCTAATCAGGAGGTTTTTTTCCCTGTGTTTTGAGATATTCCACTTCAGTTTCTCGTCTTGGCTTCCCTTAAAAGAGTTAAAGCCCTCTCATAGCTCTGGAAAATACCCATTTACTCATATGCTCTTCAAACTGACCATAGGCTTGTCAAGTTGACAGGTTTTTGTCCCCCAAAGGAAAAGCACAGTTGCAGTTTCTCTCACACTACATAGCTGGGGTGTAATAAATGCGGAGGAAAGCAGTTCAAGATGCCAGACACACACAAGTACCAGCTTTCTTGTCCTTGTCTCCCTTCAGACAAAAGATCTCAGCACAGAGAACACAATGTCACCCAGAACCTGTCCAGATTAACCAATTATGTACAACTTGATAGCCTCTCTGAAATCTTTTCTGTGTGACTTTAGACCTGTTTTGGAAATGCTATGCTTCCCAGAAGACTTAAAACAAAGAGAAACAAACACTCTGCTTGGGTCAGAAAGCAAGTGACATTGAGCCCAAATGAGATAGATCTCTGTTAGTATGGAACTTCCATTTATCATGCTACCTGAACACACAAAGGTAATTTGTAAAACTACTATGCTTATTAAACCAACCACAAACAGGTGCACTTGAAAATAATAAGGCTTCCATGATCTGCAGGCTTTATGAAAGAGATGAAACTTCATCTCCCTCCCCCCTTATTTTTTTCCTTTTATTTTTCTGTATTTTCCTTCTCTCATATGAGGTGGGGAAAGAAACTATTTAGGAAAGATGATGCAGTGTCTCCTCGGTCATACCACTGTATTACATGTTCTGAGCATAGAGTTGCCATGAAATGAGCAAAATAACTTTTTGTTATTCAGTGTTTAATTTCTATGTACAATGTATTATGTACAACATATGAACTCAGTTCTAACAGCCTCTGGCCTGTTGTCCTTTCAAATGAGTGCCTAAGAAGCTCAATTATATGCTTGTTATAAAGCTTTCTTATTTCTTATCTAATAAATTATAAATTAAGTATTACCATAGAAATTGTTTAAATATCTTGAATAAATGGAATATTAATTTTAAACTAGATTATTCATGTACATGAAAACTACTTCAGTATGCAAAGGTTTGAAGGTCTGTGCTCTTCTTCCCTTCTCCTTCTCCCTTACCTTTGCTCCTCAAGACAAAGCAGTACAATTAGTTCGTTATTTGTGAGCTGTGTTTTTTAGGCTTCTTTTGCAGACCAGCTGGAGGCAGATTAAAGAGATGTCTCTTGCTTCATGTTCTGCTTATGGTTGAGCAGAACCTGCCTATCTGTGCAGTACTGTCACTCAACAGTTGTTCCCTGCCCCACATTTGAGTGACTGTTCTTACCAAGAATAATTTTCTGCAATCCTTCTTTTTTTTTCTTTTTTTCCTTTTGGCCTTTTTTTCCCCCGGGCTATATACCCAGTTTGTCAGAATAATTTTGTACTCTAAAGTTGCCCTCCAGCACTTGCCACTGCTTTTAGCCTGGTGTCATCTTCCAATGTACTAATTATTCTCTACTCCATTATCTAGGTCATTAGTGACTGAAATAGTATGAGATTGGGAGCAGAGCTTTGGGGAATCCCCACTTGATTCTTCTCTTCTGTTTCTGCAGTGCTCTGTTGGTAACTCTTTGGTAGGGTAATGCAAGTGTGGGGTACTCCCATTAGCCCTTTTTTCCCTAACTTATTCCTTGAAATTGAGTGGCACTGTGGCCTCTCTAAAAGGAGGTCTTGAAGTTTCAATTGCCCACGGGGTTTGAAAGCTGCGTACAATGCCTTTCAGAAGAAATCCTCACACTTCTGAATTCTTGCTGCCAAATAGTTGTCCCCCTTGTTATCTGTAATTATTCAATGCTGGAGTTACATCCAGGTAGGCCCTGATTATGCCGATGTAAAATAAGGAAAATGCATGAAAAAATTACCTTGTGTTTAAAAGATTCCTCTTAAAAGATACTCATAATCTGATGTGACTTTCTAAAACTTGGTTGTTTTAGGAAACTACCTGTTTGTGGTAAATCTCTGCACACCTACTTTGAAAGTTTTTGTTTAAATTTTTTTGTTATGCTTTTGAACAATGTTCTTTTATTAAGAAATAAACCTTTTCTGAGCAATGTAGTAGTGTAGTCTGTTCACTGACTTTGTTAACATTTAGTGAGCAGAATAGCAGAATCTCATTTCGAGAACAGCTCCATAATTTCTTGCACCTACCATAAAAACAAGCAAATTGACACCCTGCCAGGAGTAGCCAGAGGAGATCTTAGGAGAGAGTTCATAATGATACTGTTGCCATATTGCATGCCTGTAAATAATTCATTAAGTCAACCACCCTTTTGTTTTAAGCAAACATGAGCAGATGCCTTCCTAAATTGGATGCAGACAACAGTTTTCAGCAAAACATTGTTGTAATACGACACTTTAAAAGAGTAACATTTTTCCTTTACTGATTTTTGAAGCGTTATCCACTCTGATAATTCACAGTGATTGCTTCTGCTACACATCAAGTCCTTCATTGTTTTTCATCTATGTTTTCCACATTTTTGCTGTGTGATAGATTTCACACTTAACTCTAGCATGGTGGAAAATGAAACAAATTTGCATGCAGTTAAGGGAGCTGAGTTTTGCAGAAGCCCAAAATACTAGCATTAATTATTTAATACAAGACCTGCTTAAATTTATATCTGCTTTGTATTTAGAAAGCCAAAAAAACTTCACCCAGGCATTTGAGTCTTCTCTATGCTTTTAAGCATAGACGAGAAACAAGAAGTTTGGAGTTCGAAGCAAGATGTTAAAGCTAGTGTTTACACAGCTGATGACTCAATACTCAGCTTCTAGAGACAGGTCACATCTTTAAAAATTCCATGTTTATGCTGTGTGGAAGTGTGTAAAATTCAGTTTTATCTGTAATTTTTTTTTTTTACCTGCCTAGTGGTGTGCAGTCTCACACACAATTAAGTGGTGGGGGGTTTTTTGCTGTTTGTACTTTGAATTTTGCCAACCTCCTTTCTTGCGAACAATTCTTTGCATATAAATTCATTGAGCATAAGCACTTGTTATATGCATTTCTTTATACTGATTTCATCCCAAGTTTGTCTTCTTTTAAAAATCTTTGAAATAGGAAATAAGGATCTGCATGTATCAAAAAGTAAGTTCTGAAGAGTCCAACAAAATGCAATGAGATTAAACAACATTTTCCAAATGTTTGTTCCTCTCAAAGACTTGTGGCGAGTCTTGCACCATTTCAGAGAATCATTAAACTACATTTCAGGTTTCTTCTAAATTAGATTTGCATTAAAAGTTTAGAAATTTTTAAAAGGGCAGCTCCCAGATATGTTCCATCTATTATTTACTAGCTGATAAAGCAGAATGTGTAAGCAACTTGATTTTATTAGTCCAATTGATGTTTCAGTACCCCTACAGTTTTGATTGTTCCATAAGATTCTGAGTCATAATCCTAAAATCCTTCTTCATACGACTCACATAACTTTGACAGTACAAAAAATGTTTGAAAATTACCTTTTTGGGACTTAAAGTATACTAGACACTATACGTCTCAGTTAGTCTAGTTGAATCTGAGAAAAAAAAGGGGGAGAGTCTGCAGTGAATTAGACCTTTTTGTTTTTCTATCAGTATCTCTTATGCTCATTGTAACACCTTTAGATGTTTCTTTATTTTTCCCTCCAGTTTTTTCCAGGGGAGAAAAGCAAAATGCCATTGGTGAATATGGCATGGGTGGAAAATGTAACTGGGAGAGTCTTAGGATCTCTCATCTGGAGGAATTTTTATACCACTCTAATCCCACAGGCTCCAGGACATCACCTAGTTATTTTTGTGCTAAAGGGACAGTGCTTATTGTGATCTCTGATCAAGATAAATTATTTAGATACAAACTTTCTAGCCCTCCTTCGGTTGTATATTATTGCTGTACTCAACATTGTGGCATTCCTTAAAACATTTGTGTTTAATTCACACCTCTAACCATGAGTCCTCTGAGGACCTTATTTCTCATACGAGAGTAACAATGCAGACAACAAATGTACAGGTGTAAGGTTAATTTCATACTTAAGTATCATCAGGTTAAAGCCTTGGCAAAAATTAGAAATATTTTATAGTGAAAAGTCATAATGTTTTTCCAACTGTTACAAATAGTGTTAATGAATTTTTATTTATCCATAATGTTTTCAACACAATGACTCACTTTTACTAATAGATTTAAAATGTTCAATTAACTTTAAAATATTCCAAGAGAAAAATCAGTTTGTTGAACTGAAGGACTAGAGGGACTTTTTCAAATTATTAAATATTTTCCTGTGGAGGGCAGGGAGGGGGACTTGTGGGTTGTAAGGTCAGATTTATCATTTGGGGTATAATAAATGATTTAATTATTCAAACATAACTTGAAAGTCTGTAATTTATGTCAGATACATGATATGCTGATTTTTCTGAATGCAACTGGAATTTCTTTCAGTGAGATTTACAGGGTTAATAACCTCCAGCTATTTTAAGTCGCAGTCAATCTTCATGGAAGCAGCACAGAGATTATACAGAGGGCTTCTTTTCCCCGTGGTTACTGCCTTATATTTCAAACATAAAGTGTTTGATGAAAATAGTATTCTCACACTTTGAGGAAGCTCAGAAGGTTGTGACTCCGTCCTTCTCTTTGCTCCCACCCTCTTTGCCCCCCTGTTACATGGGGAAGAAAGGCAGATACCCCGTGTCAGCCAGAACCAGACAAATGGCTTTGGCTTACACAGAATCGATTGCCAATCATTTGGCTTCAATTAGATTTCATTACTGTGAGCCCAGCAGAGAGTCCTAAGCAGTCATCTGAGAATGGCTACATTTAAACAACCAAACAAGCAGCAGGCATGCATAGATGTCTGTAAGAGGAGAAACTGTTTCTTTGAAAATGAGTAGTCACAAGTCCCAAGTGATGAACTGTAAGGAACACGTTCCTAACCTTGTGAAGTATTAAAAGTCTAGATGAAATCTTAACTTTGGAATATTCTCTAGGAAATATGATTTGATGTCAGTGAGATCAGCATGTTGTCAATGCTGTTTAAAATAGCTCCGAAAAACTCACACTGTTTCCTCTCCATTTAGTTGTTAACTAAATCAAACATTGTCATCAATTACTTTCTAGCTTATTTTTTCAAATTAAAATAGAAATTCCTAATGAGTAAATAGTATCATAACAAAATATATGCTTCAGACTTGCTTTTTGCACTTTATTTAGCAGAGTAAGAAGGAACAGTACCTGAAATTAAGAAAATTTGAGTTGTAAGGGGATGAACAGCCCAGTCCCTTGGAATAAAATAGTCATCTTGCTTTGCATTTTCTTGTCAAATATTTCACTTTATTTTTTTTTTCTCTATGAAACTTTAGTGGTTTTGATCCTCAGAAATCTGGTTCACACAGAACAGCTACCACTATTATAAGCTTAAATTTAGAAAATCCATGCTTTTTTGGCTGAACCTGCCATGAAAAAAGAGTGGCACCATGAGAGGCAGACATGGTAGGAATTTCGTCATGTAAGCAGCTCTGAGAAATCTTGGTTCATAGCTTCTCCAGAATATCTTTTCCCTGTAAAGTGTTCCATCACAAAGAATCACCTTAAATTTGAAGTAGTAGTAGAAATGTTACTGTAATTCATGAAATCTGCACAGAGGCACAAGTTAAAAATATAGCAAAAGAGAGTCATCTCTTCACCTTTGGTGATTGCTTTTTTAACATGACTGCACAATTATTATGTGTCAATGCTCTGTATTTTTTGAAAAAAAATTTCTTTTTATTATGACTTTAATGCTAACTTGCTGACTGGCTCTAGAAAGAACTTCAAGAGAGTAGCAGAAGACTTTACTTCATAGTCCAGTCTATGAATGAGAAGAAAAACTTTTACAGTTCTTGGCAGAGAGAATTTGCTGACATAGTAAAGCCCTTCAGCCTAGTTCAGCTTAGGTAAATATTTTCAAGTTTTTAAGGATGTATGCACAATATGAAGTAGACACATGATATGCTAGAATTCTGATCATAAGTACAATTTCATCAATCTTGTTGATAGCCAAGACTGAGATTAATTCCTTTTCCTCCCTTCTTTGGAAAGAATGTAACTTTTTGTTGTTCAGCATTGACAATAAACCACAGTCATCTTTCACTGCTCTTGTATCTCCATTATGTCTCACATAGGCTTAAAGGAGGTCAGGAATTTTCGTTTGTCTATATATTTTATATATCAGACAGACCCTGTGATTGATATAATATGCTATTTTTTTTTTTTGAAAGACAAAATAATTTTTGTTCTAGGAAGCCCACGTCTTCAATTCTTGTACTAATCCCATTCTTTCTTCTCAAACCAACTCGTCCTTTGAGGCTCTTGTAACTTCACACATCTGGTTGCCAGGTTCCCTCAGTGACCATTGGAACTGCTGCTGGCTTATCTAAAATGTTTTTTCTCAACACGACCTCCTCTAACACTTCATTATAGCAAAACTACTATTTAGTTTCCTGAAGACTATTGCCATCTGTGTGTTTCATAGCTTATAAAAGTAGAAAGATGGTCTTGCAGGCCTTAGTATAATAGTTAAGCTATATATTTTTTTTCAAAATTAGTATCTCTAATTGAAACATTTTAGATCCAATTTGTGAAAACGCTCTGATTTTAGTTACTGTGCTACCTGCTAGTATTTTGTACAAAGACAGCAGTAATTTCACAGTTTTGTTCTCTGAGTACATAGTTTCCCTGAAAATACCTGAAATCTGCAGTGGGGTACAGTCCATCCAGTCCTGAAGACTATATTATATCAGTAAAAGAATCATGTCCAGAACATAGAAAGCATGTTTCAAAATGAGTTTTTTAAACATTTAGATGAAAATTCTTCCTCTCATTGTTCCTATAAATATCACAGGAATGCAGTCACTGCTGGTTGAGTTATTCTCTGTTTTGTATCTCCCAGTTAGCAGTACTGTTTTCTGCCGCCTTGTCTCAATTAATGAACGAGAAGGCTGATGTTCATATTTTCAGCTTCTTCACAACAATAGAGTATTATGGCTTGCTTTCCAGGAGAGAAGCTCTGCCAAACATGAGAAGGGGAAAGTGAGTGCAGCGGGAAAGAGATGCCAATTTCTTTTCAGATTTACTGGCAATGTGGTATGCATTAAGGCTTCGAAGCAGCTGTGGTAAAAGTGGTGGCTGTTCTTAACCTGTGCTTGATTTTAAATTCCCATATCTGCAAATAAAATTTGTAAAAAAGTTTTGGGGTTTCCTTTTGGCAGCTAGAGTACATAAGCTGTCTTAAAGTAGTGTTGGCTTTTTGTGAGCACCTTGGAATGCAAATTTAGCCTGTAAGTTCCCAAAATGCATCTATTTTTTTCTGGTTTAATCTCCCATAAAATTAAATGTTTGAATATTGTTCCTAAATTTTTTCTCTGTTTAGGCAGTGGGGGGAGCTTATTTTGACATGCTGCATTTATTTAGCATGAAGAAGACTGAACAACAGCTCACTCTTATATACACTAACTTAGAGGATCTGACTCTTTAGCACAGTATGGTTATTTTTTACAGCACCAACAGCATTTGTCATAGTCCTGCTCAGGCTGATGAAACATTTTCTGTGTAAGCATGATCTGTTGGAGCCACAGAAACTTTGCTTACTGCTAAAGCAAAGAAAAATGCTTCAGATGGGAAAAAAGATTTCATAGCTGCCTGTGGCTAGACCAATTCTTTGTCCAAGGGCAGCTACCTGTTTTGTACTCAAGTTCAATTTTATCTTTAATTAGCATCTAGTTTGATGTGATGATATGCCAAGCCTTTTGAGGTCCTGTGTGTGCCCTACATGTTAGTTTTCCCCATGGAGGAATATGGCTCTTCAGCAGGGTTTCAGCATGCTTCCCAGCTTCAAAGCCTATCTTTTGGTTAGTAATGCCTACTGAACTTTCCATTCTTTACATTGTAAAACATTCCATGCATCCAGAGTGTCATTTTGCTGGGAGTTTTTGTTGTCATGCTCTCTTTCTTTTTGAACCCCTTCCATCTGTATCATTTGATCTAAATTTTCATTTCTTGTAGCAGTTTCTGCTTAAGCTCTGGAGGCCAAGGTCTTCTTTCCTGTTGTTTCAGATGAACTTTACAGCATAGTACTGGTTGTTGCTCTTCATGTATTTGCTATCTTCAAAGCAGAAATCAGAAAACAACTAACTCAGGCACTAAAGACTCACTCATTAGCATGAAAAGAAGAGGTCATGCAGGCCTAAGAGCCACAAAATATTAAATGCTGAAAGCCTTAGGAGCAAACTTTGTTAATAAAACTTAAGAGTTTGCATAACCATCATAAAATGCTGCATAATAGCAATACGCAGTGTCTTGAAACACTTTCATTTGGTTGCTGGGAGGGGTGGCATTTTTTTCATGTTTTCTTCCCCTTCTATTTGCACCTGTCTATTCTAGCTGAGGAAATATAGCCTTATGTTTAGTTTTTGCCAGTCCCAACCATAATGGGAAAAAACAAAGAAAAGTCATCACTAGAGAGGATGCTACTGCGCGTCAACAAAAGCACCAGGCTCTGTTATACTAGTATTACTGAGTTATAGGAATTGCACAATAAGGAGGAAAACATAATTCACCCTTGAGGTAATGGGAGAGTGAGCAGCAGAGCTGCTTTCCTCCACTGCAGAGTCTTCTATGGTATTTACAATATTTTTTGCTCTTCCTGATGATAAATCTTTCTAGCCACTCATGTTGTCGCCTTATGGCCTCTGCTAACTTTTCTCTCTTAATGGCCTTTTGGGCATATATTCTCACCTTCTCGAATGACTTGAAGCTGAAAAAGAAACAACACCAAAATATATAACAGATGCACAAGTGTACCTTGGAGATGTATGTCTTATGGACACAGAACTGTCATCACACTTCCATAAGCACATTTTTACTGTCTCATTCATCATGCATCTGTGCCTCGCTGGCAGTACACTTGCTCCCGGTGGGGTAAACTTCTATACTGAATCCAAACTACCTGGATACAGCTTTTTTACCCTGTATGTTAGACTTTTTTTCTTCCACTCTGAAGCTTTGGGTCTCTATCTCTTTCAAACTATGTTAAAAAATCTTTTATTTCCTATGTAGTGTCCTGCTGGAACTTCAGTGTTATAATCATAATTTTCACTGCCTGTAGCCAAAGGGCATTTTGACAATGTCTAAAAACAACTTAAAATTGACAAGTTTGTAAGATATTTGTGAAATTTATTGGCGTAGATTTTAATTATTTTTATTTTAATTTCCAGTAAAATTTAATTATTTTTATTTTAGTCCTATGGACAACGCTATAGACAATGGCGTTAGACATAATGAAGTGGCCCTGGTTTTATGTGAAGCTTCTACTAAAGTAAATCTGCACTACTTCAAGATAACTGAGCAGAGAGCCTTAGTAGTTTGAGAGGGGATGGAAGCACCCCAATCTGGACTGGCATACACCAGCACAACTGCAAGAGGAAGTCTTCATGTCTCTGCCCCAAGAGTGATTAAACCTCGCTTCTCTCAACCCATTTTCAGAGATGTTCAGAAAGCTTAACTCCTTATGAAGGAGGAGACGCCTTTAAAATCTTAAGTGACATAACTCAAGTGCAGGTTTTGATGTGTAAAACATATCTTGACTTTTTATTTCCTGGGATAATTTTTCTAATGCTCTCTTTTTTACTGCTTCCAGGGTTTAACTGTCAAGAGCGGGGGAATGGTGGAGGAAGAAAATAAGAATCTGACCTCCTTGATTTCCTCTACAGTTAACTTCCTATAAAACAGCAATTAAAGTACAAATATATTTATTGTCTCATGTACTGAAGGACTTTAATGACCACAGAGAAGCATTAGTTCTTTCAAGTAATCCAAGAACGTTATGTAAACACCCCCCCTATAAAACATTCTGGAAAGGTATTTTCTCTGAGTTGCTTCCATTACAAGAATTTTCAGGACTACCATTTAGGTTTTGATGTTAGTAATTCTACCAATTTCAGTAATGGTAGATTTCCAGTGGGGAAAATATGGTCACAAGATTTCCCAGGGTGTTTTTCTTCTTCTGAAGCTTTGGTGTGTGGCTGGAGATAAGTGGGGAGAAGAAGAAAGTGGGTTTTGGGCTGCCCCAAACCAGCCACGGAGAGCATTTATTTCCAGGTGCACGTGAATAAGTTCATGGAGCTTAGGGTTGTGAATACCCAGTGGATAAGATGCTGGATGAGATTCTACTTTTATTTTTACTACTATGAAATTTATAGTAGGAGACCTTCTCCCAGGTTTCTAGCTGTACCAATAGCAAAGTTTTTATCAGAGGGTTGCTGTGTAAGTTTATGACATGGTCCTTGTTAGGAACAGCTTTGAGGTGCTTCACATCAGGCAGTGAAATACACATGCTGTGACGCCTTAGTTACTGCTTGCAGTGAAACAGTTTCTGGAGATGAATTAGTGGGGAAAGCTTTGTTTAGAGGCATCCAGACTGGTAACAGTAGTCCTCTCCTGTGCTTGCCAACACTTGCTAGCAAAATTGACTTTTCCAGGCTTAAAGCCTGAAGCTCTGCCAAGGAAACAAAGCCCTAAAGTAGGGATGTGTAAATTCTGCAGTGTTTCACAAATGTCCATATAGCATGGAAAAGGGAGCACAGTTTGAAAGAGAATCAAACCAATATTTTAGCTTAAATTGGAAATTTATCCAAAAACATAATCTGAAAACAAAGCAGATATGTCTGAGATGCAAAACAATTACCAGCATAGAGAGTACTTCCAAAACATGCAAATACACATCAAAACATGCAAATGCAGAGAAAGGTGGGAAAACTTGAAATTTCACATCTTTATTTGGAATCAAAAGATATAGGCTTTTTGGTATTTTGAAATCAATATTTTAGAAAAAAACCTCCAAATTGTTCAAACATTAAGAATGCTCCTACTTAAATGATTTACATTGTTATACAAAATAATTAAAGCGTGTATTAAAATATTGGAATCTCCTCTTTGTTGCAGCCACAGGTACATAGGCATTGCACAAACAAAATGACCAGAATCTACTGTGGACAGCAATGTAATTAAAATTACCAATTTTTGTCTCTCTATGTTATGGTCAAAACAATCTATTGTACATCCTTTTTATATTGTGTTGTACCTCTGCAATATGAATGTGGCACCTAGTGAAACAGCTTATCAATCACAGCAGAAATACAAGACTTTTAAATAGAAACTTAATTTAAGTACAGACCAGGATGTTATCTCCAACACCATAGTCCCTACAAAGGGGAGATCAAGCTATAATAGAAACTGTCAACCCCGCATGAACCACTTAATCATGTTTATATATAACTTGCATATTAAAAAGCAATATCCAATGTCAATGGCTCAGATATAAAAATATCTTAATAGTCAGTAACTGACTAATGAATACTGCAGTAATAACAGTTTAATTTGAAGAATTCTGACAGCTGGTTGCCTTGATGAGAGCTGTTACCAGGGAGCCCTAGTCCCATGCTGAGAACATCCACAGCATGCTGATTTATAGCAGCAGTGCAGAACTGTTTAATGTCAGCACCTCTCAACTAAAGTAATAATAAACAGGAACGTTATGGTTTATTTTTCTGTATGAATTGTTCAGACTCTGTATGGTAAGCACCAACTCAATGGGGGATAATAGCTGCCATTCCCCAGGGAGTTGTAACTGAGGTTTAAACATTTTTATTGGCAAGGTCAGTATATCAAAATGAATCCAGCAGAACTTGGGGGTTTTTTCTCGTTTTCCATTTCTTTCTTTTTTTTTTTTTCTTTTTTTTTGTTTTTTTTTTTGTTAATTTCTTATCCCATTCTAAAAAGTAAATATCATCCCTGTAATTATGAAAGCTTCTTTTGGGTCCAGCTGTACTTCTTTTTCATACTAGTTAAACTGCTCTCCATTTGTATGTTTAGTGTCAGGTGTGAATTTACCACAAACAGCACTGCATAGCTTTTTTCTTTTCCTTCCTCCACTCCCTTCCTGAATTCTAAAATTTGTAAACATGAAATCCTTTTTCAAACTTCAAAGAATGCAAGCTGCTGTTCAATTAAGCAATTCATGTGAAGAAATGTTATGTACTGAAAGGTTTAAAGCAAAACTTTTAAGTTTACTGTTTTTCTTTTTTACAATGTTGTCACTTCTTGCATACCTGCAATTTTGAACAAAAACAACACCTCAGAGGCAGAACCTTAGAATATATCTCAGTTTAGCCTCCCATCTTTGACCAGGCTTCCAAAGACTGGAGAAAATTATTCACTATGAGCTAGATAATGGAGAAGACTTTTCTCAAATATTTTCTCAGAGAACATCTATTCCACTGACTCTTATATCTTAAGGATATATTTACTGATTCTTGTTTTAAAACAAATCAAATTGAAGGGTCAGTGATTGCAGAGCTCTTTTGGTTTACTACCAAACTTGATGTTTTCTGCCAGGACACTTCTGTGGCCTACCTGACAATTGCTACAGCTGTTGCAGATGGGTACTTGAGCCTTCCTGTTTTGTAATCATGGCACACAAAATATATAGTGAGTGTGTCAAGGTGCATCTAGAGCCACATCCATCCTCACACTAACGTGCCTTGGCCAAGGAAAGCATGAAGTAAGCAAGCATAAACACAGCACATACATCTCCTTATGCCTCCCTCCAGGAGCCTGTACTCTGGGTACCCCAGCAGGAAAAAGCTGCATTAGAAGTGAGTAAGGAGGAAGGTGATAGAAGGGGACTCAAAAATAAATGTCTGAAAGTCTGGAAAGAGGGAGAAAAACCCTCTTTTTTCATAATTTATTTAAGGTATGGTGTATCAACAAAAAAACCACTTTTCCTCCTTTTTAAATGTGGATGCAACACCAATGCAGGTGTAGCCGAGTAGGAACTATACTTGGAAAAATCAGTATGGTACCTTAAATTAGGGGCATGCTTGAATAATTTCTCAGAACATTTTTTAATAGAGGGGATTATCTCTGAAATACTTTTAGAAAGGCAGAACAGTATTGCATATAGATCCATCAGAAGCTCTTTGTGCTATTTTGGAGACGAGATTGGACAATTATGCTTCAAGGAGGCAGGACTGAACCTAATGAAGAGCATCTTTATTTGGAGAATTGATCTTTCTCTTGAAACAGATAACAATTTTCTCAATTTTATTTGTCTTCTGTGAGTGCTGAAATCTTGGAAGACTTTTTGTTGTTGCTGTTTTGATTGTCTGAAGGGGTTCTACTGTTCATTTATCTCTTAATTGTCATATCACTGGCTCTGGGGAATGACCTGGAGGGTCCACCCTGGGGCAACAAAACTGAGAAATATTCTGTTCCTTGTCTGAGGCAATCTGCTGATGAAACTGTCCGTGGAAACCTTCAGCAGATGGTTTATAAATTCAAAGTCTTCTTCAATTTTTTGCAGTTACAGGTAGGGCATCTGATGGTATCATCTATTTGATGTAACAGCTGAAGAGTTCTGAGAGTTCTGAGTCACAGTGGCTTGGGAGAGGCCCTGGCTGTCACCAGGATCTGAGGTCTTTGGGATAAAGGGATACAAAGCACTCTTTTCTTAATGGGAATGAAGGAATCATTCCCAATGTCTTGCAGGAAATTCAATCATTCTCATTCAATCATTTGTTGCCCATAGGAGCCATTTCCAAAGCCACCAAAGTGTCCTTGTGCCCTCTGGGAGCTTTTGGAGTGGTGGGTGTGGGGCTGGAGGCACCAAAAGGGGTCATGAGTGGGGTCTTGACAGCAAAAGGGGTCCCAGGGAGGGAGGAGGATTCCTTGGAAGGAAAGTCTGGATGTGGCCATTAAGGAATTGCTGCTCACTCACCCCATTCTGAGGTCATCAGAAATTTAATTTTTTTTTAAATATCTGTTTTGGATCCAAATCAGACCAAAACTGTACAAGAGGAAAAAAATAATTTCTAACAATCAAAAATATTCTTTTTATAGGGGATTTTCTTGGCTAAATTTCCAGAAGAAGACTTCCATGTTCTGCATATTATTTAGTATATATAAGCACTGCCTGATGAAAACTGATACAATGGTTCAATGTGTTGTCTTGGTAGCAACTGTGGCTCATAATTTGCATTTAATCCGGGATATTTTATTTCATTTTGGAATTTTAGTAGATTTTTTTGGTCTGTTTTCTTTAGACTTTATTTTCGCTTTTTGGAACATTTAAGTTCGAACAATTAGAATGCTTTAAATCTTTCTTAACATAAACCTTCAGTATCACTATTCCAGGTATGAATCACTGCTGATATCATGCTCCTAGCCAACTTTTAACTGGATATTGTGTTTGTGTCAGGTATATCTGCCACCTGTTTATATAACTTGATTAGAGATTTATCAACTCTTTCTCTGAATCATATATATAACCTTCATAGAAATTGTAACAGTTTGAAGGTCAGTCCTTCACTTGCAGACTGCTATAAAAGCCTCACCTTAAGGTGACAGGATTATAATATTGGAGAACTAAGCAAATAACTAAATCATGCAACTGCTTTTAGCTCACATTACACCGCAGTCCTGTTGGCTGCAACTGGTATTTGTACATAGCTTTCTGAAGGCAGAAAGTCCATGAATGCAATATGGCTTTTTATTTTCTGCTAGTGCAGCAGAAAAAAGAACATCAAAAAAACGCCCAAACTATAGCTATAATTAATGTGATGGATGTGATGAAAATATGAGGAGCAATCCAAGTCAATTTGAAGTATTTCTCTTCAGTAGTGGCACAATATGAAGCTAATGAATGATTTGAGCTATTTCTGAAATCACCATCTCTGCAGCCTTCAAAAGCACTTTGAAATAGTCCTGTTATCAAGCTAATAGTGGGGGGAAAAAAAGGAACATAATCTATTCTTGTTGATTTTTGGCACTATATGCTATTTGCTTGGTTTTGGACATTCTAAGGTCAATTACAGAAGTAGCATGGAATTTCTCCTTCTCTAAAGACATGTATTGACTCCTGCAGATGTTTAGTCTTTTCCCTGAAATATTTGAGATAGGCCAAAGTTTTCATTGGACAGCAGCTTCCACTCAACAGAAAAAAGCCCAAAGCCAACCAACCAACCAACCAACCAACCAACCAACCAACCAACCAACTTCAATACTCAGATTTAGAAAAATTGACAGATCCAAAGCTGGCTGAAATTTCCAGGGACTACTGGAATTTCATGAATTTTTCTGGCGGGTTTGTGAGTCATGGGTTCCCTTTCCCAGAACAGCCTAGATACTGCAAGGCTCAGGACAGCAGTGTCCCTTCCCCTGCTTGTACTGCTTTAGTTTGCTGGTTTGGATATTATGCCAGTTGTTGAAGAGTATTGCTGGGCTGCTGGAAACAGCTTGTGGTATTGGACACTAAATATTTATTTCCCATAGTTTGAGTATCGGTGGTTTTGAGTTAGCAGGGAAGAAAAGAAATTAATTCTGTGATCCAGGTAACGGCTATCCACCTTCTCCAACGAGTTCCTAAATATACACAAGGGCATTTATTTCTGACCATCCTCTGGACTTCTTGCTTTTGCACTAGGGTCTTCAAAAGGTTTGCTGCTACTTAGTTTTCAATGTTTCTCTAGCTAACACCCCTGTCCAACGATTTCTCACTGATTTTCTTTTTTCCCTTGGGAAGCAAATAAAAATGTTTGGAGCTATCTGGTTCAACTATGAATTTTAAGCAAATTTTTTAATAAGACATAATCATGCAGACCACTTTTATGTATCCTCACATAAATTTGTATGTCAATTAAATAAATAACATCTTTTAAAATCTGAATTGCTTTCATTTTGTTCTCATTTCTTGCTGGTGAAAGACTTTTGTGGTGAAGGGGGGAAAGAGAGGTAGAAAGACAAAAGCATTTTGCTGTGGTAAATTGAATGCAGTGAAAGTACAAAAATGGAGACTTTTTTTCACCCTGTTCTTCAAAGGATTGTTTTGGTTAAAATGTCAAAAATGCCCAAGGGCTTACCCTGTGCTGAATGGACTATGCCATCTGTTTGTGTAATGAGTGACTTGGTATGCATAAACTGTTACCTAGGTGGTAGGATTCTCAGTCTGTCAGCTCTCCTGTCAACTGCTGTCCTTGTTGCAACTGTGACCCCTGAAGGAATTAGTTGCATGATTGACTGGCTGATGATGATTGACATCCACACACAATTCGCACACAATTAACTCTTTAGCTGCAGCCACCATTGAAGGTGATCTCTGTCTTGCTAATCTGCAGCGCAGGTATGCTGTTATTCCCGTGCCAGTGAGCTTGCACAAAGTAAATATGATTAAGCTGATAAGTGGAAGCTGGACAGAGATACAGGGTTTGCTCTTGAGTCTAGCTGCTTTCTGTCACCTGCAACAACTCTGTTTCTTGGTCTAATTTCGAGTGAAGAAAAAATCCGTCATCCTTAAGGTAGCTGAACATCCAAGGTTCAGCTTCCAGCTCTCAAAACTCACTTATCTGGACTCTTGTTTGAAGGAAAGAGTTTGATATCTGCTATGAAATTGCTGAAGTCCAATCCAGTGTGCAGAATCGAGGCAAGGGATGGCTTTCACCTCTCCTCCAGAGTTGCTCAGAGCAGTGGGTGGAGTCATCTCCGTTCCCTCAGCTGGTTTCTTAATGTAATTCTTGTCAGAGGAGCAGTGGACTCTAATATCCACTCTTATCAAAGATGAGCATGTTCAGTCTTTCTTCTGGAAAGACTGGAAAAAAAAGCATCTTGAGACAGATTTTTAAATTTTATAGCACTAAAGCATATAGAAAGGTTTCCTTTCCTGTGTAGGTAGAGAGAAGATCTAAATTATCTAATTTTTTTCCCAACAAAACTTCAAATACACCTCTAATAGGTAGTAAATAACAAACAAGCCTGTCACTGTTATAAATACTTCCTGATAGATTCTTGTCTAAATGGTTAAATTATGATTCTTATTCAGAATTCATCTGTAAGAGATTAGATGTTAAAAGCCCTAATCTGGGGACCCATTTTTCACAGTGAATTTTCCCACTTAATTCATGCATGACCCAACTTGTTTAACTTGTACTTTCATTATGTCTTATTTGAAAGGCAGACCATCACATGACTGGGTGACTTTTATGTCTGGGCATCTGTGTTTGATCTGGCCAAGTCAATGACAGTGTTCCAGTTGTATTAAGAGCAAAAAAGAATGTGTGGAGTCGTACTCCATTTTTGGCACAGTAGGCATGTAGTCAAATGATTTCTTGTTAAGAGAGGCCTTATGGTAAATTTAGGTTCTGATCTACAAAGGGTTTTTGATGTACAAAGGTTTCATTGGATGATGTAAGCTGAGACCAGTAGCTTAAATCCAAACAGAATTGGAAACTTTCATAAATGTTCTATTCTCAGCACAAATGGCCAACATAGATTAGCAGCTTTTTGAAAAGTGTAGCAAAAAGAAATTGGCATGTTGGGTACAGTGGGAATTTATTCTGAATGTAATGTCAGTTTAGACTATCTTTTATTGGAACCTGAGGTGGTGAACTGCTTTTCAGAAAGAGGAAGTATTTAGCTCTTTCAAATTGGTTGTGGGAGCTTTGGAAGGAAAACATTAAATGCTTTCATAAACAAACAATGTGATACCATTTCATTATTTATTTCATTATTTAAGCACCTTCTAAAGGATTTCTGTTGCACTGCCATTAACATATTTTAAGAATACATTTTGGAAGCAATATGAAATTGACCATGTGTGTTTACAGTAATATTTGCAAATGAAATGTTTTTACTAGTACTGCCTAACTGCTAGGAATGGGGAAAAATGCAGTTATTTGTGTTCTGATTGCAAAATTATGTGTAATTTTCTTCTTTCTTTCTTTTTTTTTAACAATATTATCAAAGAGGCATAGAAACATAGAATGGTTTGCTTTGGAAGGGGAGATTGAAGATCATCTAGTTCCCACTCCTCTGCCATGGGTATGGACACTTTCCACTAGACAAGGTTGCTCAGAGCCCCATCTTGCCTGTCCTTGATCAACTCCAGGGAGGGGCATCCACAATTTCTCTGGGCAACCTGTGCCAGTGCCTTGCCACTCTCACTGTAAAGTTTTTTCTAATATCTAATTGAAAACTACTCTCTTTCAATTTGAACTCATTCCCCCTTATCCTTTCATTACATGCCCTTGCAAATACTCTTTCCCCAACATTCCTATAAGTTCCCTTCAGGTACTGAAAGGCCACAATTAGGTCACCCTGAAGCCTTCTCTGCTCCAAGCTGAAAAAAACTAATTTTCTCAGGCTTTCCTCAAAGGAGAGGGGCTCCAGCCCTCTAATTATCTTGTTGATCCTTTCCTGGACTTGCTCCATTAGGTCCATGTCCTTACTGTGGTGGGACACCAGAGCTGGACACTGCAATGGGGAATCACCAGGGCGGAGCAGAGCAGAGGGGCAGAATCCTCTCCTCACCCTGCTGCCCACCCTGCTTTGGTTGCAGGACACGTTTGCCTTTGTGGGCTGTAAGTGCCCATGGCTGGGTCATGTCCAGCCCCTCACCCACCAGCACCCCCAAGCCCTTCTGGGCACGGCTGCTCTTGTCCCTCCATCCCCCAGCCTGGAGTGATAACAGAGATTGTCCCAGTCCAGGTGCAGCACCTTGCACTTGGTCTTAATAAGCCTCATGATATTTCCATGGGTCCACTACTCAAGCTCATCCAGGTCCCTCTGGATGACATCTCATCATTTAAGAGAGTCTCTGCACCTGGTGTCATCTGCAAATTTGCTGAGGATGCACTCAATGCTTTTGCCTATAACAGAATTTTGGCTGCAGTGTATTTTTGGAAATAGATGAAGATGCAATAAAGTGCTAACTCTGTCTTCCTGGGCCTCTTTAATTCACTCAGTATGCAGTTTTTCATGTAATATGCTCATGTTTGAAAAGCCTTCCTTACCTTCCCCTCTAGCTGTGCCTACTAGAATCATTAGCACAGAAGAGTGTTTCAAGTATCTCATTTGGTGCAGGGCCTTGAAGGTTTCTCTCAGACCTTGAGATTGGTGATTGTTTTGGTGTTTGTTTTTAACCATAACACTTGAATTGCTGGAACTCAGTGGGGAGGAAAAGCTTTTCCTAATACAATGACATCTGTCTCTAATGACTGTTACTTGGTTTAGCTACTTGCTTTATGCATCCAAGATCAAATGGTGCAGTATTTTTATTTTTTACAGTAACATAGCTCTCTTTAAACAAGGTCAAACATCAGATCTTTGAAGTGAGAAGAGTTCTTTTTGTCTGTATGCACATCACTAACCCAACTGGGTGTCACTGAAAATGGCTACATGAAATTGTATTGTGATAAAAGTTACTTTCAATCTTTTATAGTTGACATAGATAGTTCACATGGGTAAATGTAATATAAAATGTAATGTGAATAGTATACATTACATTTTATATTTTAATAAACTTCGGCTTTTTCTAGAACTTTTTCAGGTATTAAGAAATTATATTTTTCTGTGTCATGTGGTATTATGTTGCTAATAGGGTAAGTTTTTTTTAAAGGGCATAATTTCAGCCCTGTGGCAACTTTATCTATGCTTAAAACTAAGCAACTTTTGTATAAATTACAAAATTGCTACCTTGATTTTTTTCTTATAACTTTTCCTTTCCGACACTTGTAGGTCATGAATTCATGCAATGACTATGGAAGAAATAAGAAGCAATTCTTCTGATTAAATATTTCAAATGTAAGAGAGATGTCTTCCTCTGGAAATGTTTAGGTCTTGACTACTTCTGTGAGGTATCTAAATTAATCCCCTTTAGTGATTCATGTCTGGGGTAACCCACATTACTCCAGCCACATAGATTTGTGGGTGCTGGGTATTGCTGTTTTGAAAATTACTTCTACCCAGCTAGGTTTCATCTTGAGCTTTGTGGTTGTGGGCACACAATCTTTATCTAATGATCAGGAGACATGGCTCTATCTGGCTTGTCTAGATGTTTTAGTTATTTTTAGCAAAACCAGTGTTGCCATTATTATTTACAGGATTCAGTTGGAACCAAAGTTAAAGGACAAACCAGAACAGCACGTGAGTCAGAAATTGAGAGGTGGAAAGAAAGAAATATGAATATTTGAATAGAGGATGGTATATTGAATGGTAGAATTGTTTCAGTGATGGAATACAGAAAAATATGGCTATTTGGGAAAGAACATGTCTAAAAGAAGACGGCAAGAGAGAAAGTAGCAGAGGGAATTAGAATATGAAGTGAGATGCTTAAATGTTTTCTCTTGAGAGGGGGACAAGAGCAAGAGAAGTTAGTTCATGCAGAAATATATTTTCTCTTAATGAATTGTTCATTTCAGATATGACAATATTACAAAGCCAAAACAGAAAATGCAGAGTCAAACTGAAATATTTATGGAAGAACCAGAAAAAACCCCGTAGTTCCTATATGCATGTCTAGACTGTATTGGTCCTTTATTCAGCAAATCAAAACACACTTTTAGGAAGTACATGTGTGGAACCAGAAAGTTATTGCACACTGGAGAAAATTAACATCAAAAACTGAAAGTGGTTACATTTTCTTCTGGCAAAGAGAGCATTTTTTCTATAGAAAATGCTCCTCTTTGGTTTTATTTACACCAATCCTGCTGTATTTCAAAGAATACTTTAAAAATAGCTAATAAAATTGTTAATTGCATCTCTAAATCCTATTTTAAAGATATTACTGATAGTAACAGTGGGAAAATTTTTTGTTTGCACATTAGTTTGTCATATAATAACTTAAATTTAACTTTTCATCTTTCTAGAGACAATGACAAAGTACACTTATCTTAGTCCCATGGGGACTGATAGCCTTCCCATAGCTAGCTCTTTCAAATATACTAATTGTTCTGGATTTAAATTAGTAATATTAATCACTGTTTCCAGTCTCTCACTATACTGAAGGATAGATTGACTTTCTTTCAGATCTGAGGACTTTGTTTGTCCAAAAACCTTTCCTCTGCCTCATCAGATAATTTATTAAACCATAATTTTGCTGCTAAATATTTGGCCTGGATCCAGCCTGGGATCAAAAGAACAAGAGCTCTGTTGGTTCCTTTTGATAAATTTCTTCTCCTGAAGTAGTGAGGCAGACCAAGATGCTTTCTTTGCTAATTTGCAATAGTCTGTGTATTTTTTTGGGAACACTTCTATCTATTTGTTATTGATTTGTGGAAACATTCCATGTGTTTCAATTCAACTGGCCTGTGCCTTCTTCAAAAGTTGAATTAGAATCCCTACATAGATTTCATGGTCTACTTTACACTGGTTTAAATTCATATTAATGTTATTAAGTTAAAACCTAATTGAGATAGAATGTTGAAGTGAGTTAAAACATTAAATTAAACCATACACATTCTGTAGAATATAGCAACTCCCAGAAAGAGATAATAAGGAGAAAGTAAATAAAAAATTTTAATAGCTGTGCACAAAAGAATAACAGAGGCTAAAATTTCTGGCACAAAAAGAGATGAGGGGATCTAAGAGAGAGCACAACCCACATGAAGATTAATGAATACAGAACACCTGGTTTGGGGCATTGTTTTAGAAGTGTCTATGCATAGATATAAATGCATAATACTTAACAGTGTGAATCTTCATCCATCTTACCCCTTAGAATATTACTTACACAATTTATTGATAGTGTGTTTATTTACAATGATATTTTATGGACCTAAACACAAACCGAAAGTAATGAGCAATTCATGTCACTAAATCCATTTTTATGTGAATTACCACATTCAGAAAGCTGTAACAGTAGTTAATGAACCTTGTTGATGTTCTTGTTAGAAATGCCTGACTTAAACCCTGATCTCCTCTTTAAACCTTGGTAATGATCATGCCTTCATAATTTAAAATGTTTATTGTTTCCCTTCGTGATACCATAATTGTAATAGTAATTTTTAAAAGCATTTAGTAAAGCTGGCTTGCAGAAATAATGAAATATTAAAGTTATGTTTGATTTTCTGTCTCCAAATCTAACCCTCTTTGTAGATCTGGTAAGGACAAAATCCTTATGCATTTATAAGGGTCTAAAAAAGCATGGGTTGACCAGGAAGCTGCAACTGCCTGCATGTGTTCCCCCTTAGCAGTGCACACCCTGACTTCTATTGCAAGGCCCTGCAAACTAAAATGTGTATCAACAGATATTTAAGACAGTCTTTTGTGACTACAGTCTGAACATTACTTTCTTTACAACAAAAGGCATTTGTAATATGTAAGGAAATTGAGTTGATAAAAAGTAATCACAACTTTTTAAAAAACACAAAAATATGTGGTTCAGATTAGGATGTGGAAGAAGAGGGCTAAGTGTGGAAATAGTTTGTTAATAAGATTTTAATTGGTTTGTGGATAGAGTGACTAGCAGTTCTTGAACACACAGATGACTTGGGCCATCTCTGTTCTCCTTATGGGGCAGTTCTCAGCCCAGGTACTGTGGGACATTTAAAAGCAGTATCACAATCCACATCCTTTTTCTCCACTGGAGCTCTTATCTCCTTCTCATCTCTTTTCATTATCCCCTCTCCAACGACCAGAGGAAGCCTCTGATGTTGCAAAGCAACCAAAGTAAATGAAAGCTTCTTTAGAAGGCCTCAGAAGAAGTGACTGTGGAATGATTTATTTAATGTTAAATAATGATAATTATTTAACATACTAAGACATTATTTTCTGTTCTATGTTATCTTGTCTATAAACCTGTCCTTTTGGGCAGGGCTTTAATGGAAAATAAACAGCACAAGTAGTTCGGTTGTTCAGAGACATAAATTCCTTTGCAACAGGATCACTGAGACAAAATCTGTGTCTTGAGAAATCTGCGGGTAAAGTAACTAAACTACTTGCTTCAGGGATTGAGGGAAGAGAATATTGAGACGTGAGTGGCTCTGTAGTAATTAAAATTCGTATGTTCTGGTGTTGGTTGTGGTTTTGGGGTTTTTTAAGAATACATTTTATTCCTGCAGGTAGCTGTGGCTAATGCTGTTGCTTATTTGTATTCAAAACCAACCTAAACCAGCTAAACTACATCTGCCAGAAAATCCTTTTTCTCTCCTTTCTCTCACCATCCAAACACTAAGGCTTATGTTTGAATTCAGCTGCCTCTTTGATGTCTGATTATTTAGCTGGTTATTTCAGAACTCAGGTTAATTGAGGACATGGTCTACAGTTGACTCAAGAGTTACTTTAATAAGATTATGTTTATTAAATTGATTAAAGAACTGTTTGTCCCCATAATCGACTATGAGAATGTTATTTGTGGTATTAGAAATGGATTAAGATACACTCAGCCAAATTAAACATTTTGTATAATAAGTTTTATTTGTGCAGAGTAGTACTGCTGGATTTTGCACGTGTCTTTTTTCACTTGCAGTAATGCATGTCAGGGAGCAGCTTTTTCTGCATCTCATTTGCTTACAGGCATCCACTGACCTGTGCTAAACTTTCCACCTGCCAATTGCTTGGTGTGTAGCAGCATGGCAGTGCACCAGAGATGGAAATTGGGCAGGAATTCCTGGTTGTCCATAGGTCAGGGTCAGTAAGTTGTCCTTTTTCAGGGGCTTTCCCTAAGTTTCTACTATCACAGCTTTACAGAAAGGCACAGCTTCCTTACATCTCAGCAGAGAGAAAAGAATTATTTCAATATGAAGGAATATCTGTAGTTTGAAAACAGATATATTGAAAACACAATAATACCAACAAAATTAAAGAAATACCTCAAAAGAAATTATTTTATTGGTTTCATTTTTGAATAAATGAATTCATTACTGGCATTGAAAAAAATCACACCACAGAAAAATGAAGAATTTTTTGGAAGCTTCAGGAAGTATTGTAAGTGAAATTTCCCTTAGAAACATAGCTCTGCCACAATGGAGGGAAATTCAAAATATAGATAGCCTTCCCAACATAACTGTGAAGTTAACCCTTCTTATTACTTCAATAACTCACATTGAGGTTCATGTTAGCTCTTGCAGAAAAGTCTGCTTTTCTTCCTTGTTCCATAAAATTTCTCTGTCCAAAATGATCTTCAAAGCACTTAGACAATGGGTATTTGTCTCTCTGTTAGTTATCTGCAGAGGTATGACTGCAGTCACACTTGAGCTCAGAGAAAGAAATTGTTTCATGCTAGCTACTAATTTCATCTTGGTCCCAGATTATGAGACCATTTATGGAAGAAAAATTCTTAGGCTCAGTTATTAAAATTAAAGTTTATTATTTTGTTTAAAGACACACACCTTACTTATCATGGCCAAGATTTTAGTTTTGACACCAGAAATTGTGTATTAGGAATCAATTGAAGTTTTGTAACCAGTAAGATAAACACTGTAGAATAGTCATTTATCACTAATGTGCTTCTAAAGTACGATGAAATACAAGATAAAAGTTTTAAAAAGATAAATAGTTTTAAAAAATAAATTTCCTAGTTAAAAGATAAAAAACTTTTAACTAGGAAATTTATTTTTTAAAACTATTTCAAACCTAACCAGAATTTTAAAAAATTAAAAGCAGACAGTAGACTTTGAAATTGTAATCAAGGGCCTTTGTATACTAAAGAACTATTTTAAGATTTTTTTTTTATTATTCAAGCATAAAATTAGGAGAATTTAACTTTGTAAATTTTGAATATTTTGTTGGCTATAGAGTTTTCATGTTTATTTTCTATATGTAGAGAGAATGGGCATGAGGTTTTGCACTGAGAGTTGGTGAAAACAAAGCAACTGGTCTCCAACAAGATTGCAAGGATCTTAAAACAACAAAGGACTTAATGATCCTAATAATGATACATTCTCAAGTCTTCTGCATGTAGAATTAGGTACATAGGATGTGAGTGGAAAGCTCTTATGCAAGAGTTTTGATGGAAGTCACTGATCAGACATTGCCTCCATTAACTTTCATAACACTTGTGAAGCTGGAAAATGCTAGTATCTCAAGCTAGATATCACAAAGATTTATGAATAGTATGACTCTACCAAATCATAGCCTACTCCTCATCTTTAGACAAGATGAGGCCACAGGCAGATGCAGAGCCTGAGGGCTTCCTCCCAGTCTGTTCCAAACAGTATCTGTGTGGAGCATTCCACAGCCTGCCATGTGTATGCTCACACTGTCTAAAAGACATATTTCTTAAGACAAGCTCTGGTATTGAAAATATCAGTGCATCACAAACTGGAAAATGCAGATCATGTTTTTAGATGCCTACTGTTTAAATAAGCAAATATACCAAATCCAAAGTACTTTAATGTTACAAACACACAGAGCTGACTAGAAAGGTCAAGAGAGTCAAAATGTTTAAGTCTGTAACATTTTTTTCACTCCAGTTACAGGTTTGTTTCTTTTTTTGACATCTTCTTTGCCACTTGGAGCAAAATTCTGATATTCTTTTTTTTCTGCTTCCATACATTTAATGTCCAATATTATTCTCTATCATTATGCTAAGCTCAGTATGAGTTTTCCATACTCAGGGAATCTAAAATTTTAGAATGGAGTGGCATATCTTTTGAAAAACTGAGACTCTTTTCTTGAGTCTCAGGAGGGAGAAGTATTGAAGTTTTAGAGAGTGCCAACTGCCAACTGCCCAGCATTTAAGACGCAATGCCATTGGATTTTTGTTATCCTTTTTTTCTTATTTTATTGTACAATCTGTTTTGTTTAGTGGTTCATTAGTGCTGTTTTCTTTAGTGCTTTGAAATTTTTATTGCAGATACGATAACATGGACTATGAACTGATAAGTGAGCTGCATCATAGTTTCTTCTACCTCACTAACTATTTAACAATTAGGGTTTTTTCAGAATCCTCATACATATCAGGTTTAGCTCTGCTGGAATAGTCATTAACTTAAGATGACTGAACAGTCTTTAAAATCTTTATAATATATTGTTAATTCCTTTGAGGTCTTGCTTTTCAGAATAAGTCTTTGTATCATGTTCTCTATTTTCCAGGGTGCTTAAATTTGATCTAAAAAGATGATGTTACCCCAAAATATTTTTATTTCCTTGTTCTTATGGAACACCCATGAAACATATGCTTATTAGTCACAGGAACTAATTTAAATCATAATGTTTTCAAATGGCCAACATCAAATAAACTTGAGGAGTAAACACCAGTGCAACACAGTGAGCAAGCTATGAAGTGCGTCTGAGTGCGAAGATGATTATCCAGGGATAGAGTTTGTGAGTACTGGGCAAGTAAAGCAATTTACTTTTGGATAATAATGTGATTTTCTCACACAATATGCCAGATTACTTCTCCCTCAGCTCTGTCCTAGCTACTCTCTGTAATATTATCCACTTGGTGCCCTCAGTTCCTGAGCCTTTGCTGGCTAGTGCAAAGAGCATCAAGCAGCATGTGTGTGCACATAGACATGCCCACACTGCTGCAGTTATGAATTTTCTTATTAGCTTTTAGATGTTCACAAAACACAGAGCAGTCATTAATTGATTTCACCAAGCAGAGGCAACTAAGTTGCTGGTAAATTGGGGCACATAGAGGAAGGTTAATATTTTCTCTCTTGGTAGCAAAAAAAAAATTCCTATATTGCTTGATCAGAGGAACTTGCAATATTTATCTTGTTCCATTTTGCATTTTTTAATCTTTTCTTAATGATTAGACACTTAAGTGAATCTATTTATTTACAGCACTGTGCATGACTTCTGCAGTGTCACATAACATAGATAAGTGTAAAGGAATTAGAAAATATGTTTTAGATGGGTTTTATTAGGAAACTTGAAAAAAACATTTCTTGATATGTTTTTCTTCAGGGTGTGAAACTGGACTGTTAACCTAATCTAAATTTTAATGGTTTTTACCTACAGTGGATAGTTTTTCTTTCTATCAGTGGGACAAGTGTTTGTAAATACTTGATTCTTTTTTTCTTCTGGTGAGTTCAGTAAGCTTTCAGTGCCCAATTATTTAGCATTAGAAGTCATTGCTACTAAATCAGTTTTACAAATTTGTGTGGTGAGACTTGTATACACTGAACAGATTGTGATACATCTGGGGAACAGTGGGAATTTTTAGTGCAGTGATATCTTTTTGAAGTAACTTGGCCTGAGTAGGGCAGAAATTGAAGCAGTGAGCCCATGATGTGGTTACATAATGGAGACGAAATTAAGAGTGCAACTAAAATAAATAACCAGTTCAAATGTCTCTCTCACTAATATTTATGGGATATCCATCTGAGAGAAAACAACTTGCAACCTGATTTAAATTGAGGATTTTTTGAGTGCCAGATACAGGAAAAACAGATTAGGTACCCCAGACTGGCCCCATTTCAGCAAGCCACTGTAACTGTGCAGCAGCACTATGTGCTGAGTCAAGATGAACCAAGAAAAGACTTGCTCAGTTGTGGAGGATTCATCAACACTCTCCATGCATCATCTGGGAAGGAGTTGCCTCACAGATGTACACCAGCTTAGCCCTGAAACCCTGGCTGCACCATCTAACACACAATGATTAATTACCTTTCATAGAAAAGCACATCTCTCCTTTGCCATATGCAAATATAGAATTTTCCAGAGAAAATACACAGATGGTATAAGATTCAGACCAGGACCAGAGAAGAGTTTGTCTGACATCGAATGATTGGTTAGAGTAGGTGTTCTGTGTTATTAACAAGCCAGGCTGTTATCTTTGTAGTTATTTCATTGTTCAGGACCCTTTTTAATACACCATTTAAAAGTACGAAGACTGAATTTTTTGTCATTGTTTTGAGGAAGTCCAAAAACTCCTGGTCGACTCTGCAGGTCATGTTTGCTTTGTTAATTATTCTGAAGGATGATAGAGCAGCAATGCTTGCCCTGCATTGTTCAGTGATAAATGGTTTCAGTTCATTAGGCAAGACTCTTTTATTCCAAGTGCTGCAAACTAAAGAAAGTCAGTCCTCAATCACTACAGAGATGTTTGTTCACCTCATTCTCTCTGACTATAAAAAATGTCTACTTGAGAGCATACAGCAATATAATTGACTTTATGGAACAGCTGCCAGAGGGGTTTTGCTATATGAAATTGCATTACACTTCCCTTTAAACATGTTCAAAGTAATAAGTCTTTGTTGACATTCACAATTCATACAATTATATATCCCTTGAAAAAAAAAAAAAAAAACACAAACCCACATTATGGAGTTTGGCAAATAATTAATATCTAAAGTGTGTCATATAAATTATGTCCATTTTTAAAAGTGATGTACAGGAAGGAATGTTAGTTGCATACTCTCATATTCCTCTTTACTTATTACAGTCTATCTAAGAATCAAGGAGGAGTGTTTTTTTCTTTCTAAGCAGTACTAATCAAAATTTTCTGGAAACATTTTTACTATCATTATTATTGTAATATGGTAACAGATGCGCTGGATTTTTTTTTTCTGGAGGTCATTATCAATGTTGTCTAAAGAAAGCAAAGTCGTGGAAACATCAGTTCTTTCAGAGAATGGATAGGAGGGATTTTATATTCATGTTATTCTCAATTAGTCTAAGAGGATTTAAACATATCTGTATATGTATTCATTCTGAAGCCTGGAGATAAATCCTAGAATCAAATATGCTTTTCAGAAGCTTTAAAGACACCCCATGACAATGTTGTATCTTGGCTTGAACAGTCTTTTCTTTAATTCTTTCATTTTTTCCCTCTAGAAATCATGTCTGATGAGGAGTGGCTGAGGGAGCTGGGCTTGTTTAGCCTGGAGAAAAGGAGGCTCAGGGGAGACCTTATCACCCTCCACAGCTACCTGAAAGGAGGATGTAGCCAGGTGGGGCCTGTCTCTTCTCCCATCTCTCAATGAAAAGAGACAAGGCCTTAACTAGCATCAAGGGAGTTCAGAATAGATATTAGGAAAAAAAAATCACTGAAGGAGTGATTAGGCAGTGGAATAAATTGCCCAAGGAGGTGGCAGAGTCACTTGGAAGTGCTCAGGAGATGTCTGGATGTGGCCCTGAAGGATATTGCTTCGTGCTGTGCTGGCCCTCTGTGGTGATGCGGGATTGATGGATGATCCTGAAGATGGTCTTTTCCAACGCTGACAGTTCTGCGATTCTTTTTCCAAAAATAGTTTATTCTAGAAGCAGACAGCTGAAATGAGCTTCCCTTGAAAACTCTGGTCCTTTTAGCATAGGTATCAGAATTGCTTTTCAATGACAAGTACTGTCCTCCTAAATATTCTTTGTAGTACTTAAAGGTGAAAAAAGTGTCTTGTCTACATACACCACAGAACTCTGCTGTAAGTCGCAACAAGCAAATGGCAGAAGCACTGGAAAGATGCAACATCTCTTTTGTGGAAATGCATGGGAGAAAGCAAAGAATAATTACAGTAATCTTCAGAATATGTAGCAAGGTTTGAGGAAGGCATTTTGGAATATCTTCTAGTCTTGCCTGCAAATAAGTATTACTTAAAAAAATCAGAGAAGAGAACACAGCCCAAATTAAAAGCAACTAGTTTTTGTGCCTTCAAGTATGTCATACGGTTCCAAGTATGTGTTTCTCATGACCACTCATTTTTTGTTTTTATTTCTGGCTTGACATGTATCTCATAACTAAACCACAGAAGCTAGGTGCAGCACATTTGTACTAATCCAGTTACAGCGCAGGAAAAAGCCCTGGCAATGTCATTATACCCTTATACTTTCTTCTTTTTTTGTGGTCAAATATGGGCCTATGTAGGACTGGTGAATAAACACATCATATGGTGGGTGATCAAGTAGCTCAGGGGTCAGCACAAAGGGTCACACTGAATGGGGTGGGACCAGACTGGTGACCTGTCACTGGGGGGTTCCACAGGGCTCCATGCTCAGCCCTGTGCTCTTTGTCTTCACAAATGGCAAGGGAGGGGATTGTCCTGCTCTGCTCTGCTCTGGGGCAGCCTCACCTCCAGTGCTGGGGGCAGTTCTGGGTGCCACAATATAAAAAACCTCATTAGAAAATGTCCAAAGGAGGCCATAAGGATGGTGAAGGGCCTTGGGGCGAAGCCGTGTGAGGAGTGGCTGAGGTCCCTTGGTCTGTTCAGGCTGGAGAAGGGGACACTGAGGGGAGACCTCACTGCAGGTGCAGCTTCCTTGTGAGGTGAAAAGGAGGGGCAGGCACTGATCTCTGCTCTGTGGTGGCAGTGACAGAACACAAGGGATTGGTCTGAAGCTGCAGCAAGGGAGGTTCAGTTTGAATATTAGGAAAATGTTTTTGGGCACTGGAACAGGCTCCCCAGGGAAGTGGGCACAACACCAGCCTGACAGAGTGCAGAGGCATCGGACAGTGCTCTCAGGTGCATGGTGTGACATTTGGGGATGGTGCTGCGCAGGGCCAGGACTCAGTGACTCTTGTGGGTCCATTTCAGCTCATCATGTTCTGGGTTTTGGTGACTAAATTGTTTAATGTGAGTGTCCCAAATGAAACAAGATTTGTTTGCTTTAGAATGGTCATTGTTAAGTAAACCCATTTAACTTGCTAATTCAGTGTGGTCCAACATGGTTACATTTTACAATAAGTGCCTGATGGATGAAATAGAAACTAATGATCCATTAGTACTGTGATGTCTAAACCCCAAGAGGAGTACAGTTATTTTGTTCATTCAGTTAGGCTCAATTTACATCAAAATTTAACTGCGAATAATTTACATTTTCTATAAAGAGTTTTGATAGTGTTCATAGTTTGTTTAAAGTATATAAATAACAAAATTTCCTAATTTTGTTCACACCAAAACACATAAATAGTCCTGCTTCCTTAAGTTCCCAGTGATTCAAACCCCTGGTATAATGTCCTTCTGATAATACAGTGCTCTAAATGTCTTGCAGCTGATTTAAGAACTATACCTTTCTTTTGGCTGCACTTCTAAAAGTACTTTTGACACCAGGTTGCTATGTTTAGGATTGTAAAGAGGATGTAGTGACTCATTGAAAGTCTAATTTTACCCATTATAATCTTGCCTCCTGGTTTATACTATTTTAGAAGTGTTATTTGATCTGGAAGATAATTCTGTAACCTTCAGATTACTGCTGGGTGACTTCTGCAGAAAAGGAATTACCAATGCATTAAATTTGAATTAGCTTTGAGAAATCATGCAGATGTATGCACAGAACATTACAGCAGTGCTGTCTCCAAGGCACAGCAGAATTGCCTTTATGCAGTTTTAAAGAATCACTTGAGCAAACCTTAAATTGCACACATGGTGAAGCTGAGACAGCATCTTTACTTTAAAAAAACACCAACCAAACATGCATATACATGTACACAGAGCAAATAAAGCTTTGAGAGTTGTCTTTCGGGGAAATCTGATCACAAACAGACTACTGCTGAATGGGCCATTTGGGCTCAGACCTGCCGTAGTGGAGAGCACTACTGCACATGCTGTGGAAGTGTCACTTAGACTAATGATTATGAATTATGCAGAGGGTCACATCCTCTTAGTTACAAGTCATTTCCACATTTTCCCTTTAGACTTCCTAGCCTATTTCCATTTTTTTTCCTTTTACTGCTGTTAGCAAATAACATCCAGAATGGACGCCAAGACCTTCATTTATTCACGTTTAATTTTCCTCCCATAACTTCAAGTCAGTAAAATGACGGAAGAGTTGGAGGTGGGGAAAGGGAGACAGCTGCTTGGTAGATTAGGAAAAAGCTCCCTTCAGTTCGCTAGGTCATTGAGCAAAGTAGGACAGTAAAAAGCCGCAGAAACTGTGTGGTTTGCTTCAGACTGTGTATTCCAGGCATTTGTGACATTACTTTCTGCATTTTCCTTGTTTGGAAAAAAACGGATATAGTTTGACATATTTTTAAAAAGCATTGCCATTTTGGAATCACTAACCTGACAAGAGCAGGGTGCATGACGCTCCCCTGTCTCAGTGCTAACCGTAATGGAGTGTATACACGGAGTATATGGAGTGTATACATGGAGTACCAGCATGGCTCATGGAGCCGCTGTGGAGCGGAGCAGGAGGTGGGACAAATATGGCAAATACATCCCTGGCCTGGCTGGGTATGCCACAGAATGCCCTTGACACTGAATGAGAATATGACACATTGGAGGGCCGCAGATGAGCAGAGTTGTGGCAGACAGGAATATGAAGGATTGCTTACAGAAGAGTGGGTGGGAGGATGTTTTCCTGACCAGAGACTTTGCCTTTTTCCAGTGCTGCTGGGTGCTACAGGGAAGGCAAACTGGCAGTGTCCAGCTCCAGGAGGCTTTTCCCATACAAGCACTAAAGGAGGAAAAAGGCAAAGTCTCTGGGCTAACTAGAAGGATAGATGCTAACTAGAAGGATAGATGCTTTTCTTGAAAAAATATACTTCTTTCTAGCCTTTCTTTAAAAGTCGTTAATATGGTAGAAAATTCTTCAAACTCTAACACTTCATCTGTAATATTTGTCTGTTGATTTCTACTGATCTTGTTTTCCATTAGAACTCAAGAAAAAATTCAAGCTGTGTTTCAACCTGTCACACTCACTAATGAAAGAAAAATAGAAGCATTTCCCAAAGTATTTCCCCCTTGCTAGCTTATGATGGTATTTGATATCTATGCCTGAGAACAAAATGTTTCAGTTGCTAAAGTATTATATCTCATACTGCCTGGAATGGGCTTTATGTGAATAGACATTTATGTGTTAATTACCAAGTGACTACATGGTACTTAACTCAGTTGGTTAAAGCAAGGTACTGATGACACCGGTGTTGTGGGTATGACCCCTGTAAAGAAAACTCACTTAAGAGCTGGACTGAATAACCCTTGTGGGCTCCTTCCAATTCAGAATATTTTCTGGTTCTGTGAAATCTTCTGTCTAAAATTTAAGTTTTATTTTATTTATAAAATACTGATACTGTCTGATGTAAAAACTTTTTCTTTTTAAATAAATTTAATAATGCTCTCAGAGCCAAGTCAATTAAATGGATTCATATTCCTATCACACAGAAGGAAAATGAATTTCCATCAAAAAAGATTGACCTGATGTTTAAATTTTGCAGTATGCCTCCAGGGTAAATAAATTTAGGCTTTCTGTAACGAGGATAAAGAGAACCTGTAACACTCCCATATGTAAATGTGAATAGCCCACATAATGCTAAACATGAGGACAGAATAAGAGGCTTGAAACAGCTTTTTAGCATTTTTCAAGTCTAAGAATACAAGAAAACAAAAAAATCCAAAATTAATTACCTCTAGGAGAACATCACCTGAAACTTTTGTAAGACTAACTGGACACAATACTAGAGTGCCATTGACAGTTACCAGTCCATCATGATTGAGCTTCCAGTTTCCCAACTGTAAATACAAAGGATATTCATCCATCTTCGACCCTGAACCACCATCTATTTCTGTTCTGTATTTTTTTAAATGACTGGTTTTTTTCAGGTGTTACCTTCAAGCAAGAATCGCAAGGTTTTTTTCCACACACTCTTTCCAACTAAAGCCGATAAACGGAAAAGACAAAATTTGTGATAGGAAAGAGTGGTTTAAAAGAACCAGCCTGGATGACAAACTAACAAGTTCATTTGTCTCTCTTATCTGTTCCTAAATCAGATGTAATAAGATAGCTTTTCATGGGTGTCACCTGGAAGCAAACAAAAAATTAGTGCAGATTATGAAGTAGAGATGGAGAAACACGGCTAAGTCATGTGGCAGTGCATGGGATATTCCAATTTCTCAGTAGCTTTACACCTAGGATAGACAGGGTATGCTGAAGATTAAAAAGGTCTCTATATTCAGGAGATCACCATCTGAGATTTTTTTACCATCTAGTTTTAGCTGCTGTGATTCTAGTTGTTTAAAATGTCTAGGTTTGCAGCTAAACACTCTTCTAAATCCCGTTGTTTATAGTGACTGACAGAGAGGGCTTTTCATTTCCATTCTTTTTTTTTTTTAACTGAGGGTTTTATTCCCTGCTGAGTTTCAGGTCAAATGAGTGGGAATACTACTGGCACGCTGAAAATACTGTGTACTGAGGTTATGGAGTGACAGAAAACATATGTGAGAGCATATAGCATGTAGAAAGGGATCATGTGGTTATATTTATTTCCTTAAGAGTAGCAACAATCAGGAGGCCTTCCTTCTCCTAAGGACATATATCTGTTGAAAGGAAAAGATTTGTATTTTACTTCTATACTCACTGACTCTTTGATGTTGTGTTTATATTAGGATGCAAACCATGATTATCCACGGTTATTCCAAGGGACTCCAGCATGCCGATACTCTGATCAAGGAAGTTAAATCAAATGGTTAACTTCAAAGAACTTCAGATTTTAAATAAAAATAGTAAGTCCCATTATAGTAAAATACAACTTATATTTATATAAATATATATTTGGCTTAGCAGAAGTCTCTTAATCATTGCTATAGACATAACTTTGTATGTGGTAAGGGAATTCTGTGACTTGATTCTCTGCTCTCCTTCACTTATATAATGCAGAAGTTAAACTGTGCAAGTAAAAGATATCCTCCTTTTCAGAGAAATGAGAAATGTACAGCATAGTGTAGGAGATTGTTTTGACCCATAGTGGAAGGAGACCATTATACTGTAATGTACGAAAAGGATAGCATTTATTTTTAAGTATGCTCTGGGTTATTTAACTTCTTTACTGGAAACCAGATACAATGTAGATAATGATTAGATATCTTTAATCCTCATCAGCACATCTGCCTACATGATCTTTGCTTTCCCTTCCTGCAAAATGCAAGAATTGGAAAGAAGAAACCTGATTGAACAGAAGGCTGAGCCAACCTTCTACACTGGGGATGAAGCAGCTTGCAGCTGCCTTGGACCTCCCATGGCTGGAGTGACCTTGCTGGTGCTGCTGAATGGACACAGTCTCCCTCCACCACCTGCTTCCCTGCAGCCCCTGACAGCCCTCCCAAGCTCTTCCCACAATCGTGCTATGGTGTCAGCTCCATCCCAGGCTGTTTGGGGCATGGAGGGAGCGTGGCAGGCCCCAGATGACTCCAAGGAGGCCAGTGAGCAGGTGGGTGCAGCAGCTGGAGAGCAATCCCAGACAGCCGGCAGGTGGATGGAGCAGCAGGGGGGCAACACCAGACGGGCAGCAGGTGGAGAGGGCAGCAGGAGGGCAACACCACTTTGTACTCAACTTGACATTAATTACACTTGTTGGAATCCTGTGTGGCTCCTAAGACCCTTTTTTGGGTGTTAAATTACAAAATGTATTTGTTTAGATTCTGGGTATAGCTTCCCCTAATGTCTGAAGACTTGGGAGGTGATTGGAGGGAAGGCAGAAGAAAGAAAGCCTTCTCCCACTCTTAAACTATGAAATGTGAGCAGACTTTGTGGGCAGGATGAGCTGACAGTTTGTTAATTGGCCCCTAACCATCTATGTGCCTAGGAAAAGCCCTTAGAGGCATTAAATGTTGCTGCCTTTCTCAATGGCTCTATTGTGTGGAGTTCTGCATTGTGATGTTTGCTGAGATGCCCAGATGTTTATAATTAATTTAGTCTGATTACTTCTAATTACTCCTTCCTATCTGCATTATCTTGCATTTGTCAACTTCATATGTAAGTAGCCCTGCTGCCTATTTAGCTTAGTTTTGTAAGGTCCCTTTGGACCTTCTTAACCTTCTCTAGTGATGACTAATCTAAATAATTGTGCTCTGTGCAATTTTTTTTCCCACCCATCTCCCCAGAACACTAATAGGAAAACAGTCTTATACAAGTACACAAACATGAAGAATTCCATTGCAATCCTGTCATGAAAACTGACCGTTAGCCACCCTTCCTTCCTTCCTTCCTTCCTTCCTTCCTTCCTTCCTTCCTTCCTTCCTTCCTTCCTTCCTTCCTTCCTTCCTTCCTTCCTTCCTTCCTTCCTTCCTTCCTTCCTTCCTTCCTTCCTTCCTTCCTTCCTTCCTTCCTTCCTTCCTTCCTTCCTTCCTTCCTTCCGTCTCTTCCTTCCGCCACTTCCTTCCTTCCTTCCTTCCTTCCGCCCCTTCCTTCCTTCCTTCCGCCACTTCCTTCCTTCCTTCCTTCCGCCACTTCCTTCCTTCCGCCACTTCCTTCCTTCCGCCACTTCCTTCCTTCCGCCCCTTCCTTCCTTCCGCCACTTCCTTCCTTCCTTCCGCCACTTCCTTCCTTCCGCCACTTCCTTCCTTCCTTCCTTCCTTCCTTCCTTCCTTCCTTCCGCCACTTCCTTCCTTCCGCCACTTCCTTCCTTCCGCCACTTCCTTCCGCCACTTCCTTCCGCCACTTCCTTCCTTCCGCCACTTCCTTCCGCCACTTCCTTCCTTCCGCCACTTCCTTCCTTCCGCCACTTCCTTCCGCCACTTCCGCCACTTCCTTCCGCCACTTCCGCCACTTCCTTCCTTCCGCCACTTCCTTCCTTCCGCCACTTCCTTCCGCCACTTCCTTCCGCCACTTCCTTCCGCCACTTCCTTCCTTCCTTCCGCCACTTCCTTCCGCCACTTCCTTCCTTCCGCCACTTCCTTCCTTCCTTCCGCCACTTCCTTCCTTCCTTCCGCCACTTCCTTCCTTCCTTCCTTCCTTCCGCCACTTCCTTCCTTCCCTTCCTTCCTTCCTTCCCCTTCCTTCCTTCCTTCCTTCCTTCCTTCCTTCCTTCCTTCCTTCCTTCCTTCCTTCCTTCCTTCCTTCCTTCCTTCCTTCCTTCCTTCCTCCTTCCTTCCTTCCTTCCTTCCTTCCTTCCTTCCTTCCTTCCTTCCTTCCTGCCACCCCTTCCTTCCTCCCTTCCTTCCTTCCGTCCCTTCCTTCCTTCCGCCACTTCCTTCCTTCCGCCACTTCCTTCCTTCCTTCCTTCCTTCCTTCCTTCCTTCCTTCCTTCCTTCCTTCCTTCCTTCCTTCCTTCCTTCCTTCCTTCCTTCCTTCCTTCCTTCCTTCCTTCCTTCCTTCCTTCCTTCCTTCCTTCCTTCCTTCCTTCCTTCCTTCCTTCCTCCTTCCTTCCTTCCTTCCTTCCTTCCTTCCTTCCTTCCTTCCTTCCTTCCTTCCTTCCTTCCTTCCTTCCTTCCCCTACTTCCTTCCGCCACTTCCTTCCTTCCTTCCTTTCCCGCCACTTCCTTCCTTCCTTCCTTCCGCCACTTCCTTCCTTCCGCCACTTCCTTCCTTCCTTCCGCCACTTCCTTCCTTCCTTCCTTCCTTCCTTCCTTCCGCCACTTCCTTCCTTCCTTCCGCCACTTCCTTCCTTCCGCCACTTCCTTCCTTCCTTCCTTCCGCCACTTCCTTCCTTCCTTCCGCCACTTCCTTCCTTCCTTCCTTCCTTCCTTCCTTCCTTCCTTCCTTCCTTCCTTCCTTCCTTCCTTCCTTCCTTCCTTCCTTCCTTCCTTCCTTCCTTCCTTCCTTCCTTCCTTCCTTCGCCACTTCCGCCACTTCCGCCACTTCCGCCACTTCCGCCACTTCCGCCACTTCCTTCCGCCACTTCCTTCCGCCACTTCCTTCCGCCACTTCCTTCCGCCACTTCCTTCCTTCCTTCTGCCACTTCCTTCCGCCACTTCCTTCCGCCACTTCCTTCCTTCCTTCCGCCACTTCTTTCCACCACTTCCTTCCTTCCGCCACTTACTTCCGCCACTTCCTGCCTCCCTCCTTCCCTCCCTGTTTACATATTTCTAATTCCTGGCAGTATTTTAACCCTTCTGTTCTTACCATTAAGTCATTTTGTCAAAGGCTTTTTCAAAGCCCAAATAAATTGTTTACCATTAAGTCATTTTGTCAAAGGCTTTTTCAAAGCCCAAATAAATTGTATCTTTAGCAACAACATATTGCTATACTCCAAGAAATCTGTTAGCTGAGAGGGATGGATTTTTCTTTCTAGAAGATTATGCCCTGCAAAATATCTTCCTCAACTATCTGTTCTATAATATCAATTACTTTTAATTGCTTCCTGATCACTTTCCTGATCTGCATTAAAACAGATGCTACTCAGAGATTTTTTGGAGTGCCTACCTGTAAGTCATTCTGAAACCTGATCTACAGTTTAGGCAGACTTCTTCCCCTTCAGTCTCATTCCTTGAAACCTTCTTTCTTCCACTGGCAAAACTACATTTCCAGCAATTTTGGTCTCTTCTGCTTGTTTGTCTTTCTAGAAGAAAGTCAGAGACTTAAAAGAAATTTGTAAATTTCAAAATATCCCCTGGTCACTGCTGAAGCTATCTGCTAGAAGAACAACCCTCTGGTGTATGTTGGTGTATGAAGAAATGATAAAAAAATACTCAGATTCAAAATTATTTCACTCTTCTAGGTGCCCTTTATTGCTTATACATGACCTTTAGCATAGCCTCTATGTTTCTGTAGGGCAAAGTTAAGAAACAGAGAGGAGTGCCTTCACTTCCTATGCTGCTGACTGCTTCCAAGACCACCTTTCTTCATTTTGTGACTTTCATCCCTCATGCTAGAGCACACAGAATGTACAGAGCTTCTTGGGTGGGACTTTCTAAATGATCAGGTTGAGGCAAAGTCTACTTAGGGATAAAGACACAGTGGAGGAAATGTATATTCTCTATCCTGAAGGGGAAGTGAATTCTGCCTGTCCACTTCCCTCTGCCTCTCTGGTGGCCAAAAGCAGGGTCTTGAGCAGTAGGTAATAAGGGGAAGGAAAAGTTATAGGGGCTCTCAGAAAGGTAAGACCATGAAAGGCATGCAGCTTCCCTTTCCTAATCCTGCTTTCCTACTGGCCTTGGTCACAGCTGTTAAGGTATGAGGTAGACAATGCATTGCACTGCTCTGTTCCTAAAAGTTAGAGAACTTGTAGGCATAAAAAAAGAAAAAACCTCATGGTGTTCCATCTGAACCTTTCCTCTGAAGGTGACCCATTTACTTTAGAGGGGAAGATATTGACCTGCGGCACTGTATTTTTTCCATTTGCCTTTTGTAGAAGCTACGTACATTTTTAATGCTTAGACACACACACACACACACACACACACCCCACTCAATATTTTATGAAGAGTTGTCATCTCTTTCTACGTGAAACAATTTGAAAAAGGCAGATCTCACAATTTTGCTCAGATTTCACTTATGTGCAACAGATAGATATATCCAATTTTCGAAATCAGCACATCCTTTTAATTAAAGCTATTAAAAATGAAAGATTTTGTAGCTGATGTTGCTTGACAGAACACATAGGAGGAACCTCTGTGGGTTCTTTTGTGGCCAGCACAATATGAATATGACTCACTTAACATTTCCAAAGGTTTTCCTCCAAAGGTTTCAAAAGGTTTATCAACTATTTAAGCCCCACAGTTCTATTTATAATAAGTTAGATCATGCCAGTGCAACAGTTCAGCAGTTTAAATGTAAACATAGCATCACATTTTAGGATATCAAATAAGCCTGTATTATTTAAAAATTACAAAACCAATAGAGTTAAGTGTTCAGAAAAGGTACATAGTTCTACAGGGAAAGTGTTCAGAATGAGAGATGGCTCCTCACAGGAATACTAAAACTACAACTACCAAAATTTTAGCATTTCAACAGATTTTGCACATCTGTGGATCTGCTATGCATCCCCACATCCTTGAACAGACCATTTTATTCCTCCTGTTCCTTTAGTATGAGGACTGATTATAAGAGGCACCTTGATCCATTTCATTAGGCAAACAGTCCTCAGAGATATCAGAAAATCACCTAAATGCCCTGACATTGGCTACTAGCTTGGATTGCTATCTCTAATATCTCACTGATAAAAAAGACAAATCTAAAACCCTCAGTAATGCTTCAGCTATTACACTGTAATTTTCTCTCCCTGCAGACAGGATACAACGGGTCAGTAGTAATGGTTAGGAGTCAAAATTATGAGTTTTATTGTAAATAATCCAAGTACTAGTTGAACCTTTTACAAAATTGAGCATGGTTTTAGTGCCAAAATTAGCAACTGTGCTTGGACCCCCTTGTTTCTGACCATGCTGGCAGGAACTCTTCTTTGTATTTGGATCTGCTTTGGGATTTGCAGTCAGCATGTTCACTGCTCTTCCCCTCTGCATTTGGGCTAATTGTGGGTATGTGAACCACATGTGCAGAGGTGGGAGCGCAAAAGCAGGAAGGTCAAGGATTGTTCACCTGCAACCTGCAGGGGCTCCTCAATAAAGTTAATTTACAAAGGCTCTGTACTTAGGGCCCCCATCCCTATAAGCCTTGATGAGGTATTTGATTAATGGTTCTGGAAGTGAAACATGCAGAATGCCCCCTTGGTTTTGAAGGTCGCAGGTAAATCCTGGCCTTATTCTGACTCAAATAACGCATTTATCTAAATGCCACATCTAAGTCATAACCACTCATCAAAGAGGTGACTGGGTAGTGCAGCAATTTCTGTTGAAGCATAGAGAACCATGTGATAAATTGCATCTGCAGGATTTGTTTCGTATGTCAGGCACACATTACTTCTAAATCAAATGCTAAAACATGCCTTATTTAGTCAAAAGTAAGCAGAATGCTGTAATTTATAATCATCTTGAAGCACACTGCAGCGAAAATGAAAGCAGACTATTAAAATTTAATGCCTGTTTGGCGGAGTAGCATATTTCTGGCTACGTTTGATGCAGCATCATTTTCTCACACCATTGTGTATGCACAAAAAGTCAGCTTGTGTTTGCCAATATTTGTGGAAACTAATTGAAAAAAATTATTTAGCTGTTAAAGTCTGACATCAGGCTGGAAAATTATTGTCAGCAGATAGTGATGGCAGTGTCTCCTTTCTCCTCCTTTCACCCCTATCCACTTGCTTCTAACAATTGTCTGTTGTTCTCCAGCACAGCTCCCCACAGTACAGTTGCTAGCAAATATTCATTGGGGTGTCATCTCTGTTTAAAGTCTCATCCTACACACCTATTCATCTGTGCTAAGTGAACAGCAGCATCAGCTCAAATTAAGCTGGCATGAAAACAGCCACTGTTAATAATTTCTGATGTGATTCAGCTCAGCTTTGGATAACAGGTGAAGATGTTTTATAACGGAGGCAATTACAGTGCTGTGAGCTCACTCGTTTGCCTTTTCCGCCAGAGGAGCAGGGGTGGTGGGGCTGGAGCCTGTGCCAGGGCCAGGCCCAGATGCCGGGGCCATGAGGGCCACCTGCCCCACCGAGGGGCGGCCTCCCCAGGGCCACCTGCCCCTCCAAGGAGCTGCCTTTCCAGGGCCCCCTGCCCCACCGAGGGGCTGCCTCTACAAGGCCCCACCGAGGGGCTGCCTTTCCAGGGCCCCCTGCCCCACCGAGGGGCTCCTCTCCAGGGCCGCCTGCCCCTCCAGGGCTCCTCTCCAGGGCTGCCTCTGCAGGCCCCACCGAGGGGTCGCCTCTCCAGGGCAGGGATTAGCATGTAAAACGCACGGAAAGGCTGAGGTGAGAGGGCGGAGGTCAGCACATTTCATGTGGATTTGCTGCAGAACTCTCCCACCAGATGAAATCCCTCCTGACCACCGTTCCTTTGGCTGAGTCGCGAATTTGGGTGGCAGCCATCGATGCCACGTGTGCTACACACATGTAACTAAAAATAAGATCGGGGAAGCGCAGAGTTCTATTTCACAAGCAAGAACATAATCCCATTTGCAAAATAGTAACAATTGGAGATCTTCTGAGACGATAATCAGGTCTGATAAAGAAGTAACTGTTTAACATCTGCTCATTAAAATGCAGCTGAAGGAGTAATATGGATAGAAATTAATAACTAGCAAAATACAAATGAAGCCTGTAATTTCATGTGTGAAATGTTACGCTACTGTGATGGATTTTTAGGTTTTTTTTTTAATTAAAGAACAATGTACTTACATCTACTGAATCTCTATTGTTCTATTATTTAAGTTATCTTTCATGTCAGTGCCACATGGTTTGAAGTCTATTAAAACACAGTCATATACTTAATTGTGTGGATTTGCAGATGGTTCATTTCCAGCCAAATATCTTTTTCCTTAGATCTCAGAAGAAAATGTCTAGCAGCCTAAATTGAATTTTTATACATTATGATTTCCAGAAATGTACTTCTTAATGGCTTCTGATGTGCCTAAAGGCATGATTCTTGAACTACTTTCTTAGAAATGTGTGAGAGAAAAACTGAAAAATGTGTTGCAGTTTGTTTTTTGAGATTGTTTTTTGTTTTGTTTTGGGGTGGGTTTTTTGTTGGTTTTTTTTTTTTTTTCCCTGTTAACCTACTTTTATTGTATTGCTGTAGTGTGTTCTTGAGCACTTGTAATAATGAAAATATAAAAATGTATACTTCAAAAGTGCTTGATGACAATTCCACCGTATCTGCAAAATGTGTAGTGTATATTGATTTCCAGAAACAAAAGACACGTCTGTTTCCTTTTCAAGGAACAAGCCTAGTTCCTTTGAAATACTTGAAGTTTATCTCTTACAGAAGGTAGTGCTGAGATTGACCTATTTCCATATCCCATTTTTTTTTCCAAATGTGACATTGAAGGATTCTCCTTTCAATTAAGGGAAAATATTTTTGCAATTATTTTTAAGTGCCTGAAAGATTAAATTGGTTGCGAGCTTGTATCCATATTCAAATTCTAATCTCCCCAGCAAGTAATTGTTTTATTCAGTTCTGACAATGCTCTATCTATTGTCATCTCTGACTGTGTTCTGCATACTGTCTCTTCCCCTGACAATTACTGCTGTTCCTCATCCCCGCAGCCTTTAAAAGCTCTGTGTAACATTAGCCTATCTAGCTTAGCAAAAATGTCTTTACAGATTAGTGTAATGTTAATACTGCCGGCTCCCTGCTTTTGACCTGAAGTGGAATATATTGCGCTGCTGGAGCAGATGGAATCAGGGCTCCATCGGGAAGCGGAGATTGCCTGGCCGCCCGCCAGGAGCGCGGCGCTGGCGGCGGCAGCCGGAGCCGCCCGGCCGGGGAGGGAGCGCGGGCCGGGGCCGCTCTCTGCCCTCCGGGGCAGGGCGGGGGGCGCGGCGAGCCACCGCCTGCGTTTGCTGTGCAGCAAAACATCTTCGAGATTGCTCGTCCGCGGATGCAGCGTTCTGCGAGGAGATGAGCCTTTCCGTGCAAATGGTAGCCTCTCTAACCTGCATTTTTTTTTTTTTTTAATGGGAAGTGTTAAATATCACATATGGAAAACGAAGTTGTGAACTCCTAATAACCTTCGTAATGGATGTAGATTGGGTTATAAGGACAAATCAGTGTATTGGACCTATCGCTTTTAGTGAATCAAACATACTTATTTACCTTTGTTTTCGGTTTGTTGTTTTGTTGAGTGT